>NW_020664439.1:39359534-39475606 GCF_002925995.2 Terrapene triunguis
TGGTAATTTTTGAGATCTCAGTTTCCTCCTGATGAGGAACAGGAACTTGTTTGAAATCTTGAAAATTTTCCATGAGACGGGAACACTGTGTCCTGCACAGCTCTAGTTCATAGCTCTATGTGCATTCTCAGCAGCACAGCCGCCACCCGTAGGGCTGCTGTCACTTAGGATAGCGCCGCAGCCTGCTTAAGTTACACAAGCGATTTTGATCAGAGTAGCCTGGAATTGGAGGTACAGAGATGGCATAAAGCTGCCTTTGCCCTTTCTCCCCCAGGATTCAGAGTGCTATATTGCACCTCCTGGAGACCCAGCACAAAACTTTCACCTGCCATTTTTACACTGTCAGTTTTGAGAAGAGGGTCTCAGTATGGCAAATCTGCTCCAAGAAGAGGATGACACCAGAGTGGTGAGAGAGAGAGTGAGTGTGTGTGTGTGTGCGCGTGCGTGTGTGTGTGCGTGCGTTCCTTCCTTCCTTCCTTCCGTTTCAATCCCTGGTTCTGTCCTGCAAGCCCAAAGTTAGCTTTTCCAAAAGAGAATTTGACGCTCCCAAATAAACCACCACCGCTGCAGAGAGCGACCAGCAGATAGCATGAAATGCAGTACACCCAATATCTAACACAGAAGTTACTCTGTCTCTGTCACTCTTGATCTGGTTTCTCCTGGTTCAAAGTTTCATGCTACTGTTAACTCAAAAAGTCCATCAATTGGGTATTTTTCCCTATAGTAATTTATTTCTGAATCTACACTATGGATCAGCCAGTCTTCTTACTGGAACAGTATAATGCATTTGACATCCCTGGTCATTACCTAATTTAGACCATGAAAATCTATTCCAGTTAGCCTCCAGGACACAAAGCTTCCCACCAGGATACCTATTTCAGAGGGTCAAAAGACAGAATTCCCAAGGCTGCTATCTAAGCTAGATCACAGAAACCTAGCACAAGGATTTTCCACAAAGCTATGCTGTATATGAATTCCACCTCATAGGGTCGTGCATTTTTGAATTCCGGAGCAACTATGTGAGTCATATTAGAAGTCACTCACAGAGAGCTAACATTTTAAATTACAAAACTGTACAATACAGTGTCTTGGGCATCTCATCAGGTTACAAATTTGAACCTCAGTTCCAACGTTTAATTAGGCGTATCACGAATCAAGCACCATTTTTATTCAGTGAGTGAAGCAAAAGGATGTGTCTTCCATGCAGTCATATGAGTTGAAGTCACCTGTGGGACTCTAATTTGCCACACTTAAACAGCACCTTTGCAGTATCATCTCTAGGCTTCTTCCAACGTGGGTTAATTTGGAATTGAAAATATTAAATCTACTATAACAGTTTTCAAGTACGTAAAAGATTGTTACAAGGAGGAAGGAGAAAAATTGTGCATCTTAATCTCTGAGGATAGGACAAGAAGCAATGGGCTTAAATTGCAGCAAGGGCGGTTTAGGTTGAGAATTAGGCAAAACTTCCTAATTGTCTGGGTGGTTAAGCACTGGAATAAATTGCCTAGGGAGGTTGTGGAATCTCCATCATTGGGGATTTTTAAGAGCAGGTTGGACAAACACCTGTCAGGGATGGTCTAGATAATACTTAGTCCTGCCCTGAGTGCAGGGGACTGGACTAGATGACCTCTCGAGGTCCTTTCCAGTCCTATGAGTCTACTATAAAATGGAGGGGGGGCCTCTTTCAGGATATTCGTTCATCACTAAAAAGTTGACCAAAAAACCTATTCAAACCCATAGTACAATACATGGTGAATTTGCTGCATTGTCACACGATTTCACTCAGAAAGTAAAAACAAACTGCACATGACTTATGCAATTAGAAAATTCTTCTAGTTCTGGGATCACAAAACTGATGTATGGTAAATTCATACATTATCATTTGATATTTGTGAATGCTGATATCTTTTTTTTAAATGATTCACCCTGTTATTACCCAAAAGTATAATACCCACTGTAATGTGACGGCGATGGTTACTATAAGAATCCTTAATCTAACCAAAAAAAGGAAATCATTCAAAACAGAAGCAGACTTTGGGCCTATTTCTACAATCCCTAATCCAGGAAAAGTTCCCTATAAATCAGTGGGAATTTTGCTTGAGTACAATTTCAGGATCAGGCTTGTACTGAATTCAGAAGATCTGCTACATAGACAGTATTGCCTATCCCAAAGATTTAAAACTATGTCTTATATACCTAGTTGCCCTTTATAATAGAATTGGACAACGACGAGGAAAAGACACCGCTAATTACTCATATCTATGCAGTACATGGTGCAATCTAAATATGGGCCAAGACACACCCCTTCCTCTAACATTTTATTGATCTAAAGTTTGTGGACAACTTTGGCCCAAGAGTGACTCAAAACCAGACCACTGGAATTTGATTTTTCTTCTGACAATCATTGGGAATCTTATTTTCTTCAGGGCATGGCATAAATATGTGCTTCTGACTTACTACATAGAGATTTGTAAAGGTATAAAAATGACACTGGAACAGGGTATCAGTTCCAAACATCAGGAGCCCAGTCAAGGTAACAGGCATTCTTCCTAAAGGATGCTTACCTGTAGCAGAGTCCTATTTCTGCTGCTTCAGAAAGCAAGCAAATTGAACTGCAATATTTGCTGCAACTGAACGTTCCCTCCCCCTGTCTGTCAGCTCATTTAAGAATATCCTTGCCATCAGAGTTTCAAATTCTCTGTACCACACCTCCCATATTCATAATATTTCAATTATCATGTGCTGTAGGACATCAATGGTGAGCAAGTTTAAACAGCTTTCTCAAGCACATCACTGTGTGCACAGATAGGTACGAACAGTGATGACATTGCTTCATTCACACTATTGGTCTGGTTTTCTCTTACAAGACACCAGGGACTCAAAGGGTGAATAGGATGCTTTCATTTTAACCTCAAAGCCTGCACGTAATGCCTGTTCTTAATACAAACAGATTCTAGGGGGTTTAGAAGAAAGGGTATATTTCTATTATATTCAATGTAAAAAAATTCTGTGCTACTGGAATATTCATGTTTAATATTCAAACTCACTCTCCTCAGATATAATTTGGTCCTATTCTTGTTGCTCCCTTCTCTAACTCCCCACTTATGTCAACATTATCAGTTAGCCACCCCTTCCACGGGTTCCTTGAGAAGACAATGGTGTAGGAGACCATTCATATAGTAACCATCTAACAGCAAACTACTTCATACACTAATTGTCGCATAAAACCTTCATTGTGATTGGACCATGTTTGCAAAAGTATCATATGCCCATTAGTATGTCCCACAATCCAGAGTTATGGAATCATAATCAAAGAGTCCTAGAAACGTAGAGCTGGAAGGGACCTCAAGAGGTAGGTTTTTCTTCTCTCTTTTCCCGTTTTCAGTGACTTGCTTGATAAATCTATTTTATAGATGTTTGATATATTTCCTTATCTTACTAAAAAAAAACCCAGAAGATACATCACTTCTACTGCCTGCTCTGTATTCCCTAATTTGAGTACTTTGGTATCGATCTAGAATTGGAATTGGCTTTTCAGTACAAAGGAGCTTTTGGATAAATTCTTATAGCAAAAAATGAATGGCATAAGGAATACTGCTAGTAACAGCAACACACTGTAACTGAGGCACTGTGCTGGCTAGGTCTGTCTGTCTGGATATCTATGGACCAGTGATTCTCAAACCGCAGCCCAATCAGCACACAGCTGCAGCCCATATGACATCCTCAGGGACATACAGATAGTATATATATGTAATACTGACAGACCCCGGTCATCCGCGGGCGGGATCAAACCTGGGACCTCTGGAGCTAAATGCATGAGCCTCTACTGCATGAGCTAAAAGCCACATGGCCCTTAGCTAAGACTGTAGCAGACTCAATCTCTCTCTAAGTGGTCTCGGTGCCACTAGAGGGGACAGAGCACCACACCCACGTGGTGTGTGGGTTATATATATATATATATATATATATATTGTATGCATGCAGCCCACATAACACAGAGAAAACTGCATATGTGGCCCACAATGGTAAATAGATTGAAAACCACTGCCATGGACAGCCCCTAAGGGGTGTGGCTTCTTCCACAAGGGAAGTACCCCATTCTCAGGAAGTTGACAGTGGGTGAGGTTTGCTTCCTGCCTGGAGGAAAAAGCAAAACTGTTTTTGGAATCAGCAGCACCAGCAGCAGGAGGGGAGCTGCCCCGATTCCTCTTCTGGTAACACACATGTTCTGTTGCTTCATGAGCTCATGCTTGCATTATCACGCCAGGCACTCTACCTCCTTGTGCTAATCCACCAAAAAAAGAGACCAGGACGTCATGCAGCAATACTCTGAGCACCAGTGCTTAGTGCTGATCCCCAGTATTTGGCCAAATGTAGGATAAGCAATAGCAGGCAATCAATTGATTTGCATGATGGTACTGTGGGCAACAATCCCCCTTTGCCACCATATACATCTCATCGCTCAATCCTCTGGTTTTATATTATCTCCCTTCCAGGCTGCCATCAGCTATGATACCCAACAACTACCCACAGGCAGGCAATCTGAGGCTGCAAATGGTGGGTACCAGTCAGAACAGACTTGGACTCCAATTATGGCCAAGGGTCCACAATTGTATTAATAATGTAATAACATAATATAGACCCTATGGGCAGCGTGGCCTGGCAGCCATCACATGTGAAAGGGGCAAAGCTGGAAGAAATCTGCTTCTTCCCAGCAATGCTTTTCATGGGCAGTGCCCTGCTGTAAGATGGCCCATCCTAGCACCCTTTAGAGATACTGGATTGACCAATAACAGGCAGCTTAGCAAGAGAAGACTGCCATTGGGAAGTACCAAAGGGGTGGGCCAGTTTTTCTGGCAGTCTTATAATTTGGCACTATTACTCTACAAAATAGGTAACGCTGCTCAAAAATAGTATATTTTGCTAAGTATTTAGAATAAATGAAAGATTTCCCACTTCATTTAAAAATTTCCATTACCTTTTTTGTTTTTCTGATGTTGCTAGGCTTAGATATTTATTTTCTGTGAACTTCCACCTACCTCAGTCCTTTTTGTCAATGTTCATTACTGGATTACTCTTCTAATTAGCATATACATCCTAGCTTAGTTCCTTGCAGAGACATGCCCAAATACAAATAATGAATGGGACAGATATTGTGATACGAGGAATTTACCTGAACATTTGTCATGTTGGTGAGATGTTAGTTATCATGGGAACATGGAAAACTTTGAATGATGGGCAATGGAAACAATCTCTTCAGTTCAGTAGCATATATGGTTGGGCTGATACACGATATTCATTATCAGCCAACCTCTTACTACTGGGAGTAGGGCATAGATGGACCATGGACAAGCAATCACTGTGTGGAAAATTATATATCAAAAGATTCTGTAAGCCATACATAGATAACATATACACCACACGTAGAGGCAATGTTCACGTGAGACACTGCGGCATCATATGACAATTCATTTATCTTGCATCTTCTGGCTGCCTCTTCGGTCTTCTGCCTCCTCCATCTCCCCCAAGAGTGATTCTCACTATCCAACCCACTGAGCAACATCCACTTAAAAAAAAAAGCCTACTACAAAAGCAGAATGTTTCCTCATTCCTTCTCCCAAATGCGGAGTCCTGAACCAGTGCTTGTGAAAACAAAAAGCAAACAAGATGTTTGATTATACTAGCAAAGGGACAGAACACAAAGCTACAGATAAGAGCAACTGTATGGAAATAAACATCTGATAACATTTCCCAGTGAGCAAGTTTCTAAGAAATGGAGCATCTATCGTTCAATTATATACTAACGCTTTCAAAAAAGGAACAAATCGAAGGCATCATAATATTACTTGGGGGGGAAAATCAAGCGAATTTGATAAGGCATTTGTAATGTCTGGGGGTCTGCAAAGGCGTTGCCGGGCTCAAAGCAATGGGCAGCGAGAATGAAAGTTGAAAGGTGAACTTAAGAACGGCCATACTGGGTCACACCAAAGGTCCATCTAGCTCAGTGTCCTGTCTTCCGACACTGACCAACGCCAGGTGCCCCAGAGGGAATGAACAGAACAGGTAATCATCAAGTGATCCATTCCCTGTTGCTCATTCCCAGCTTCTGGCAAACAGAGGGTAGGGACACCATTCCTGCCCATCCCGGCTAATAGCCATTGATGGACCTATCCTCCATGAATTTATCTAGTTCTTTTTTGAACCCTGTTATAGTCTTGGTCTTTACAACATCCTCTGGCAAAGAGTTCCACAGGTTGACTGTGCTTTGTGTGAAGAAATACTTCCAAAGGTGGTGGTGGTTTCTGTCACAGCAGAACTATTAGTTAAATGGATGTTATGCTCTAAACTAAATTACTTCACATCTCTTTGTGAAACCCAGTTAGAAACACATTTTTTAAAATAAACAGCTTCAATGTGGCATGCGGATTTGTTTTTTGTTTGTTTGTTTTTTGCTGTAGATAAATTGTGCCCCTGGAAACTCAACGCAAACTTGACATATTTTTAGTAGTTAAAATAATCCAGTTGTTTTAAAGCAGTAGAAAATTATTTATTTAGTTACTGTACAGGAAGGCTCTGTTTTAAGATTGTTTTTTGCAGAAAGCCACCACATTTCTCTGAACAGACCCCCAGTGGCCAATTCAGCTACAGGGAAGTTTGAATGCAAACTGTAAGGAACTGGTGCCTTGTGGGATTAATTACTTGGTAGGAACACTTCTGTATCAGAGTTACTGAACAAGATCAGGAAAGACCATCTCACAAGGGAGCAAGGGGGCAGCAAAAGCAGTTCCCCTCCCACTCCTCCAAGCACCATCACATTTAAAAGTCTGGAAACGTTTGGGCAGTGACTAGATTGCCAGCAGAAAAAGTCTGGATATGCGGAGGAGTGAGTGAAGCGCATCAGGTGACCATGGATGCTCTGGGACAGCAATGGCCATATGTATCCACTGGAAAAGTAGTCAGCCTGCAAAGTTGAAAATATGGATGGGGAGAAGTACAAGAGTCTTTAACTATACAGAGAAGAAGCCTGAAGGGGTGTTATATTATGCAATGAGGACAGCTGCAGCAACATCTCTAGCTTGCTCCTCAAGCGTTCTGGTGCTTTTCCGGGCAGTATGAAAGAATGGCAGGTGAGGAAAGAGAGGGGAAAAGATTCCTATAACCACATACCCCTTTGCTTACCCCACATACCCTAAATCCTAGGCCTTATGTGAATGATGGCTATGGGAGGGTCTACCTTAGCTCAAAGCTGCGTTTGAAGAAGCAGGGTCTGAAGTTCAGAAGGACCACAGCATGAAGCATAGTGACAACTGTGAAGTCCTATTTGGGTATTTATACTGCAATCATTACCATGGCATCTGAGCACCTTACCAGAAAAAAAAAAACATTTCAAATTGCCAGGTGACAAGGGCAAAGCATCACAGAAAGTAACTTTCTTCTAACACTGAACAAGGAGCTTTACTAGGGTAACAAAAACAGTATTATCCCTAAAGCTACTTTTGGGTCTCTTTACATACATATACACATACTGAAGTTTTCTGAAACAGTTTTGAAAGAAACAGTACATAGATCCAGAGAGGTTTCTGTCTTTCCCCACCCTGAGACTGGGTACCCTTTTCCTTCCCATAATGGCCTGGAGGTTATAGTTATGCTGACTTAGTATAAAGTAAGACAGTGGGCAGTTATGGGAACATGTGAGCATTAAAAAAATAGTGCTTCATGACCAAAGTTCCTGAGGCTCACAGTAGAGATTGCTTCTGTAACTAATGTCTTTACTTACAATAATGAACAGACCCACAGTAGATTTAACTCCCCATAATGGTGCAGACTTTTTTCCTTCCCTCTTTGCTGTTCATAAGGAGCATATTATATTGCTTACTTGGAAAACAGTTGAGAAATTACATGTAATAAATATTTCCCTAAGTTGTGCTGGCAGAATCGATATCTTCCTTTAAAATATATTGCTCCCAGTTTACTTATTACTTTGTGCTGGGTCTTGCCCATTAAAGAGAAATATTGCTTGAGAATCCACTCCTCATTTAAACAAATCCTATTAAACCAGAATGAGAAGACACTAAGGAAGCTACCAAAAAGGTTCCATAGCTGCACTAAATCAAAGCTAATAGCTTGAGATAAAGAAACTGTGGAGTTGTTCTTCAGTTCTTTGTCAGTATTAATATTTTAAGTTACAATTCCTTGCTAGATTTTTTTTTTTGCCAGAATTTCCATGGAGCAACCCTAGCAAATGGCTAACTCCTTCATTCTTCATGTTTGACTCTAGCTTCCAAATGAAATGCCTCCAGTCCCTGGCATTAGTGGGTTTGCAATACTGCTCTCTGTGCATTCAATTTCTCCATGTTAATTACAACCGAGCAATGTGCCAACTGAAAGCATAGTTTACCAGGAATCTGTGGCCTGGTAAACTAATTAGGACAACATGGAATACTAATGTGCCTGTGCCTACTTCACAGAGAGTAATAAAGTCAGGAATTGAAAGTCCTTTTTTTTTCCCCACAGCACATACAGTTTTCTTCTCTCTGGTCCACACTCATCTCTCAGAAGCACCCTGGAGTGACTATCTTCACGACCTTTTCCCCCCATAAAGAGGAATTCTCTTCAGAATCTCTCTGCTGAAGCTATTTTCTTGAAGAATTAGATAGGCCATTTTGGGTAGCTCCGAACACTGAATTTCTCAAAGGCAAGTGAAACTTCTATCTGACATATGACTGTACTTGAGCTGGTGATATGATGAAAACATGAGTTTGATTTATTCAGTAATTGCTGGGAACCATTCACCCAGTAAGTTCTTTGCCAAATTATGAAGATATGAATTTGCAATAAAAAGTTACACGGTAAGTGTCAAAATTCACCCGATAAATTATTCACTGTGAATAATTTGCCAATCATCATGCATCACCCACCTGCAACTGGCAGCTCAAATCCTCCTGGGGCTTATCAGAAGGTGGGGGCACTTATGAAAAAGTAAAGGCTTCTGGAAACATTCCTACCACATCTCGGTCACCCCAGTAGCCATTCCCTCCACACCTCTGCACCCCGGCTGAGAAGCCAATAGGTTCGCTTAAATGGCATAAGAGAAAAAAAGATGAAAATAAAGAAAAGTAGAGGGGGAGTGGATTTTTTTAATAGATGAGTTATTTTAAGTTGTTAATGGTTTAGACGGAGAAAATACGATAAATGGTTTCTATGAGGTGAAAGCAGGGCTGATGAGAGGGAGGGAAAATACGGATAGTTGTACTGGGGCCCTAAGCTCAGAAGGGCCCCCCAAACATCTGTAATGTCTCTATAAATAAAGTAAAATGGGAAGGGGTGGGGTTCCAGCAAACATGATATACAAGGGCCCCAAATTTCTCTCCAATGACCTGGTGGAAGAGAATTCTCTCAGTATAAGATCCAACAAACAAGCTGCCTGGAAATACAGAAGTGCAATGCAAAGACAGCAAGAAAAGTTTATCCCCCTCTACCCACTCAAATGCCCATTATGTCATCTGGGGACAGCCACTCTGTAGATTATTGAAAGGCGTGTGTGGCAAGCATGGGCCAGTGGACAGAGCACTAGCCTGGGATTCAGAAGGCCTGGGTTCTATTCCCACCTCTACCACTCATCAATTGCATGTCCTTGAGCAAATCTCTGCCCCCTGCCCCAACCTATTGGCTGCCTTGTCTAGTTAGGCTGTAAATTCTTTGTGCAGGAATTGATTGTGCAGTACTTACCCACGAGGCCCCACCTTGGTTGGGGTCTCTAGGCGCTATTGAAACATAAAGGATCAAAATCACATTTATGGTCTCTCTTAAGATTGTATGCAATGGAGCAGGGGCTGTGTAGCACGGTGGTTACCCGCTCCAGCCCTGACAGGGTTAAGGCCAGCCCTGGGAGAGGGCTGGGGCTGTAAGGAAAAGCCCAGGCTGCTTAGGAAAGCAGGCACAGCTGGGGCCACGCCTCAAACAGAGCACAGCAGGTCCTTATAAAAGGCTGCTAGCGTGGAGCTAGAGTAGCTCTCTCTGGTCTTGGAGGAAGCAGGGCCTGGCTGTCGGTAGCAAAGGTACTGGGAGTGAAGCAGGGCTGGGGAAAGGCCAGGGGAGCTCCAGTCTGGCAACTCCCCAAGCTGCAGTACCCCTGAGGTACTGGGTGGTAGAGGAAGACAGCAGGTCCTACCCCCTTTGCCTATGATGACTGACTCTTATACTGCAGTCTGCCCCAGGGAGCGGGGGCTCATTGCTGACTGGCAGTAGCCACCGGCTGAGGCAAGGTGGAATTAGGGGGTTGGGGTCCCTGGGGAGGGGAGACCCTGAGAGTGAGGGGTTACTTCCAGGGGGCAGCACCCCAGATAACGGGGCACCGGAGTCCGGGAGGGACACGGAGGCCAAGCTGTGGCGGATCACTGTCCTGCAGAGGGCGCTCCGGGCTGGAAATCGAGCTAATTCCCTGAGAGACCAGCAGGAGGCGCCGCAGGGGTGCGTCCACATGCTTGCAGGCTGTCATTACTTCTCTCTTTTGAACCATGCCAAGAACAGCAGACTGGGAGTCAGAGAGCAAAAGATATAAGAGTTTATGTCAGATCCCTCACTTCACACCAGTGCTGTTTGAAAATGGAAGATCATCCTGAGGAATAATTGGACCCTAGCACTGCTTTTATGGGGGAAGCCATAATTTAACATGGGAGGTAGGAGCAAACCTCTACTTCCCACACTCCATTTAAGCACCAATTTCTTCATTTACTTGCTGCTCTGACTCCAAGGTTGCATATTTAGACTGATCCTTAGCCTACACTCAGATTGACTTACTTTCCAAGAGACGAGCTTGTTATTTGGTGTTGTGAAAGCAGATAGTGGGTGTGAATTCATTTCCTGTTGACGGACAGCAATTTAACGGCGTTATTGAAATGAAAAAGACAAAAGGGCTATTTGAAACAAATACATTTCTGGAACTCGCAAAAACCAGCAGCTTCCTATGTTTTTGAATAACACAAATTTTTAGAAGAAGGGCAAACTCTGGATGTCACCTAAGTTTCTGAAATGTGAACAACAACAGGGTGAATAAATTATTCAGTTCCAACTGCTTTTGAAATTAAGCAGCTCAGAGCTGCTTAAAGCCTATTATTTAGGTTCTAGTGTAAATCACTGAAGCATTTAACCAACGTACTAATCTTCCTTTACTATGTGAACCTGAGCTGACTCTTGAAAGGAAAATCAATGAACTAGATTTACCATGGGGATGAGTACCAACCTACAGCGTAATCATGAGATAAGAAGGATTGGCACCACGCACATTATTGTCTTCTATGGAAACAATAGTTTCCACTTGCTTGGGAGCAGGCCTTCTCATGCGGATTAAGCTACAATAACAGCTCTACAACTCCAGGAAGCTTCCTCCTCCCCCCCCTTCCCGATTCTGTATTGATTTAGTCTTTTTTACTTGCAGCATTCTAGGCAATATAAAGTACCATGTCATCATCACAGGTCACCATGATGTAACCAGTGACCTGAAAACATTTATTTGCGGGTGGTGTGGGGGAGACTGGAGCATTAATTGTGGTGTTGAGGAAGAAGGGTTGGTGATTTTTTTTTTTTAAACACATTACCATGGTGCATATCTGGATTAAGGGGTTGTTGTTCTCTACCACAGCTGCAAAATACTTTCTAGTGAAACCTCTTCTGGGCAGTTAAGCCTTCTGATTAAACCAGGTTGCCTCACCCAGTTTCTCACTGTTAGTGTCTCCTTAATCTACATCAAATATAAGATTGGTCATAGTCAAAATGGTGTTTCTGGAGCTGTTTTAGTAATAGCAAGGCAGATAATTTGTTGGCCTTGATAGCACTGACCATGAAGTGCCAATAATATTTTCAGGAGATGGCCTGGGCGGAAGGAAGTCGACTTAGAATGGTTTTAGTCACTTATGTCCCAATGGAGAGCAAAATGCAACTGTTCTTCCTCCCAGAAGGGTCATTCTTGTCACCCCCTTGTTCAACATGTATGAAAAGTCATCCTGAGAGGAAACGTTGCCCAGAATACGTCGTGATCACTCCTGCAGGGGTGCTGTAAGACTTAACTCAGTAGTGCTTGAAAAGTCCTTCAAAATCCTTGGCTGAAAGGCACTCAGTACCAAGTTAGTATCATATTTACAGCTGTAATTGTACCATAGACAAGCCTTATCATGTTGCCCCTTTTTGATCCAAGCTTTTAGTCAAACTTTGGGGCCCTGGGAATGATCCAGTTGGGAGTAGAATTTGATGGTGGAGTCTAGTATTTTCTTTGATGCCATCTTGTCTGTTTTCCAAGGAATGTGCAAAGTCCTGCTTCTCCAAACACAGGAGGAACCATAACCAGGAGATAGTTTCTTTGCTTAGAGCCCAAGTTTTTTTTTCCAGCTTTCTTGCTGCCTTTGAGTCTCTCTTCTGGCCCCCTACCTAGGCTTTTTCCATGCCCACAGACCCACACCCCCACTTGGTCAGAACAATACCCAATGGAACCTTCAGCCCACATGGTGCTAGTCTCTGGGCAGGCTCTTAGGCCTTACTTTAGGTGGGGCCCCTTAACTGTCTCTCTTATAGCAATCTGAAATGAAGGGCACGTTCACACATTAGTTTCAATGAGGGTTTAATTCAACCCATAGCAAGATTTAACCCAGCTCAGAACATTACTGTGGATGCACAAATATTGTGGTGACAAGCACTGCCTGCCAGTAAATACTGAGATGGAATAGCCAGTACTGTTCTGCTACTTTAGCAGGTAATTTGCACTTGCCCTCATTTCTGACATGCGGATAAGTTAGAACTCATATCGCCATTTATGTCCATCCCAAATTTGGCCCAGTGTATTCTACCTTTATGATGTCCTTATTCCTATCAGTACTGCATGGGAGCTGATATCCTACGGCACGCCATGATGCAGGTCTCTCAACGTATAACGAACTCCTGGTACCGTGTCTCCAAAGCACATCTTCTGAAGCCCTGCTTACATCAACAAACAAGGAAACAAAAAAGACAAGATGAACTGCACATATCAGACATGAGCCGAACAACAATGAGCAGGAGTCCTGTCACTATTGTGGAATAAACTGTGATGAGGCAACACACAAACAGGTGAAAGCTCACTTGGACAGAACTGCTTAATAGTAACTACTCTTCAGCTGAACATCTGACCTCACTGAAGACCACAGATCAGAAATTCGGTGATACCCACAACATCCACATATTCTGTATTCATATGCACAAACCTACTTCCTTCACTGTTTCTTATTTGTTAGCTCTGTATAGCTGGACAGCTTGTCTCTTTCACCAACAAAAGTTGGTCCGATAAAAGATACTTCCTTACCCAACTTGTCTATCTGAATATTAAAATAATTGGGAAAAGTCTCAAGCTGCTCATGCTCAGATTCATCTATCTTTAATGGAGGGCTCCTTATCAGAGGCTGCTAATAGTCTCTCTTTCAAACTGATACATGGTAGATGCAAAAAACAGATGCCCTTGACCCTGTGAAGCATGTTCCAAAATGTCCCTGCCTGGCTTCATTAAAGAATTTTCAAAATAGTCTTCCGTTGCTGAAGCCAAGTTTTGGGAGATAACTCAGAGGCATGCAGCATTAGGCTCTGACAACTGCTTGCTGATGCACAGGGCATTCACCAGCCCCATTAGTAGCTGGAAGGTAGATTCAGGAAAGTTTCTTGCCACAGCATTTTAAAGTTCAAGCAGATCATCTTCTGCACTACTTTTCAAAAGGAGAAGATAGAGATTATCCTTACATTTTTCATTTGATCCCTGCAGCTCTTCCATTTCAGCTATCATTATTGTCTTCCTACAAAAAAGGAGCTGGTAAAATGACAGAGAATAGCTGATTTCTCCTTGGTTTTATCCATGGTTGCCCTAAAACTAGAACCATGTAAAGCTTGTTATGTTTACAGTGATTCAAATCCACGGGAGTATTCCTAATCAGTGAGCACACGGCACTGAAGAGCAGTGCAGCTCTCACCTGGCCTATGAAGTTTGAACAGTTCATCTTCACTAACAGCAATCCCCAGGTTCCTCCCAATCCAAGTATTTGGCACTTCACCATTAACAAAGTCAGGCAGTCTCAGCCCTAGCATTGCTTTTACAGTGCCTAGTAGAGGCTGTATCACACGTGCAAGGAATGAATCTGCAATCAGCTAGAAAGCAGACACACAGCTTGTTCGGTTTCAGTTCTAAAACTTGTGAGCTGCATGTGCATCCCAAGGTAGAATTTGGCTCTTTTAGAGTACGGTTCTTATAGTGCTGTACACAGGATGGAAATGAAACTGTGCTGAGATTTTCAACAAGAGGATTTAGACACATACTTTAAGTATAACGAAAGATGCCTCTGAGTCCCTTAGACTCTCACCCAAAACTTTCCTGCCATGGAAGTTCTACGACCCGATCAGATATAAAATAATCTCTCAGTTAGGATATATCAAGAAAGTTGCATTGTCACTTCTGTAGAAGAGAACGGACTACGTAAATATATTCTAATGAACTGGCTTGTGTGTACTGTTACTTGATGCCCTGCATAAAGTCAGAACTGTTAAGTTTTTACACACCTTTCACCATGGAATCTAAGCACCATGCTCAATTGTGTGTCATAAGCCTTATACTGTTAGCAGCTGGTAGAGGTTCTCTTTGATCTCACATTCAAGGATTGTGGTTGTGGAGCACAGAGGATACGAGTTTCACCCTTGCTGTCACAGCAAAGTTCCAAGTTGCTAAGGAGTGACAACCGCAAAGGTACTAGAGTGTTATGGATCTGTTACACAATGCAGTAATTCCAGACATTATATATATGGTCTAGTCCATAATGTATCACATACACACTGTATGTGTAACTAAAAGAAAATACATTTTTAAATATATATATTTGGCTTTCAGTGTGTAATCTCTTCAGATCTTGGGCCTCTAGCCTGTGATTTTCAAGTGCAAAAACTAGTCTCTGAGTTGACTATTGTATTTTCCAAGAAAAGTAACTTCTAGTGACAATAAAACTGAAATACCCTTATGTTGGCAACTGGAAGACCCAGCTCAAAAGGCAGTAAATAGAACCTGGTGTGTTGGAATTTGTTCCATTATTAGTCCATTCATATTTGTAGAAAGATCTTCATTCTCATTGGCTGTAAAGTAGGCTTTTTGAGACTTTGAAACCTAAGGGAGAAAGGAAAACACAATAAGCAATACTGTATCAACAGTTGTCCTATAGCTTCTTATGTGTCTTTCCCATCAAACAACATTTTCCTTCCTAGGAGTTTTGATGGAAACATTCACATTGTGTTTAAGAGATCCATCTGTTTCTTCAGTACTGGATCCATGTAAGATTAAATTGAATTCTAAGAACTTTCAAGGTACAATTTATTACATAAACTTAAATAAAATAGCCAAAAAAAACCACACAGTCTCTTGGCAGAAGACTCTAAAAGATTTGTTTAGAGTTCATAGTAAGGGAGATGTTATCAACATTATCACCAACATCAGGTTGGTGAAGGCATATTTGTTTGTATGAAACAGAAATCAAAGATATACAGCTGGGAACAAACAAAAATATTTGAAGATAAGTCACAAAAGTGCACTAAATGGCAGGTCAAAAGAGCTTTTTGGTAGTTTGACAACTTTTATAATATGCAGATCTCTAGAATCTGAAACTGCTGCTGTTGCAGTGAGATGACAAACCCATATGGTGTTTTCTTGGCATCAAATTTTCAAAAGAGCTCAGCTCCCATTTACGGAGCATGTTGAAATCTTCTCAAAATCTCTCCACCTGCGTCAAAATGAGATCTTTTGGATGTGGAGCACTTTTAAAAATTGCGGGTGCTGAGCAACTCAAAATCTGGCCCCAGGGCCGGTGCTACCATTTAGGCAAACTAGGCGGTTGCCTAGGGCGCCAAGATTTGGGGGCGCCAAAAAGCGGTGCCCCCAATTTTTTTTTACATCGTTCCTACGCCCCCTCCCCGAGCACGCGGTCACCGCTCCACTTCTCCCGCCTCCCAGGCTTGCAGCGCCAATCAGCAGTTTGGCGCCACAAGCCTGGGAGAGGAGGAGAATTAGAGCGGGGGCGGCGTGCTCGGGGAAGAGGCGGAGCAGAGGTGAGCTGGGGTGGGGAGCTGCCGCACAGCTCCCCGGGGGAGGGAGGGAGCTGCCACGGGGGGCACCTCAGGGCGGAGGGGGAGGGCGGGGAGCTGCCACAAGGCTGGGGGGGGGTGCGCAAGGTGGAAGTTTCGCCTAGGGCGCGAAACTTCCTTGCACCAGCCCTGAGCTCTTTAAAAATCTGACTCTTGGTGCAGAGATCAGCCAAAAACATAGCAGCACTGTTGTTCTGATGAATCTGAGATAATAAAGATGTACAGGTCAAATGATACCCATCAGTAGGCACTCCATAAATCAGTTCAACAAACAAAACTGTGGAATCCATTGATATTGGCCATATTTTCAAGTTTTAAAATCAGATCTGTTTGAATGCTTGCCCTAGTGCAATTTATTTAACGTAAAACTCAAATGCTGAGTGTCAGATTTTCAGCTCATGTAAATTAGCGTAGCCCTACTGAGGTCAATAAAGCTACATTAATGTACACCAGCTGAGAATCTGACCCATAGAATTTCAGTTACCACACTGTGGAACATAAGGTCCCATCTTCAATCAAACATTTTACAGGATGTGCTTGAAAAACCTTGTTTTTTCAGAATTTTTTTTTAAATGAACTAGGCCAAATTCAGAAGGATGTATAAGGCGGAAAACGAGATCACTTTGTAGGTGGAGTACAGGAGTGCACGACCACCTTTCCCCCCCCCCCCCAATTCAACTCCTGTGCAAACTCTAGCCTACTCATGTTCTGAGGTGCATGCCTAGGAATGCAGCGCTTTCTGAGTCTGGGTTGGCAGCACAACACATTTGCAGCAATCATCATCAAGTAACAGCAAGAGCTGGTTGGGAAATGGTTTTTGTCCCTGTGAAAAATTTCATTGAAAAAAAAAATTTCATTTTCATCAACATTTTCCCTCAAAAATTCCAAAATGAATTTTTTGACTTGATGAAATCTTCTGCCCTGGCCCCCCCCCCAAAAAGGGGAAAAAAACCAATATTTTCAAAAGAAATTTCTGTTTGGATAAAAAGTAATCTTTCATCAAAATAACCCACAAAACATTTTGAATGAAAAATTTTGACCACTATTAGTATTTTAACTAGTCACTGAATTCACAAAGGTTTGACGTATTCCAGCCACTAAACCCAACCACCTCGGACAGATTCAGTTCCGATCCTGTTTACCCTTGGGATCAAGCCATATCTCACCACCAGGTTATGAAGGGTTCTGAGAAACCTTTGCTGGGAGACCTGCAGCAGCCCACGTTCATTAAATGACAAGATTATATGACAGGGTGGCCTGTGTTAGCGGGCAACTGGACCAGGGTCGGCTCTGGCAGGGGAGGGCGCCGAGCCCGGCCGCGGGCCCACAATCCCCGACCGGCCAGAGCGCCGGGGGGAGGGCGGCGAGCCCGCCGCGGCTCTCCGCTCTCCCCGACCGGCCAGAGCGCCGCGGGGAGGGCGGCGAGCCCAGTCGCGGCCCCGCTCTTGGGCCAGAGTGCCCCGCCGCACCGCCCCCCTCCAGGCGCCGCCCCAAGCACATGCTTGGTGGGCTGGTGCCTGGAGCCGGCCCTGAACTGGACTTAGTGACCTAGCAGGTCCCTTCCAGTTCTATGTTCATTTTAGCCATGGATGTTAAGGTGTTCCTTTGAGGGTAGCCCTTAATCATCTGTCAGAAAATACTGATTTTCAACTAACTGAATAATTTCAAACATTTTTATGTGCCTGTAGTACTTGTGAAATGAACTGGCTTGACAGCCTTAGAGACTGGACTCTGGTTATCCACGAAACAGGTACAGAATGCAAGCTTCCTCTTCCATTGTGCCTTGCTCCTGATCTCTCCAGGAAGGAAAGATTACTTCAGTCTCCGTGGCCCACTCTGGCAACTCCCTCAAAGAAGTGGAGAACAATCAACTAGCAATTTACCACATTTAGAGTTCTCTGTAGTCCCCAACTCTTATAAAATGGCTCATGTCTCTCTCCTGCCTTTACTTATGATCAGTTCTATATACTTGCTCACTTCACTAGAAAACAAGAGGGCGATTCTGGGACAAGCAGACTTAGGGAAGGGAAGGATAAGTGAGAAAAGGGGCAGACACACAAAGAGCTGGGGTTAGACTAAAAAGAGGAAGTCTAGAGGGAGACTCATGACAGGAAGCCTAGGAGAAAAAGGGTCCAGATGACAGACAGGCTTGGGATGAAGAGAAGCTAAGAGGAAACTGGTTGCACATCTGTCAGAACTGCTCCTGCCTGGACCAAGACCACCAGGCTCATTTCCACTAAACAGCCACCAGGAGTTTTTGGTCACTGTTGATGGAGGCAGGTTCAGAACTTGAACCTCGAGGTGAAAGACCAGCCCCTCTCCAATCCACCAAATCCCCCTCACTAGCTTACCTTAAACTTTTTACTGGCACTGAAGGAAGGAAAGATCAAACCAATCTGCCTCTCTCTTCCAACTCAATCTCTTTAATAAAGGCCTTGATAAGCCAATGCTAAATAAAGCATGTGTGTAGTTGTGACAACTCGCTCCTTCGCAACACAAGCAAGGCAGTACCACAGAAGGCTTTATGAAGTTGATACTTAACCACACAGGAAGCAGAGCAGGAACAGGTTGCTTTTGTTCTGAAATGTATTTGTCATAGCAAATAGAAACCAAAATGTGCTTCACAGAGCGCTGTCTGTGGCCTTTCTGAGTTCCAGCATCGTCATAGTAGCCCTGTCTTGTTGCACCTGATGGATAATGCAATAATGGGGATTTTGGCTTGAAACAAATTAAATGTTAATCTTACATGCATGAAAGAGACAGGCTTTTGTTTTTGATAAACTGCCCATGCCGTGAGCATTGTTAGCAAGCAATAACATTAGTGGCTCTAGTTCCCTCATTTATAATTAGGGTGACACATTTCAGTTAAGTATTCAGCAGGACTGTAGATTGTGCAGTGGCTCATTTTAACAGCAGGATTTTAATTCCCTCGCCCACTTTTCCCTAGCAGGGAAAGTAGAATGCACTACAGAAGTCACTGAGGGTGAGAAGTGCAAACAATGATAACATTTAAATCCAGCAGAGGATTTAAGAATGTCAAAGCCTCAGCTGTCCAGCTGGCACCGCCACGACTCAGTGTTTGTTATTACACTAGAATACGCTGACCTGACCCAAACAAAAACAAAAAACTAGACTCTCCCCACTTCCGCCAAATGTTAAAGTTAGGCTCCCCTGTAGAGCCATAATCCACAGCAACTGTTTGATAACTAAGGACCTGGGAATAGAGGTTTGGTTTGGGGTTTGTTTTTTTTATCCAGGGTTTGGCATAGCAAACACAAGAAGAGGAAGGATGAGCTAGTGGTTAGGGCACCAGCCTAGGAATTGGGAGACCTTGGTTCAATCCCTGCTGAGAGACAGACCAGGGCAAGTCATCTAGCCTCCCTGTGCCTCACTTCTCCAGCAGTAAGAGGATGATAATGGTAGTCCCCCACCTCACAGAGGCGTTTAGCCTCACAACACATTAACAGATTGTGAGTTGTTTAAATACTAAGCCAATGGGGGCCATGTGGGTACCAGATCAACAGAATTCCTTCATTTCCAGAGATGATTGAATGGTACTAAGATGGGGGGGGAAGGGATAGCTCAGTGGTTTGATCATTGGCCTGCTAAACCCAGGGTTGTGAGTTCAATTCTTGAGGGGGCCGTTTGGGGCAAAAATCTGTCTGGGGATTGGTCCAGCTTTGAGCAGGGGGTTGGACTAGATGACCTCCTGAGGTCCCTTCCAACCCTGATATTCTATGATTTTCTTTGTACCTCTCATTATCTATCAGTAAATACTGTAACTTCAAAGTGTGTTTCTTGTGAAGGGGAAAAAATCCTACATGCATCCCTTCATGATAGCTTCCTTCATAATCTGGGATGCAATTAGCTATGGATGGTAAAGTCATACCACTATACCCAGCTCCCATTACTTCATGGCATATTTTAAAGAGTAGATAAACAACTATTTCTTGGTCAGTTGGGTCCTGCAAAATAACAGTTTTGACTACTGTAGTTCTTTACCTTACAACTAAAGGCTTTTGTGGTAACACCAATGAGCTAGCCAAGCGGCTTGAATCCCACATCCCCATCTCGTGCAACGCATGTAGCTTTTATCTTCTTAAAACTACCAATCTAATTCATCTAAAACTGGCATACACTGCTATTTCTGCACGCTGGCATTTCTCTTTCCCATGTGAATTGTGGGAAATGGTGTCTGTCTTTAGGCAAAGTATAATAAAAATACAATAGTCTAGGTAAACTTCAGTGTACTGAAAATTACATTTCTCCTTTTGCTCAGGCATGTTTCAGTCACAGATTGATACCCTCAGCTCTGATTTGTTTTCCCAGTCTCCTGGATATCACTCGGGTGCTTGTGCTTCTTGGGTGAAATCCTGGAAGTCAATGGAAGTTTTGCCATTGACTTCCACAGAGCCAGAATTGTACCCCTTGCCTTGATCAACACTCAACTCACTTACAGTGGTGCCCAGACCTGCTGGAACTAGGGGTGTGGGAGGTGCTGCCGCACACCCTGGCTTGATGTGGTTTCCATTATATACAGGGTTTACAGTTTGGTTCAATGGCTCTCAGCACCCCCACTATAAAAAGTGTTCCAGCTCCCTTGGTGCTGCCAACTTTTTGAAATAGGCTTTGAAATAGCTCTCACAGCTGCAGAATCCTATCCCAAATCTTTGGGGTTTTCTCCTGTCTCATCAGTAAAATGGGAACCCATGCTTGGATTACCAGTGAGTGTGGGAGGGCTCTGGAAGGGGTGTTTCCTGTAACGGAAGCTAGATCTCTCTTGTCAGTAAATTAATGTTAATAGTCTTTCCCTATTAAACAAAACTCCCTCTTTGAAACTTCTCTCTCTTCCATCCATATATCACATTTTTGGAAGAAAGTTTTGCTATTTAAACAGCTGCCAGAGTGTTGCAGACTGAAATAATTGCAATTTACTGTACTTACTAAATCATTTCTCGGCTTAAAATGCATGGGACAGACAAGGCTCTAAACTGACATCCTGTCTTTTATGGACATTAAAAGGTTTGATCTCATGACATTCTTGCAAAAGCATCCCCTGTGCCCTGCCAAATCATTCCTACAGTGCAAAGTACTTTACAGGGACAGACATAATGACAGCAACCTGCAGTTTTGTACAATCCACTGTGTAACTGAGCTAGAGGAGTTAGCTCAGAATCAAAATCATGGTTTGTGAAACACGTGGAGCATGTGCAGAATGTTTGCGGCTCTTCCGTAACACCAGCATGGAAAACAGAGAAGGAAAGGGGTAAGGTAGAAGGGCTCACCCTCTTTTAAAGGTGTAATAACTCAACACCGATCACACAACTGGATGTGACCTTCGATACAGGAAATGGTGCAGTCTGCTTCATTAGAACTATTCCCTTTTGACCACCAGGTAACACACAGTTGGCATTACAGACACAGGCCCAATTCCTCAGCTGGTGTATAGAGCTGTAGCTCTATTGAAGTAAAGGGGGTTAGGCAGATTTACATCAACTGAGGACCCGACCCCTGGTGCTGCTTTGTTGGCTCGGGTATGGGCCTAAACTCCCCATTTCCCTCCGTCAACTTAACACAGGGAGCAAAGGAAAAGCAAATTCATGGCAGTCCATGTCATCCCAAATAGCAGCTGGGCCAGTCAGACTCTTCCTTCATTGTTTGAACCCCCTGTAGTCCCACAGGCAGGCGCAATTAGCAATTACCAATTTTTTTTATTTTAAAATCTCAATGACTTTTTTTCTCCATAAAAAAGTCTGAAAAATGTTTCTTAAAAAACTTTTTTTTTTCCCCATTAAAACATTTCCACTAGTTTCCCAGCAGCACAACTGCAACCATGGCCAGGTCTACACTGAAGAGTTAGGTTGACCCAGTTACATCAGTCAGGGAGGTGAAAAATCCCCATCCCCCCGCGATGTAGGTAAGCCTACCTAACCCTTGGTGCAAACAGCGCTAGGTCAATTTATAGAATTCTTCTGTTGCCCTAGCTACATCCTCCTGGGGAGGTGAATTAACTCCAGCGAAGGGAGTGTCTACACCAGTGGTTCTCAAACTTTTGTACTGGTGACCCCTTTCACATAGCAAGCCTATGATTGCGACCCCCCCCCCTTATAAATTAAAAACACATTTTTATATATTTAACACCATTAAAAATGCTGGAGGCAAAGCGGGGTTTGGGGTGGAGGCTGACAGCTCGCAACCCCCCCATGTAATAACCTCGTGACCCCCTGAGGGGTCCTGACCCCCAGTTTGAGAACCCCTGGTCTACACTGAAGCATTACAGTGGCGCTGATGCAATGTTTCTAGTGAAGACATAGTCTAAGTTGGCACCGTAACACGTATGCAGCTGGGATACCTGGTGAAGGTACCACCCACTCTCCTGATTCTCACTCTATTGCCTGTATATCTGGCGTGAAAGTCTTGCCCAATTGAAGTCAATAGGAGTTTTGCTATTGACTTTAGTGAGGCCAGAATTTCCCCCCCACCTTCTGTGATCACCATTCACCTCAATTAAAGTGCTGTCAGCTTTCACAATATTATTCTGAGTCTTGTGTCAGTTAATGTTTTTCTTAAAGCCCCAGCTCCTAGAGTCATGTGATTACATGGGACCCTTGGCTTTCATTAAAATAAAAATACTTTCTTATCCCTCCTCCCGCCACACACACACACACACACACACTTGCAGATGAAAGCTTGAAAATCTGACCTTCCCAAAGGGAATTAAAATGAACCCAAAACTTATTTCTAAACTAATTTTTAAGCCAGCCTCCTAATTTTTAATTTTTGGCAATATTACAATTCTCAAACTTGTGATGTACCAGTTAGCACATTCTGTAGCTTTGTTCTACACCCGCTAATATTTTTGGGCTACCCACTTCCATGCATATTTTTCATTTTTATTAGCAACTGTTCATATATATAGCTGCCTGGAGAGTGGGATAACCTTTCTTAGGGGGCAAGAAAGGACACAATAACCTGTTCCTCCAGGTCTTTCATTTTCACAGAGTTTAAGGGCTTGAGGGAACCTCACTACCAGGTTCTGAAAAGAAAGTTTGTCCATCACAGTGTTCATATTTTTTAACCCATTGAGGGAGCCTCTTCACTCTGTCTTAGACAGTTTTCAATTCTACAGACTCTGGGCATCTCTCTATGATGAAGCAATCTGCCATTAAGCAGGCGGCAATGGGATGGAGCCACTGAATTTGAGGTCTAGGATAGAGACCTGAAGGGGAGACATAGGAAGCAGGATGTATGCAGGGGTGCTGGAACTGGGGGTACAAAGGGTGCTGCCGCACCCCTGGGCTTGAAGTAGTAATAACAAACACCAAAACAGCATCTGCAACTGGGAGCATAGGAAAAGCTGGCAAAGCCTATTCCATATTAACTTGGGAGACACCATTTTGAATGATGGGAGTGGCTGTGGGGAGAGCAGCTGATTTATAATTGCATACACATGGTGGCAGGAATGCAGTATTGCAGGTGCCCATTGGCTAGAAAACAGTAAATACCAACTTGTGTTTATGTTGTTTCTTTCCTGCTCTTCTCTTCTATTCCTTGTTGTTGTTATCTGTAATATGGTAACACCCAACTGAGATCAGGGCCCCATTGTGCCAGGCACTGTACATACGTATAGTAAGAGACAGTTCCTGCCCCCAGAAGCGTACAATATAGACAGACAAGACAAACAAAGGTAGGAGGGAAAACAAGCACAGAGATTTTCCAAAGGTTATAGAGTAGGTCACAGTGTCAGAGGCAGGAATATGGAGCCTAGGTCTCCTGACTCCTAGCTAAATGTCTGAGCCACTAGACCAGTAGTGCACAAACTTTTCCAGTCGTGTCCCCCACACCATTAATGGAATATGTCAGTGCCCCCCCCCATTACTATACAGCCAAGGCTTCCTACACCAGGCGGAGCTGGGGGTAGAACTGGCAATGGGGCGGGAGCTGGGGCTAGAGGTGGAGCTGGTCTGGAGGTGGAAAGGGAATGAGGCAGAACAGGGGGCAGCATGGAGCTGGAATTGGAGGTGGATCTGGCCTGGAGGCAGAGCAGGACTGGGGCTGAAAGGGGTTGAGGGCGGAGCTGGTCTTGGGCCAGAGTGGGGATGGAAGCATGGTGCTCCCTTCCCATCCGCAACGTGGGCTGGCCCAGGCCTGGAGGCAGAGCAGTACTGGGGGCTGAACAGAGATAGGGGAGGAGCAAGGCTAGGGATGGAGCGGGACTGGAAGCATGGTGCTCCCTTCCCACCCCCTCTGGGGGCTGGCCCGGGCCCCACTGGGTGCCTCCCAAATGTTCCTCTGCACCAATTTAGGGGGCCGTGCCCTACGGTCTGGGGACCATGGCACTAGACCACGCTGCCTTCTCTTCACTGGTGATGGTAGCTCCTCCCTTCACTCTAGCCAGAGGAGATTAAGGGAATATATAGGGTTTAATGGGTTTTTTTTTTTAAAGGTATGGCAGGGAAAGGAGACTAAGACACGGTGGAAGGGCCTGACTGAAAGGAGCCAAAGATTAGAGGAACCCTAAGTAGGACAATTCAGTACAACAGAAGCATCCTCCATTTTAGCTGGTGGAACCTAGCCTTTTAAAAGAGGACTTTCAGATAGAAAATTACAATATACTGACTTGTCTTTGCTTTTCCTCCTTACACTGAACCAGTAGGAGCCCCTAACCCCCCGCAAAACCCATGCCAGATTAGTACATAACTGACACTCTCCTATTTTCACCAGATTCAAGGCAGGCTAAAAGATTTAGAAGTCCCTCTCTTCATGGAATCCAGGCTTCTTCTAGGAAAGGTCCACTAGACATTGATTTTCACTTGCACTGTCAGAGCTGCCACTTGTGGTTCTCCAAGCCCCAAGCTAAGCCTGCTGCTTTGGAGTTCAGTATTGCCTTATCACAGTGTAGATGGAAGTATAACTACATACATGTAACAGCATCTGATTGAAATTCCAGTCCTGCCTCTGGATTTCCCTGTATTACCCTTCCCATAAAGGGGAATCAATCACTTGTAAGTCAATTATAAATTAGCTGGTCAAGCCACTTTGTGGCATAAATTGACTTTTCCCTCCTCTAACATTTTGTAACAATGAAGTTGGCAGCGTTGTATGTGTGCCTCCTGCAGAATGAGTTATGGGCATTAATAAACCAAGAGTCACAGTGCAGCAACCTAACACAATAACCAGGTGATCTCAAAGGACTGATTCTGTTTGCTCTTTTTCCCCAACTTTCTTGTATCTATCTATAATTTTAAAAAAAACGGTGGTGCAAACAAAACTCTTCACTGATTGCATAGTCAGCTTTCTACCCCCACTTGATGGAATAACTATAGGTGGATCTATGCATAATTGGTAATGTGCAAACCTCAAAAGATTCAAAGTCTGTACTTCAGAATGGGTAATGATCCCAAAGTTCACGTGCCCATCCAGCTATCCAAACCACTGAGTCCATAAAATTGCACCTGACGACAACAACAGATTTTCTTGCACTGCTCATTGCTTTTCTTCTCACAGCTGCAAACAATGGTCCCAATCCTGGAAACACTTGCACACATAAGTAACTGTATCTACCCGAGTTGTTCCATTGAACTCAAAGAGATTACTTAACTGTGCCAGTCTTTGTAGGCTCAGGGCCCAAAAGTTGGGGAAAACTGTATCTGAAATCTGTAGTGCCTCAAAATTCAATTCATTTCAAGATCAGTTCAAAAGACGGAGAGGTGGAATTTTACATATTTTTTCCCAAACCAGACTGGCTATTTCTAATGACTATATATCTTCCAAATAAGCCAGATCCAGGTGTTTCATGGAAAGAGAGGCTACTTCCCATTCTGAGGAAAAGTGTACACTGTCCCACAGTTTGGATTATTATAGGGGTGTGAATAGCAGTGCGCACCAAAGTGCTGCGCTGTAACTCCCTCATGTGGACACTGCAGGTATGAACTAAAAGGTTCCTAGTTTGCATTAATGTAATCCTGTTTGAAGAGGACTAGGAACCTTTTGGTTTGTGCCTGCAGCCTCCATGTGGGGGAGACACAAGGCAGCCCTTTGGCGCACACGGATATTCACATGCCGTAGTCCAAATTCCGGGGCAGCATGGAGAGAGCCCCGTTCTCATATTGAGGGAAAATGTGTAAAGAAACCATTAAAAAAAACGCATAATTGAAACCAACCCCTGGAGGAAGGAGATTACTTTAAATCTGTGACTTACATTGGTAGTATGTGAAATGATACCAAAGAAATTATTTGGTGATTAAATAACATCAAGCAAAAGTAACTTCCCTCTGGACTTACTTGTTGCCTCTAATCACATGAACATTCATACACATCCCTTATCACTCAGTCACACACTCCAAAAACTGAAATCACAAAACTAATCAACATTAATAATAAACTCTAACTCACTACCGTTAAACCCTCCATCACCTTTTCATTACATTTCCTCATTATAAAAGTATTGCTTAAAGGAACAGCACCCCGCTCTCCCCTTCTCTTTAACAACAAACAGTGTTAACAGACGACATGTAAAATATTACTGCTGTCATTATTGTCCTTGTACAAGCCAGCCATTCTGAAGAGCATAAATTCCAAGAGCAACGAAACTAAATGCAGAGCTAAGACCAAAAGAAGCAGGCCAGGGGCAAATTCCACTACTAGTTACACCATTGTCAATAATAGAAATTTGAGCCCTTGATTTCAATTACATCAATGGAATTATTGTTACTAGTCATTTTGTGATAGGGATTGGGAACACGTTGTCCTAGTCGCTGTACACACACTGAACAAAAAGACAGTCCCTTCCCCTAATTGCTCACAATCTCTTTACTCATGTGAGTAACATTATGCATGTGCATGAGTGTATAAAGGATCAAGATCATAATTTACTTATGCCCCACAATAGTCCTGCATTTTACAAATGGGGAATTAAGGCAGGTTTTCCTAGTGGGTCAGTGACCGAACCTATTCTAGGACACCGAGGTGAGATTCCTGCCCTGCTCTCACCCCTTTAAAACCAGGTAAAAGGGGTGTCTAAAAGCCCAGGTCCTGACTGGGGGAGAATTTTCCCCTTCATAGGAACTGCAGCAGACAGCCATAAGGATGCCCTTAGAGGACCCCACCCCACCCCCCCCACACACAAGCCCAGGCAAGGGAGTATGCCAGGGGCAAAACTGGGGGCAGGATCACAGCACAGAGTGCTATGGAGATTCCAGGCAATGCTGTGGCCCATCGGAAGACTCCAGGAGCCTGCTGGTAATTTAGACAGGTTCCCAGTCTAAATTGTACCAGGGCCTCTGCAGTCACTGGAGCAGCCCAGAATTGTGAGGACACAAAGATGGCTTTAACCAGCACTGCACTCTTTCCCCCTGGCCTGTGAGTTCTTTGCTGTGCCACAGCACAGAATCTCAACCCAGGAATTTTGATGATCCACTAGAATGCGCAGCTTGCCTGGAATGCAAATCCTTCCCTCCTCTTCTCTGCAGTGACCATAAGCAGAGGCTGTGTTGCCACTGCCAGCGGAAGGCTGAGCTTAGACCTTCATTCCTGCTGTGCGGATGACATATTGGTCAGTTCAGTTCCTCCACTGATTACGGTCGCTCACTAATTGTGGTAATTCTTCCCAGGCGATGCCAGCTGATTCAATATCCTGTCACTGTCTTCTGTCAGTTCTTCCTCGGCCTTCCTCCTGGTTTTCTCTTTCCTTCCTTGAGTGCCCAATGCTTGCTTCCCATTGTCCATATGCTGTACATGTTTCGACCATTTGAGCCTTCTTTCTTCGATGATATTTTCTAACATGCCCTGCTCTGTCAGTTTCCCTCATTCTTGCGTTTGTTATTTTGTCTTTCCATGAAAGTTGTAGTATTGTCCTCAGCCATCTGTGATAGGCAGCCTCCACCTCTTTTTGTTAGCCACTGTCATCGATCAAGTGTCTACTCCATGCAAGAGCACACTCAGAACAGATATAGTCTGACCTTTAGTTTGGGTGGAGATCTCTTTGATCGGATGTTGTTCATCCTTCCAAAAGTGGTGTTGGCTTCTCCTAATCTCACATGACTATTTTTATCACAGCCACCTTCCAATCTCATCACAGTCGCCATATAGTAGAACTCTCCTATCTGCTCAATTATTTTTTCCATTCCATATACACGTTTGCATCTGTTGTTCAGTTTCCTATCTCCATAATCTTGACTTTTTCAGCATTTACTTTCAGTCTAGTTTTTGTTGCTTCCTGTTCTACCTCGGATTAAGGAGCAATCATTCCATTCCACATCATACTTAGTAAAACAATGTCTTCAGCAAAGTCAAGGTCACGTAACTCATCTGCGCTAACCCATTTTATGCCCACCGTGATGTATTTTGTTTTCCACTTCACCACCCAATCTACTGCTAATACAAAGAGGATTGCTGATCACACACCCTTGTGTAACTCCAGTCACAATAACAAACCACTCACTCAGGCCTGTATCTCATCTTACTACACATCTACTTCCATCATATAAACTCCTTATTTTGCTGATCATCTCATCTGGTATCCCATACAAATATAAAATAATCTAGTTTAAAATAAGAAATGTCTCAATTGTGTGGATTAAATCCCATTCTTGTACCGTTGACAGTAGCAACAACAGTACTTTGCACCCATGTAGCACTTTTCAGCCAGAAATCTCAAAGTGCTTTATAAATATGAGTAAATTTAGTCTTACATCATCCCAGTGAGATAGGTAAATCTTTACCATCTCCATTATTCAGATAGGGAAACCAAAGCATAAGTGATTTGCCAAAGGTCACACAGCAGGCTAATGTCAGAGCTGGGAATAGAACCCAGGTCACCAGGCTCTTAGTTATTTTCATGATCCATGGCACTGTTCTTCCTTTCCCCACAGTCTCCTTTACCTTTTGGAATTGGGTGTGTTCATCACTCATCAACCATTTTTTCCATGGGTCAGCAAATTATACAAGTGAGGTAGTATTGGTCATGTCCCATTACACCCATTTTCTGTCCAATCAATACAACAATCAGATCTACACAATAAGTCACTTCCAACTATGGCCTCAGATATTAATTGCTGATAGGGAACAACGATGAATTGTTGATAGGGAATTCTCATCTCAGACAGATATGTATTGTGTTTTCTCAGCCAAATAAATAGTCTTTTTAGGGAATTAAATTTTGAAAGAGACACAAGGACCTTTCTTTCCTATGACAATGAGTACAAACAGCCAGCATAATGAGCTACAACAATTTGCATAACAAATACACTTCATAAGAAACTGTATAATATGCATCTAAGCTCTGTAAGATGATGAATACTTTGGATAATTAAGCAGAGCAGAGAATGTAAATAGAACAGAAGAAAAAATTAAATAATCCTTGCTGGGCTCCTTTTTGATCTATAAATGGAAATCCTGGGTGGTGGTGTACATACTAATCTTTTAGCTTTAGCTTGTCCTCCTTTCTTAAGGCATGTTGGCCTAAGTTTCCAGTTGCAGTTGTTTTAATTTTCTACCATAATCATTGACGAGTTGTATCAAGTTATTTAGGCCCAGATACGCAAAGGTATTTAGGAGCCTAACTCCTATTGAAATCAAAGGGAGTTAGGTATCTAAATACCTTTTGAGGATCTGAGCTGTAGTCATTTTTTAAATAACGGGCTACACAACATCACCAACCCAGAACAGTCAAACATCATGAGTCCAGCTCCACAAAATCATGAATTTGGCTTAAAAATCATGATTTAAAAAAAAATAGTTGGGTTTTTTTTTTTTTTACTTCCTTGCTGATTTTTTTAGCCTCTAGGTCATACTTGCTTTGTGTTTCAGGCTTTTCTCAGCAACTGTGGGGGCTAGATTTTTTGTTTCTACAAGAACCTCAGCTTTCGTTTAATCACAAGATCCCAGCAGACACTAAAGATGACAACAGTAATGATGAAATTACTAGAGATGGCAACACAGAGCTAGGCCCTTCTCTGAGGGCACCTGTTAATTTTATTTCTGTCATGAGAACGGTCAACATGGATTTCATTATTTTAGCACAGGAACACCGATAGCCCCCAATTGGCATCAGGGCCCGATTGTGCTGTTCCCTGGGACGGATGGAAGTGTTGCCTCTTTTGCAGCAAAGATGGGAGCAACAGAAGGCCAGAACATCCATGCCTAGCACCATGGAGTCCCAGTCCATAAGTAGGGCTCCTACGTACTATGGTAATAAAAATAATAATAATGTGTAGAACCCCTTTGCTTCTGCACCATCTCTAGGGACCCCAACTCCTAGTGCATGTCTGCTTGGTTCGCATAGGGAGACCATGGAAAAGTTTTAAGTTTTTTGTATTCAGATTGGAAAGAAATGTTTTCATGACTAACGACCCTGCAGACAGACGTCAAAGGCTACATTCGCAAGCCTTGTTTTTCCCCCATTTTGTGTGTTCTGGAAAATATAAACCTTCAGTCATTCCAGCACAAACATTATGAAACTGAGTCATTTACACAGTAACAGCCAAAGGTTAAATTCACATATTTTACTGCTGACTTCACTAGTCTTAACCTTTGAAGCTTGAGTGTGAAAATCCCTTGCTTTTCCACATAAAAATCACACAGAAAAATTCAGACAACTACAGCATTTGAGATTACATGGGGATGTTCAAAGATGCAATACCTCTCTCTCTCTCTACCACGCATTTTTCAGCAACACCTGTAGAGTCACATTCCAAAGCCTTAGGGATCTGGGGGAATCATGACCTGAGGATTCGCAAGTGTTGTGCTGGGCAAAATGATTCTCTATTTTATGAGGGCAGATCCTCAGCTGGTGTGAATGGTCATAGCTGCACTGACTCAACAAGGCATTGGGGAATGAGAACCGGGGGTGGTAGATTCTGAGGGGAATGGGCTCTTTGTTTCCGGGAAAGGAAGAGAGGCTGTAGGAGTAGGTGGGTGTGTTTTCAACCATGCTTGGGCACCACAAGTTATTTATACTAGATCCAGTTGCAATTAAACAGACGATGCCACAAAGCAGGATAACACAATCATAATGCCCCTAGGCCCATCATATCCCTCAGCTAGCACTGGCTAATGAAATATGGAGTTACGGGCACTGAACATTCGACCCTCATTCCTAGCAGATGTTTGTATGCCATACGAGGCCACCCAGCACCTATTCACGGAAGCACTGGAATAAGAGGGGAAGTCTGAACAAAGCCTCCTTCACACTGTGGCTGAAGTTTCCCTAGCTACAGACAGAGGCCTCAGGCCTATTTCTAAGACAACCTCTCCATTTCAGTTCCTCCTATGACAAGCCACGCATAAAGAGTTTGGGGCACCTCAGTTTTGAGCAGTGAGAGCAAAGTAGAGCAGCTGGGCAGGATCTTTTTCAGCTCCTGCTGCTTCAGTTTGGAGGAGCAGGCAACATCAGCCCTCCCCTACCAAGCCCCACCAGCTCTCGGTGATCCCTAACGGATTGGAGAGGGCAGCTGCTCTAGGTCGCAGCTGGGGAAGCATCCACAAGGTTCGCCCTGAAGAGTTAAAGAGAAATCAGTCTAGTGATGGATACTGGAGAGGAGCCAGAAAGGAGGTTGTAGGCAGCAGGCTGCTCGCCTGAAGACACACAGGGAGCATCTTCACTACGGGAGATGGTGTGTTCTTAACTCGAGTTAGCTAATGGGAGGGAAAATCCTAGTGAGAGAGGACAAGACAATCTGTAGTTTTCACATGTGTTTGCAGGTCCAGTTAAAGAGTAGCAGGGGAGGGTTTACCTTGACCTGCCAGCTTCTGTGGAACTGGAAAGTACAAACTGTATTGTCCTCACTAGGTTTTTCCCTCACGTTGGGCATGTTCTCACCTCAGGTTAGTTTTCTCCCTAGTGAAGACAAGGGCTAGGGGCAAAAGGGCATCCTGGGGTTGGTGAGTGAGAGGGGGAGGTGGAGATCTGAGGAAAGGGGCTCCTTGAGTTGGGGTGGGGAAGAGTGGCCATAGGAGTGGGTGGGAGGTCTTTTCAAACAAATGCAGGACTCCAAAAAGTTTCTAATTCCATTCAGTAGTCTCCAACAAGGGCTGTTGTTCAGAACAGCCAGGGCATTTTTCAGTTTGGGTGCATCTCCCTAGCAATTTGTACAGGCCCATCAAATGATCCTAGAATTAAAAATACACCTGTGTTTTGCAGAGCTTGGATCTGAAGCCAAACTGCCTGTAGTCTTCCCCTTTCCCCTCCCCCCACTTCTTGATTGTTGTTCTAGGCAGCCTACTCCTTTGGGAATAGCCCTGGACATGCACACGAAGGCGGTATTTTCTCCACCATCATTGCCTCCAGATCAGAAAACATTTTCATTGCAAAAATGTAAATATTTGTAGCAAACCATCAATTAGAGAAACACAGGTGAGTTCTGAGCTATGAATGGAAATGTGCCTGTAACTGTTCCTCTCTTGGCAAATGTGTCACCTCGTACTTCCCAAGGGGTCTGATCCGTCTCCTGATGCATGCACATTAACAGGAGCTGCACACACGCATCCAGGAGAGAATTAGACCCCTCAAGGGTATAGCAAAACCACTCCGCATTATTTTGCAGCCCTGCAACAATGCTCTTGACAAGAGAAGAGATGCAGAAGCACATCCATCGATGCCGTTGATAGCATATGTCAACATCAGTGCTTTCCATGGTTATAGAGCATTTGATTGAATAAAGGGCCAGGCAATGAACTACAGGAGTGGGTCAATCACACGCCTTTTATGCCCTGGAGTATTACACTTCAAATTGGTGACATGAGCTACATACCATATATTAGCTGTCACACAAGCAGAGGAAATATTTAATTGTATTTTAACAGATGCACATTCCCCATTCCCATCGGAGCCCCCAAGTCCATTGGATTGCCACACATTCCTCTGCTTCTTGTGTGATCTCAGCATGGATAAATGAGCCTGAGATATTAAAATGTAATTTGCTCAGATCTTTGCCTTCAGGGCGAGCCCTAAGATGCTGCCATCAGCCAGAAAATTTGTGATCTAATTTTTAGAAGCAGTGAGGCATGCTCTCTTTTCTTTGAGGCTTTGGAAAACAAAGCCAGGTTCTCATTTTTATATGGTCTATTAAAAGGTTTTTTTTTTTCTTTTAAGCAATAAACAATGTTCTTCCTTGCATTGGAGCGCACCAGGCTAGCGTGTGAACATATTTTGCTGTGAGGTGCTGGCCCAGCGCATTATTCTCTGTCACAGCCAGGATGGCAGTTATTCTATTTTGATTATGAGTTTGCATGGTGTCTCATCACCAAGCGGTCTTAGCTGCTGTTTGTGATGGTGGCTCATATACTGGACCAGAAAGGACGAAGGTGGATTATTTTGATTCATTTCTACCGCCAGCCAGCCTGTTAAGTATTTAAATGGCTGTTCTATGGTTTTCTTGTACGTCTACAAAATTCTTACGTGGGTTGAACAGAGTAGAGTGCTATGGCTGTAAGCGGGGATGGCCTCAGATGGTTTGAGGTTCAAGTTTGGTTCAGAGAAGCATCTGTGTTTCAGCTGTTTCTCCAAACAATCCAAACCTCTTGACTTTGCCAAGTCTGGGATAGAAACATCATCAAACCAGGCTGTCTCATGGATAGAGGGAGGGTGTGTGGGTGTGTGTGTTCCCCTCCCCCCCACAAGATTTCTAGTACATTCTGTGTCTTCCAGGCAAGCGAGAAATAGTGAAGGAAGAGCTGCTCTCACTGAATTTTGGAACTTACAAAGAGAGACTTTCCTAGGAGTCACACCATGGGATTGAGAGTCTTGACTCATGTGTTCTACACTCAGCTTTTCCATTGACTTGCCACGGTTTAGTCAGCAAGTCTTTTAATCTGGCTGTATCTCATGAGAAGTGTCCTGGCAGATCATACAGGTAGGCCATCTACTCCATTGTCCTGGCCCTGAAGATGGTCAGATGCTTCAGAGGAAGGTGCAAGAATCCCCAGCAATGGGCAATTACAGAAGGACATGCCATAGGGAAACTTTCAGGGGGGAAGGGAGAGTTTTAGCTCAGTGGTTTGAGCATTGGTCTGCTAAACTCAGGGTTGTGAGTTCAATCCTTGAGGGGGCCACTTAGGGATCTGGGGCAAAATCAGTACTTAGTCCTGCTAGTGAAGGCAGGGGGCTGGACTTGATGACCTCTCAGTGTCCCTTCCAGTTCTATGAGATAAAAAGAACAGGAGTACTTGTGGCACCTTAGAGACTAACAAATTTATTAGAGCATAAGCTTTCGTGGGCTACAACCCACTTGTTCGGATTCTTTTTGCGGATACAGACTAACACGGCTGCTACTCTGAATTCTATGAGATAGGTATATCTCCATATATTATTATTTTCTTCCTAACCCCCATCAGTGGTTGGGAGTTGGCTCTTGTCTCAAATCATCATGGATAAGAGTCATTGTATATTCTGGGAGGAACTTTCAAAAGTACATAAAGGAGCTAGCTACCCAACTACCATTGAAATTTAATAGGAGCTGGTCACCTAAATCCCCTATTAAGTAATTTGAAAAGCAACTCTTTCATCCTTGTGCAAATGAGGCTAATTATTTTTACCATCTTCCCAAGGCTCTTATGAAAAGAGCTGGTTGGAAATTTTTAAATTAAACTTGTTTCTTCCCCCGTCAGAAAATGCCAATACATCAGAACCAACACTTTGGGCAGGGCAGGAAAGGATTGGGTTTGATGAATTTTCAACTTACAATATTGGAGAAAAAGTTTTGAAATTGTTGCAACATTTCATGTTGACATTTCTGAAGCAAAATATTTGAACCAATTCTCTGGTTCAAAATGACGTTTTCTTCCAATGGGTTCAAAATGACGTTTTCTTCCTAAATTTAAGCTAGTTACAGTAAAATTAAAAAGTGATGAAAATGGACCCAAACTGGATTTATTTTTTTGAGTTCACAATTTTTTTTTTTTTTTAGGAGATTTACTTTTTGCCCTAATTTGGGATAGGAAAATGTTTCAATCTCACAAATTTTCAAGGGACAGGAAAACTATTTCCCACCCCGCTCTACTTGTGAGGCTTCCTGAACTGATGCTTGTAATGACCTTTGAGATCTTTAGTAGGGAGATAGGGGTGAGATTCCCAGCTCCAGTAGAGAGGCTTGTGCTAGCTCTCATTGACCTAGTGAGCTAAAAATAGTAGTGTAACCATGGCAGCAAAGCCAGTGGGGACATAGGTTAGCAGCCCTGGTTATGGATCCACAGGGTTTGTACTCACGGCAGCTAGCTGCTGCTGTCCATGCTATTGCAGCTACACTATTGTGTCCAGCATGATAGCGCAACGCATGCTAACGTGAGTATGTCTACTCAAGCTGGGAATCACACCCCCAGCTCCCAGGACGGACATACCCTTAGATTAGGGGAAGCAGTGTTTCCCAGTAGATAGCGCACTGGAGTGGAACTTGGGAGATCTGGGTTCAATTCCTGGCTCTGCTCCTGCTTTGCTAGGTGACCTTGGGCAAGTCATTTCGCCTCTGTGCCTCAGTTTCCCCATCTATAAAATGGTGATGGTAATACTTACCTCCTTTGTAAAGCACTTTGAGATGTATGGCTGAAAAACACCATATAAGAAATATGTATTATTAGTATTAGAAAATGGCAAAGTAGCAAAGTGAATAAAATGTTATTCTGCTGTCCATGTCCGCAGGAACCTCAGAATGCAGAAATACACATATAACAACAAATAATGGTACAAACCACTAATTAATGGAACCATTCAGAACCTCAAAGCAGGCTCTGATCTTACAAATATAACATACCCAGTGTGTGTTATGTTTCCCCAGCCCCCTGACCAACAGAGAATGCATTTGCTACCATTCTCAGGTGTCAGGAAAGATGGCAACCGTCTCCCAAAGACTTAATGCATATCTAACTTTCCCATTGATGTTAGTCAAACCACACTCAATGCATCAAGTTAAGCACATGCAGAATCGAAGCCTACACGTGGAGAGGATTTTTTTTTTTTTTGAAAATTATTATATCCATATCAATTCCCCTATCCTTCATTGTAACCACCACCAATCCAGAATTTTGAATGAAGGACTAATCTAATATAATAGAAAGTATTGCTTTTTCCCTATTGAAACTCCTAAGAGGTAAAGCTGCTAATTTATAAAAAAGTCTTGCTGCTGTTGTGAAATCCAACATTTTTCATCTACATTAAATGCAGCTTAACACAAATGACTGAACTTCCAGGCTTTAAAGTAAGTCAGACATTCAGTGGATTCAAACAGACACAAACCAAATTCCCTTTGTGAATGCTAATTTCCTAAGAGCTTCTTAACTATACAATAAAAAGGTTTTCCAGGCTTTTTCATATTCCACCCTGCAATTCGACAGTAATACTGGCAGGAAGGCAAATATAATTCCACGGCAAATGTATTGTGGTAATGTATTAACAAGTGAGAAATAAGTGTTAGCTGCTTGTATGGCAGACAACATCTGCACCTTCAAACAACCTTAGCAATGACAACAGAAATCCATCAGGAACACATTTTAAAATTCCATTCGCCTACTACCCGAGGTTCTGTCTAACTTAAACTCTCTGTTGCAGAGTTACTACAGAAAAGCAATTCAGTCTGAAATTACATGAAATTGGGCACCTCCAGTAAATATTTACATGTTTGATTTCACCTTTCAAATATGATCTCCCAAGATAAGTGGTTCTTGAGTGCTAGCTGCATAGAGTATAATAACCTAGGGCAAGGTGAAGAAGAGGAACAGCATGCTTGGATAGTTGCAGGGCACAGCCATCCCACAAATACAACTGTTCCCTTTTTTCCCTGTTGGCGGGGGGGAAGCTGCAGCATTAGGCAATTCCTATTGTCCTCCTCTCTTTAAACCTAGTGTGAAACCCATTCAAATTATTTAAAAGAAAGTAACTTTGTAAGGGCCTGACCCAAAAAGCTCATTGAATTCCATAGAAAGGCTCCAGTTGATTTCACAGGGTTTTGAATAGGCCCTAAATGCTGGTTTGCAAATACATGCATGTCAGTTTCTAGGAACAGGGACAAACTATTCCTTCCACCTCTTGCCCACCCCGCACTGGAAATTATATCAGAGAATCTAAACTCAAAATGTGTGTTCTCAGACGATATAATTTAGTGTTATATTGTACTTCTCTAAACATATTTTATATGGCTGGTGATTGTTCATCATGAATATAAATACCATAACCCACATCTCAAAACAACACACTCCTCGCCCCACATTAAAATAAAAGTTAAATTGTTGCTGGACAATTATACAGCCATATTACCAGTATTTCAAATTGTACTGATTAAGTCTTCATAGACCCAACCCATTTTACAGAGATAATTCGGTATCTTATAAAGCCCTGGTATTATAAAATCAAAAAAGTACCATTCTAAGCAGTGTCTGACAATCAATACCATTTCTGGGATGTTTATAAAGCACGAGTGCCACCTGGTGGCATCTTGTAGAAACTGCAGACCAGCCTAAGTGATGAAGTGTAATTGGTTTGGATTTTCAATATTGCAGGGTACTGCAGACTAAACATCCTTTCTCCTGCTACAAAAACATACTGGAGATCTTGGGGCGGAATTTGCACCACAGCCCAACTTGTTGATTTGTCTTGGTTAGTATTCGGTCATTAAGTGCCTGATTTTCAGAGTGACTAAGCACCTACAATTCCAGTTGAAGTCAGTGGGAGCTGTGGGTGCTAAGCACCCCTCAAAATCAGGCTTTAGGGGTTGACACTCCAATTTAAGAGCACTTCCTGAAAGCTACTTAGTGCCCTTCACTTCCAGGTGTTTCTTGAAGGATCAGTCAGTTTGCTTTTATTTAATGGAGGAGAACAACAATTGGGTCGCTTGGGAAACAATCTGTCTAATCAAGGACCACAAAATGCTTGTACTATAACTGCACCTTAACACGTTCCCTTTACTAGTTATCATTATTGCTTTTTGCAGCGTTGTTGTAGCCGTGTTGCTCCCAGGATATGGGAGAAAGAAGGTGGATGAGACCATATATTTTTGGGGATCAACTTCTGTTCACGAAAGAGAGAAGCTTTCAGGTTCCACAGTCTCCAGACTCAGCCCAAGGTGGCTGAGGTCTGTTAACCAGTCTTATCGCAAAATTGAGTTGACCTTAATCTTCATAGGCAAGCCCCAAACCAAGCAAAACGTGCCTGATTAGGAAAGCTGGTGACTCCCAGCCTCCTGCCATTAGCCATCAAGCCCAACTTCCCCTGGGAAAAAGGGGGGGGAGGGGAGAGAAGCGGCCGTAGGAGTTGTTGACATGGCTGTAGCCCCTTTTGCACGCCGCATGCCACTCTTTCAAAGCAGCAAACAGTTGCTTACTCCTCCTGTGCCTCTGAACCCAACCACTGAGTGACATGGGGGAGGCACACAGGCAGGGCCGGCTCTAACTTTTTTGCCGCCCCAGGCAAAAAAGAAGAGCGCTGCCCCCTCCCCCCCCTGAGCGCCGGGCAGCCGAACCCCCCCCCCCGCCCCCCCAACCCCCCCCCCCCCCCGAGCACCATGCCGCCCGAAGCCCCGCCCCCAGAGCGCCACGCCACCCGAAGCCCCGCCCCCTCCAAGCGCCACGCCGCCCGAAGCCCCCGCCCCCCTCCGAGCGCCGCACCAGCCCCGGGCCCCCCAGCGCCGCGGCAGCCCCAGCCCCCTCAGCGCCGCGCCAAGCCCCCGCCCCTCTCCAAGCGCCGCGCCGCGGAAACAAACAAAAAAAACCCCTCCAGCGCTGCCCCGATGAACCAATCAATAAATAAAAACCCGAGCGCCGCCCCGCCCCAAGGTGCCGCCCTGAGCACGTGCTTGGTGGGCTGGTGCCTGGAGCTGGCCCTGCACACAGGAGCCTCAGTAGCAATGCTCCTGCTCACCTCACGGGATTCCCCACTCCTCTCCCCAAGACTTCCCCATGCACCTGTGATCTGCCTCCTGCACTGCCAGTTACCAGCCCTAGAACTGAGGCTGAGGGGTGGGGAGCACATGCCAGGAGCTGCTCCCCCCGGCCTCCAAGGCTGAATCTGACATGAAACTTCAGGAGACGAGGTGATACACAGACCAGTCTGGTGCCTACCGTCTGGTGCCTGGGTAACTGGGGATTGCACTGGTGTCATTTATACTAGTGACGGAACGATACACATTTGGCCTTAATCCTACACACATGCAGGCCTGTGGTCCTGGCGAAGCCTAATTACAGTCAGAAGGCCAAATGCAGCACTCTGAGTTTTATAATGCAGCCCTCGGATGGGCTCATTACACCTCTACACACTGCAGGTCCCAGTATGCATCAGAAGGTGCTCACGTGGCTCTTATCATTGTACTATGTGAACACCTCCCAAACATTAATAGCTTTTATCCTCCCAGCACCCACAGGAGGTAGGGGAGCATTACCCCAGCTTTACAGATGAGGCCATGAGGCACTGGGTGGAGTGACTCACCCAAAGTCACGAAGAAAGTCTGTGGCCAAACTGGGAATTAGACTATAGACCGACCTTTCTATCCCTCCAGTGGCTATGTGCCTCACGTCAGTATTAAAGATGAGGGTGTTTGCTCCATTTTATGCTGTTTAGCAGAGGCCCACTAGTTTCTGAGCAATTTCCAATAGAGTCCAGAATTGGGTGAAATTAGGACACCCTTGGATCACACTGTTAAGAGGTGGATAAATAACATTCATTTACTAGGCTTTTCCCTTGTCTTTTCACAACAATATTTCACTTCATTTTGAAGGGCCATTCAGTTGTCATTAGCATGATCTTGACTGGCAGTTTTCTTTTTGCTCTGTTACATGCTGCAGGTCTGAAGGATGTTCTGGTGGCAAATAGCTGACTAGGTGTCATCAATCACAATGTTGGCACAGGGAGCCAGCCTACACACATTGAGAGGAAAGATTAGGGTGGAATCCTGACCCCTCTCGAGTCAATGGCAGGTTTGACTTTTAGGGAGCCAGGGTTTCACCCCGGTATCTAAAGTCCTTCCCTTTGGAAGAGCCCGATATATCTCAGTGTTTGATGTATTATATTTGACTACAATGAGCTGTGTGGCTTGGAGGACAAAGATAAATGTCAGCTCTGGAGATTTAGAGTCAAGCCAAGGTCATGTTGTAAGTGGAAATGAAGATTCCTCATGAACCTTGGTCCATGTCATGAAGCCATCACAGGGATAGCTCAATGGTTTGAGCATTGGCCTGTTAAACCGAGGGTTGTGAGTTCAATCCTTGAGGGAGCCATTTGGGGATTTAGTTGGGGATTGATCCCCCTTTGAGCAGGGGGTTGGACTAGATGACCTCCTGAGGTCCCTTCCAACCCTGAGATTCTATGATCATCTGGTGCGACTGGCTGTCCTTCCTCAGAGGTCTGGATATAAGGGCAATGGAAAATGTGTGTGGAGAAGCTGTCCCGGGCACCAATTGCACAGCTGTTATATATTATTTAAGATGTGCCTAGAGGCCCTGGCCTAGGTGGGGACTCCAAGGTGTTAGGTACTGTACAAACACAGACTGTCCTTCCTCTGAAGACAAGACAGATGGGTGGCAGGGGGGGCACATAGAGGTGAAGTGCCTTGCCCATAGCCACACAGAATGTCAGTGGCAGAGGCAGGAATAGAACCCAGGTTCTGTAACCCCCGTGCGCTAACCACTGGACCATGCTGCCTCACATTCATAACATACTAGTTTTAGCTACCGTTATCGCAACAGTTAGAAACACGCACACATGTTTAACGTTAAAAATGTAACATTTAAATCCTTTGAAAAGACAATAGTAATGGTCCAAACTGCTACTGTAAAAAGTACTGTAGAACATAATGGTTTGACCTATTCATGTATAACAGTGTCATTGTTAAATGAAATATAGAGTATTTCCTTTCCTTTCCTTTCTTGTGGGTGCCAGGAGAGACGCAGTTCCATCAGGCAAAGAATTGCAGAATACACTGTGCATTTCAGTTTCTTACTTCATACCATTGTCAGCAAATGAGAACCGATCTCCAAAGGATGTTCTTCCCCCAAGCTAGTTGGCATCCGAGATAAGAGCTGCTATATGGAATAAGATGTTATGCAAACATCATTTAGGGTGTGTTTCCTCCCCCTCCCACCCTGATCCTCCTCAATCCTTCCATTTGATTCTAGATGCATTGAGGATCACCTCATTCTTCCTTCCTCACCTCCAACACCTTCATAGGCCTGGGATTCAGGAGAGCTGGGTTCAGCCTTTGTGACATTGGGTGAGTCATTTGATCCATCCTGGGCCTCAGTTTCCAATCTTTAAAATGGGCGTAAAGAAGATGGGCTGGGACTCCTTTTGTGGAGCTATCAGTTCCAGTAATAAGTCAACCAGAGTGGCTGCTGTGAAGAACATATGGCGATGTTTCCTTCCACCCCAACTTGCTACCTTTGCAGCACTCCTTGCCTCTGCCAGCTGGTGATGATGAAGACTAGATGCGGGAATGTGCATAGAAAGGCACTGAACCACATTGCCATTGAGTGACTCACATTTGAAAATCTAATCAGAAGCATCTGCAGCTGTTTCATACAAACATTTACATTACTCTGCAGTGTGTGTGTGTGTGTGTGTGTGTTTTAGCCTGTTAGCCAAAGGAAAAAGGATGTTCCCAGACCACACAGAAAGATTCCATACTGTTCACATACAGTTCCCCTGATGCCACCAGCTTGAGCTGAAACTGCTTTGGGAAGGGGGAAGAGAGTAAACTAGGGACAAATCAAATTCCGAAGGTTCTGAAATGTTAACTTCGGATATTATTTGAAGAATAGCACTTTGCCCTTCTAACTGTATTTTTCATCTATGGATTTCCAATACAAACACTATTAACCTAACCTCCAGGCCACTATAAGGTATATTAATTACGTAGTATTGCTCCCATTTAACAGATAGGTAAATTGGAGGTACAGGCAGGGGAAGCGAATTGTCTAAAGGTCACACACAGCAATCACTGGCAAAGCCAGGATTAGAAGTTGCGCCCAGAAGTGCTGATTACCAATCCTCTTACTATAAACACCCTTCTGGCCATTTTGCACTACTCAGATGAGGCTATGTGATAAAATCTGTCCTTAAGCAGCCAGCTCAGAATTCTTTAAGCACGGGAAAGCTTTAGGCTTCAGTCAAATTACAGCTTGCCAAAAAAATAGAATCCCTATCCCGAGGGAAATTCCAACATTCTGGCATTTTGTTTTAATTCTGAATTGGAACAAAAAGCCAAATTTTCAAAAAATTCTTATGGAAAAGAAAGTCTGAAAAATGTTGATACAGAAAATATGAATATTTCACTTCAATAATGTCAAATATTTTGCCATGACACGGCCAAAATATTATAATAGAAAACATATTCAATATAATATGTTGCAATATTTTAAAATAAATTCAAAATGAGAAAATTGTGACATTCTTGCAGAATGTTTTGGTATTGACAGAATTGCATTTTCCAGTAGAAAACTGTTCGATCTAATTTTTTGTTTTGACTGGTTCTATGTAAAATAGCCTAGCCAGCTTCCAGATCAACTACACCCAGTAGTCTGTTGTAGGAAGGAGTGACTCAGGGCCAGGTGAACCTGTGCTCCCCCAATTCTCAACTCGACATATGGTCCCCTGGGGATCTTAGCCAGGTGGTGTAAATTAGAGCTGCCCCTAGGATGCTCTAATTTATGCTCATGGTAGGGCTAGGGTAGATTAAGAATGAGGTAGCCGTAAATGGCTTCCTGACTGCCTCCTCCCCCTTCTTAACTAATCTTGGCACAGGAGACAATCAGGTCCACTAAGTTCTACATGTAAGTAAATGGTAGATATAAGCAAACTCCGTAGAAATAAATCTCTCCAGACACATTTTAAAAGTTTACCTGTTACTAATTTGGGACTTGATTCAGATCCCCGTTCTGACACGGAAGTCAATGGGAGCAAGATTAGGCCTATGGTTAAAGAAATTACCATGATCTCTAGGTCATGCACAATAGTGTGCATTTAAACTCATCACCAGGCACATCTTCCAAACACACCCTGCTGACATTGCCCTGCTGTGTGTCCAGAAGTTCCCTGGGAAACTGCTACAGAAACATAAAGAGCTTCCACAGCCACAGAAAAGGGTTAAAGCAATAGCTACAAAAAAACAAAACCACCCACCAAAATCCCTTTTTGGTAATGGTTCAAAAGAAAATTGCACCCATCAGAGAAAGCGAACATAAAATAGTTATTATCATCTCATTAGAATTACAAAGCACATACAACATTTGAGAACGTCTGGTCAGTTCCATTTATGTTATCCCTGCTTCTAAAGTAGTATGAAACCATCCTGGCTGTGCAAATGGGTAATTAAAAGTAGGCGGTTTATTGCTCACTGAGTGGCTTGTAAATCAAGAGGAAAATAGGAATAAACTGGTCCCATTAGTGCTTGTCGGCTAATAGTTCCCTTCCACTTTCTTCTGTATTGCTGAAGAAGCTTCATACCACATTATTCCTAAAACAGGATTCCTTTTATACCTTAACTATTGCAGCTTCCATACAAGTGTTGAATTAACCCTTCCTGCTGCCGTAGGCTGGGACCAAAAATGTTGTCGTCCCCCCCCCCCATCTTCTCCATCAAAGGTCAGGAAATAAAAAAGCTTGGTGCCCTCCGTTGCAGGCTGCCTAAGATGTGTGCGCCATATTGATGAAATGGACAAAACTTTGGGTATACACAAGACGACATTGGCCAGAGTTTCCAAAGGGCAACCAATGAGCCATTGCATCAAACTCAGGGGAATCCTAGGGGTATTTCTAACTTTTACTTGAAAAATCATGTGTCCGCCTTTTCTCTCTCTTCAGGCCACTGCACATCAGGGGTGAGATGTTAAATAAGCACTGCTCTGTGCTCCTGTTGAAGTAAATGGGAAAACGGCCATTGGCCTCCCTGAGAACAGAGTTTGGCCAACGCTGAGAACTTATGAAAATTCCGCCCCCAACAACCAATCCAGAGCTTGGGTAGAAGAAGAGAGCAGGAGGAGGACCTGGCTTCAGAGGGTGGGTCCCCTGGACAGTAGCATGAGAAAGATAATGTTTAACAGTATTTCTTGCACTGCATCCCTCGCCCCTCAGCTGTATATTGCCTGCTTAGATTGTTAACCCTTTGGGCTTGGGCCTGACTTTCAATATTTTGTGAATGTCGCAGTCTGCCTATTATAAAAGTGTCCAGAGTTCTGTTGGCTTCATTCCTATTAAGTTCTACAGAACTTGGCCACAGTGGGTAAGAGTAGGCTTTATGTCTTGAAATCAGACATCCATCAGGCCTCACGAATAATAAGCTCCCATTCTGAGGCCTCGGCTCTTTCACACCATCAGACCACATCACCAAGGTACCAGAAGCTTTCCCCCATCCGCGTTACAGAACAGAAAGAAAAGATAGCAGGCTGGTAGGGAAAGGCATGCCATTCATAAGGACTGTGGGCTAACACTAACACAGAGTTAAAACAATCAAAATCTACAGGAGCCTGTGATCCTAAACAACCCATCCACTTCAGCTCTCCAAGCCACCTTGGGGAGGTCAGAGAGCAGGTACCTGACCGATTAATGTTCGTGCTGCTCTTCTTCATCTCTCCCACCTACCTAGGGAGGAAGAGCCCAAACCTTTCCACTCCTAACTGTGTAATATTACACAGTACGGCAAAGTTTCTTCCTGAGGCTAACTAGTGATCAAGTTTACACTGTGAAGAATGAGGACCGATAAACCTGGGCTAGAGTTTAATAATTTTACTTCAATGCCTGTTTTCTTATTCTCATACATGGATGGATGTCTCCCGGTTAAGTCACTTGGGTGTTTGCAATATCAAGTAGTCTGCATTGTTTTCATTTCTCTAGATCCCAGGATCGTATTATTTTTACAGCTGACAAGCAGCTCTAGTCTACAGATAAGCTGTAGTGCCAAAAGAAGATTGGATTTGCTGATTGCTAGAGTTATTTGTGCTGCTCACATAGAAATTTCCCCCCTATAATACATCTGTTTGTATATTCGATAAAGTTAATATCTGTGAAATCAGTCATTTCCCTCCGCTCTAAATTATACCACAACAGACAGAAGATTGACTGCATTGTATTGACAAGAGAGAACTCTCAGTGCTTATTATTTGTGATGGTTTGGAAAGATTACAAAAGCACACAGAATTACTTTATCGTATGTGTGTTTTTATATATAAACCTGATAAGATGCATGTGCACTGACTTAGGGAATGGGTAGTTGACAATTTTCACCTATTTCACAAATTTCACAGTTTTGGGAGAGAGAACTAAAGAGACCATGTATTTCAATTTATCTTTACCTTTCTTTTTTGTGGTAATATTCTATTTAACACAGACTTCATGTGCAATATTTATGTCTACATAAATAATTCAGTGGCTAATTAATCCAATTCTTTTATAATTACCTCTTATAATGGCACACAGCCCAAATCCCAGCAGCTTAATTGCTACTTAATGGAGATATTTATGACATCAATGCTAGTAAACAATATAGGAGCGCTCTCATATTTTTAACTAGAGATGAGGCTGGAGCCACTAAAATCTAGATCTGAATTTTGAGTACTTCAAAAGCTCTTGGATGCAGAGATTGAGGGTTCTGCTTCTAATCTATTTCTCATTTAGACCATGTGGATTTCAAACCCTTTGCTTTAAACGTCAGAATTATGTATCCCATTATAGTCAAAACTCATCTACAGTGATTATGAAGCACTGTAGTATTTATTTTCTAATTGCAATGCAACTCACAGGGTGTTGGTATAGCGGTTTGGTCCAATGCTGTAGAACGTATCAGGATGTTTTTTTCAGAGCAGGTAGCTATTATAGATATGTCCTGTATGGACTTACACAGCTCAGCCCACTTTCTCAAAAGCTCTGATCATGTGCCTTGTTCAATCTGTGAGAGCAGCTTGGATTTTTACATCACTAAAGATCTGAGAAGGAAATGACACAGAGTAAAGCCTGCCTTAAGTACTCCATGGACCAACAAATCAGTTTCTTAATGGAGATGATCACTACTAAAGGTGGAGCAGAACTGTACTCCATATATCTGTGGATACTTTAGAGCAGTCTCTTAAAACCGATGATTTCTTGCACTATGTTCACTGTAGTCAATTAGAACATGATCAGGGTCGCAGACTCTAATATTTCTACAGATTCCCAATTTATATATCCAATTTATAGCTTATCACTTTCCTTCTTTAGCCTGTATTCCTGTCCCCCAGTGTACTGGGAATCCCATAAATAATAATCCAGTTTGGATAACTAGAAGATGATCTCTGAGAATTTCAACCCCATGATGTGAAATGATACAGCCTCTTTTTCACCATTACATTTTAATGGTGTAAGTAAATTGTCAATGCATCACTTAATGCTGTCTCAGCAAAGTTGCTATAATCACCATATATTTCAGTTTAAAAAATTAAATCCTTAAACACTAACATGGTAGGTGCCCTAGAAATTCCATAGATTCTCGGAGACAGTCCAATCATAAAGCCCTCCAAGATTTTAAGCTGCCTACGCTGAAGTTTTCTCACATTTTCAGCTGCTACATGTTGCATTAGGCATATTATTTGTTATTATGATTGACAATACAGGAGCACTTAGGGGCCCCAGCCAAGATCAAGGACACGTGCTACAAACACAAAATTAGAGACAACCCCAGCCCCAAACAGTTTAGTCTAAAACAGACAAAATGGGAGGAGAAACAGAGGCATAGAGCGATGAAGTAACTTTGTTCAAGGGCACACAGTAGGTGGCAGAGCCAGGAAGAGAACACACCTTCTGACCCCTAACCTACTGCCCTCTCCACTAGACCATGTTGCCTCCTCATGTCATGTGACAATTGGGTCATATGAGTGTATAATATAATACAGCAAGACCCAGTGCTTAATTTGTGCCAGGGTGAGCCCCAACAACTCTAGGCTTCGCAGTTCATAGTCTCAACACCTCTAGGTTTACCACGTCAGTTATGAATAGGGTGACCAGATGTCCCGATTTTATAGGGACAGTTGGGGCTTTTTTTATATGGGCTCCTATTACCCCCCACCCCCGTCCCGATTTTTCACACTTGCTATCACCCTAGGTATGAAAGTAAAAAAATTGCGTGAGCCCCGGGGACCTCATTGCTTGAGCCCCGGCACCTCTTTCATTACAAATTAAGCACTGACAAGACGTCCACATAAAGTGAATAGTCGCCATGTTGCAGAAAGCAAAAAACACCCAACACACCACCAGGTAAGAAATTAATTTTTTAGTCTGGAGAAAGAGCACATATTACGCTACAATCTCTACCCAGAAATTTTAGCTCATCCGCAAATATGCCCAACAAAGATTTTTCTCTTCAAAGATTTTTCTTCTTCTTCTATACGATTTAAAAATCATCTGATAATATTAGGGAAAAACTAAAAATTTCCTCCTACAGATACCCCAAATGAGAGTACAGATCTACCACCCACTCACCCACCCACCCACTTTAGATTGGTTTTCTTAACAAAACAATGTCCTCTGTGCAGACATGAAGTGCAGGTACACTATACAAATTAAGGGCCTGCTCCTTACACACAGAAACCAGAGCTGAGAATCATAGAATCATAGGGCTGAAGGGACCACAAGGGTCGTGTAGTCTAAATCAATAAAACAAACCAGGAGTCCTGCTTCCTAGTCTCCTGCTGTAATCTCTAGACAATGCTTAGTGAAATGTTACTCATGGGGATGGCTTACCACATCCTGATGTATAAATACCAGCCAGTTAATATCAGGATAATGAAATAACATTGTGTGTTCTCAGGAAAACACAGTGACTAAAACATTTGATTCGCTGGTTTAAAACTCCAGAGAATATCTTCAGATGCTAGTAAAGATAAAACAATCATAACGTTAACTGACATTCAGTTTGAAGCCGTATTCCTGGGTTTTTGAATGCTTTAATATGAGATTTCCATAAGCATGTTTTCAAATGTGTTAGTGCAGCCCTTAGAATAATTGGGCTCCAAGCCTGAGTCCCTTGGATAGTACTATAATATTTTATAATAACTCACCCTTGTTAGTCGTCTTCTTGTAGTTTGTTACGTCCTGTGGATACTGTACCAGGATACCAGAATCTAGGGGTCTGATTCTGATCTCAATTGCACGGGCTTACAGTGGGGTAACTTCAGTGGAAGTGAGATCATAATCAGATCGGAGGATGGATTCTTCCCCCAACTAAGTCCAATGGCAAAACTCATTGACTTCAATATGACCAGAAGAGGATCCTTTGACTGAACAAGAGACAATGGAACAAAATCCCTTATCAGTTATACCCTGAAAATTTAGAGTAGCTCCTTTGACTTCAGATGAGTTGGTAAACTCTGGATATACACAAATTAAACAAAGAACAGAATCTGAGCCAATGAACTGCAATATTAAAATGCAGTTGCCCGGCTGGCAAGTGGTATATAGTCCAAACAAAATTTCTTTCCTCTTGATCATGGAATTTCCAAGCTTCTTTTTCAGATTAATTTTTATGCTACTCTGGAAAGAATAAGTACATAAGAACGGCCATACTGGGTCAGACAAAAGATCCATCTAGCCCAGTATCCTGTCTTCCGACAGTGGCCAATGCTGGGTGCCCCAGAGGGAATGAACAGAACAAGTAATCAAGTGATCCATTCCTTGTCGCCCATTCCCAGCTTCTGGCAAACAGAGGCTAGGGACGCCATCCCTGCCCAACCTGGCTAATAACCATTGATAGACCATGAACATATCTAGAATGATAGAAATATACATGTAGTTCATACATCTTCAAATACAGTTATTATTCAGTATATTCATACCTCTGCTCATACATATATGACCAATTTTCACATAGAAGTCCCATTGAATTTACAGCATACACTAGAAATTTCCCCTCTCTATTTAACAATTAGAATTCTATGGTAATTTCACAATCAACAATGCCTAGTGTTAAGGATTTCATTATTAAATCTGATTGAATATGATTAAATATGACCCATGCTTTCCAAAATGGGTTGCATGATAGATTTAAATGAACTCATTAGTGGTTAATGCAAAAAAGCTCTTTCTAAATGCTAATGTTTGGCTGCCTTTGGCTCATTAATTAATTTGAAGATTGTGTAATTATCAGAGCTTTCGATTAGCATATGTCTACTTCCTTTAATTGCCAACAGACATTTGTTTGCATGTAACTATTAGAAATTAAATTATATTTATAATAGAAATAGGACATCAAACTGCCCCATAATGCATGGGAACAGATTCCTCTTTAAGGTATTTTGATCCTCAAAAAATGATGGTCCAAAATGAGTAGCTGTGTGTCAACACAGACAACTGGTGGCAAAGTACATGGCTTGACTAGATAACTACACACCTCGGATGAGTTGTGAGACATGAGCAGCGTTTGAATGGGGTTTGGGAAGGAGTAATGGGAGATGTCAGCTTTTAGATCCTTTTTTATAAACCAGCAGCAGTGACATAAAGGGATACGGCATAACATCCTTCATACACCCTCCCCAATTTGAGCCCTGCCAGCTCCAAGACAGACAAGTACTTGGGACCATCGTATCACTGTTTCATACACCAGCTCCCTAAACAGAACCTACAGGCGTGAGCTGGGGGGTTACGTGTGTGTATTTCAAAACCATATGGACAGCGGACTTGAGTGCCCTATGAAGCGTGCGAGAGTGATTCTCTGAGGATGAGTAGGTTGGCAATGCTCCTTTAAACAATACGAGAGTATAGAAATCGGGGAAATCACCTATTAGGCAGATTTTAGATGCTAAGGGTACGTCAGCACTGCAGCTGAGAGCGAGCTAGCAAAGCTCGAGCAAGCATGCTAAAAATAGCCTGATGAACGCTGTGGCTTGGGGTCTCAAACCCACCCAACCCCGTAGGCTTGAGAGGCCGAACTTCAGCCTGAGCTGCAAGGTCCGCACTGCTATTTTTAGCATGCTAGCTTGAGCCCGGGGAGGTTGAGCTGGGAGGTTCGCTCCAGCTGCAGTGTAGACATACAGAGCCATTACTGCCATAGGGTAAGTGAAACAGATAGCTAACGAGAGCTGCATGAATTACTGTAATCAAAGCTTATGCCTAGTCGAATGGAGCCAGGGGTCTCTGGTCCAGTGCTTTCAGGCACGTCAGCCCATGCTCATTAAAGCTAATGAACATAGGGTGGGGCTGAGGCTGTCCCCGAATTTCCATAAAAGATTCTGGAATTGTAGGCTCCAGGACAGGAGGAAACTAGAACTTCATCTTCTGTCCTCCTGCAAACATTTGAAATGGTGCTGTGACCAAAAATTTGAGCTGGTCACAATGCTTGTAACGGGGTCTTTGATTTCTCTAACAAGTCTCCACACTTATCTTCACTGCGCATTCGGAATTCATATCAGTCCTCTCCGCTTTTGACAGGAACATGTTTGTCATCAATGCATTTTGTTTCCACTAAATAGGAGATTCACTGTTGTAATTATCCAGAACCGTAATCAGCTAAAGTGGCAGCAAAAGTGCTGGAGCCAGAATAGCAAAATCTTGGGGGTTCATTAACATGCACACAACCACAATCTAACGGCCTCCCAAGGAACCTCTTCCCTTCAAACAGCTGTGAGACCAACACGGCGCTAACCTGCAGAACCATTAAGCGCATTAAGTGATTATTACATTTTCTAGTGAGACGGAAAAACTTCATATTCCCAAATAGTGAACTTGGATCATTAAAAAACCAAGATGCATCATTTCACATAAATCACTTGATCAGCTTTTTTTTTTTAAATGTATTTTAAATCATGGGTGTTTATCCTTGTGAATTTTTAAACGGTGATAATTTATTAGTGCAAAATGAATATTTAGGCATGATAAAAAAAAAAAAAAGATAGTTCTTCATATCCCCAATAGGAATTTTAAAAATAGCCTCGTCTATCTATCTATGATGATTAAAAAATAAAACATGGCACACATGATTTTTAAGCAACTGCCTGCTTCCCTGCCCAAAAAGAACAAAAGGTGCATTTTTTCATTGAGATAATCCACCCTGTACCCCACATCTGTGGCTGATCTCAGACAGCTACAGAGAGGTAAAAAAATGCAGTGCCTTGTTTCCCCTAGGACTTTACAATGAGACAGCTACTCATACCAGGCTACTTATCTTGAGCTACAAGCATTTTTTTGTAGTAAAGATATAACCCTTAGTTTTACTGTAGCAGCACACACAGCCAGGCACAGCCCAGTAAATTACCAGTTGCTCAGAAGCCCTTGCTAGTGACCTGTACCATCTCAGCCTCCACTTTCCATTCCCAAGGATGGTTAGTGTGTTGCTTTGCTACATGTCCGAGAGAAAACCAGCCCCCAAACAGTGGCTCATTGTCATGATTTGCCACTCACAATGCAACCATGTTCTTTCAGTCTGAACGATCTAATTTAGAATAAGGGCAAAGAAGAGAAATACAATCTCCATGGACAAACAGTGTGTCCCCCTTCTAACAACCAACCAAAGTTGGCAACCCCTATGTACAGAGATGATGATTGGATGCTCCATCCATTCAATACATATATTCACTGAGAGAACTCACTGGAAATGAGCACTATCGTCATTTGCTGGAGCGGTTAATGCAAATTTCCCTTCCGCCACAATTCCAACCCACACTGTCATTTCACTAGAGACCACACACTACTTAATGTTATATCAATCAAGCGGAGATTACAGTTAGCTGACAAAAGCAGAGTGCACATACATCTGGGTGCCCAACCTATGCAGAACTAAGAGGAACACTGGCAACTTGCCAGGAGCCAGAGGAAAATTTGCATAACCATTTACAAAAATTGTGCATCTGCTTCTTTACTTGTTACTCGATTTCTTTTCCTTTTCCTAGTCCTTTCTCACCATTTTCCTCTGTCTTGCCTCACCATCTTTCCCCCTCCATTCTTAAACCGGCCACTTTACAGTATTCTGCTCACCAGCTCCATTCCCATTTTACTTTGCCCTCCTTCATCATCACCTTCCTACTACCTCAGTTTTTCCCAGGGCTTCATCATCCTTTTCAACTTTCCACCCCACGGCCATAGACAGTTGGAAAGAACCTCCTCCAAATGGCCAGACTGACCAGAGCCACAATGCGCTGAATACAGGGCCTTGCTTTGCTCCCACTGGAGTTGGTCTTGTATGTGTGAGGCATGCCTCATCCATCCAGTGAAAGGAACTCATTCGCCTCTTTGCTGACTGGAGTTGGCAGGTGCAGAGAGCAACTAGCATTGGTCAACCACAGGAAACAGAACTGGGATAAAATAGCTGGTAGCTGGCTAGGAAGATGGGATGTTGTATTTTCTTAAATTAATGGTTTAGTGTAAAATAACACTCTAGACATTGCTTTCCCTCAGAGAGATGAATTTTGCCCTTTTCCACGTTAAAGATTTAGAACATACTACTTTCCATATTGCCCTAGAGCAGTGGTCCCCAAACCATGGGGCGTACCTCCCTAGGGGGGATGCGGAGGCATGTTGGGACGGATGGGCGCGAGTCCTGGGTCAGCCTCCATGGGAGGGAGCTCCACCCAGCCCCACTCTGCCCCAGCTCAGTCCCGACCCCACCTGCAGCTTCATTCTGCCCCCTGCACCGCTCCCAGCCCAGCTCTGCCCCCAGCAACAGCTCCACTCGGCCCACTGCCCAGCTCTGCCCTCATTCACCCTTTGCCTCCAGGCCAGCTCCACCTTCAGGACAAGGGCCTCTGCTGAGCCAACTGTGCAGTAATGGAGGGGGAACACAGATAGATCCCATTACTGATAAGAGGGGGCACAACAGGAAAAGTTTGGGCACCAGTGCCCTAGAGTCCAGCTAACTCAGCACCCTGCCCCTGAATCAAGCCCTTGGCATTAGATAAATGCTAATGCCAATTATGTCACCAATGGCAAAGGATGGGAAAGCAGCAGCTTTTAGGGGAGAACTGTAACCACCAACACGGGTATAGGTCCTATCAAGCAACTGTGATGAGCTTCTAAATCCACTTCCTAGATTTCAAATGGGTGCTGCCTACAGGTGGAGACGTGGAGTGAAATCCTGATCCCATTGAAGTCAATGGGAGTTTTGCTATTGACTTCGATAGGGCCAAAATTTCACCCTGGAGCTTTGTATGGTCCAAAAGGAGAAGGCTCCTTCTGCCCACAGTGAATGCTCCACTTACCTAACAGGTATACAGTTGGCAAGACATCCAGACACTACTTGTTACTCGATTGCAGGCAATACGCTCGATTTTTAGATTGTGAACTCTTTGGGGGCAGGGGCTAGTTGTCTGCAATATGGCTGTACCTTTTCCTCCTTGGTTGCTTCTGCAATAAGCTATATAAAGACATTGCTTAAAGCCTGGTGCTTAAATACTGGCCTAAGACTGAGCTGAGGAAGCTTGCAGGGCTGCCGCCCATGCTGTACCAGTTTAGAAGATAAGCAGAGGATCTGAGGGTGAGATTTTCAAAGGCAACCACCTTTCAATGGGGATTAGGTGCCATCTACCCTTTGTGCCTTTGAAACTCGCCCCCTTCTCTACAAAGCTGACACCCTGGAACTCTTCATAAAGCACCAAACACACTCAGGCACTCTCTCTCACACACGCACTCCTGCTATATATTGTTAAGATTTCATTTCTGAGAAACCACCTGTACAGACATTGGCTCTAAGTATCGTGGTCCCGCTGTATAATTTTCTGCATCTATGTTTAATCTTCCTTTGAAGAGTAGGATTTTAAGGCTGCTTTGGAGTCTTTGCTTCTCTAGATAGCAAAGGCTGTACACTATCATTTACTCAGCAGACTATGAATCTGACTGCCTAATCTGAACTTTTTAACAGCTGTGTTTATTTACTAAAGTAGTAAATTGTTTCCTCTAAAGCACAGAGGGGCTGGTTTGAACAAACTAAAATCTCTGCAATTTGGTCAAGGATCTTTCTTGCATATGGCTTCTCTTGAAACTATACATTTTTCTATCACTGAAGTATCTGAATTATAGACAATTTTAGGATGCAATCTTTGTTTTAATGACTCCTCCGGCTGTTGTTTTGTACAGTGGAGAAGGAAGGCGGGAAGTACAGCAAATTGGCTTACAGGAAACTGACATAATAACACCACTTATATTGTGAATCTTACGAAGTTCACTCATATTCCAAGAAGCATTTCTGTTTGCTATTCAGGGCCTCATTCAGATTACACACATCACTCAAATGCCATGTCTTCTGCATAGTTCATTTAATTGCTCTTTATACATATAGGAGTTATACACTGCACCAACACTAATTAAAACCAACTAATAATCCGGCTCAAAAAGGACATCAGAAAAACTTCCTTAAAAGAGATACCTGCAGCCTGAAACTCTTAACCCCATCCTATAAACCCAATCGATTCCTCGCCCTGACCTGTGGAAACAGCCTTGGAAAACAGGTGAACCTTGCAGGGTGTGTTTGGAGCAAGGGAAGGATTTAAAAGCCGAGAACTCATCCGTGCAACTGGCCTGTAAGTATCCCTTCCTATTCAAACCAGCACGGGCAGTACCTTAGATGCCTAAACTGAATCCAATGACAGTCTGACCTCTGGAGACACAATCTGGAGAGAGAGGCTCTTTTATTTTGTCAGGAACTGAACCACTGAAGGTTTTATTATAGATGCAGTACAAACCTATACCTTAAAATTTACCCAGAAGCCAGGCCAGACCACACAGTGCATGTTTCATGTGCTCACTGCAGGAAATGTTGCTTAGTAAGTGGACAGATACAGTCATAATTATTAGAAGCTGAACTTGTCAAACAGTCTAAGGTGGAACTCACTGAAGTAATCCAAACTGAGGGGGCAAAGATCTGGATAATTGTGTTGAGGCCTTCATCCAATGGGAAAAGAACACATCCTTCTTGTTATGCTCGATTGATGAAAACCAAAAATGGTTAACAACCTTCCATAACTGTTGTTGTTAGAGTTGTGTTGCTCATGTCCGTTCCATTGTAGGCAGGGCCGGCTACAAGCAGCGAAGCGGGGGGGGGGAAAAAAAAAAAAGATAAAGCCGCGATCGGCGGCAGCTCTACCGCACCGCTTCATTCTTCGGCGGCAATTCAGCGGTGGGTCCTTCACTCCGAGAGGGACTGAGGGACCTGCCGCCGAAGACCCGGACGCACCTCCCTTTTCCATTGGCCGCCCCAAGCACCTGCTTTTTTTGCTGGTGCCTGGAGCCGGCCCTGATTGTAGGTGTATGCAGGGCCGGCTCCAGGCACCAGCCCAGAAAGCAGGTGCTTGGGGTGGCCAAGGGGAAGGGGCGGCACGTCGGGCTGTTCGGCAGCAATCCAGCGGTGGGTCCCTCTCGGAGGGTAGCACCTGCCGCCGAATTCCCGCTCACTGGTATCCGTAGGGGACTGGCTCTAGTGACCTGAAGTGGTGCGCGTATGCACCGGTACAAGGGGTGCCGTCGGCTCTCCCCTCACCCAGTTCCTTCTTGCTGGAGCTCTGACAGAGGGGAAGAATGGTGGGTTATGGAATGGACATGAGCAACACATACCAAAGAACAACAGTTATGGAAGGTTAGTAACTGTTTTTTCTTCTTTGAGTGCTTGCTTATGTCCATTCCATTGTAAGTGACTCCCAAACAGTATCTCCGGAGGTGGGTAGGAATTCATGGACATGTCAATTGCAATACAGCTTTGCCAAAGCCAGCGTCATCTCTTGCCTGATGACATAATGCATCATGAACATGTGTACGGAAGACCACATTGCGGCCTTGCAGAAATCTTGGATTGGGACATGTGCCAGGAAAGCAGCCGAAGACGCCTGAGCTCTCATTGAATGAGCCTTCGCTATCAGCCTGCGCCAACTCGTAACAAGTACGGATGCAGGTGGTGATCCAATTCAAAATCCTCTGAGAAGACACCATAAGGCCCTTCATCCTGTCAGCTATCACGATAAAGAGCTGAGTCAATCTGCGGAATGGCTTGGTACATTCCAAGTAGAAAGCCAGGGCATGCCTAATATCTAGAATGTGCAGACACCTCTCCTCGTTGGTCATGTGAGGCTTTGGACAGAACACCAGGAGGAAGGTGTCCTGGTTGACATGGAAGTGCGACACCACCTTTGGCAGAAAGGCTGGATGGGGCCGCAGCTGAATTTTGTCCTTGTAGAAAACTGTATGGGGGCTCCGAAGCAAGGGCTTTAATCTCAGAGACTTGTGTCGCCAAGTAATAGCTATAAGGAATGCAATTTTCCATGACAAGTGGGAAAGGGAACACGAAGCTAGAGGCTCAAAGGGCAGGCCTGTGATCCTGGTGAGGACCAGGTTGTGGTCCCATTGGAGAACCAGGTCTCGGACCGATAGAAAGAGTCTTTCGAGGCCTTTCAGGAACCTGATTGTCATCTCATGTGTGAATACCAACCTACCCTGGACACGGGGATGGAAGGCTGATATGGCCACCAGGTGCACCTTGATCAAAGAGAAGGCAAGGCCGTGGTGCTTCAAATGAAGCAGGTAATCCACGATAGAGTGCAGAGATGACTGGGCCGGGGAGATATTCCTTTCCGACGCCCAGCAGGAGAAACACTTCCACTTTGTCAGGTAAGTTACCCCAGCGGAGGGCTTTCTACTGTCCAAGAGAACCTGCTGCACCACACTAGAATAGGCTTGTTCCTCTGGGCTCAGCCACGCAGCATCCAAGCTGAGGTGGAGCGAGGCGAGGTTTGGGTGCAGCAACCAACCATGATCCTGTGAAAGTAGGTCCAGACGGCTGGGAAGTGCCCATGGGGCTGTTACAGCTAGGTCCATGAGCATGCCGAACCAATGTTGGTGAGACCAAGCTGGGGAGATCATAATGACCCATGCCTTGTCCCTCTTGATTTTTAAGAGGACCTTGCTGATGAGTGGAATTGGCAGGCAGATGTACGTCAGGTCTCCTGACCAAGACAGGAGAAAAGCATTGGAAAGCAAGCCTCTACCTTGCAGAGAGCAGAACTGATGATACTTTCTGTTCTGTCTGGTGGAGAACAGGTCCACTCAGGGAGCTCCCCACTTCTGGAGAAGCATCATGACTACCTCCGAGTGAAGGGACCACTCATGGTGAGAAAAGAAGGACCTGCTGAGGTGATCTGCTAGCGTGTTCCAGACACCGGGGAGGTGCAATGCTTCCAGGTGGATCACATGCGGGATGGGAAGTCCCACAGATGGAGGCCTTCTGGCACGGAGCCGATGAACGAACTCCCCCTTGCCTGTTGACATAGAACATGGAGGCCGTGTTGTCCGTCAACTCCTGCACCACCCAACCGGACAGATGGGTAAGGAACACTCGGCAAGCCAGACGGATGGCTCTGAGCTCCCTGACATTTATATGTAGTGCGAGCTCCTCTCACAAACATAAGCCCCGACTTCTCAGTGTGCTAACATGCGCTTCCCAACCGAGATCGGACACATCTGATATCCGGGAGACCGTGGGTCATGGGTTCACAAACGGCACACCCTCCACCACCACCAGAACTGGGTCGGACTACCACTGCAGGGAGGGAAGTACACGCGGCGGGATCGTGAGGAACTTTTCCAGGTGATGCCTGGCCGGGGAGCAGATCGACACCAGTGACATCTGGAGGGGATGTAGTCTGAATCTTACAAGTCGAACAACGTATGTGCAGACCCAGGCAGTGGTGAGCAGATGGACAGTGATGCTGGTGATCAGATCTGAGATTGCCCTGCACCTGGCCTCTGGCAGGAATGCTCTGGCTCAGGTAGAGTTGAGGACCGCTCTGATAAACTCTATCCTTTGAACTGGAACCACTGTTTATATTTGTTCATTTATCAAAAGGCCCAGAGCTTGACAGGTGGCTCGCAATGCCTCAATACTGCACTGGACATGGACCCTGGAGCGGCCCTTTATGAGCCAGTTGTTGTAGTACGGGTAAATCTGGATACCCGGATGTCTGAGGTAGGCCGCCACAACCGACATGCACTTTGTAAACACCTTTGGCGTTGTTGCTAGGCCAAAAGGGAGCACTGTGAATTGATAATGGGAAGTCCTGACTGCGAATCGTAGGAACCCTCTGTGTCTGTGAAATATTGTTATGTGAAAGTAAGCATCTTTCAAATCTAGGGTGGTGTACCCGTCTCCTGGATCCAGGGAGTGAATGATGGAGACCAAGGAGACGATGCAGAACTTCAACTTCTTGAGATATCGGTTGAGGTTTCACAGGTCAAGAATGGGGCATAGATCCCGCCCCCGGCCTTTGGGATAGAAAAATAGCAGAAGTAAAACCCTTTTCCGCTCGGGTGCAAAAGAACTTCCTCCAGGGCTCCCACCCGCAGGAGGCTTTGCACCGCCTGAGTGAGCAGATGCTCATGAGAAAATGTTCCTGAAGAGGGACAGGGAGGGAGGGATAGAAATAAACTGGAGGGTATAACCCCCTGCTACCCTGCTGAGGACCCACTGGTCCAATGTTATAGAGACTGAGGCAAGGAGGAAAGGGGACAAATGGTTGGAAAATAACAGGGGTGCTGGATCCAGGATACAGGTTGAAAGGTCACCCTCTAGTGCACTTTCAAAATGCCTGCTTAATACCCGGTTGGTTGTGGGTAGAGCTCGAGTGAGCTGAGGAGGCTGGATGTTGGCCTTGCCAGAGCTTGTAGCCCTTGGGATTGGCTCCCGAACCTGTGGGACTTCTGTGGCTTGAACCGCTTTCTCTCAGGTGCCAGTGTGTAAAGGCCCAGAAAGCACAAAACAGCCCTAGTCTTTCAGGCCATGTAACTTGCTGTCTGTCTGTTCCAAGAACAGTGCCAAGCCATCGAATGGGAGGACCTGCTGAACCTCCCCTGACAGGCCCGACAACTGTAGCCAGGACACACGCCTCATGGAAATGGTCAAAGCCATGGCCCGGGCAGCAGAGTCTGCCACATCTGAGGCCACTTGGAGGGCTGACCTGGCCACAGCTCTGCCCTCATCAAGGATAGCCAGGAACTCCTTCCTGGGCTCCTCCAGCAGCAAGTCCACAAACTTGGCCACAGACTGCCAAATGTTAAAATCATAACGACCCAGTAGGGACGGATGGTTGGCCACTCTCAACTGGAGGCTGGCCATAGAATACATTTTTCTGCCAAAGAGATCGAGCCTCTTCACCTCCTTATTCGTAGGCATTGATCCCGGTTGGCCTTGTCTATTGCGCTCATTGGCTGCTGATATAACCAGTGAGCTTGAAGCAGGGTGGGTACACAGGTATTCAAACCCCTTAGCGGGGACGTAATACTTTCTCTCCACCCGTTTGGAGATGGGGGGCAGGGAGGAGAGGATTTGCCACAAGGCCTTGATAAGTTTCACCACTCCTTCGTGGATGGGAAATGCCACCCTGGAGAGGGCTGGTGCACTTAAAACATCAAACAGGGAGTTGGAGGGTTCAGCCAACTGTGCATGCTCCTTTTTGGTTCATGGCTTGAAACTCTTACAAATGCAACACTTGTCGCTCATATGGGTTTCCTCCAAGCATTTCAGAGAGCTTTGATGTGGATCACTGACTGGCATAGGTTTTTTGCAGTGGTCACAAGGCTTGAAGCCTGGGGATTGGGGCATGCCCCTTCTCTAGGCTAAGTCCTGTATTGGACTAGCTACTTCGATCTTAGGCACTAAGGGAACTAATAAACTATACAAACTAAGAACTATATACAAGAGATTCACAACTGGGCACAGTTGAGAAAGGTAAGCTTGCTGAGGCAAGGAGATGTTCCAGGACCATCACTGGCGGTAAGAGGGAACTGAGGGAGCGAGAGCCAGCAGCGCCCCTTATACTGGCACATACGTGCACCACTCCAGAGGATGCCAGAGCCGGTCCCCTATGGATACCACTGAGGGAAAAATTTCCGGCACCGGTGCATGTGACGAGCACACACACGTACAATGGAATGGACGTGAGCAAGCACTAAAAGAACTCATAGTAACCACTCCTATAACCAGAAGCTGTGAATCTAACAAATCGACCGGGTTGTGAACCTTAGCAACCAATAGTTAGCAATCTCCTTCAGTTGGAGCGGATATAATAGCTGCCATATCTTCTGGCTAATTCCCTCATTCTTGGACTTGTGACCCCCGCATAGTACCCTTGGGTGCCCAGTTGCTGAAAACTACCTTCTGCGATCTCAGAAAGTATGGCCCACCACTGAAAAGCACAGGTGTTTTTTCCATGTTTATAAAGGAATGCTATTTAACAATGAGATTTCCCTCACATTGTACAAGCTGTCTGCATTGTCCTTTATGTGAATATAGTAATCTCCTGTTGGATGCACCCAACTAAGAGGCCCGGATCCAGTGTGATCTAGGATACAGCACTGGATGGGGAGTCAGGAGACCAGCGTTCTAGTCCTGTCACCAACCCGCTGTGTGATCTTGGCAAGTCACTTTCACCCATCTGTGTTTCTGTTTCCCCACCCACCTTTCGTTTCTCTTGTCGATTTAGATTGTAAGATCTTTAGGGAAGAAACTGACTCTATGTATATGTCCAGTGTCTAGTCTTATGGGCCCCTGACTGGGGCTTGTAGATGCTACTATAAGGAATGGATTCAGAGGTGACTTTCCAGTGGCTTATAGCTTCCCGCTCCTGCCCTCCCCCCATCACCATTAGGACTGAAGTTTCTTGTGTTTATCTTCAGTACAGAAGTAATTTTTTGGTTGCTGTTCACCCATTTAGGGGCGAACTAATGCTTATTTTACATACTGGGGTCACAAAAGTGGGATTTTTTTTAAAGCTTCCCACATAGCACATGCTTTGTTGTCTTTGAAGCCCAGGGTTTTGGCATCTTTAAAGGAAGCTGATTAGCAGAGAACGTACGTATGCATTTAGAAATCAGGCATATACAGACTCCCCTGGTTCACCCCTCAGACGGGAGCAACTTTTGATCAAAAGCATTTTTTAAGCATGTTAGAAAACACCTACTGCCTGAAAGCATGCTTAACATAAAGTGGCAGAGATTCTGTCTCTCTCAGTACTTATACCAAACCTCATTACCATACTATCGAAGCACCTTATCAATTCAATTTTTATAAAGGTATCATGTACATCAACAATTTCTGTGCCTTCCCCCACAATATTACTCCTTATGGAAGATGTTAAGAAAACACAGTCATGTCCTTGAGAACGTATGGGCCAGATTGTGCCCTTCTGCATTAAAATCCAAAGCCAGGAAAACCCTGGACCTATCTTTCCAAAATGGGGTGGTGTCTGTTAGTGGGGAAGGATCCACTCCATGCTCACATATGGGGAGGAGGCAATAATCCCCCACCATGTTTTGAAATAAATCATCCTAAATATAGTAGAAAGGCAGCATGGTCTAGTGGGTAAAGCACCGGCCTGGCAGTCAAGAGACCTAGGTTCTATTCTGGATCTGCTGCTGACATGCAGTGAGAACCCAGACAAATCACTTCACTCCTCTGTTTTCCCTCCCACTCTTTTGTATGTATTGTCTATTTAGATTGTAAGCTCCTTGGAGCAGAAATGGTCTGTTTCTACAGGAGCGTTCAGTGCCGAGCACAATGGAGCCTCTGCAACATGTAGAATAAATAGTTATAAAGTAGTCCCAATTCATGTTGATTATACCATTTCATTCCCAGTGGTTTTTCCCCTCTCTCATTTACTTATGGGAGTGGCCTCATTTATTATCAAGAAGAATCGAATCTCGGTCCCCAGTCGAATGTTTGTCAAAAAGAAGAGCAGCTGGTGTTGGTGGACTGTGTAAGATGCTCACTCACTTTAGTCTTCCTGATTACTTGATTTGTTTTATTACAGAAACCCAACAAAGGAAAATATCCAATATCAATTTTTTAAAACTCTTCCTAAAAGGAGCAGCATGAAACATATTGGTGGTGATAAAAAGAATGGATGAAGTGAAGTCCCTTTGATACAAGTTCAGTGATGGAATCTCTAAAAACCCTGCATCTGCACAGGAAAATGATGCAGTAAAAAGTCATGTAGTACATTAATGTTCAAATCAACCTTCCAATGCCCGGACAGATTTTTTGAGTTCAATAGAGATGCATAACTTACCTGCTATAAATAAAACATATGACAGAAACCACTGGGTTGATTAATCCATCCAGCCAAGCAAACGATAATCAGCTAGGAGACAAATAAATGGGTCAATGGGTATTACGCACTTCAGTGCCTTCATAAGAAATCACAGACCTGAAATCCAAACTCAGAGGCATACCTGCAGTCTGAGAAACAATAAACCATATCTCTGTTTAAAAGACATTTTAAATGGGCTTCTGACTGCACATTTCAGCAATTTAAAAGCACATAATGGAAAAATTTGATAACTCCAGGGATTTGTTTTCAAGTAAAAATATAATGAGGTTTATTAGATAATGACTGATGCTTTAATTAAACTAATTGCAAGAACTAGAATGTCTTTTATGAAACAACTGATAGAATATTTAATTTAGCAAATTCACCCTGAAATTTCAAGTTGCCTACTAAATTGAATATGTAATTATAAACAATGCACTTGTAACAAACTACTGACATTCATATTCCCTGGCCTAGGGAATTGGCTTCTGGCTTGAAATTACTTACTACTGGAAAGCAGATTGTCTGTATTCATTTTTATCAGCATCAAACTTATCTGACTTTTTCCCACTGCTACAGTATCTGAGCAAATTGAAGATAGATGAGACTTGCAATAGAAAATGAAAGAATTGCAAAACTTCCAAATAGCAGTTTAAAAAAGAAATTAAGTAAAAGTAATTGGAATTCTTCACCACCATCTTTGTGCTATGAAGCCATAATTTCTTAGTGGATAAGACTTAATCACTTACCGGTAACTACAGAGACATGTCAAGTAATACATGTCCTCAACATTTATATATTGTAAATACCAGAGTTTACAAAAATCATAAAACCGGCAGAAATTTTTGCACTTTTAAAATTCAGCAGAAATAGATTACAACAAAACAGCAAACAGACATTCCCGCCCCTGCAGCATTTGCAACTTCAAACACCACAGCTCCGTGCTGGTGTACGAGACTCAGAAGGGCCAAACTGACTCTGTAAAGACAACGCATAATGTCTAGTTTGTTTTCATCATCCAAGCTGAGACAAATTCAAAGTGTGAGCAAAGACCAAAAGGAGTTAAAGTTACCAGGGACAGGGAATTTGATTTTTAAAAGTATGAGGTTTTTTTGAACGTAAGGGGAGGGGATCTCTATATTTGTCATAAATTCCATCTCCTCCCATTGACACTACTCATTGGATTTCAAAAGCACTGAGTGTCGGTCTAACTCTGTTTACACTGAAGTCATTGGCAGTTTTACCACTAACTTTAACAGGAGCAGAGTTCAGACAACACTGAGTGCTTTGGAAAATTCCTCCCTACAGTTCTGCACAGAAAGCATTGTCTCACCAACCTGCAGTAAAAAAGGAGCAATTCATCAAGCTACCTGTTGTTAAAGAGCTGAGTCCCCACAATTGCTCCTCAGTGAACTTCTCCAGATAACCAATTAAAAAAGGAAACCAACCCCCCTAAATGCAAGGTGCAGGACATGCGAGGTGGGTAAGAGAGCATGACTAATTGTTGGTAGTTCATATTCTCTATTCTGATCCTCTTGGGATTTTCTGGGCTCCACAGCTCCACACAGTGGGCCTAGTTCTGATCTTGCCCACATCAGCTTTGCACCAGGGTATGTGTTACTGATTTCAAAAGACACACTTCTAATTTACACAAGTGTAACTGAAATCACAGTTGGGCTCAAAGCATGGCTGGAGTGAGCTGTACCTTAAACAGAGGTAGGCCTTACTTACATCGTAACATTCCAAATTACTGTCCTGTTCGGGGCATGTCTACACTGTCCTGCAGTTTGCATTACGGGGTGTGAATAGCAGCACGCATCCAAGTGACGTGCTGTAACTTCCCCCCTGCAGGCGTGAACTTAAAGGTCCCAAGTTTGCTTTTGAAAGAGGGCCATCCCTGCCCATAGCCATTGATGGACCTATCCTCCATGAACTTACCTGATTCTTTTAAGCCAGGTATAACTTTTCGCCTTCACAACATCCTCTGGCAATGAGTTCCGCAGGCTGACTGCGTGTTGTAAGAATCACTTAATTTTGTTTTAAACCTACTGCCTATTAATTTCACTGGGTGACCCCTGGTTCTTGTGTTATGTGAACGGGTAAATAGCACTTCCGTATTCACTTTCTCCTCGCCATTCATGATTTTATAGACCTCTACCATATCCCCGATAGTCATCTCTTTTCTAAGCTGAACAGTCCCCGTCTTTTTTAATCCTTCTTCATATGGAAATTGTTCCATACTCCTAATCATTTGTGTTGCCCTTCTCTGTACCTTTTCCACTTCTAATATATCTTCTTTGAGATGAGGTGACCCAAACTGCACGCAGTATTCAAGGTGTGGGCATACCCATGGGTTTATAGAATGACATTATGATATTTTCTGTCTTATATATCCCTTTCCTAATAGTTCCTAACGCTGTTTGCCTTTTTGACTGCTGCTGTACGTTGAGCCGATGTTTTCAGAGAAATACCAACGATGATTCCAAGATCTCCTTCTTGAGTGGTAACAGCCAATTTAGACCCCATCATTTTGTATATATAGTTGGGATGTTTTCCAATGTGTATTACTTTGCATTTATCAACACTGAATTTCATCTGCCATTTTGTTGCCCAGTCACCCAGTTTTGTAAGAGCCTTTTTAAGTCTTCTTAGGACTTAACTATCTTGAGTAACTTTTAGGGCTGTCAAGCGATTAAAAAAATTAATTGCGATTAATCATAGAGTTAAACAATAATACCATTTATTTAAATATTCTTGGATGTTTTCTTTATTTTCAAATATATTGATTTCAATTACAAGACAGAATACAAAGTGTACAGTGCTCACTTTATTTTTATTACAAATATTTGTGCTGTAAAAACAAAAGAAATAGTATTTTTCAATTCACGTAAGACAAGTACTGTAGTGCAATCTCTTTATCATGAAAGTTGAACTTACAAATGTAGAATTATGTACAAAAAATAACTGCATTCAAAAATAAAACAATGTAAAACTTTAGAGCCTACAAGTCCACCCAGCCCTACTTCTTGTTCAGCCAGTCAGTGAAAAAAGTTTGTTTACATTTGCAAGAGATAATGCTGCCCACTTCTTGTTTACAATGTCATCTGAAAGTGAGAACAGACATTTGTATGGCACTGTTGTAGCCAGCGTTGCAAGATATTTACCTGCCAGATGCGCTAAAGATTCATGTACCTTCATGCTTCAACCATCATTCCAGAGGACGTGTCCATGCTGATGACTGGTTCTTCTCGATAACGATCCAAAGCAGTGCGGACCGATGCATGTTCACTTTCATCATTTGAGTCAGATGCCACCAGCAGAAGGTTGATTTTCTTTTTTGATGGTTCGAGTTCTGTAGTTTCTGCATCAGACTGTTGCTCTTTTAAGACTTCTGAAAGCATGCTCCACACCTCGTCCCTCTCAGATTTTGGAAGGCATGTCATATTCTTAAACCTTGGGTCGAGTGATGTAGCTATCTTTAGAAATCTCACACTGGTACCTTCTTTGCGTTTTGTCAAATTTGCTGTGAAAGTCTTCTTAAAACGAACAACATGTGCTGGGTCATCATCCGAGACTGCTATAACATGAAATACATGGCAGAATGAGGGTAAAACAGAGCAGGAGACATACTATTCTCCCTCAAGGAGTTCAGTCAAAATTTAATTAACACTTTTTTTTTTAAACGAGCGTCATCAGCATGCAAGCATATCCTCTGGAATGGTGGCTGAAGCATAAAGGGGCATACAACTGTTTAGCATATCTGTCACATAATGCCGGCTACAAAAGTGCCATGAGAACACCTTCTCACTTTGTAAATATTGTAAATAAGAAGCCGCCAGCATTATCTCCCGTAAGTGTAAACAAACCTGTTTGTCTGAGCGATTGGCTGACCAAGAAGTAGGACTGAGTGGACTTGTAGGCTCTGAAGTTTTACATTGTTTTGTTTTTGAGTGCAGTTATGTAAAAAAAAAATCTTAATTTGTAAATTGCACTTTCGCGATGAAGAGATTGCACTACAGTACTTGAATGAGGTGAATTGAAAAATAATATTTCTTTTATTTTTACAGTGCTAATATTTGTAATAAAAATAATATAAAGTGAGCACTGTACACTTTGCATTCTGTGTTGTAATTTAAATTAATATATTTGAAAATGTAGAAAAACATCCAAAAATAGTTAATAAATTTCAATTGGTATTCTATTGTTTAACAGTGTGATTAAACCTGCGATTAATAATCGCAAATAATTTTTTTTAGTTAATCGTGTGAGTTAACTGTGATTAATCACAAACCCTAATTTGAATATTTCACAAGTGCATTTGTCAATGTCACCTGTATATTTTACTTGAAAATTTGTATATCCTTATTTCTATTTTCTGATTAGCTCTAGTGGTTTGGAACCTACAAACTGTGGCTCTTGGTATCAGGTGCACCTTGGGCCTGCAATTTTGCTATTTTTAACCCTTAGGAGAGCCCTTCATTGGATTCAGTCTAGTACTTTAGTGTTCTCTCTTCCTCAGCTAAAGCACCAAGGAATTTTGGATGTGCTCTTCTTAGTTGATCCCTCAGAAGGAAATCTTGGCTTCGTGGAGCATAATCTGAGTTGATCTGTTAGAGGGTCTTAAAACTAAACAACAATCAAAAAAACCCTAAAACAAAAAAACTGCAGGAGTAAAAATAATGGAGGCAAAAGTCCAGCAACAGAGTAGGGGCTGTCTAATTTATTGCAGTGACTGCAGCATGTACGATTACCTGCCTTGTGGGCAGGTGTGCACCTGGTGCAAGCAGCTCATGGCCTTCAGAGACCAAGTACAGGCTCTTGAGACCAGAGTGGCTGAACTGGAGGACCTGAGGGAGACAGAGAGGTACATAGACAAGACTTTCCAAGACACGGTAGAGTCATTGCAACAGCACAGAGGCTGTCAGACTGGGGGTGGGAAGGATGAAAGTCTCTGGAAAGGAGATCATGAAACTGGAGTGGAGGGAAATGTTCCCATAGTTGGGACTCTCCTGCCATATATCATACCATGGTATCCTCACACACTGAGGATACCCCTCTAGGTGAGGGAACCCCAGTTATTAGGGAGACAGGTAATAGTAATGGGGGATTCAATCATTAGAAATACAGACAGTTGAGTCTGTGATGACTGGGAGAACTACATAGTGAATTGCCTACCAGGTGCAAAGGTTGCAGATCTCAAGAGACATCTAGACCGACTTATGTGCAGTGCTGGGGAGGAGCTGGTGGTCGTGGTACATGTTGGTACCAATGACATAGGGGAAGTGATTTGTTCTTCACTGTTGTTCCTCTCACAATATTCGAGCTATAGTAGACAAGTCCTATAAAGAATTCATGTACCAATGTGAATGGAGGCCAAGACTGGTTTTGCATTTAAATAACTACTTCCCCACCCCAAGATGTTTTTTACTTTTAACACATTAACTAAAATTTTGCAACAGACGTTTTAACATGTTAAAATAAAGATACACTTTGATAACATACATTAGATTAATTTCAACCGTAAAAATAACCAGATTGAATATCATTACTTTTTCCTGAATGTGGTATAGCAAATAGACAACTATATAACAAAGCAATAATTCCATTTCTGAGATCTACTGGCATCGAAACAAAGAAAATTTAAATTCCCTCTTTTGGTTTATATCATCACCTAAATTTTGAAGGAATTATAGCTTCATTATATACAAATGGATGCACATTATTCCATATTTAATCTCAAAAATTGTTCCAAATGTCTAAAATAGAACAGGCATAAAAATATTCTGAATAATCAAACTTAGCCATGGAATAAGGATGGAGCTCTGTGAAGTGAAACTCACAGCTTAATAGGAGAAAGAAAACCTTAAGACACAGCCTTTTATTTCAAGAATGGGGCTGTGAAGGGAACTTCATAATCTTCTACCTACCGTTTCCCAAGTCCACCGGGTGCCTGATGGGAAGAATAAGCACCTATTATTGCACATTTTTTCAAACAGGCAAATGTGTAATTCTACATATAGGTTGCAATTCAGCCAGGTAGTTAAACGTGCATGTAACGTTTAACACATGAGAGGCAGGCAGCAGTCCCATTCAAACTAAGGGGGCCAACGTCCTCTGCTGAATCAAGGTCATAAAGCCCTTCTGCCGCTATGGATCTGTTAAGAGTACTACGCCTATAACATTACACAAAGTGTTACTTTACATTATTTTAAATATAAAGAACAATGAACATGTGCTAACATAGATGTAAACCTATTGTAACATTCCTCTTCTTTTTACCAAGCCAACTATTTGCAACTATCCTGTACCAAATACATTATATTAAATGTTTTACAGAACATCCAGCCAACATAATATCAAAATATATTTTATTCTGGACCTCTTTCAGATCTGATTCAAATTACAGTTGTCAGAGCAATACAATGCAAAGGGAAACTGCAACAGAAAATGTGCCTAGAAGGGATATGGGTTTTGGGGACAAATCATTGTGATGTAGAACCAAAATAACATCAGTGTAATTAACATGGTCCAGGACAGTATAGAACATCTATATCAGTCTTCTTTAGACAATAATCATGAAAACTGAACAATAAAAGTCCTTTAAACAAGTACAAAAAACTGTCATGGGCTGGTTTACACTTTTACAACAATTGTAGTTTAACTGGATAACTGAAGAAATGATGCAGACATTTTAATCCAGTGCTATAGGAAGGCTCACAGAATTAGACCCAAAGGATTTGTAACTTCAAAATGAAACCATTACAACTACAGTGTGAATGTCAGGAGAGAGAGAAAAAATTATGTCTGTATTCTAGGATTACTGATCTGCACACTGCAGTCTGTTGTGAAACAAGATTGCAAAGTACACTGGACTAGCTACAACATGCAGACTGTTTTTCTGAATTTATCCTCTAATGACAGGAAACCATTCTGAAGTAAAAATGCTTGTTACTGAAAAGAAAAAAAAGTAATTAATGTCCTAAGTTATCATCAGGCCTCAACCCCGGAAACTTAAAGGATAAAGAGGAGAATTTTGTAACTCTTCAAAAACTACGGAGCTGAAGCACTATTAACACAAAATCTGCAATTTTTAAAAAGGAACGGTGCACTTTTCTGTTGTTTTGTCTGCCTTCAATCATATTCATGTTGAAAAAGTCACTATTGAACGTGATATTTCAGAGTTTGCACTAGAGGAAGGAGTGAAAACTGCATCACACCTTCCTCTTCACCAGGGAAAATGCCAGGCGTCTTCATGGAGATTTACTGCCATCTTCTAAACCAGTACTTTCTTCCAACATGCCACAATATTGCTCCTGCTTTGTGCAGACTACTGGAGATCCCTCTTCATACAAGTTCTACAGGCATTTTCGGTAGGAAGAAGTCGTCTGTAGGAGAGTACTGCTTGCCAAGCAAATGGAATACTGAGCTAAATCCTGCAGAGTTTGCTCAAGCAAAATTCTCACTAAGTTTTTCCTGGCCCATTATACCTAAGTGTCACATTGTCCAATACTTAGAAGGACCCAATCCTCCAATGGTTACTTAGGCAAAAGCTTCCCCCTGAAGTGAAAAAGTCAATGGGATTTTAGACTGAGTAAGGACTGGAAAATTGGCCCCTATGTCTTCTCTTTAGTAAACAGAGGAAACATACAACCTTTCATTTACAAGCTGAAAAGCCACTTTTGCAAGTCTAATGAAGTTCCTTTATATGACAGAATTAAATTCATTAGTTGTTAGATTGCTCTATAGCCAAGGCGAACTGGTACAACAATCCTATTGTACCTACTACATTTCCTAAAGATAGAGAATGCTTTAAAGTCAGCAATGTCTCCTTAAATACCCTAACATGAGGTAAGCAGTGTAAGGAAAAAGGAATGCATTTAAAAACATAAAAATTAAAGTTGGTACAAATCTTTGGCCTTTCTCTTAAGATTCACTAAAGTGTCCTAAAATCCAGAAACATGTTTCAACTGTCATGTCATTCAAACTCTGGTGATTATTACTTCCTTCCCCCAACCCAGAAAGAGAGGCACTTTTAGTATTTCATACAAGAGTTCCAGTCCTCTGCCAGACACACCATTTAACCCCGTAAAGAAGTATTCCCCAAACAGAATTATCAAGACCACAAAGAATTAAAAAAAAAAAAAAAGTTTTCATGAGGACTTGTAAACAATACTAGAAAGTCAAAGGGTTGGGACTTTTTACATCAATTTTAAATCACAGGAGCCAAAGTAAAAATAGAAAATGGTATCTCCAGGAAGACCTGGAACTCCTTATACAGAAATGGGAAACAAGAAATTACTAAGTTGATGATAAAACAAAAGATTGCAAACATGACAGCAGCCCATGCCTCAACCCATCCACAAACGTGACCCCAGTCTTCCCTAACTAAAGTTCCTTCCCAAGAATTCACTCTGCTGGAAAAAATGTTGACTTACAAACATATGCAAAGATTTATACACGTTTAACTTCACATACTGGGAGCAGCCCCATTGACTTCAGTGGGACATTTAGCATGTAAAGTTAAACATGTGCTTACGTCTTCACAGAATTGGGGCCTTAATAATATTAGGCATGTACCCCCTTAAAGGGAGGAGTGTGGAAAATCTACTTTGTTCTACTATATACGAGTCTCAGCACTAGAAAAGAATCTAATGACCATGGTACGCCTTCTTGCCTCACATAAAACATGGAAATAAGCATCATGCACGCACATGGCTAACCCTGTATAATACATGAGACAAGAGGAAGTTTGTGCAGAACAGGAGCAGCACTGTGGCATGTTGATAAAGAACAGCAGCAAAAAATATACTGGCCAGATCCTCATAGCTCCACTGCAGCGGAGCATCGCTGATTCCCACCAGCTTGATGTCTGGCTCATGGATCCAGAGATACTGCAGGAATATCAGTTTCATAGGCCTGGGTGTGTACAAACATCTGAAAACCCACAGTCCTGTGGTAACGAAGCTCTGTATTTTCTAATTATGGATACTTGACATTATGCTTAAGCAACTAGAATTACTCAAAACTAAAACAGCTGAAGATTGAGAAAAAGAAAAGTGGCAATACCATAAAACATGGCTGTGGTTTTGCAGTTATGTCACAGAATTCCACAACATTTTTTTTTAATTCGCTGAAACAACCATCCAATAACTTGTATGAAAATGAATAAACTGTCCATATTAAAATACAAAAGTACTATCAAGAATCACCTCTGACTTTCAATTTAAATTCAGTGCAATCGACAAATGCATTGCTAAAGGAAAAATGCAGCTTAAATATACTCAAAACATTTGTGTCTATTCCTGGGAGCACAGTTTAAAATTATTGCACAGATTTTTTTTTATTTTTTCTTAATAATGACAGAGGTCAGCCACAATCATGGACCTCCAGCAATAAAAGCAATATTTCAAGTGCCAGACACTCAACATATTAGGTTTCCTACATATTGTAACTCACAGGGTAGTTGTTCTAAACAGTAATATGTTCCAAAACCCTAAAAATAGCTGGCACAGAACCATCATGGATGACTGCCTTTATGGATATGAATGTTTGGTTGTTTTTAAATTCGGTGTATTATAGTATTATCTGCCCCACTGATAATAACTGAGGTACATATTATGAATGTATGTATTCTTTTTACCACCGGCAAACTGCCACCCTACCTTAGCCAAACTCAGACTTGCTTCAAGTCATGTTAGTCTGTGGCAATAGCAGAAATCAATGCCTAAAGAACAATTCTGTTAAAATGTAAAAGCTGCATTATTTGGGTTAAATCAATTTATACTTAACTACAGAAAGTTAAAGTTAAGCGATCATAAGCCACAAAATTAATTTGTGATGGAAATAGTGTTATAAAACTGATAACTTTGCAAAGCTTTATAATATAAACCATTTCTTAAGTAAAATGTTTGTGACATAGATTTGACAACCTCTTTTTATAGAGATTTATACGCCTGGAATCTTATGCGAGACAAAACCCTTTCAACTCCATATAGGCATAAACACGACCCTCATGCTATAATTTACAAATAAAATCACTATCAATATACTTTTAATCACATGAGCAGAAAAAGGTTTGCCGCTTATATATGTCGCTGTAAGAAAAATATTTGATATTGTAAACAGAGTAAAAGACACAATATAGTAGTGATTATTAAAAAAATAGCAGCTTACATCTACCTTATATTTGGAAAAAAATGTAGTCACAAGATACAACAAACTGCAGGACTGGAGCAGCAGGGGAATTAGTGCAAGTATTCATCTTTTAAATAAGCTGAATCACTGCTATTAAAATAAACTTGAAGCAAGTCCTCTGTTTTTAAGGTTTTTTTAAATCTAAGGTAGTAAACATTTTGCCTGATAACGGCAGTGTTATCAAATATATGCCAAAGATTTTTTTTGTATAAAGAAAAATTACATTAGATACTTTTAATACTGGAATTTGGTTACATTAGATATCTGAGCTCCTACGAACAATGATGGGCAACTCTTGTAGAAGCTGTGGCATGAACCCTCGTCCAAAAAGATTTTAATCTTTTAAAAAACAAAAAAAACCAACCAATCAACCAACCCTCCCCCCCCCCCAAAAAACTACATTTTGCTCCTTTTCACAATAGTGCACAATTTAACCATAATTTAGCTATGGTCTCAAAGCAACAGAAGATGCATATCTTTATTTATTTATTTGCATCCCTGTATTTTTGTGTGTGCGCGCGCGCCCTTCTATTCTTAAGTTTGGCAGAATTATGTCCCAAATAAGAAACTACTGCATTTCAGCCATGTCATTAGAAAAAATCCACAGCATTATACCCATTGCTGACGTACTTTATAGATTAACAGGACATGAAACGTCATGTCTCAGAGGTGAGTTTCTTTTTTCTCTCCCCCAGTCACCCATCTTCCACCCTCCCTCCCCCCTCAAAATTGTGCTCTCGGAGCCACAGAATGTACCAAATATCAAGTTCACTCTACCTCTTGAAATAATGCATTAAAATATATATATTTTAAAAGAAACTCTGTTTAAAGGTGAAAAAATATAAACAAGGAACCGATTCACTCCCTTACTTCATGCATCCGTAAACTTAACCAAAATGAAACAAAAAAACCAATGTTTAAAAGCAAAGAACAAAATACCGCTGCAGGTTTATGCAAGTCCGTTTTCTCTGTACACGCAAACTGCTCAACTACTGAGAAGGGGGAGGGGAAACAAAACCACAAACCATCGTGACTCTGGATTAAAAAGGGAGAAATAAAGGCTGTCATTAGTATCTTCCAAATTTGGTACATGTATGGTCTGCTCTTGTATGGTATATTTCTCTCTCTTCTGTTTTTCATACGCGAAACTTCTAAATGTTATTTTGGGGCACAGCAGATTCCAGCACTTGGTGAACAGGATTCACAAGCTGTGACAAAACTCTGTCATCCTCTTCAGGGTGTAATCTTTATTTTATTTTATATACAGTATATGTATATATTTCTTTTAGGTTTGGCTGTACTGGACTGGCCATGGTTCAATTGGGACTATAGCAGTACATGGGTTAGGGACAGTCATTTTGGCTATGTACACATTCATAGTCGGTCCATGGCTTCCAACTAGTAGCGCTATTTCCGTAGGTCTAATACACAAACCTGTAAGAAAAAAGAAATATATATACAGAAATGCACACTGCACAGCATTTTTACAGCTAAACAATTCTATATATAATATAAGGTCATAACAACAACAACAAAACAGGTTATGCAAATTAACCACAAATCTATTATTGGCAGGAAAAACAAACCCATGAACAACATTGTGCATCATCTGTAAACTATGAATACAATAGACAAAACCAAATGATTCTGGGTAAAATTTTCAAAAGCACCTAAGTGATTTAGCAGCCAAAGTCCCATTGACTTTTATGGACACTGAGGCTTCTAAGTACCTAAGTAATTTTTTAAAATGTGATTTAGGTGCTATTGAAAAGTTGCCCTTTACATTGTTATTCCCTGAGTATTCCTCCTGGTGCCCATTTGCTTAAAAATTGGCAATTTTTTTTGCCGTGTGCTGTGCTAATAACGTGTAACCAGGTGCTCCTAGTACTGCCATCCTTGTCTTCTGTTCCACAATCCCCAACCCCTGTGGTGTTCTACACCCCACTGTTGTGTCTTGTCCTTCTTTAAATTGCAAACTCTTTGTAGCAAGGTCGATCTTTTTTCTTTTATGTTTGTACAATTCCCAGCACACTCAGGCCATATTAAGGGTCTCTGAATGCTTTGCTAATACATATAATAATCACCGATTTACCAGAATATTGTGACAAAAATAGCTAGTCTCAGGTCATTCCTATGCAAAAGCAAAAGTTGCTCATAAATGACAATGATATTGAACTACTGCATTTTTTTGCACATGGAGAATTCATTAGCATGTAAAGACACACAATGGTTAAATGAGGGGTTTTATATGGATTTTGCTTCTCCAGATTAAAAAACTCCCAAGGGATTAACATGGTTATATCCCAGTCATTCAAAACAAGACCTAATTGGAACTTCAACGGTTTCTTTTTTGTTATGGGAAACCAACAAAAACAACAAAAAAGGATACTGTGAATTGTTTTGCCTAATATGTGGTAGTTAAAAGCCAAGGAATCTATCTGGAGCCAATTTGTGAAGTACTGTAAGATCTCATTAAATCTGCATTGTGGGAAGATGAAAATATTAGAACAGATTGGACCAGCCAAGAAAAGAACATCTAATAGTACACAGTTTCCTATTATAATCTAATCAGAAGATGGATCAATTGCTAGAGCCTGGAGTTCCTTCATGTCTACAAATTGAGGCTACCCTACCAGAAAAAGAAAACCACATATAAACTACATTTGCGTTCTTCATTTGTTTCATTATTACCCAGTTTATGGTATAACTAGCTCTGGATTAGCGGGGAAGCTGTGGGTGGATTTAAAGATATCATTTTACTAACAAACCTCACCAGAGACAGTAGAAATAACAGCTTTTTAAATGTTCAATTAAAACTAGTGTCACATGACACATGAACTTAATGGGGAGATATCTGTAAATTTTGTCTGAATATATTCAAATTATCTCCCCTTTAGGATAAGTAGAGGACAAATCCCTACACGTTCCCAGTAGATAATTTAGGGCTTCCGACACTTTCCTAGAGATTCCAAAATGCCGGCTACCCATTTTTACATGATGCAGACCGTATGAAAACTTTCTTTCACTGAGATGAAGTCTCTGCAATGTGGTTTCATTTCTTTTTGTACTCAAGAGAGCTGCCCACTTTCTGTTCTGAACCACGACAAACCAATCTATTTTGGCCTTCCCAAAAGTTGTCCTCAGTTTATTTACTTTATCAAATGTCCTCTTAAAGGGTCTGAAAGGATCATTTTCTATCATCCAGAAAGATTTAACTGGAAGCCACTTGACTTCATTGCTTGAAGGAATACTTCTTGGTATCAGAGAGAGAATCCTGCCTTTCCCCAACTGTGCTTTCTTTCTTTCTATATCTATATGTATGTGTCAGAAGCTGGGGGGAGGGAACATGCAGACTCTCTGGCATGTGGGCTATCAGATCATTTGAGTCTCTGGACTGTGAAGGTACCAGGTTAGCTTCTCTCACTTACTGACTTACTTATGGCACTCCTTCAAGCTACCAACTCCCAGAGTACATGCCCAGAATAGCTCTTACCCAACACTCTTATTTCTGATTTGTGTTGGGCTTGATCCCTGTCTCTCTCCTTTCTTATTAACCCATGACATTAAGAAGTCACTGTTTGCCTGGCTGCTGTGCAGAGTCACACATGAATATTTTTAATGCAGTGTTGTTGCAGGCTGACATCAAAAGAACTGGAAGGCTACACTTTGTCACACTGCTACAGGGAAGAAAGGGCAGATTCATGCTTTATTAGAATTTAGGAGCTCATCTCCTGGGCACTCCAAACAATGTAAGCAAAATGTTAATTGTATAAAGGGACTTGTAACCAGTGAGTGCTCAGAAATTTGTTTAATTCGTCTTCGTTTAATTCTCAATAGCAACTCAAATGATACTTCATTCATATCAGATATAAAAAAATGCCCCCCTACACTGATCAGTTCTCTTGAAATGAAACAGGTTGCAAGCAACTAATTTCCACACTGAAATGAACAGACCAGTTATTATGTACATATTTCTATAGCACATGTTGTTTTATAGCCTCTCCTGGCTCAAAATCGTAATATTTCACACTTGCATCTGACAATTTTAAAGGTCTTGACAAATCGAAATGGATTACACTTCACAAAACCCCTGTGACCAAGAGAGACAACTTCCAACCTTGCCTTAATTTCGGATGGTCATTTGAATGGAAAACAAGTGCAGCTTTATGCCACATTTTATAGGTAAAATTGTAGATAATTGGCTATTTGTACTCATTCTTCCTCAGAATAAGCACAATTTCTCTCCGTTTAGTCAACAGTCCTCCAGCCTATCCGACTGTCTAAAAAAATATACACGTGTAAGAAATGTTGGCGATTGTTCTACTATACTTACTGAACCATCTGAAGCACTTGCTCCAACTTTGTCTCCTGCTGCATTCCAGCAAACCTCAAAAATCCCTCCTGTTCCCCGATAACTGTGAACTAAAGCACCCGTCTACACGGGGGGGAAAAAATGCAATTAGAATAATAAAATGCACACGAGTAAGTAGAGTTTGTACAGTATGTAGAACTTCCCTGTTACTTTTAAAGGGTGAAATTCTCCCCAGGGGAAATGATCCATTTAAGATCTCACGTACAACTTAAGCATCATGTTAAAGCATTTACCAAACTCTGTTATCCTGTATACCAGGATATTCTAGTACAGAGGTCTCCTTGCAAAACAGCAATTACAGTTCAGAATTTCTGGATATACAGTTATTCTTTTCTGGAACTGGATCCAAAACATGCAACAACATCATATATCACTGACTGTAGCTGCTTTGGATAACAGCTATAACTATGTATGAACAAGTCAGCTATTTATACTTTTCAGAACCCAGCCTATGCATGTGTGTTGAATCCTTATGCTGAAGTTGTGACACTGAATAAACATGTCTGTGAGAATTAGTTTGTGGTTTACACAGAGAAGTCATATTTTAAGTTCTAAGTTTTACCTTGTCAAAAATTTGCAGAGAGACCCATTTGAACTGAAGAAAGCTACTTTCACATACTATATTTAATATTTATATTGAATATACAAAGCTACAGCAGCTGAAACAGCTTTAGAACAATATATGATTCACTGAATAAGTCTGAAACACACCAATCAAACAAACTGGCTCATATAAAAACAGCATGTACCTGTGTATTCCAGATGTGAACACATTTGTCAAAAGAGCCGCTGGCCAGGTACCTGCCATCAGGGCTGAAAGCTACACTGTACACAGGTTCTTGATGTTTCGTTAAAGTGTGGATGCAAATTCCTCTGTCTACATCCCATAACCTAACAGTAGAATCAAAGGATGCACTGCCAAAGGAAAAACAGATGGATTACATTTCAATTTTATTCATTTTTTCCCCTTTGATGGTGTTAAAAATCTCTTCTTTAATGCCAGAATATCTCCTAAAGTAGAGGTCCAGTTAGTGCTAACATACATTTACAGAAGGCGAAAAAGGAGGGGGGCAGAAGGGAGAGGGGCAGGGGGAATTGTCAACTTCTTGACTGGTATGATAAAAGGATTAAATATTACCTTGCTAACATAAGATTGGCATTTGGATTGTTTGTTCCTGGTCCTGTAGGACTCCATTTGATAGTATAAATTTCTTTGTTGTGTGCTTGTAAATCATGGACACAACTATCTTGTTTCATACTCCAGATCTAGGTAAAAATGGAAGGAAAAAACAGATTATGTTTAGGGTATTAAACACTACACTAGAACATACGGATTCTCCCACCCTCTTCCTTGCTCACAGCTAACAAGGCCCAACTGACAGCTTTTTAGGCCACCCAAATCATACACTATCGCTGGTTGCTTCAGTATAGCATGGGGTTAAAAAATAAACAAAGGAGTGACATGCAATATTTCCTACCTAAACAAATGCATGCATGCTCATTGCGAGTTCAATCCAAAGACCACTGAAGTCAATGGACATGTGCTAAGATACAGCGAGCATATAGTGGTGTTTGTGTCAAAGTTGTATGAACTGATTATCACGGTTATCACTGAGCTTTGTTTTTAAATAGACTTCGTGCTACTATGGTAGGGTGCAGAAAAGGATATTGGGGAAATATACTTCTTCAAACAGAATAATATATGCATAATGGAAAACCGTTAAGGTGTTTGACTTGGTGGGGTAATAAGACTTTACCGGGATCACCTTTTTGTTCTGGGTTTGTACAGCACAATAGGATCCCAATCCATGAGTAGGGCTCCTACATGCTATCATAATACAAATAATAAAACAAAAACAAACGAACAAAGTATTCCTTTAAGGGTTTGTGTTTTCATTACAAAAACGGGTTTGGGAGCATTCATAAAGCTTTGCATACATTTGAAACTTGATATTCATTCAAATTATTTGTACAAGTGCAATTTTTTTCCTTTAATGATATCTAATTTGGTATCATTTTAGCTCGCCTCACTTTAGTCGTGACTCAGGAAAGCATTTAGGGTATGTCTACACCCAGCCGCTAGTTCGGTGGCTGGGAATCGAAGTTCTGGGTTCGACTTATCGCGTCTTGTCTGGACGCGATAAGTCGAACCAGGAAGTGCTCGCCGTCGACTGCGGTACTCCAGCTATACGAGAGGAGTACCGCGGCGTCGACGGGGGAGCCTGCCTGCCACGTGTGGACCGAGGTAAGTTCGAACTAAGGTACTTCGACTTCAGCTACGTTATTCACGTAGCTGAAGTTGCGTACCTTAGTTCGAATTGGGGGGTAAGTGTAGACCAGGCCTTAAACATACTCCTAAGTCCATCTTTGTTATGGCCAGCACTTAAACATGTGTTTAGAGTTAAGATGCTTTCCTGAATCAGAATCCCTTTAAAGACAGCGGGCACCGGGAGGGGAGAGAGGAAAGATTTTATTATATTTCTGATTTAAAATGGCTGGATCAAAAAATAAAATCTAGTTTATTTTCCCTCATTGTGAAGAACGTTCAGCACCAGTAAAAGTTTCTGTATGAAAAACCTTAGAGACTAAAGTCTTCATTTTATCCACTGGTTTGAAAACACATTGGCATCATCAGTCCAAGGCTCCCCTTACCGCCATATCCAGGTGGCTCAAACATAACCTGGAAACACCACCTCTAAACATGAGTAGTTCAATCTTCTTCCCGGTTCACTCCTTGGGAAAGGCCAATAAGTGTGCTAACTGCAATGGGGGGGTTAATGATGGGGATATCTATCCAATAGCAACTACAGTGGAAGACCACGAGACCATCAAACAGCTTGTGAAATGAAGAGATTGCTGTCAATTTGGTTTAGATGTGAAGCAGCAACCTGGAGGTGAAAGGCTCTATATCAAGAATGAGCTACAGAGTACACTAGGCCCTTCTAATAAAAAAATAAAATATAAACAACAGAGTTTTCCTGGTTTGAAACATTTGCAGTATCTATTTGCATATTTCTGTTATATAAAGTCTTAGTAAAAGAAAAAGCATTGATGTGTTGTAAGAGTACATCCAAAATCCCAGTTACAGCCATAATGATCAAAGTGTATTTAGAGAGAATCTGAAGGGACTGTGACCTCTGTATTAACAAATATAAAATAACGTTAAAGGCCAGGTTCTCATACTCTGACTCTGGTTTAGCTACATCTTAACTCCATAAATAGTTCTACTAACTTCAGGGGGATTCCTTGTAAAGTAAGATATTATTCAATGTAAGGAAGGGTATCTTAACCTATCCTTCAGAGAGACTGAAGAATGGTGGTGTCCACTCTCATATACTTTGCAACATCAGGTCTTTTGTGCCTAAGTGTATGGAATGTAATAGCAGACGGGTTCCTAAAACACCTGCCACTAGCTTAACATAATGAGGTGAGTAAATGAAATGATACTGGAAAGCATCAACTCTAAAATGAGAATGGTAGGGGCATTCAAGTCAATTCAAGTCCATCTTCAGTTTTTCTATGGTACCTACCACCGTGGTATCTAAGCTTGGACTCCTAATGCAATGGCAGACCCTTCATACTAATCTATTTAGTTCCATAATTTCCCCCAGTTAAACAAGCTGTATTATAAGGCGTCATGCAGCTGTGAATTATTCATGTGCATAACAAGGAGTCCTGTTGAGTCAGCAAGGCCAGAGGACTGCAGACAATCTTTCAGGGAAACTGGGTAGCAAGCAATATGGTAAACGTGGCCATGTTGAAAATGTCTTTTTAGACCCATTTACCGGTATTTGCATGGGAGGCAGACCGTGGAATAGACAGGTTGCATGACGAAAGACACTACTGCTCACTTGTTAAATTCTCAATCAAGCACCTTTATGGTTTTTCCCACACTGCCCCATGTGCATGGGAGAAGGTCTCCGTAAACATCCGCAAAACTAACTCGTTATCATCCTTCAAATGCCTCCTTAAAACTCTCCTCTGCCATGGTGCCTACAGAAAAACCTAATAAAGGATAGGCTGAAACCACTGCCTGTCATGATGATCAATACTGCCTCCTTGTTTCCTTGTACTTCCCCATCACTCTGTTTCCATCTATCTCTTGCCTAATACTTAAATGGTAAAGCTCTTTGGACAGGGGCTGCCTTTCTGTTCTGTATTTGAGCAGCACCTCGCACAGTGAGGGCCTGGTCCATACCTGGAGCTCTAGGTGCTATGATAGTACTACTAATAATATTAAGACAGCTATGAAGAAAGCCAGCACAGGAGCTAGCTGCAGCCTGGTCCTACATAAACCGTACACTACATTGATTGTAACATTTCTCTTTGAGCAAGACTGAGCAATGTCTCTATAACCACAAGTGTACGTGATAGCACAATTATTAATGGGCCTGATCCTGTAAACCGCTACATGTGTACAGTAAATTATACTCAAATTCCCGTGAAGTCAATGCATAAGTTCACAGGGCCGGGCCCTTTGGATGAAAGACTGTCTTTAACGAATAGAGATATTTTAGGAATGTCTGAGTCAGGTTTTTAAAAAAGGACAAATGTTAAAGAATAAAATAATGACGTTAAAATTACTGAATTACCAAACAACAAAGGCTAGTAGTGCACATGGTAGATCTCTACAAACACACACAGAGGTTGCAGTGTACAATAACTATAAAAATGTACCACTGCCCAAAATTGCAGTTACCTTTAAAGTCATGTCATCAGAACAGGATGCCAGAAGATTACCAGTCGGATCCCATTTGATTGCATTTACTTCATTCTAAAATTGAATAATGAAAATAAAGTTGAAGTCTTTGTTTCCATTATAAACGACAGCTTACAAAAATAAAGTTAGACAGTAAATAGGAGTACTTGTACAGTTACATTTCAAAATACTATCAACTCCCGTTTCCATTCCACCAGCAATACCAACCCTTATCGCCCAATAGTCAAATTTTCCCAAAGCACCTTTGTGCCTTCTTCTGCATGGGTGCATCTCAAAGCCATCACATTACTCTCCTTCAAATCTCTCTTTGAAGTTCACCTATGTTGTGGTGCTTAACAATCACTTGACAATGGTAAGGCAGCTGGTGTGCTGTGACTGCTGATTACTCTAATCATAAATGTTTCACTGTTACCTTGTACATCCTACCCCGTTTATGGTATCCACCTATTGTCTCTTGCCAAGGACTGGTTGGATGTTATATACCATACAGTGCCTAGCACAATACAGCCCCCATCTCGGATTAATACTACTACTAATATACTGATACTATGAAATGGCAAACACACATTTTCCAACAAATTAAGTAATAAGGAGATTTTAAAACTTCATTCAGTATATAGAAACCAAGTCACTACTTACTGTGTGACCCTGGAAGGTTTTGATGGGTCTATCTTGTCCTAATTTACAGACATGAATACACATATCTGTGCTGCAAGAAGCAAATGTGTTGTTACTCTGCCAGTCAACATCTAATGCTGGTGCTAGAAAAACAAGGAGAGATATTTAAGTTAAGATATATACTTTGGAAAGGTTTGATTTGTGTGAATCTTAAGTGCATCCGCTTTGTAACTCGGAACAAATGCCAACAGGGAGTGACTAAATCAAGTTAAAAGAATTAACAAAGGGTTTTAAACATGTTAGAGCAGTGGGAAATGTAACCAGCAAATGCAGTTTAATGTAGACACATGAAATTAAGTTTAATAGGAAAGAATCAAAACAAGGAACACATCTGAAATGAAACAATTCTACAGAAGGCAAGACAGACATTGATGTCTAATAGCACAATAAGCCACTGTGAATCGATCCAAATTTGAGACATAATCATGGTCCTTGCACCCCTAGCTGGCGGGAGCTGGAAGCTCATTGCAAATACCACTCCCAGCTCCTCCCAAGTAGCCGTGAATGCTTTACATTATTCAGTAGTGACCCCTCCTGTTGTTGCCATGCCATTAAGTCCATGAAGTTAGGGGAGTCAAAAAAGGTGGGAATATGAGGGAGTTCGGAACAGGTACCAAATGACATATTCTTTGCTTCCTCTGCTCCATCTCCCAAGCCACCAGGGGTAAAAGAAATAATGAAATGGACTTGTCTGTTTTGATTTTTAAATAAATCTATTTTAATTCTGGATCATAAATAAAGATATAAAACACAAACAGATCTTAATTTTGGGTAAGTTCTTAAACCCACACAGATGATATGAAAGTTAGTTTTCATTAATGTTTCATTTAGCAAGAGGGACATGCCAGTTTACAATAATACATCTCTATTATAGTTTTTCCCCACATACAACATAACACTGAAATACAGGTTATCAATGATGGTAGCAGACACACACAATTTTTTTTTCAAAGATATATTACTCGGACAGTTTGTGTGCTGTCAGATCCAAATTAAAAAGCTATAAATAGGTATATTAGATTTGAAAAAGCCCAGCATGTTAACGTTTTAAAACTTTTTGTTCTGTTTTTGACCAATCTGAGCTGTCACCCGCAGAGAAGTACTTACCAGAATGAAAGGGAAACTGCTGCTTGGCTTCTCCGGTATGGGCATCCCAAATAATTGTGGTCTGAGTTAAAAAATAAACAAACTTGTAAAACTGCTACAAATCATAGGTCTTTTCCATCATTAACGTCTATTAGGTCCTCTACTCTCATCTTCCTGCTGGCCAGGATTGGTCACTATTATACATTTTCTAGTGTTTTATCAAGTCTAGTTTCACACGTCCCAAACAATGGGTCTTCTACCACTTCCTTTCAAAAGACTACCCTAATATATTTTAATTGCCAGGAAGCAAGCACTTCCTGACTGCATCTTAATTTTTTCCCCCTTTTAACTTAATCACATTACTCATAATTATACCTTTTTGTCTTATCGTAAATAATTCCTTTAACTTCAAATATTTGTAGGCCATTATGTGCTCTCTGTTACTGACACTTAGAAGAGCTATATATATTTATAGCTTTTAAATCTATTCTCATAAATCAAACTCTTCAGCTACTAAATTATTTCTGTTACCTTCTTCTAAACTCTTCTTTAAGCAGTTTGCCAATACTCTGGCATCTTTCTGCTATACAAATATTTCATATGAGTAAGTCAACTATCATGGCAAAATAAACATATTTTAAAAATAATTATATTATATCCTATGGGCCTGATTCTACTGTGACAGAAGTTAGTGAGATTTTGTCACTGCATTCAATAGAAGCATGAACTGATATTTTCTTACAGAAGTTAGTTCACGGAATACATGACTCTTTTCATCTCCCAGACAATGCAGAATATTTTCTTACATTATATTCTCAATTGCATTCTCCAGTTGAGTTTTAAATGATTGAGGCAATGAGGCTTCTACCTCCTCTTTTGGGAGATCATTCACAATCTAACTGGATCTAATCAAATTTTTCCTGACAGCAAAGCCTGCATTTACCTTTGCACAATTTTGGACCCCCACTCTGAGTTATAAGCCCAGAAAATCCTAAACAATCCCTCTCAGTTCTTTATGTTTTTACTCTTCAATACCTCCCTGTTCTAACTACTGTCTGAAAAACCTCTCAATTCAGAAACAGCTTTATTTTCTCTTCCTTTATTTTTCTTAAAGATGTGGTCTAAAACCTGATTCAGCAATGATTGCCGCTGCACTGCACTGCCCACTTCCCCACATTTAGATACATTGCCATTTTTCATTCTTCCATTTTTCGAGATACTGTACCTCAGAAAATAAATCCTAGATACATTGGTTTTACACTGGTGTAATGCCACTGACTTCAGGGGAGTTACTTTTGACTTACATTGTTATAACAAAGAGAACCAGGCCCATTTTATCCACTGCATTCAAATCATCAACTAATTTTCCAACTCTACATCACATAATCAAGTTTATCTAGCACAACTGGTTCTTTATAAATCCATACTTTCTATGACTTTAATATCTTCTAACTGCTTACCAAATTCTTATTTTAGTGTTTGTCACGCATAATTTAATCATGAATTAAATAATTTATTTAGCCAATAATTCTCACCTTGTCCACTCCGGCACTTAAAATGAAGTTTCCTTTCTTGTTCCATTTTAATGCAAATATAGGTCCTTTATGTTGCCCTAAGGTGCTGGCAAGATTACCTGAAAATTTACATTGAAATTATTACATTCAAGAAATGAGAGAAACATGTAGTGAGGCACTACGCAGAAAAATATAATGGAAATGTAAAGCATTTCAATTACCGTCTTTAGTCCATATCCTTGCAAATCCATCATACGACCCAGTTGCTAGAAGTGTACCTTCACTCTGTCAGCAAAAAAGTTATTACATTTATTATACAATTCAAAACTAAGGGGCACAGAGCAAACTTCAAATAGAAAATGTTTTGCATAAGGGTCATGCTATTTAGTCCAGAACCTGCAGTATATTAAAGAGAGATGCATACAATAAAACAAAAATATAATTCTGATGCGACTCTAAAATAGAAGCACTTAACAGCAATAACAGAAGATGCAAAGCCCTTGTCATTTAGGGTATGTCCATGCTGCAACCAGAGGTGTAATTTCCAGCTTGGATAGATGATCAAGCTAATGCGCTAACAGTAGCAGTGTAGCTGTTGTGGCCTGGGTGAGCTAGCTGCCAATGCTAACTAAGGCTTGGTCTACACTGCAGGCTTACATCAGTATATCTATCTACGTCTCTCAAGGGTGCAGAAAATCCACATCCCTGAGCGACACAGTTATACCAACTGAACTCCTGGTGTAGACAGCGCTGTGTCGATGGCATTCTCCCGTTGCTATTGCCTCTCGGGGAGGTGGAATATCTCTGTTGGCAGGAGAAGCTCTCCCGTTGGCGAAGACAGCGTCTTCACTAACCACTGCAGTTGTGCCCACGTGCTGTATGTACCTCAGACTCTAGGTACAGGTGGTTAGTTTGTCCCACTGCGGCTGTGCTGCCATTTTTAGCAGCATGTTAGCTTGAGCAAAGCTAGCATGCATTCATCTATCCAAATTGGAAATGACACCTCAGCCCTAGTGGAGATGTACCCTTAGCATTTGACTGTGCAAAATTGCATTTTTTTCCTCAGGTTATTTCGAGCATTTGTAATTTCCACTTACATTCCAATCCAGGGATGTCACATCTTTGTTGCTTGGTACATCTTGCCCACCTTCTCGTATACAGTGTCGGAGTACCAGCTGCGTGGAGCCACTGGTGCTGTTTTCACTGAGGTTCCATATCCGTGCTGTTGAATCTCCAGATCTAAGCAATCAAAATAACATCAAATTAATTCATAACAACAGAAAAGACAGTGTCCTCTTCAAGAAGCACGGACATATAGTGTGGTATCCTCTTTAGAAACTTGATTTTAAAAATGTTATATGTTCATATATTTTCCATAAAACATTCAAAAACACATCAGTGAAAAAAAAGTCAGTAGATCTGAGAGCAGGTCCCAATTACAGTCATTCCAGGGACAGTTAGAATAGTCTGGTGTGATCAGACGCATAGGAGCAGTCTCACTTCTCATATACACGTTTGGTTTCCAGTCAGAATTTTATTCTGCAGGCTTTCCTCTCTCTGACAGAGCAGATCTATAAGATTTGTCAATTTATCCAAAACAAATCTTAACATTGTTATCTTCCCACCCCCTATAAACTAGCATCAGAATATCTAGATTATTACACACGCCTCCAGTACTGGAAACCATAATAACTGAGTTTCTAAGGGAGATAATGATTAGGTAAATTGGTTGTTTAAGATTATTAGAAAAAAATCCAACCACTACTGGTCTTTAGTATAAAGGAATAGATTTGCATGTACTATATAGAGCGTTCTGAACATTAAATGATTTACTCTTCACAATATTCATGTGAAGTGGGAAAAGTATTACTATTCCATCTTACAGATGAGACACAGCAAGAGTCAGTGCCTTGTTCAAGGTCTCATAGTGCGTTGGCATACTTGCAACGGTCCTGATCTCGGCTGGAGAGTCTCTAGCTTTTATCCTCCTTCTCAGGTGTCTTATATTTGTCCTGAGCGTCCTTGCTGTATTTCTCACCCTTGCAATGCAAGGCCATTGTTTTCACTGCTGATGGAAAACCAACTCTGCTTCTTCTGCCACAAGCAGGGAGGCAGCCGTTGGAAGCTGCCATTCAGCTCCCCTCAGGAGGCAAAAGAAGAGGCCGAGGGTAGGAACAATGAAGGGGGGAACTGAAAGAATGCAAAGGGGTGAATACCACACTGGTACTAGAATAGGGAGAATCGGATTGGCTTCCTTTCCCCCTCTCCAGCCATATTGGGGAAGGCCAGTTAGTCAGAGATGCATAGTTGATGGCCCGCATCCCCCAGTATTTGGAGCAAGCACTCAACTCTCTTGATAGTTGGATATATATATATATATCCCCTAACATTTAAAGTTCACCAGAGTGCACTGAAAATCTTCTGGCAGCTGGATGCTGCCAAGCACTCATACCTTGTAGGGAAAATTGTTCCTAGGGGTAAAAAAGTTCTAATGTCAGGAACTTCAAGACAGTGGCAGAAGAGAGACTGTCTATGGGGCATAGCGTACTGTGTTTGCAAAGTATATGAATACCCAGTTGCAATGAGAACTGCCATTTTTGCTTCCTTTTGTGAAAACATACCCTGAGGCCAGAAGGTCGCTAACGGGGTTCCAGGCGCAGATGAATACTTCAGATTCATGACCACGCAGCACCACAGCTTTGTTAGGAGGGATTTCAACATCTCCATCCACTTCCATCATATCCGTATGATTATCTGAATTATGGAAAACAACAGAAGAGAGTTTGGATTTTTACAGCTTGGGGTAATGTATTTCATCTGCTGAATATTAACTGGTAGGTTTATTCTGGAAGGGTAAATTCACAGAACCTACAGGCTAAGATTTTTGAATGTAACAGTGATTTCAGATTCAGATATCCAATTTGAGAAACCTTAAAGGGACCATTAATTACAAAAAGCACCAAAAGCCCTCCCTTAAGCCTCTTTAAGGTGTCTCACACTGGGCACCAAAAACTGAGGCCAAAGTTAATAGTCACTTGTGAAAAATCACTGTAAAAATTGTATTTAAAAAAGCATACTCTCGCTATTTGTCAGGCCTTGTACTAAATGGATGAATAAAAGAGAGTATCTGATTTCTATCTTATGAATGTGAAATCAATTGCCTTTACTGTACATGAAATATCAAACTTCTGCATTTTAAACTTTAAATTAATGGCTATAAATGAATGTGAAATCAACATTTCAGGCCCTTCACTTCTAAAAATTATTTTAATTAACAGGCAGACATTTGGTTTTCTTGATACATGGTACACTGATAACTGAGATTTTTCATCTTATATTGACAACTAGTGTCAAATTATGATTACATGTTGCTTTTCCATGTGGAAGGTATACTGAATCCTCATTGTTCTGTAAAATATACTCCGGGTAATTCATTATTAAAAAACAGCTTTATTGCCAGCTACCACCAATACTTCTCTATTTTAAAAAATATTATTTCACATCAAGAGAGTTTTCTTGGAGAAAACCAAGATGAATATGAAGAGTGGTAAACATCAAACTGCTCCACATTTATCCATGGCAGTCACTGTATAAACAAAACCACTGTACATACATTGCTTAAATTTAATAGTAAAGGTGTTTTAGCGGCGTGTGTGTCAGTGCTTGTGTGAGAGAGAAGAGAAGAAGCTATTAGAGCACCATATAAAAAACTGTATTGATTGAAGAGAATCAATATCAATATGATTTGGTGTTCCAGCCAGTAGGGGTTGCTGGTATATCATATTTTTACACTAGCTTAGTAGAACAGTTCTAAAGCTTGAGGTTACAACTCACAGTTAACAAGGAAATATTACTATGGAGTTTTGAAATTTATAAAATTTATGGAGGCAGTTTGTTTTTCCAGATTCATTTATTATAGATAAATAAATGAAAGAAACTAATAAAATGCAACTGTAAAGCTGGGCAAATAATGCACAAGCTTTAAGTGAATATTCAGTCAAAATTTTCTTTGGCTGCTCTTCTGCCCTATTGCATTCTTTTTCTAAAACGTTCACGTAATCGGGCCTTTCCATTAATGATTGCAGAAAGCTAAATTTCTTTTCTGTAAGCTTTCACACTATGAATCTGATTGTAAGAGTAAACTTATCCAAACCTATGATTTATGTGATTAATCACAACTAAACAGCACAGCTCCAATACTAAACCACTGAGTAAACAAAATTTGCAAGAATTCGCATCAAATAATTTTGAATAATGAATCAAGAAAACTGTGATCTGTACTGTTGCAAGAAGGTAGACATCTTTTGGTATCAAAGTGATTTATATTAAATTTCCATGCAAGGCTGGATTCTTCTCCTTTGCAGTTGCGATCTTCGTGGTGTGGCCACCAGGAAACTGGTTATAGGTGCCTGATTGAATAGGCCAGTCTGACCCTGTGCTGGCACTGGTATGAGTCAGAGTAACCTAGGCACTACTCTAACTTAAACTAATTGAGGATTGGTGAGTGGCGTTATGCCCTCCCTGCTTCCTATCCTCCGTACTGGGGTGAGGGTGGGGAGAAGCAGTTCTCAGAGGAGTCATCTCTGATGGCTTTATTCCAGCTGAGAGCTCCCCTACCCTGGGGGGAATTCTCAGATGGCAAGTTACAGCAATAATCCCCAGTGGCACAAACGAGCCAGGTTGGAAATGAGAATCTGGCCTACAGTACTGATGGTCCAGAGTTTAGAAGTCTCTATTCTGACACACTGTAGAGAAACGGACTATTAAAATATCACATATAAACTTCTCCACAAGTCATGAGGTTACAGATCCAAGCCCCTTTATCTGATGGATGCATTTACTATCTGAGGGGTACACTACAGATACAATAAGAGGCTGCATCTACTGATGAAAAGTATTATCTAAGAACTAGGTATTATTATTATAACAAGGATATAGCCACACAATTGTGTACATAGATGGAGATCTTTTTCTGCCACAACTTACTTGCTATAGTGTGCGCTCCATTCTCCTCTCCGTTTGCAGTATTTTCTCCATTTTTCGCAGATCCCTGTTGATTAGTTGCAGCTGCAGCAGCGGCAGCTGCTGCCTGTTGTTGTGCAAGTTTATCTCTGTAGGCCTGTTGTCTTGTTTGTACCACATCAGGCATTACTGCATCTATCAGTGAGAGAGACTCTATTGGCCTACCGTCAAACAAGGTACCATCCTAATTTGGGGAGAGAAAAAACACACAGAAAAGATAACACCAAATGTTAGCTGTCATTAACAACAAAAATTCCAGGAAAAACTGTGCATTCCAAAAATTGTAGTTTAGTATAATAAAAAGGCAACCAGTCACAAATGCAGAGAGAAATGCTATACAGAATATGTCATCATTTAATTTCTCTGCAGTTAGGCCTGGAATTTTACTCAAAAGTTGGAGTGATCATCATATATAGTGAGTAAACAAGCCATGGTAGGCCTCTCGCAGAGGCTCTGGGACCAAAAGTTTGAAATAACCTTTTGTAAGCTACTTATGAATATGATTTCAAACATGAGTGATTGCAGCAAAAAAATCCAACTGCATACATTGCAAGTTTAGACTACCACTTATGAAGTCCTATGAAATTTTCCATAAACACAGTATCTGGAGCTTTGAGTAGTTTTTGTTTCTTTTTAAACAGTGTTAGCATAATTTAAAAACAAAGAATTGTATCACAAAATAGGCAAGACCCTGTCAAAAATAGTCTCTTATACGTTAGCTAAGGCCTTACAAGGGTCTATTTTTAGAACCTAGAGGGATTCCTAGTGATAAATAGAGGTTCTCCTTCTCCTGTTCTGAGAACTTGCTTTGTTTTTACGACCCTTCCTGAGGAAATGGATTTCTTTCACTCAAGCTGCGGAAGCTGCAGCTAAACCACCTCAAAGACCCGAGAGAGATTGTGAGGACACCAGAATTGATGCAAAATCTGTTTGTCTGCCATAGCTTAATTGACAAATATAAAGGTGTCTACTGCAAGAAGCTGATACCTTACAGGATCAACCTTTTAGATATGTATCTTTCTCCATTGCTGGAAACACGCTCATGGAATAATCATGGAAGCATCATGTATAATAGATCCAACTAGAGATCAATAAGCCAGTTCAGGCAAAATTCGAGTCTCCCGGGCACGTTCATCATTCCTGTCCTAACCAAATTCAAATGTTTTCCCCATTGGTAGGCCCCTGACAGTTAGAGTTCTACGGGTCTTCTCCTCTCCCTCCTCACCCCCCCACCCCACCCTACCTTAACAGGGGCTCTAGCTACAAGAGTTGGTGGAACCCTGTAGCCTCTCCTTTCTTGAGCCTCTCTACTGAAACTGGGGCTTCCTCAGTACTCTCATTCAGGACACACCATATACTTTGGAAATCCCAACAAACAAGGCCGTTTATTGAAAATCCTGATGCCACTGCTTGAGAAGGGAGCAATAATTCAAAGATAAGGAAGTTTCCGGGCCTCTTGGTAGGTAGGTGATAGTGAGAGGGAGACTGCCCCTGAGTTGAAAGGGGAGGTAGTAAATCTTAAAGAATTTGAATGAATCCCCAAGCTTTTGGACTATTCTCTAAACTGAACCCCAGAACCTTTAGATGTTTGCCTATCATTAATCTCAGTTCACCATGGAACGAAAACCTTCAAACAGAAGTTAAGAATTCTTGTTCTTTTGTACTATTATTTTATAGTGTGCGTATTTTCTGGATTAACTACAACATTATATTAGGGAAAAAAACTCTACAGATAACGGACCTTTAAGCAATGAGCCAGCACACCATGCCTGGTGTTGTGTGGCTGCACTGGGCAGAACCCCTACACAGTTATGTCACTCCATTCTGGTTCCACCAGTGGAGTCATGGTGAACACCAGCAGTAAGGAATCTGAAGTAAAAGTAAATAAATAGGACACAAGAGAGTTAAGAAAAAAATACCAGTATTCAAATGTAATGTAAGCAAGCACATAATGCTTTTGTAGGCATCAAGAAACCTCCTTACCTCATTAATACTGACTTCAGCCTCTACATACTGCAGACCTTTCTGGATGATAGAAATCAAAGCAGCTGGTGGCACCAGAGCACCATTTATATTAGACTGGCTGATATGGCTCTCTATACCAAATGTAAATGCTGAATGAGAAAACCCTAAAAACAAGGGGGAAACTATCAGAATTGATTTATTCATATACTGACAACTCTTTCTCAAAATATTGCAAGATCTTCTGGTTACAGAGACAAACAAATGTTATAGCAAACATATAAAAGAGAAACCTCAAACATGCCTCTATTATATTTTATTTTAAACGTGTAAGCAATACAAACATCAAGTTAAACACAAATACAGAAAATTTCAGTTATATTAGGTTTGTATTTGCAATACACATATGATGAGATAAAAAAAGCATTTAATATTCTCTATTTTATGATACTTTTCCTTTTATTTTTGTCTGTTTCTGTTTTGTTGATTTTCTCTTAAACACCGCATAGTCCCTCAGTAAAACTGATTACAAGTTATCAGGTTATAAGCCAGTTAAAGGGCTCTGCTGAGATTTACCTGTTACTTTTCTGTGCTCATAGATTTTTTTTTTATTACATACAAAAAAGAAAAAAATGTCTACGTAGCAGAGAATTAAATTCATGACAGAGCATTTTATTTGTGTGGGCTGGCACTTAAAATGACATGCTTGCTACACACTGATTCAAGAGTGGAAAGTTAAATCACACTGCAACACTGGTATTGGAAATTAACCTGTTCTGTATTTACCATGCAGAAACGTTTAATTTTACCCAATTAGCCTTCCACTTATGGAAATTATCCCCTTAAAATTCCCTTCTGGAAAACTCCTTTCAAACTTTATATATAGCACTACTTTTGTTACAACAACAATCTGCAAATGGAACAAAAATTTATAATGGTTTTCTATAAATTCATCTAGAACTCTGACTGTATTTCTCCCCCCCCCCCCCCCCCCCCTTTTTTTTTTTTTTTTTTTGAAGATAGGGACCGAAAGACTTATCCATCACTGCTTCTTGATGCTCTCTCTCAGTTTGAGGAGTCCATGAGCAGTGGGCAGATGCTGTATTACTCTCCATCTTCTCAGAACAAAAAGCCCACAGATCAAACCACAAAATCCCACTCAACCGAGCAAGAGGAGGATTTTATGTTGGAACTGAATAAATGACAATAAATCAATCTAAAAGCAGAACATTAATGGTTACTGAATAGTGGGTGGAGCTCTCTAAATTGGTAACTATATATCTATCAAGCCTTATGAAGTTTCCTGATATTATTTTTCAAACCCAATAGTCCATTTGATGTCTTGATCTATGTATAAGGGGTTGATAAGTTGCCCTTATAAAAGTATGTAGCTCGTCTTCAGCTCATTGCTACTGAAAATATGCTAAGATATGATTTGAAAAACACAAGGAGTTTGAGAAGAAATGAAAATCCGGGAAACTAAATCACCCAGATCAAAGAATTATAGAGACCCAGTAACTAGCAAATAACGTGTTTTTTTTAATTAATTCTTCGTTTTTTTTCTCCCCAGACTCAGAGTCACGTGAACAAAACTGTCCCTGACAAGTGCTTGACAATCTAATTGACAGAAATGCTTCTACAGCACTGATTTTCCAAAAGGAGCATCTTAACTGACAGCTAATACTCCAAAACTTCAAGTTTTCAAAAAGTCTGGAGATTACTAGACGCCACTGAGCAAAACTCAAACTCAGATGTTGGAATAAAAGGGACCATATATGTCAAATCCAAATCCCTGCACAGAGTGTTCTTTAATCCAGTGATCCCTCCCTACTAGTACCAATGGTGATACTTCAGGCTTTTGTGGCTGATCTCTACATACATCTTCCCTACCGTACCTTAATGATCAACAGTTGAGCCATTTGCTGTAGCAGAAGGGACCCTCTTTGCTTGACATTAAATTACGCCTGTTCTAAACCGGGAACAGAACTGGGCTACTCTGACTCCCAGCCCCACAATTGTGAGGCTGGTACCTGAAATTGTTCAATGTGAAATGGAGATTAGACTCAAAGCAGTTGAACAGTAGACATTAGGCACTGGCTGGTAAAGCAAAAGTTTAGGGTACAATTTTCAAGCAAATGTAAGTGACTTAGGAGCCTAAGTCCCATCTTCAAAAAGTGATTTAGGGTTTTCGGAGCCTAAATCCAACTTACTTGCACTGAGATCAATGGGAGTTAGGTGCCTAACCTGCTTATGAGCTTGTGAAAATCCCACTAGGCACCTCTCTGCATCTTTAGGTGCCTAAATACCTTTGAAAATCTGATCCTTAGTCACCAGGCATTTCTGAACATTTTACTTTTAGTCTACTCAACAGAGGGGCTAAACTAAAAAAAGAGGAAGAAAGTCTAAATGTTCTGCCTCGTGCTTGACATGACGCTCAGTAAAAGGTCTGGTACACCAGAAACACTAGAGAAATACTATTAAGGCTATCAAGCGTTCCCAAAGATCCTGAAGATAGATAGATAGTCCAAAGGCAGTAAAGTCACTCATAATCAGGTTCAACCTCTAAGTGCCTGTCACTGGAACGTAAAACAGAATGCATGTATTTAGCATGCTAGAAAAATCTTCTTCCTTTCATATTGCACTTGCCATCATTAATGGACCACGGAAAGTTGGTGCCTATTGATGAAAATGGCCAGCCTTTGAGCTTGTCTTATGGTCACAAAACCTTGGTGTTAGACAGCTTCTTGAAAATTGTTTCTCTTTTCAATCAAGTCCCCAAAGCAATATTCCCTTGAAGCTGAATGAGAAGAGACATAGAAGTCATCTGTTGGTGAAGGATGGAGCCAGAGGGGTCTTTTTTTAGCTTCTGCTCTGGGCTGCCATGCTGTAGGAAAGACAAAGTGGGTGAGGTAGTATTTTTTATTGGACAAACTTCTTTCCAATAAAAGATATTACCTCACCCACCCTGTCTCTCTAATATCCTGGGACCGACACAGCTACCACTACACTGTTGTAGGAAAGGCAGGCAGAGAGACACAAAGATGCAATCAGCTAGAGATGCAAAAGGCACAAGGGATATGAAAATTAGCCTCCAACAGATGGGTTGGAAGAAATAGAAGAACTTAGCCTAACTAGTGTATCCAATAGGACAGTGAAGGGTTTTGTTGTGGCTTTTGCTCTTCAGACAACAACACAAAGAAACCATATAGGCACAGCTGGGTCCCAAATAACCATGTTCACAAAATATACACAAACATGCATGTCTAGCTACATATTGTTGCTCTGACTGGTTTCTGAGGGCTTCTAAAAAATAGAAAACAGTGAGCACCATTAGAGGATTCAAACTATTTAAAGGGATACTACCCTTTTAGTGTATACTACAGATGTCATTGCTCCATATAGGCACAACTGGGGGGGAAAAAACAACCTTCCTTTGTGTATGACAACAGCATTAGACTTTTGCTCTACCCTGCTATCCTCAAGAGCTAGGAGACTTCTGTTAGTCTTGCACTAAGGAGCAAAGACTCACAAGTGAGAAACCTTTACAGATAGTGTCTTTAGAAAAGGGAATTTACTTTAGAGATTCTAAAATACATTCCTGGTAAAAAACTATTTATCCACATTTACAGTATGACAAATTCTGTGATTAGGAGAGTCTTTCGGAGGACTCCAGAATGGAAGCATACCACAAGAGTATTTTTCTGCAGCAGACCTCTTCAAGCGGCCCAGAGCATGAAGAATCTTGGGGCTGGTCTATACTTAGCCGCTAGTTCGGCGGCTGGAAATCGAACTTCCTGGTTCGATTTATCGCGTCTGGTCGCGATAAATCAAACCAGGAAGTGCTCGCCGTCGACTGTGGTACTCCAGCTCAACGAGTGGAGTACCGCGGAGTCGACGGGGGAGCCTGCCTGCTGCGTGTGGACCGCGTCTGAACAGCGGTAAGTTCGAAGTAAGGTATGTCGACTTCAGCTACGTTATTCACGTAGCTGAAGTTGCGTACCTTACTTCGACTTGGGGGGTTAGTGTAGACCAGGCCTTGGCCATCCAGCACGTCAAAGCTTCTTCTGAGCAAATGAGTTTCCAGAGACTCAACGAGACCTTATTTTATTAGTTAGAAGCTACCAATTTAAAATTACTAAAGCTGATTAAGTTGCAGGAGGCAACTTAGCAGAATCGATCCTCATGATGGAAACAGATAGAGAGAGAAAGCGACAAGAAGCAGTTCACATCTAGTGGATGAATCCACCTGGTTAAATTATAAATCCCAACAGCATGGATCTGACAAAGCCAATTACAGATGAATTATTTCTTGAATATCAAAGGAACTAAGAAATATTAACTTGATAATAATTCATGTACTCACCTGACTCTTGCAAGTATCTATATACCAGGAAGTTAACCTCATCACTGCTTATACTCATCTTTATTCCCACTTAAACCATGAGGTCACGACAAAGGATATAACCCTAAAAATAAAGTAAAAAACCGTAAGTTAGATAGGTATTTTTAAACAACCAATGCCAGTTTCTCAACAAATGGTATATAAAAACAAGACACTTCTTCACAATGTTGAAAAAGTGGATTTTATTTCACAATGTAAAATCTGTCTGAATTTCCACCTTTAAAATGCCATTTATCTCACACCACTGTAAAAGATCACTCTTTTAAAAATCAAGCCAGATACACAACTGATGTAAATTGACATAATTTGATGGCACTATTTCAATTAACAGAAGAAAGGACTGGCCTCATTTAAAAAAAACAACCACCAAAAAACAACAACATGATATAGGTAATGTAGTTTGTAGCAAATCACATTATTAAACTAGAATTTAGCTTTCACTATTTAAACTTCTTTCCACTTGGTCAATGAAACTAGAATACTTGCTTTAAACACTTTTATTTTCTAATCAATTTTATTTTCAGGTTCTCAAGCAACAGCACAATGCTGCAATGTATAGACTGCAGGGATATATTTGTTTAGGAAAAAACATACTTCCGTTAAAATAAAACCATGGTAATACTGTGGCCTTTGTAAAAGCATTATATTTTTAAACAGAATATAAATTTGGGGCCAATTTTGACCTAACAGCATTCCTTTTAATAAAGGCTTTATCTGCTTTTAATTAACATTTGAATATATATTTCATTTTTTATTTGACGTCTGCACAGTAACAATGATTGTCAGTGGCATTTATCAACAAAAGAACTCCAAGTACATAGATTCTGTCAGAAATTTGGGCAATATTTTGCGGCATGTAATCCAAACAACTATCTGAAAGAATCTCTTAATTAGGGTTAGCATAATTTAATTTAAAAAAAAGGAGGACACTCCACGGGGCCCTGGCCCCGCCCCAACTCTGCCCCTTCCCCGCCCCCAAAGTCCCCGCCCCAACTCTGCCCCCTCCCCTGAACGCTCCGCCCCCTGCTCCTCCCCCTCCTCTGCTTCCCGCGAATCAAATGTTCGTGGGAAGCCTGAAACAGGGAGGCAGCAGGTAAACTGGGGCTGGGCGCGGCCCAGTCTGGCCCCCCCGGCCCTGCACTGCCGGCCCCCGGCCGAGCACCGCCGGCCCTGCACCGCCGGCCCCCGGCCGAGCACCGCCGGCCCCTCCCTCCCTATTTTCCCGGACATGTCCGGCTTTTTGGGATTTCCTCCCGGACGGGGATTTGAGGCCCAAAAAGCCGGACATGTCCGGGAAAATCCGGACGTATGGTAACCCTATCTTAATAGTTATAACAAAGTTAATACACTAGCCTTTGCCTCTGAAGACCTAGATTAAAATGCTAATTTAGGTCACAGTGAAAATGTAGTGGTCTCATCCTAGATTCTCAGTCGTAATCAAACTACCACACAACTTGGTATGATTGACAGTGTGTATTCAAGAAAGAGCTGTGATAGCAGAACTGTGGCAAGTTACGACTGAGGTATGTTTACAAGGCTGTGAAACTCTCTCTCGAGGCCTGATCAAACTTTACGTGCCTCTAACAAGTGCTTGTAGTCCCTAACTTTAAGAAGTCTCAAATTCACACGAGAACAAGGGGGACAATATGGAGGAATAGCACAGGTCTTATAGAAGGTCAAACTGCACAGTCCATGTTATTCATTTCTACTATGAAACCAAACCTGTTAGCCACCATTATGCTATAGAATCCATCAGGCACTATCTTGCTAACAGTCCTGCTCTTCCTCTATATCTACAGGTATGGTGCAACTGTAAATGCACAGCTCATAAATTAAATCAGAGACAGTGAATCTGCAGATGTGGATAAGAAAATCAATTTTGGCCCCTAAAAAAGGCAGGTCTATTGTTGCAGAAAATCACTCAATACCATCAACCACAGTGCTGCCAATTATTGCAATATTTGGTGTTTTTCTTAAAGCCCCAACAGCTGGGGTCAAGAGACTGAGTCAGAATCCCTGCTTCCACTTCAAAAAAAAAAAAAAAAAAAGTTAGTTTCTAGCTCTCATAGTTGCAGAGAAAAGCTTAAAAATGTGAACTGAGTGCACCCTAAAGGCTCAGAAACCAGAAGACAAGATACAACATTTATAGCTTTGGTTTTTTTAAACAATGATTTTGAATGTTTTAGAGGTTGGCAATACTGAGCTCACTGGTATCCGAGTTTGAAAAAGTTAGTCAAAAATGAAAACATGAGACCTCCCTCCCCCCCCCCCCCCCGCCTTTTGACTAAAAGTTAATCAAAAATGATTTTGCAACAAGATCTCATATTTCCCTCATTGTCCTGGCACCAGTAAAACATAAAAGGAAACAGTAGAGAATAGGCCTTCTTGGATTGTCCAAAATGAATATCACCTCACAAAATAGGAATAAAACCTGTTGGCTTCCTCACCTAGCTCCTACTGTAACTTGTAGCAGGGTTGTGTGGTCATTTGATACTAAGGGCCAAGGAGAGGGAACTAAAAGGGCAGCAATTAGTGATGAAAAGCTAAATAAGAACAAAACAAAAGAAACCCACAAGACCAGGGTCACTAGATAGCTGAAATTTAAAAGGCTTTACATTCTTTCTAGGACATTCTTTTTCTTTAAAATAAGAAAGAGACCAAATTGCAATTTCTATGCTACTTGAATCTGTCTCATCTCTCTTTCTTCTGAAGGCATAACAATGCTTACAATTGCTAGTTAGCAGGACCCAATGTCCAGATTTTAAAAGTATGTTGATACCCTTTTCTTACAAATAACGCTTGGCATGTTTAGTTAAGTAGCTTACCTTAAAGTCACAAACATGCTGATAATGAAAAGAAAAAAGTGGGCAGTTTTTCTTGATAAATCCACAAACTAAAAGGTAATATAGCTAATCATTTCTGGGGTTGACAAATTTCTGAAGAGCTGTCCTGCTGCAAGCTTAGGCATTTTGCCTTGCAAAATACTAGAACAAATGTGTGAATTCTATGATTTCTATAATCATTTGGAATTTTAAAACAAGTTTAAATATAATTTTTAAGGCTCATGTTGCTAAACATAGGGAATATATGTGCTTTTCAACTATGTTGTATGTATCAGCAACTCCACCTAGCATAAAAACATCATGAAATACTAGTCCTTTTTAGACAGACTGTTTTGTTGTCAAATATTGTACATTATCCTATTACCCCAAACCACTAGCTAAAGGGAAGGAGTTCCATGGCAGAGGAAACAATAGTCCTCTATAAAAAAAAAAAAAAAGTAGTTGAGTTATAGGGGCCAATGTGGAAGTCTCCTTATGTTATATACCCACACACCCTGCAGAAATTCATAACACTGACGTGGTGCCCCTACTACCATTTTATAGATTTTTTAGATTTCACTGCGTCATAAGAAAAATAAGAGATAGCCAATATGGAGAAATCAGGTGTGAATACAAATATTTAATATTTAGCAAATAAATAGCATTATTACTACCAAGAGGGCTAGCTATTCAAAGCAGAATTGCAAAACTGTGATACAAACGTACCAGCCACCTGTTCTTTATCCTAATAATTGAAGATAAGGAAAAACTAATATTTTGCTTGTCTGTCAAAAGTGTTATTCACCTTAGGCAAGTAAGCTAGTAACATTTTGCAAGGCTGGTTCAAAGTGTTTTCCAGCAAGATGTTCAGTGAAGTAAGGAGAAATAACTGGCATTTGTCCCTCATGAAAACAGGTTTTAGATCTCATTGCCAAAAGGTGGCAGAGTATAACACAAACTTTTGAAATACTCAACAGTGCTTGAAAAATAAGAAAACATGTTAAATAAGCATAGAATCTGCCCAGTGAGGACATTAAAATATTAGAGAATTATTACAAGAAAAGTTTCCAGATTCTTTTAGAGCCTTGGTTTTAGCCATTTTCTACAGCGCTTGTTTAAAATTGCTACCGACTACAACACATCTCTGTCACCTTTCATCACAAGGGATCCCAGCTCTATACATGCAAGAAACAATTCACTACTGAATTCCACTGACCTCTATGTAGAGAGTAGAGAGCAACAGCCAGGCAAAGAACCACCACACATTCCGCTGTACAAAAATGGGAAAAGAGGGAGTTTGGCAAACTTTTGACATAGAATGAAAAGTAAAATTCAATGCAGGTGAAAATGTTTAAGCAAGCACAGAAGGTAATCAAGATGCCACTAAAACTCTCCTTTTGACAAACTTCTACTTCATGGAAGTTCCATGAGACCTTAAGGGATAGAATCTGGGTCCTGCTGTGGGCAATTCACACTGGAGTACTACTGCAAAGCAGCTGCAAAGCTGGCTTAGCCAGCTACCCCAATGCACAGAAATCTCCAGGAGGAGTAGGGCCAGCATAGCCAGCTCCACATCGCCCCTTTTCATTCTCCCTGATGTTAGGGTGACTAGGTGTTCGGTTTTTGACCGGAACACCTGGTCGAAAAGGGTTCCTGGTGGCTCCGGTCAGAACTGCTGACCAGGCCGTTGACTGTCCAGTTAGTGGTGCAACGGGGCTGGCAGGCTCCCAGGAAGCACCCGGCATGTCCCCCCTCCGGCTCCTATGCGTAGGGCAGGATTGGGGAATCCAGGGCCTGCGGGCCGCATCCGGCCCCGCAGTTAATTTCATCTGGCCCGTGGGGCAGGGGCCATGAGCGACATCTTGCCCTGTTGCGGGGGGTAGGGGGAGCCCTGAGTCTTGGCGCCTCCCTGCGGGGCTGGAGCCACAAGCAGGGGAAGTCCTGATATGGCGTGGCAGAAGGGATCTAGCAGCAGTTCGCATGTGTTGGAATGGCCTGGGGAGCTGTTACAGCCACACACAAGTTCTATCAGCCTTGAGGCAATGTGGAGGCCGAAGCCTTGTCAGGTAACAACTGAATCCAAAGCAGCCAGCTATATTAATACATCATTAGTGCTCAACGCTGCACAGCCATCCCATCACTTTCTCCTGGAAAATACAGAGCTATATAGGATTTCTGCCAAGGAAAATAATCATAATAGGAATATAAATACATTAAATTAGCTAACCTACAAATTGACTGAAGTTGTTTTTCCCAGAGTTAGAACAAGGCCCAAAGTGGTGGTGGTGCTTTGTTTTGTTTTTTCTTTGGGGGCGGGGGCAGCATTCAAAAAGGAGGTGTATAGCAAGTGGAATGGAGACAGACAGAAGGAGCCAGAAGTAAAAAGAGTAAAAGAACAGGAAAAAATGAGAGAGAAAAAACTAAAAATTGCTGTCCATAAACAAGTTAAGGGACTGTTAATACATTTAATTCACTGATTTCCTGTGTATATTCTTATATGCTTGAGGGAAAGGAATGAGATGGCTAGTACTTTTCAACACTTGAAATTATATTAATATTGCTCTTTACTCTGGATTCAATTAAATCATTGTGAAGAGCTGGAGAAAATTCATTATTTATTCATTCATTCATTCATGCAGAATCCTATGGCAGATGAAGGCCTTATCAGCTCTTAAACCCTCAGGTTAATTTGAAAAATATCCACTGAAAATATTTTTTTCAAATTTTGGCAGTTACCTATTGACCCCACAGCAGAGAGGCCTCTTGACATTCTAAAAATTTAACAACAGTCTGGCCCTGCCGAAAATACTAAATCTGGTCCTGACAACATTAACTCGAAACAGAGAAAATTTTCCTGGAATCCACAATTTTTCAATGATATTTGGAAACCATTGCAATTTTCTCAACAAAGCCTAAAAGTCCCATTTTCAAAAGTGACTTAGGTATCTATAAGCCTATGTCATATTGAAATCAATGCCTGGATCACTGTTAAAAATGGGACTTGCAAGAACAGAGCTATGACATTTAGATTGAAAAATGTTATCAATGCAAAGAAGTTACATTTTCTAAGCCAAGGATGAATGGGTTGGGGTTCCTCATCCCAGGCTAAAGAGAACACACCGTCCCTGATTAGGCACATGCCTAATACCTTCCTGGGCAAATCAAAAAACATCAAAAAACAAACATCATCTTACGTTTCCTCCAGTAACCTTGAATTTCCTTCCAGGATCTCCTGTATCCTAGTTCCCTCTTCCTAAAGGACCACTCCCACTGCCTGTATATCCTGGGTAAAGTTAATGAGGGGCACCTAGCACAATGAATGAAGTTTCAGCAACTTTATGCAGGCTTCTAACGCCTGCTAACTAGGGGGTCAACAGCAGAGCCCTGGACCTTGTAAATACAAAGTATTTCTCAAAATGCAGCAAAGGAATTATTTCGTTCTGGTAGATTTAGACTGCACAACAAAGAGGTCTATCCAATGCTCTGGGTGCCTTTGAAAAACATTGTGCATAAACAGACTCCTGCATTTACTCTCACATAATGGTACCGTGACCACAACATGAATATCCCTGAAATGTACTAAACCCCTCCAACAAAGACACAAACATTAGTCAGGTTCTTTTCCCCACTTTACAAGAAACCCTGGGAAATAACTTCTATTTTATTTTTAAGCACACACACACAAAGGTGGAATCACATTTTTTTTTTTTTTTTTAGATTCGTACCATTTTTATGACCATGCTCTTTAAAATAAAACCAACTGAATTAATGAATCTGAAAAGGTCCAGATACTTGGTTTATTTATAGATTCCAAGGCCAGAATGGACCATTGTGATCATTTAGTTCAGGGGTGGGCAAACTTTTTGGCCCGAGGGTCACATCTGGGTATGGAAATTGAATGGTGGGCCATGAATGCTCACAAAATTAGGGGTTGGGGTGCGGGAGGTGGTGAGGGCTTCAGCTGGGGGTGGGGGCTGTGGGGTGGGACCAGAAATGAGGAGTTCAGGGTGCGGGTGGGCGCTCCGGGCTGAGACAGAGGGGTTCAGAGGATGGGAGGGGGATCAGGGCTGGGGCAGGGGGTTGGGGTGCAGGAGAGGGGCAGGGGTGCGGGCTCCAAGTGGCGTTTACCTCAAGCAGCTTCCAGAAGCAACAGCATATCTCCTCTCCAGCTCCTATGCGGAGGTCGCAGCCAGGCAGCTCTGCACGCTGCCATGACCGCAGGCACTGCTCCTGCAGCTCCCATTGGCCGCAGTTCCCGGCCAATGGGAGCTGCGGGGACAGCATGTGGAGCCTCCTGGCTGTCCCTACACATGGGAGCCAGAGGGGGGACATGCCGCTGCTTCCGGGAGCTGCATGGAGTGGAGCAAGCCCCTGACCCTGCTCCCCGGCTGGAGCACCGGAGCAGGGAAAGCCCCGGACCCCGCTCCCTGGTGGGAGCTTGAGGACCAGATTAAAACGTCCGGAGGGCTAGATGCAGCCCCCGGGCCGTATTTGCCCACCCCTGATTTAGTTGGACCTCCTGTTATTACACAAGCCACAGAACTTCCTCTAAATAATTCCTTCTCGAACTACAGAATATCTTTTTTTTTTTTTAAATTGATCTTGATTTAAAAATTGCCAGTGATGGAGAATCCACCACAATCTTTGCTAAAGTTCCAGTGACAGTAAATTGTTTAGCTAGATAAGCACTGAGAAAATAATATGCTTACTTATACAACCTTTTGGAAAGTTTTATTTCAACTCCTCTCCATAATTTACATAAACACCATGTACTGTAAAAGGAATCTCCCCAGCAATATACCATTTCTCCAAAGGTTATTCTTCACAGTACTTTGCAGATTAATCTTAAGGTCCATAATTTATGGAACCCCATCTGCTAGACATTGGTATCTCTACATGAAGCAAGCAATACAACTTTGCTATCAGGGGCCCTGAGCATCTATACAGAAGCTGCTTAAGCATCATCAAGGAAGGTGGGGAGCCTTGGGGAGTAGTGATGTTTCACCTTTAAACAGATTCAAGCTGGTTCAGGGCAGAGATTGGGCTGAGGTTGAGAATATTTTTTGTGGCTGATGTGCTCTCCCCATTCTTAGTAAATTCCAAATTAGAAGTATTTTGGATTTCCAGTTTCAGTGCCAAGTTCCAACTTCAGAGTTAATTTTTACGGGCAAGTTATAAAACTTCAGAACACAATAGCAGGTCTCAACAATAATGCCAATACATTCTTTGCTATAACACTGAATTTCACTGGTATTAAAAAAGTGCCCTTTCTCAAGACGTAAAAACTACAACACGAAGAAAAAGTTTTACAAAATGCTTGTGCCCTATATTTATAAAAGTTTCCCTGCAAGATCATGTCTGATGTTGATAAGAGATTCTTATGGTAAAGAGTTGGCCCAACTCAAGGAGAAAATTTTTATTGTGGATGTATTTATTAAGAGATCAGTTTAAATTATAACTGGCATTTTCCATTTTCTCATAAATCTTTAAATGTTGTCTCTTCTTTGATTATATTATTGACTTACTGCCCCAAAATGTCCTGTTTGTTTTCACATTTTCATTTGAGAGACTTTTTCCTACCGTCGGGCACACTATAAATTGGCCTGGTTAGGATTCTTACGGTTTTTGACAATGCTGTTATTAGGGAGTCTCTCTAACCTTCTGAATTCAAAGGAAAACATTTTTAAAGAAAAACTGGCTTTGTTGTAAGGTTCGCATAGTTCAAACGGAAAAAGTATCACTATTTCTGAATTTACTTATCTCTTAACTGCTGTTATTTGAAAATATTCTTTTGCTTTCAAAACTCAAGAGGAGATGTCAAATTTGAAAACATATTAACAAATTTCCCTGTAATTCTACTTAATGAACCCTCCCTCTTACTTGCATCCCATATAGTCATGCTTTGATTGTTTTCCTCCTAGCAGTCTAAAACATGAGCTGCTTTTCACATCTTCATCTTTTATCTCTAATGCTTTGGTCTTACTTTTAAATCACTACAATACAGCTCTATTTTCAAATACTGAAACATATTTTTTCTTTTCCGTCTGACTTTTTTTCCTTAGCTCACTCAGTAAATATTTGTATTATACACTTCAGCTTTACAGACCTAATTTATGGCAGCAGTCTCCATCTTTCCATGCCAATTTGAGTGTACAGAGCACACAATGTGACACAGCCAGTTTGGAATTTTCTAACGAAAGAGAATTACAACCCTAAAAGAAAAATGAACTAAAATGATAGCAAGATCCTCACAAGATTCAAATCTGGGCATTAAGTCCCTAGAAACACCTAGCATAGTTCTATAATAACGTAAGGCACAGATATGGCTTATTTCTTGTTTTTGCCTAAGAACATAACATAAGAATGGCCATACTGGGTCAGACCAAAGGTCTATCCAGCCCTGTATCCTGTCTACCGACAGTGACCAATGCCAGGTGTCCCAGAGGGAGTGAACCTAACTGGTAATGATCAAGTGATCTCTCTCCTGCCATCCATCTCCACCCTCTGACAAACAGAAGCTAGGAACACCATTCCTTACCCATCCTGGCTAATGGGCATTAATGGACTTAATCTCAATGAATTTATCTAGTTCTCTTTTAAACCCTGTTATAGTCTTAGCCTTCACAACCTCCTCAGGCAAGGAGTTCCACAGGTTGACTGTGCACTGTGTGAAGAAGAACTTCCCACCTGCTGCCCATTAATTTCATTTGGTGGCCCCTAGTTCTTATATTATGGGAACAAGTAAATAACTTTTCCTTATTCACTTTCTCCACACCACTCATGATTTTATTTACCTCTATCATATCCTCCCTTAGTCTCCTCTTTTCCAAGCTGAAAAGTCCTAGCCTCTTTAATCTCTCCTCATATGGGACCTGTTCCAAACCCCTAATCATTTTAGTTGCCCTTCTCTGAACCTTTTCTAATGCCAGTATATCTTTTTTGAGATGAGGAGACCACATCTGTACCCAGTATTCAAGATGTGGGCGTACCATGGATTTATATAAGGGCAATAAGATATTCTCCGTCTTATTCTCTATCCCCTTTTTTAAGGATTCCTAACATCCTGTTTGCTTTTTTGACTGCCGCTGCACACCACGTGGACGTCTTCAGAGAACAATTCACGATGACTCCAAGATCTCTTTCCTGATTAGTTGTAGCTAAATTAGCTCCCATCATATTGTATTCGCCTAAAGCGAAACAATATTTAATTACTGAACCATGAATCTCTTCCCCAAATTCATATGCTATGTGATGCAGGAGAACGGGCCCCTAGATATTATCGTAATATCAAGTTGCAGTATATTCAGAATTCCATTTGGATATTATGAGTTATGCAAGGCTAGCTGCTCCATATTTTCTTAGGGAAGTAAAATTCTGCCTACCACGGTCAGCACAAATCATATAATGAAAAAAATGGAATTATTTCGTCCCCATTGTACAGCTTCAGTGAGTGTTTGTTACTTTAAATCAAGGAGAATATTCGTTTCTGAGAACAATTCTTGGAAATTGTTTTCTACACTGAAGATGTATTTAAAGAAATGTATAAGTCACAGCTAATGCTGATCTGCTATACCTACCCACATTTGTTTAAAAGATTAACATTATAAGCTTAGATGCTGGTAAGTCGGTCTTAACTCTGAAGTTACTATTTTTCATTAGCCCCTGAAATTTTTATCATTGTTTAAATTTATGAAACTCTTTTGGCTACTAAATGTATATTTCTTGTGGGTTGGGGGGGTAACATCTTAAATTTATGCACATTCAATACTTTAGAAGAGCCTTTTTACGAAGAATTTCTTCTAGTTCAATATAAATTGGTGTATTTCAAATGCAGTCATTTAATGGCATCAATTTGTCTGTTAACTGCTTCAAAAAACATGGGATTTGTTTACACTTTCTTTAATATCTGTAGACTAAAATGCACTAAAAATACCCTTTTACTTACTTTCTATTTCGGTATTTATTTAAAATGGTTTATCTGAGCTACGAGTTAACGGGATACTGTTCTATGTGAAGTCAGCATAGTCCCTCAAGACTACCCAGCTACCATTAAAAGTTATAAAGAGATCTGTTTTGTGTGCAACCATCTTACTATAGAATATTTCACTTGAATATTAAACCTCAAGCAACAGCTCTTACATATATTTCCATGGAATTTTGATGGAGTGGAAGGGGCTATTATCCAGGGTAGCTGGAAGGTTAGATAAAGCTATTTTCAGTATTTTAAAAATATACTTCTTGGTGGCCATGGCTTTTGTAAGTGCCCAGAGTTGACTACAGAAATATTTAAACTTATTAAATTTAAATATTAACTTTTATATTTAAATATTTAAACTGGGGCTTTATGTCATTCAATGTTGTTTACATGCTTAAATTCTTGTTACTCTGTTACAGACAATACACCATATCAATTGTCCAGACCTGACAGACAACAGATTTACTCTCCTGATTTCCTTAATTTGGTGATTCGCATTTTCCTATTCTAAACAACATTATCACAGAAGCTATTAGTTAAATCTTAAAGGACAAATTTTGGCTGCTCGGTGCACATAGGAACATGCCAGTAAAATTAGGGTAGAGGGGGAAACACTTGGTGGGAGTTTTCTGACTCAATTAGATCTATCCCCCCAAAAAACATGAGAGAAGACACTCCGTCAGATATCTCTGATGGGAACCAAGAAGGGACATTCTAGTAGAGGGGCTCAAGGTCCAAGGGCTTTACTGATGAACACCCCACCCCAAGGTCTAATTGAATTGCCCAGCAGTAACTATAACCAATACTTTAACTAAAGCATATTAAAAGAGTCAACCGTAGCCCCCTGAAATAATTGGGCTGTCGTAAGAGTGCATAAAGAAATTAACAAAAAATTAAGAAATTCCCCTTGACCGTACTCCTGTGTCAATCCAGCCGTTATATATTTATATATGGGGGTGGGGGGGTTTCCTCAGAAAGGTAACCTGCACTTTCCAGATCCCATATATGAGGCTATATCTACCCTGTAATGCCTGAGAAGAAGTATAGAAGCCCACCTTGTTGCTTGGTACAAATCCTGTGCAGAGAGATCTGCTTTCTCTGTCCCAAGAGTTGGCTTTCAGAAAAGCAGTAGTCTTTCCTTGGCCAAGTAAGCCTCTGTAATTCCATCCTTAAGCCATTAGAAGAATGTCTCTTTGGACATAGTAAAGCTCCTTTAGGATGCCTACTTAAATTCAATAAGGCTCTTGTAGTCTGGACATAAAGACGCCAACTTAAACATGTGTTTAGGTGCTTTCCTGAAAAAGGGAAAGAGTAGGGCAATGCTAAGATTCTTGCGATCTGGACACAGAAGGTGGATACACCCTCAGCTACAAGAAAGGAGAAGATTGGGATCAGCCCTGACCACTACCTTGTTTTTAGGACCCAGTCAAACAAAACTCTTTAGTGTGTGCATAACTTTAAGCATATGAATAGTCCCATTTGAGTATTAAAAGTTGTGCTCAACTGCTTTGCTGCACCAGGGCCTAAGTGAAAAATTCACTCATGGTTAAGTAAGGAGAGTGCTTGCAATTCCATTGATCATCTCACTGAGTGAACAGCTCCCCAGAACACAATCTTCAGAGAAAAGAACTGAACAAGAACGCTGATCTGATGATCAAAGGGCTGGCCCATGAAATCATTCAGGAAAATCAGGTTAAGAGCCCAAAACAAAAGACCTTATTTGGGGAAGTAGTGTGCCATCTGCCCTCGAAAAACAAAACAAAAAATCCCCAAAACCCGCAGAAAAGTCCCTCTGAACCGGAAATGGAGGCAAAATGCATACTACTGAGGGTATGGCTACACTTGCAGATGTACAGCGCTGTGAGTTAAACCTGCCTTCGTACAGTTGAGTAGGGAATTTATTGAAAAGAAAATTCATTTATTGAAAAAAACACAACTGTTTGGGAATCAGAAAGGGCAAGGGGGTGGGGTGGGGAACGGTACTGTACAATCACAGATTTGCGTCTGTCCTGTCTGGAGTGCTGTGCAATGAGTGCTGCACTTCAGGATGGCTATACTGCATGGTGATGGGGGTTGAGAGCAGAGGGCAAGGGTCGTAGTTCTCAGGGCTGGTTGGTGAAGATACAGGTGTTGGAGGCAGCTGGTGGTGGTAAGAACCCGGATGTTGGGGAAAGTGGGTTGGAGGTGACATGGGGGCACAAGGGAAAGAGTTTTGGGACAAGGGTTGCAGGGGAGGGCGGGCGCGGTAGTGCTCCGCCTGCATGGCTACGAGCCCCTGGATAGAGTCTATTTGGCGCTCCATGATGCTTATCAGCCGATCCGTGCTTTGCTTCCGGTGCGCTGCGTTTTCCTTGCAGATCCTGCTTTCGCGCTCCCTCCACTCCTGCGCTTTTTGATTCTCTGTAAGAGATTGATGCATCACTTCGTGCAGCTATGTCTTCTCTCAGCCGGTGATAACACGGACTGCTGAGATCTCAAGGTTGCATCTGTAAAGGCAAAATGCAACACTTAACAGAGGCAGCATGGTTTATATCAGACAGAGTAATGATTCCCCCGCACTTAAGGAGGGCACACACAGTCTACACAATAGCATAATTTTCCCATCCCAAAGAGAGCGCACATAACCCACGGGAGCCCCAAAATGGTGAGTAAGAGGGACTGATTGTTTCAGGGCTGTACTGTCCTCTGGGTTTCTGTAACTCGGGGAGAGCCAACAGCTGCAGGGGGCACCTATACTGAACAGTGTCCCAACATTTTCCACAGGAGTTCATCCTGGAAGATATCTCGCTGCTGAGGGTGACCTGGGAAGCAAGGGAGGTTCTTCTACTGCAATGCGGCTTCCACCCTGGCCCATATGCAGCTTGCCTGTGTGCAGCAATGGTCCCCCCGCCCCTCGCGGCACAGTGGCGCGGACACGTTAGCCTGACTGGGACAAGGACCACGGTGGCTCTCCCAAGAAACCTGCGCAAGCACATTGCCCACGTTCTGGATGAGACTTTCGAAGAGATAACCGAGGCCGATTTCTGCGATGTGATAGACCACATCAATACGCTATTCCTCATCTAGGCATGCATGCAGCCCTAACCCTCCTCTCCCAAAAAATTTCCTTCCCAAAAAAAAAACGCTGCTTACCAGGCACCTGCTCTTCTGTTTGTCCTCCACCAAGTACCGGCCGCTGCGACTGGCTACCTTCCTCCTGGCTCGAGAAGAGCTCCTGGCTGCATGCCTCCAGGGATTCCGGGGTGTCTCCCCCCGCCCCAGCACCCTCACTCCCGCTTTCCTCCTCTTCCTCCCCCCGCTCTGAAGTGTCCATGATGGTGCTCAGAGTGGAGGTGGGGTCACCCTCAAGTATCGCGTCCAGCTCTTTGTAGAATCGGCAGATCGCAGGGGGAGCACCCGAGCGGCCGTTTGCCTCGTGGGCTTTGCGGTAGGCAGTCAGCAGATCCTTCACTTTAATCCTGCACTGCAGTGCGTCCCGGTCATGGCCCCTTTCCATCATGGCCCTTGATATCTGCCCGAAGGTATTGTAATTCCTACGGCTGGAGCGCAGCTGGGACTGGACAGCTTCCTCTCCCCAAACACTGATGAGGTTCAGCAACTCGCCATTGCTCCATGCTGGGGCTCGCTTGGTGCGTGGAGGCATGGTCACCTGGAAAGATTCACTGATAGCACTCCACACCAGGCTGAGCAAACAGGAAGGGGATTTTTAAAATTCCCAGGGAATATAAAGGGCGGGTCTGACGGTTGGTCACCTGAGGCCAGGGCAGTAGAGTTCGAACTGATGACCAGAGTGGCTAGAACAGGCATTGTGGGATACTGCCGAATACTTCTGGAGGCCAATCAGAGTGCATTGGGTGGCCACACTGGCGCCGCAGCGCAATACCCTTTATTCTTCTTGAGGAGGTGGAGTACAAGGAGCGCTGTAGCCACGGAGATACAGCGCTGTACGTGCCTTGCCAGTGTGGATGGGGAGTGAGATACTGCGCTGTACGCGGCTTTATTGCGCTGTAACTCGCAAGTGTAGCCAAGGCCTGAGAGCTTCTGTCTGGACTCAAAAGGGACCAACACTCACAAATGTCCTGTGTGTGGGGCAATGTACCACTGAAGAAGGGTGTGCGAGCAGAGTGACTGTGTGATTACCAGATCCAAAAACAGAAATCTATACAATCAAACATTTAACAATGATCATACAAGGTTTGTACCCTCACAGCTGATTTATTCCTGTCTCCACCCACTAGAAAACCTAGTGTGTAATCCAGCATGTGAGAATGATCAAGAACATTCTATTTTTCCAAATAGTTACTACTGATATTCCCACAATAGATCATTCAGAGCTCTATTTAAGAGATTGTGTCAATTGAATTGAATTATATGGTCTCCTGCTGGTACATAAGTGCAAAGGCAAAGCTGAGGGGTTTATTTTCAAAACAGGAGACATTGATCCTGTGACAATGTTCCAATCCAGTGACTTTATTTCTATTAGACACAGTGATTACATCTACATCAATCGTTTGTACTGATGGATACTGGTGCTCTAAGAGTGACACCGTTTCTCACTCTATGTTACTGTTGATCAGCTGCATACTGATTGGTTTGAGAATAGACTTATTTGGAGCTTCAAATAATAACTATTTATCTATAAGGAAAATGCCTAAAGTTATACTAGACATATAAATTAGCTGGTTTCTGACTGACTGAGGGTTAGTTTGTTTGTTTTGGAAACCCTGTTAGCAAATAGCAATTAATGACCCAGCAATCTGGCATAGGTTACTGACAGTAATGATACAGTCTCTGTGGTCCTTACAACTGTTTTCCGCTGAAGGAATCCTTGATACTCCTGCAGTAGTATCGCTATCTTGACAAGAGATTTCAGACAAAAAGGTAGATGAGCATACCACTTGAGTTTTGTTAAGAAATCAATTATCTGTTTTGCAGTTGCAGAGATAGATCCTGAAACTCACCACCTGATCTGTTTCCCCTTTCCCACTACCCTCACCATCTATAGTTCCCAACAGCTTTACCTATTCTTTCTCCTCCCCATCCCTATCCCCCTCCTTCTCCCAACCACATAAATCCAACACACTCCTCAACCACCTCCTCCTCACCTCCAGTGACATCTGCCCCAAACCTGGCCCCCATCCACTCCCCGCCCCCCCATCAACACTTCTGCCCCTTTGGTCCCTTCCTTTCTAGCCTCATGACCATCCCTCATCACCTCTTATCTCTCCTTGTCCTGCTTCCTATGGAATGCTTGCCCCAGTTCTAAAAGCATCAGAGCCATCTGTGACCTCTTCACTTCCTGCCCCGGCCATCTCCAGGTTCCAAGAGAGTTCTGGAGCTTCCTGGTGAAGCCACCTCAGCAGCTGCAGTCTCTTAGAGCAACTTCATTTGCTCCTGCACTCTGTACCAAGAATCATCGCCAGAGGATTGTGGTGGGGATGTTATGCTTAGCTTCTCCTGCTCCTGCTGCTTCCAGCTTCTCCCTATTCTTACTCCTTCTGTGATCAGCACTCCTTCCAGCTCTTTTCGCTTCTTCCCCCACACTGCTGTTACCAGGTTTTGATTCCTGGCTCACCATCTTCCTTACATCAATCTCCCACCTATCCTCGGTGATTTTATCTTCCATGCTGATGGCCTCTGCAACCACTAAACACTCATCTTCTTGCTCGCACCTCAAATCAATTCTTCCACTCACCAAATTGACCATTCACTTCAACTAGGTCTTCACCAAACATTGCTCTCTCTCTCTCCCCCTCACTCTGGTCTCTCCATTGCAGAGTTCCCTTTTTCGATCATCATCAACACCAATAACTTATCTTCCTCTCTCAGCTCCCTCCTCCCTAGCCTCTCTTTACTTTCTTCCATTGACATTTCCTTTATCATCACCATTCTATGCTCTCATCCTCTTCTCCCACCACAAGGTCTGTCCTCTATTCCCTAGTCATAGCTCAGTCCCAACAAGCTGTGACTTCTGCCTTCTACTAAACACTGTACATTTTATTGTTACCTCACCCTCTTACCTCCACCACTCCCAGCCTGTTTTGTTCACCTGTTGCATACTGCCTGCCATGTAGACAATAAGCTCTCTATGGCTTTTGCTGTTTGTCTGTACATCACCTAACACAACGGGACCTGGATTAGGATTTCTCAGTGCTACCATGCTACAAAACCAACTGGCTGATTGATAGAAAAGGAAAGTTTTATAAGGCAGGGAAGAGTGGACAGGAGAAGAGGGAGATTGAGAGCTTTCTGTGAGAGAGAGTAAGGAGCATCAGGGGAGTGCTGCTGGAAACAGACGAGGAGAAGGGAAGCTGTTTGAGCTGGGGCCGAACTCCAACATGATTTCTGAGGGAAGCAGTGGGGGAAGCCTTCTGGCAGCTTGGCCTGAGACTACAGAGAGCAAAGCCCAAGAACAGTGGCCTGGCTATCCCAGAGACTGGGGGAAGCCAGGGAGGACTGAGATGCTGTACTAGCTGGGGAAATTGAAACCAAACCTCAGAGAAAAGGGACTGTAAAAAATTAGCCAGGCCTCAGAAAGGAGAGGCCTCAGTGGAATACTTTAGAAAGAGACTTTATTTGAATCTGCAACATAGACAGACCTTCAGGAAAGAAGGGTTTGTATGCAGTGGGAGATGGGACGAAAGAGACTGAGTTTGAGGAAACAGTAGGTTAATAAACTTATCCCCAAGAAGGTGTGTTGGTATGCAACACGAGCCTTGGTGGACTTATTGGGGTGCTCCTGGGTGAAGGAAAACTGAGGCTGGGTGCTGCAGAACAGGCACACTCATTGACAACTTGCCTTGGAATGCTGCTTTAGTTTTTTTTGTTATCATTATTTTGTTTAAAAAGAAGTTGCTAGAAAGTACCCAGAAAAATCCTCTGCTCCTCTACGGCCCATTCCTTCTTTTCCAGTGATTGACTGAGGGCATCAGATCCAATTACATCGGTCTCTTAGACAGAGAAGGCTAAGTGAACATGACCTCCTTCAACAGTATGACCTTGAAGCATCACTAGCATGTTTGTTTTGCTCTGGCTTAAAAAGCCACAAATGCGAAATACCCCATATGGGGTTTTTTAAGCAATTCATATGTGAAAATAAAATGTCTTTTGGATCAGCATAAAAATTAGTCAAAACTAACCTATTAAAGATAAAAACTAGCTAAAACTATACTAGCAACATAATTCAGAAGCACACATGAGGCAAGGGAAACGTTTCCCAAGTGGTGTGGCAGAAAGAGAGGCACAGAGAATGGTTATGGGGTCTTCTATAACCACTATTGGAATGGAGGAGTCATGCGTGTTCTCTAATTGTTAAACTGCTTCAGAAAAGCTCCTGGGTTGCCAGGCACATCACACAACTTCTGCAGTGGTGGTACAAGCAAGCAATTTGATTTGGGAGTGGGTGCGGGAGAGACACAACAACTAGGTGGTCTGTTCACAGAGCAGGTGGAGAGAGTTTGATCTTTTCAAAATGCAAATAAAACTGACTTGCTTCCTCATTATTAAGACTGTTCCTATATGCTATTCCCCAGGAGAAAGGTTTTAGAATTATCAACTCTGTCAGCATCTAGTTTAGGGATAACAAATACTTTTTCTGAAATTCTTTTGAGAGTGCATGAAAGCTGCCAAATTTTTCCTGAGGCAGATGTTCTGTTGAATACTAACTACTATAAGTCCACTGTCTCTGAAAAATGAAGGGTGAAATGGAAAACCCCTGTGAGAAAATACCATAATGAAAAAACAGAATTTCATGGGATTGAGAGAACTTTCAACTCCAATTTCTGAGGTTTTTTACTACTGAAAATATAAACTTTTAACAAGGGAGAAACATAATCTCCATTTTTAATTACCATCAGTTGAGCATTACTACTTCAGAACCTGCTTCTTATCTAAGATTAGGCCAGATACATTCCCCTGCATTGGGATGAAGTAGCAGCTAGCAGCATCTCCTTTGACTAGTGGGAACAAAGTGAATTAAGGGTGTTACGATGACACGGAGTATGTTTCTAAAATGACTTCCATTTATTAGCATGAAGGCCATTACTACTCATGAGTCTTGGACTGATGTCAAATATGCAGATTCATGCTTATGAATATTAATGATAGAAATACACTGTAGTTTAGACTCGCCCCTTTCCCTCCCCACATTAACCCAGATATTAAACACACTGAGAATGTATACTGCACTTGGACTCTGGTATTTAGTAATGAAAATATGTGCCAGCATTCATCACACGGACTGCTCAAAGCTCTCAAAAGCCATGAAACAAGCCATAGAGCCTAGAATAAATTAAACTTAAGCTATCTGACAAGTTTCCTTTAGGCGTAGGGGAAGAGTTAAGACAAGTAACCCAGAATTGACTTATTTAGTAAAACAACAAAAAGGGTAACAATAATATCAAAACCAGACTTCAATGGGAAACTTCAGAACTGGAATTAACTTGCAAACTTGACACCATCAAATTAGGCCTGAATAAAGACTGGGAGCGGCTGGGTCACTACAAAAATAATTTTCCCTCTGTTGATACTCACACCTTCTTGTCAACTGTTGGGAATGGGCCACATCCACCATGATTGAGTTGGCCTCGTTAGCACTGACCCCCCACTTGGTAAGGCAACTCCCATATTTTCATGTGCTGTATATTTATACCTGCCTACTGAATTTGCCGCGCTATGCATCTGATGAAGTGGGTTATAGCCCACGAAAGCTTATGCCCAAATAAATTTGTTAGTCTCTAAGGTGCCACAAGGACTCCTCTTTTTGTTTTTTTTTTTTTTTAAATAGTTTAGAAGGGGACTTTTCTCCTCCCACACACATTCTCAATACCATCTTTGCTTTTTTGGAGAGTTAAATCTTGAAAATAAGCCACTTTTCTCACTATCCCACACCCCACAAACAATCTGCATCCAGGCTACGTTTTCATTCAAAAATGCTCAACCATGACAAAAAGCAAGTCTGTTACCAATGCAAACATGATCAAAGGAAATTTTTGTTTTTTAAATAACACAACCTCCAACCTCACCCCATACATACCTATATGCAATTAAAAGGCTGACTAAGTAGGAAGAAATAATTAAATCAGCACTATCTCAGAGTTTAAAAAAGGGGGGATGCAATACTTAAAACAAAATAACTGCTCATACTATGAAATTGAATTAGAGGAGGGAGGGTTACAAAAATTAAAGATCAACAAACAT
>NW_020664439.1:39475616-39485779 GCF_002925995.2 Terrapene triunguis
AGGGTGCAAGGTGGAAGTTTTGCCTAGGGCGCAAAACTTCCTTGCACAGGCCCTGCCAACCACCTTTCCCCCCTGCATTAAATGTAGAGCAAATTTCATAGTAGCAGTTTGGCACTGGTGATCTTAATTCTTCCACCCAGGCCTGGGAACAGTTACATGTGGATATGACCTACTGGAGTCATAGGCAAAATGGCACCCACAGCTAGTCTGGTTTTACACCTTTGTACAGAAGGATCAATTTCATTACTGTCCTACTTCATAATTTACATCTCTTCAAAAAAAGGAGGCAAGAACTGATAAAGCATTCACATATCTTCTCTTATTGCACTATATGCAGGATTCCAGTCTACAATCCTTCCTATTAGTGCAAACTATTAGCAATTCTTTGAATAAAACAAAAACAGTATAAAACAAAAAACATATTTCACACACGTCATAGCTCCCAGGGCAGCTGGATGTGTGGGTACCTGAGGCCTGTGGTTCTTGAAGCAGGGGGACGTCTGCTGCTGTTGGGAATTCCCAGGGCGGGTGCATATGAGGGTACCTGGGATAAAGAGCTGGTAGTGGTAGTTTCTGGAGCAGCAGGGGCTGGGAATTTCTGGATTAGTTGGATGGGCAGTGCCTGGAGAAGGGAGCAGGGGGTTACTGTTGGTGTTGGCAGTTCCAAGTGTAGGGGGTTGTTGTCAGTAGTACCTAAGGCACATGAGGGACAACTGAAGAAGGGGTTTGATAGTTCCTGGGGCAAACACTGTCTCCCCACAATATTCTCTCCTCCCTGGCAGGAGTTTGCAGGGAGAAGTGTCACAGGGGAGGAGAGGCAATGAGACTACCTGCTCAGCAGGCACCACTGCCACTGGGTGTTCGGGAGGCTGAACAGTACAAGGGGTTGTGCTGGATACATGAGATTTTAGCAGGGATGCAGGAAGCTCTGACAGGGCTGCCAAATGCATGAGTATCCCAGGAGATGCCTGCCACCTGCAAGCCCTGCAACTAGAGAGATTTTTTTTTTTTTTTTTTTTTTAAAGCCTACCTCAATGCAATTCTTTCCACAACTTGTACCACACGTAGACTCCTCCATGGCACAATAAGCTCCCTTTCATTTCCAACACAAACCCAACTACAATGCACACATCCAATCTCCAGTTCCTCCCCATCACACTCAAGCACGCAACCATAACTTTATTATGTACAAAGTATGTGGTCAAACACCATATTATTTAGGTTTTGCCACTGTGTACCTTTGTAGGAAACAATTCTTAATCCAACCGAGGTTGGAACTCAGTGTGATTGGGAGGAACTGGCTGCATGCTTTTTGGGTGGTTGTATATTGAAATTAAAAAGGGAATTTTTTTGTGTGGAGCTGTAAATGCAGCTGGATACTGGAGTTTGAGTAAACCATGTGAAATGAGGTTAATATGGGTGTTAGTGTAAACTACTGATCTCCTCAATTGTCAGTGATTGTGCTGATAAGGAAATGCACTTGAAGACCCTTATCTCTATTGTGCTTTGCATATGAATATGTACTGATGATTCCCTTCAAAGGTGCTGGTATGTTTTTGACAAGACACATATCTGTGCCTCCAGCCGGCACCTACTCTTTTGACTCTTAGGCCTCGTCTACACTGGGGTGGGGGAAGGGAAGAAGGAAATTGATCTAAGTTACGCAACTTCAGGTACGTGAATAACGTAGCTGAAGTTGACGTACTTAGATCGACTTACCGTGGTGTCTTCACCGCAGTGAGTCGACTGCTGCCACTCCCTCGTTGACTCTGCCTGTGCCTCTCGCAGCGGTGGAGTACAGGAGTCGACGGGAGAGCGCTCGGGGGGTCAATTTTTCGCGTCTAGACTAGACATGATAAATCGATCCCCGCTGGGTCAATCGCTGCCCAACGATCCGGTGGGTAGTGTAGACATACCCTCACTTTAGTCTCCTTAAAGTTAAGCATGTGCTTAAGTGGTTTACTGAATCAAGGCCTAACTGGGCTCCACTGTAACACATATACATAATATTTTATTACTGTGTATGTGAACACATGTGAAGGTGATGTGCAGCTGATATGTTGTAGAGCCATATGGTAAATTCCCTCATCTCTGACCACATCTCCTATGCCCTGTACAGAAATCAGTTTCTGCAGGGAGTTATTCTAACACTTTAAACTTCCAAGCAGCAACCATTTTCTTTTAAAAATTTACCTGCCACAAACATGCTTCCTCCTTTGCCCCTCGAGACCTATATTCCCTAACTGAAACCAAATATTCTTAAGGCAGGACATAGACAGTCCTAATCCAGTGGCAAAGTCAAATCTTGCAAGTATAGAAATAGAAACTTTATACCACTGGAAAGGGGAGATTCTTTGGTTTCCAATACTTGGTTCTAGCCCCAGATGGTTCCTAGATACTGGACTTTTAAATTATGACACTTTTACATGTAAAAATCTATTTAAAAGGTTAATTTTAGAGGATTTAAGAATGTATTATTTTTCTTTCCTTCTAAATCATTGTAAAGATAGCCTTTTACTACCAAGGTAGCCTGCTTGTACATGTGATCAGGTACAACAATTAGTCTCAACAAAATATTCAAAACCATCATAATTTTTAGATATGTTTTTGCTTTTCTGTTAAATATGTGAGATACAGAGAATTGATAATGGTGTACTTGTGAGGAATATAGCATATTCAATTCCTTCAAAGCCTTTATATCACACCATCATGAAGTCTTCAGTGCATCTCTCACACATGCACACAAAAGATCATTTCTACATTTAAGCTCTGCAATAATTGCCCATGCAGGGAAACCAGTAGGGTCTGAAAAAGAAGCTATTCATAACAGTGGTTTGAAAGGCATAAAGGAGCCACACAAGAGGAGAAGTTGAAAACCAGTTCAATGCTTCTTCCCCGTTATTGCTCAGGACAATGTCATATGTCTGCTTTTATTCCTGAGAAATTTCTCAGTTCATCCCAACTGAAGAAAATCATTATTCAAAACCTGATGATCATTCATCAGCATGCTAAGGATAGAGTGTACCGAGATATAGGTTCAGAATCCAGAAACATTTAACACGATATATAAAATTGAAATGTATTTTTATGTGTATAAAGACATATTAAGATGGTCTGCGAGCCATTTACAAAGAAAACATATTTTGAATTAAACATTTTCTCCAAGCTAACTGTAAAATAACTAAATTACATGTTCACAGAAAAGTATTCACATTGCTAAGGTGCAATTAGAAATATTAGCACTGTTCCCCCTTTTGAAAATTTACTGTGAAGAGAAAATATTTGCAGTTCGTAAAAGCTAAAACAGCAGCAGTGATGAAAATATGCTGCATCTTGTATCTGCAGGCTAGCTATTATACAGGCAGCTGCAGTGAAGATGTCTCCTAATTGCCCCACAAATGACCTCTTCTGTTTCTTTTGGGGGGATGAGGTAATTACAGTAACTACCTCTGCTAGTTTAGTCTTAGGGCTTCTCCTTACCATATGCTGCCATATTACATGAGATAGCTTTTCAAATATAGCCAATGCCTACAACAGTGTAAGGTGAACTCCCCTCAAACAATTGAATCAGTTTCAGAAGTGAAAACTGCAGCTCTCACATTTCTACAATTCTAAAAACATGAACACTTTTAAAAACATGGGTCAGTAAAATAAAAAGTTAATGGGGAGTGGGAAAGCCCACTAACTTTTCTAGATTTCATTATACCCTAATAAATACTGCTCACAGCACTTAAATCATTTTTAGATTCTCAAAACCATATTTCTTTGATCCCAATGACTTCCCGACATCTTTACCTACAATTAGTTTATATACTTACAATGTGAATGCCTTTCCGAATTTCCTTATGTTATAGCAGATTGATCTGGGGGCATCCAAAGCTACCAAGCACATCCCCCAGGTGGTGGATGGGGAGTGTCATGTGGGCAGCTCTGAATAGGGTGACCAGATGTCCCGATTTTATAGGAACAGTCCTGATTTTTGGGTCTTTTTCTTATATAGGCTCCTATTACCCCCCACCCTCATCCCGATTTTTCACATTTGCTGTCTGGTCGCCCTAGCTCTGAATAATGAATAAGGAGCCGTGGACCTTAGGTTGTACTTAGGGCTGGTAATCTCGTAAAAACAAATGTACCACAGAAAACTTACTACCGGAGCCATATTGGTATGCAGCAGGCTCGAACACGAGATCAACTTCAATTGAAGAATATGATGGACATTGCCCAAACCCATAAGGAAATCCATGTCCTGAAAAGTCCTGTTGCTCAAGGCCAGGTCAGTAATGAAAATCAGATTTTGGAATCTAAGAACAGTGTATGAAGCTACGAAAACTGCTCAAGTAATTAAAGAAATGGATAGATACCATCTTGATGTCCTTGGAATCAGCAAGTGTAGATGGACAGGTTCAAACAAACACCACTTTAGAGAAACAAATAAGACATCATCTACACCTGAACATCGGTAGTAGACAGGACGCTAGCATAGCAATCTAAATGGTGAATGAAGCAGAGCAGGCACTGACTAAGTGGGAATCAGTCAATGAAAGAATTATTAGAGCTCACTTTCAGACTCGAGTCTTCAAACTAACCGTCATACAATGCTAGGGTGACCAGATGTCCCGATTTTATAGGGACAGTCCCGATTTTGGGGTCTTTTTCTTATATAGGCTCCTATTACCAAAAATCGGGACTGTCCCTATAAAATCAGGACATCTGGTCACCCTAGCAATGCTATGCACCAGGGAACAAAAAGCCAGATGAGTAACATTCTTTTTAGGATTTGTTATAGGATGTGTTAATCCAGGTCCCAAAACATGGTATCCTAGTGACTATAGACGATTTTAGCGCAAATGTTGGCAGTAACAACAATGGGTTGGATAAAGTTATGGTCAAGTGCAGCAGGGATTTGGACATGAACCAAAATGGTGTACGGTTAGTAGAAATTTGCAGTGTAAACAACACTGTGATAGGTAGAACAGTATTTCCTCATAATGAAATCCATAAGGTGATATGGAATTCCCCAGACAGTACTACAAAGAACCAGACAGAAAACGTATGCATTTCAGTAATGTTTTGCAGCTCATTAGCAGATGTATGTGGGTACAGGGGAGCAGATGTGGGCAGTGACCACAGTCTTTTTATCACTAAGTTGAATATCAAGTTAAATAGAATGAAAAGGTTAAAAGAAGACCTCACATCAACAGTGCACCATTAAAAGACCCAAACACAAAAAGTGCTTTTCAACTTGAACTGAAGAACAGGTTCAGTGTTCTAATAGAGTTAACTGAAGAAAACTAAGAGACACTGATACTCTGTGGGAAAACATCAAAGACTGCTATCTAAAAAGAGCTAAGATGATTCCAACAACAATGAAATCTAAAACGGAAGAATGGATTAGCAATGCTACTTGGGCAACAGTGAAAAAGAGAAGTGTAAAGCAAAGAACTCATGCAGGCTAAGAGAATGCATGTGGTAAGAAGCATACAGAAGTTCGGATAGAGAGGTAAAAAGGAACACTAGAAAAGCTAAAAGGGCATATATTGATTAAAAAAACATCAAGAGGCTGAAGATGCTTGCTCAAGACATGACCTTACAACCTTGTATAAGATAATTAAACAGCTAACAGGAAACTTTAGCAGTGCTGGAGGCCCTATTAAAGATGCAAATGAAAAGACTCTTAGTATAGAAGAAGAACACAGGAAAAAAATGGGCAGAACATTTTCAGGCTGTTTTAAATAGACCAAGCCCAAGCAAACTACTAGAAATACATGATGAAGACCTACCACTAGAGCTTGATATTGATTCAGGAGATATAATAATGGGAAAAAAAGTTAGAAAAGCCATCAGTAAATGCAAAAATGGAAAAGCAGATAACATTACTGAATAGATACTTTAAAAGAGAGATACAATAGTCCTCCAGACTTTCCTTGTGTTTTTGGGTAGAATATGTAATGAAGAAAAGAACCCAACAGAGCTGGAAGAGAGGCTTTATAATGAAATTGCCAATTGCAATAACTGAAGGGGAATCACATTACTCTCAGTACCTGGAAAAATCATGGGCAACATCATCCTGGAAGATATCAAGAAACAACCAGATCTTCAACTTGGAAGGAACATCCAGGTTTTAGACCTTGAGATCAAGTGCAGACCATGCTGTTGTTCTCAGATGAATTACATAATTAAGTGAGGTGTGGCAAGCACCTCTTGTGATACATTTTATAGATTTCCAGAAGGCTTTTGACAGAGTACACAGAGACAGTCTTTAGAAAATTATAGCATTCTATGAAAAACCAGCAAAAATAATCAGAATCACCAAAGATCTATATAATGCTGAATGTGTAGTCGGAGATGGGGACAACATCAGTCAATGGTTTGAAGTGACAACTGGAGCAAGGCAAAGGTGTATTATATTCCCACTATTGTTTGCACTGGTCACTGACTGTCTTGAGAAAAGTAACTGCAGAAAGCAACCAAGGAATTTTATGGACAAATGACAAAGCACAACTGAATTACCTTGTTTTTGGTGAGGACACTGTCCTCCTTATTCAACATATCACTTAATGGAAGAAAAGCTTTAGGCAGATACAGCAAAACAAGTTGGCATGTTTATCAACAAGGGGAAGAAAAAATATATGGCAATCCGTGTTCCAAAAGTAATCCTTAGAGTGGAGGAAGAAACACTAAAAGAAGTCAGTCATTTTACCTATCTAGGGAGTGAGATGTGCAAGGACGGTGACACCATGCTAGATGTCAAACAACAAATATCAAAAACAGCAAACAGCTTTCATAAACTTGAAAAGATTTGGAAAAGTAGCTTGATTGGCATGGACATAAAATATAAATTTTTAACACCAGCATCCTGTCCCCCTTTATGGAACAGAGTTACTGAAGTTTACAACAGAAATTGAGAAGACCAATTCATTTCAAAGTAAATGCCTGCAGTAGATCTTCAGAGTCCATTCGAAAGTGCTTCTTTCAACATCAGAAATTCTAAGTAGACCAAGCCAATCTAAAACATCAAATATGGTAAGATATGGCAATTTAGGATATGCTTTAAGGATGTTACTAACACAACTTCCTTAGCAAGTAATAGTATGTACACCACCTGGAAAGAGAAAAAGAGGGCGACCTAGAGAAACATTATGCAGAACAATAAAGAAAGAAGCTAAATCCATCAACATGACAGAAACCTGAACAGACCAGCACAAGACTGAAATAAACAGCAGAAGCTGGCTGAGGCCCTATGCACCTGAGGGTGCAGGATGATAAAGAAAAAGAATAGCTGATTAATGTTACTTAAGCATTAATTATTCCACTTTTCTTTTACATAAGTCTGAAGGGCATGTCTTTCCAGCTCCCCGAAACACAGAAATCAGAGTGCAGAAGTGTGTATTATTATCTATGCTTGTGCCTCTGTGTATATATTCTATACTCTAGTAAACATAACTGCATGTTGAAAAACAGACATGCATACAAGCATGTTCAAATTTTAAAGGCATGCTTGTATGCACAATCCAGTGATAACAAGGAAAATTGCTTCCCTCTTTATTCGTACCAGCATAAATCTACAAATGGATGCCCCTTTCCTCATTCCTAGCTGTGGGGCTCAGCACCGCCCGGTGCCAACAAACCCTACTCCCACACCTGAAGATCTTCCTACCTCCCCCCTCTTTTCTCTCTCTCTCTTTTTTTTTTTTTTTTTTAAACCACAAAGAATAGGTGATCCCATTTGGAATTTTCAATGAAAGGACGGTAGTAGCCCCACTGACTTCAATGGCTCTGCTGGACTGGGGCTAGAGTAACCAGACACTTCTGGGATCGACACTTGAAGTCAGGGAGATCCTCCTCTCTGTTCTGTTCCTCTGTACACTTGAGGTGGCTTGTTGAAACAATCAACCTCTGTCTTTGAGTGTCCTCTATAGACGTATGATTCTTCACAATGAACGGTTACTCTAAACTGTAATGAATGGTGGGGAAAAGAAGTCTGCTACACCCACAAGACATTTGTTAAGTTACAGCATATATTAAAAATTCCACAGATACAAGTACAGTATCAGTTACCTACTGCTGCAAGAAGAGGCACAATTGTGCTCTCACACAGTACATGAACATTGCTGTTGATATACAGTTCAGAAAATAATCTTCCCTTTGTTAAAAAAGTGAGGTAATCTCATCTCTATTATGGTTCTGGCCATGAAACAGACAATAGACTAAAGATAAGAGAAGCAGGTTAGAGAAAAATTCAAGAGGTCAAGAGAGACCAGAGGGGGAATTCATTTATATACATATATTTAAAAAAAAAATCAAAACAAAAACATTATTGTAGTACATTAGAATCAGGGAAAAGAGGACTAGTAATGGTACAATTTGTCTGAGTAAATATGACCACCGAAGTGATGCTTTTTTTTTTTTAAACCAGCCAAAGTTTTAACACTTCAAATACACATCCTTCAGCCCATGTGCAATATCTTGTGTATGAAACATTAAAAAACAAAAAGTACAAAGTTGATCCATATTAAGATAATAGCTCCATACTTCACGGAAACAATACAGCTGCTGCAAGTTGTTTTGTCAAAGGTCTATTTAATAACATTTCCATACTATGAATTGATGTGTTATAATATAACGGCTCTCAAGGAGACGAATATGGATTTATACATTAGAACATAACAGCTCCAAAGGAACTGATAAAAACTATCAAATAAACTAATACATAATGTAAAAACTCAGCAGACTGCAAAAATGAATACCTAACCAATAAGGTGAATGCATATAAAGTCTGATACCAATTTATATCAAAATAATAGTCCACCTCTATTTAAAAAATAAATATATAAATCATTGAGTGTCCTTACCAGAACTACTCTCTGAAACCTCACAAAATTGTGATGTGGCAGCAGTGCAGCCCTTGGTATTACACCACCTGTAACACAAACCATATTATGATACTTTCTGTCAATATATATTTGAAAGAATGATGGAAATAGTATAAGAGATATTTTTCTACTAGTCTTTTTTGCTGAATCTATTAAAGCAACATTCATAGTTTCCTAAGGGGCAAACCAAAATATTACACAAATAGCCGTATCTTAATTGCTTTAGGAGTATATGTTCATGTTAAAAAAAAAAAGGAAATTCTAAGTAAAGTTTCAACTCTATTCTTGCCTCCTGCTTTTATGATAAAAACAGAAGCATTAGTTTCAGATTAGAAAGTTAGAAGTGCCAAAAAATTCCATTCAGGCTGATTGCTCAGGATGACTACCTAGAATTTTACAACAATCCAACTTAATCATTACCAACGTCTAAGTAATGAGACAACAACTTAGTGTGGACTACAATGGCAAAATAATTTCCAAGACGACTAAACATTATGCCAACTATGGATGTTCTCTTACGGTTTTTATTACTTTATGTTTCTGATCGTTTCATCTCTTCAGCTACATCGCCAGTTTAACAATATTTTTACATAGGAATTTCCACAGGTATGGGGGTTAAAATATAAAGCGGTCAAGAAAAAAATTGGTTCCTCGGTCATAGAACTATTTATGTTGCACCATATAAATTAACATTATAGGTGTTGCAAATCATGACTATGTGTTTACTTGAACTGTTCCAACATTTTTCAACCTGGCCACTTTGGAAATGGACTTTAAGGAGGGTGACCATATTTCCCTATGCTGAATACGGGACACCTGGTAAAATTACAGTAACTCCTCACTTAACGTTGTAGTTATGTTCCTGAAAAATGCGACTTTAAGCTAAACGATGTTAAGTGAATCCAATTTCCCCATAAGAATTAATGTAAATGAGGGGGTTAGGTTCCAGGGAATTTTTAAACGTGTGTATGTATATATATACACATACACACACACACACACACACACTCACTCTATAAGTTTTAAACAAACAATTTAATACTGGTACACAGTGATGATGATTGTGAAGCTTGGTTGAGGTGGAGGAGTCAGAGGGTGGGATATTTTCCAGGGAATGTCTTGCTGCTAAATGATGAACTAGCAATTGGCTGAGCCCTCAAGGGTTAACTCTCACAGTCTACAAGGCAGCAGGAATGGAGAGAGGGGAGAGAGCATCGCAGACAGAGACACACACACACAGTGAGTGTGTGTGTGTGTGTGTGTGTGTGTGTGTGTGTGTGTGTGTGTGTG
>NW_020664439.1:39485789-39485945 GCF_002925995.2 Terrapene triunguis
GTGTGTGTGTGTGTGTGTGTGTGTGTGTGTGTGTGTGTGTGTGTGTGTGTGTGAGAGAGAGAGAGAGAGAGAGATGCGCATTTCCCCTTTAAGTACTGTACACTGCCTTGTTAATTAGATCAGCTTGCTGAGACTGCAATCCCTCTGTCCTGAGCC
>NW_020664439.1:39485955-39506399 GCF_002925995.2 Terrapene triunguis
GCTAGCTGAAACAGGCTGCTCTTCCTGCAAGCAGTAGACAAAGCAGGCAGCTGCCAAACTATGTTAGAAGGGAGCATTGCACAATTTTAAGCGAGCATGTTCCCTGATTGATCAGCAACGAAACAACGTTAACCGGGATGACTTTAAGTGAGGAGTTGCTGTACTTGTATTCAAGTGAGTTCAATGACAGTCAATCAGAACTATGCAGTACAAACATTCAAATTATCATCAAGTTGACTGAGCCCGTTAAAAAGAAATACTGCGTACTGAGATTCTTTTTATTTACTTTCTTATCTTTAAGGCTTTAGGGTTCCCACGGGGAGAGGTGACACACACACACACACGCTCCCATATACCTCTCTCACACGCGGGGGTGACCGACCCAACCCTTTCTGGCTGGTGCTCTCCGCCCATCATGCCTGGCTGGGCCCCTGGGATGGACCTGCCTCTCCCGGTACCTGGCACCACATCTTCCCAAGGCAACATGTTAGGGGTGGGGCACGCAGGGTCACAAGGCCCCCCTCCCCAGATTTCTGCCAGGGTTCACACCAGAATGTGGTCAGCAGAAGCCTTTCGGCACTGTGCAGGAGGGAAGTGATGGGAGCTGCTTCCAGCCACAGGGGAGTGTGTGTGGGGGGGGGGAGGGATGACCTGGCCCGTGTCTTTGCGGATCTCATCTCTTCCCCCGCCCCTCCCCGCTCCACCCGCCCGCCCGCCCACCCACCCTACCCCGCTCTCTCCCCACAGCTGGAAGCAGCTTGTGCCTTCCTCCACGCACAGTATTGAAAGGCAGCTTACCCCTCCAGGCTGCTCCTAGCCACCAATATAACCAGCCACCTCCTGTCCCCCGGCTACAGAGCAGGCAAGAAGGGGTTAAGCCCTAAGGATGCATTGTGCACCAGGCCAAGGAACCTGACTGCAGAGGCTTCAGCGAACCAGGCCAAAGAGGTGGCTCAGCAGGAGAGGGTGATGCAGCAGCCCCATGCTCCCTGGGGGCAGGACCCAGGGCGGGTGTGTGCATGGGTGAACAGAGTGTTAAGCTCCTGCTTGAGGGGCTGCTGTGGAGCCTGCAGATTTGGGGCGGGAACAGGCTGGAAATTGCTTCCCTCCCCCCACTCCAGAGCTTAGCTGAGGAGTGGAGAAGCTTCCCCGTGCCAGTGCTGTGCGGAGCTTTGGCACATGCAGGGCTCGGATCCTCCTGGCCAGTGCCCCAGGCTTTCCCAGGGTGCCAGCCCAGCCAGAGGCAGTGGGGGAAGGAAGGAGCCTGCTGGCGAGGCTGATGGTGACCTGATCACTCCGACCAGGGGCTGGTTTCCGCATAGCGCTAGGCACGGGATATGGAGGAGCAGCGGGGCTGGTGTGGGGGTGTGTGAAGGGGTAAAGCAGGGAGAGGATAGCGAGAGGGGGAGCACGTAAAGGGCCGATGGGTGGACAGCTGAAGCGAAACGTAACCAGCTGCTGCCTGACACCAGCCTGCACTCACCAGCCACTGCAGTTCACAGCGCGCAGCCAGTGCCATCCAGAAACGGGACTGGGGATGGGGCCCTGCTGGCCGAGAGCTGGCACGCAGCAGGGGCTACGCTGATGGACCAGCAAGGTGAGCGGCTGGCCCCACGCGTTGCAGCTTTGCCCCGCCACCAGCCTTGCACGCCCACCCCCATCGTTGGCCACTGGACCTCCCCACTCACCGCTGGTGGGCGGGTAGCTAGCGAGCAGGGATCCGGCCATAAGCAGAAACCACCAGTACTGATGGGGGCAGACAGAAAATACGAGACAATTTGCCCATTTTTTAAAAAAAAAAGTCAGGACACCTGTGGGAGGGCTTAAATATGGGACTGTCCCTTTAAAAACGGGACATCTGGTCACCCTAACTTTAAGGAGTTTCCATGCTTCACAAACCGAGCAAAGGTAAAGCCTGTGGATTATACAAAAGACCCTACGGAGTCCATGTGGAGGTTAGAAGCTCCACAAAAGTCCCTATAAGAATCTCTGTGTTTCAGAAAAAATGCTGTTTTCAGTGAGACTAGGATCAGATTAGTAGTAAAAGAACCATTTGTAATGGAATACACATGATAATTTTGGCCAAAGTTCAAGGCAAAACCTCAAAATGAGTGGCTGATGGGTATGAATGCTAATTATTTTCTAGAGACTGAGCTAAGCAGGACTAAAAGCCATAAAACAGAAAAAGACATCACAGATAACACAGACTTCCCAAAGTTACTGCATATCCAGGGCTGAAAACATGGAAGGAAATCCATCAGAGAGCATTTAGTATTCCAAAATTTCCATTCTAAAACCAAATCACCCTTGACCTCTAAAATAACTCAGTTATAAAATACCTAAGTCTTATATCAGCATTTGAACCAGAATTTAATGTGCTGGTTTTGGTTCTGAATGACAAAAATGTAGCTCATTTTTAAACCGCGGTCAACAATCTATCAGACATGTTCAAATTTCCCAAGAGATCTAGCTAATACATTGTAATCCAAATCAATGACCAGATAACAGGTTGCACCAGCATGGCTCATTCCTAAACTTCATAACAGGAGATTTAAGAAGCTAACAGCTATCACTCCCCTTTTGGCATTCCTGACAGCTGGAACACTCTCTATGGATAGAATCTTTTAATCTATGGAAAGAGCTAAGCGAGAAAGAGAGATGAGGCTGCATTTCATTGAGATGGCACTAGCACACATTGATGTATTTTTGCATTATTTGTATGTACTGAATTGTTTATGTGCTCAGAGTGCAAAGATATCCCTAATTTATAAATTAAATGTTAATAGATATGTAATTCATACACCCACTTCAATTCTGACATGATATTAGCAGCTAATATTAAATGAGACACTAGAGTTAGAGATTAATGCTTTATACCACTTGAAAGCTGGGTATCAAGCTTTCAGAGGCAATACAGCACTTGGGTCCGTATCATGCAATCAGGCCCTCCTGAATGGATCCAAATGCAGGATTGGGACCTTGTTTTCTGCCTCTAGAAGTCCAAAGCAGTGGCTTCTAAAATGATAGTGGAATTGAAGTGTAAGGGAAGGAAAAACAGGGAACAGCAGCAGCAATCTGAATTACATGATTTTAAGGCCAGAGAAACCAATGGCACTGTTAAAATCCAAACTATTGTGACCTATCAGGGCTTGACGAAAATGCTACCGTTGGAAAGCGGAGAATCACAGGGCTAATAATGGGTAACAGTGGACTTTTAAAGTGTCACTAGTCCTTCGTTCTAGCAATGCTTATCCATAGTGACTCATGACTGAAAGAAAAGGTCCTGACCTCATAACCAATGTAATTTAAATTTTCTGCTAGAGTTTAATATCTGTTGTTCTGATGGCTTCCTATAAACCTTTCTGGAGATGTGAATTGTATAGCATCAGCACCTACTAGTACTGCTAAAGCTGACATCAAAAAGTTAACATTATAAACACTGTTTAAATCTCAGATATAAAATTTAGCTCCAGGCTGAATCTTAGTAAACTAAGATCATTAACGGGATAATGATCCTTTTGTCTACGCAAACAAGGGGAAACAAGCAAACAAGAGATTGAAATGTTTATAGAAGCTATACTAACTTCCAAATTTTTAGTTACAACTGTGAGTATTTTACTTTCACAGTAAAATTATGCTTCGTATTACCAATTCATATTGTTTGCTGTGGTTATGCCAAACAAGACAGAACAGGGAGGCCTGAAGGGAAAGCAATGCACTGAACAGAAGCCAGTTTGAGAGGAATCCCTTTCCTCTTTACAATTCCCCATAGAGCATACACAAAAAAACTGTACAAACAGAAAACTGGAAATTCATCCATCAATTAGCCTCCATTAGTACAACAGGAAACCTGTTCACAGTCAACTGATTTGCCACAAAGAGGGGGAAACACGGACTAGGTAAAAGGCATACTGATTCAATAAGATTTTAAAAGAGTGACTAAGGAACAAAGTTGTATTTCAAATGGACCCTAAACAACTGGACACATGCCGCTGTAATTTACATTCATAGTCTAGTGTAGTATCTCAGCCAACTTCAGCGGTGTTGCTCCTGATTTACACCCGTTTAACTACTTCAAAATTAAATTCAGTAAGTTCATTTTGAGTTTTTTAAATACTTGTCTATAATCAGCAATTTTTACCTACTGCCTACTTGTGTGTCCTTGGTAAAGGAGGAATTAAAAACAATAACCCCCCCCACCCCCACCCCCCAAAACCATAATTTTCCAATTTGTTCAGTTTTCAGTGCTTCTGTATTTTAGGCCTCGTCTACACTGCCAATTTACAGTGCTGCAACTTTCTTGCTCACGGGTGTGAAAAAACACCCCTGAGCGCTGCACGTTTCAGCGGGGTAAAGTAGCAGTGTAGACAGTGCACCAGCACTACTCCCTTCTTGGGGGTAGGTTTTTTACTGCCGCGACTACACAGCCATGTTAAAGCGCTGCTGTGGCTTTAACGTTACTAGTGAAGATGAACCCTCAGATTGTAAATTCTTTGGGGGTAGTGGCAGTAGTGTGGCCAGGTGTCCGGTTTTCGACCGGAAGGTCCGGTTGAAAAAGGGACCTGATGTGTCTGGTCAGATCTAGAGGCTGGTTACAGATCTGGTTCCTGAGGGTGGGGGAGGCATGAAGGTGCTGAGTCATCACCCATGCCAGCACCTACTCAGCCAGGGCCACCTCCTACTTGCATCGGGCGGCTACAGCTCCCAACCCCAGCTCTGCAGGCAAGTCTCTCCCAACCAATGCATGGACGGGGTGGGAGCAGAAAAGCAGTGGTTTTGGGTCACCAATATGGCCACAGGGGGGAAGAGTTGTGGACACTAACTCAGGGTCTTGAGGACAGGGTAGGAACTCAGTCTACTCACAATCTCCTTTTAGATAAAAGCTGGGTTGTGATTTGTTTTTGGTATACTGTATCTCTACTTTTATTACAACAAACTGAAATTAAAGTCAACATTCTCAAAACAGGTGAAACACACACACCTGCAAGCATGTGCACATCACCCTTGCACAACCAACAGTTGTACATGTTAACAGAGTTGCAGAATATGCAAATGTATACTTGCAAGATGGGGGCTGGAAGTCCAGGGGGGACAGGCAACAGGACTGCACAGGTTTTGCCATTGAACCCATTAAGTATAGCTTTGAAATGCTGGTCCTAACTTTTTGCAGTTTTGAGAATGGGACAAGGATGGCAGGTTTTTATTACTACCAACCATCCATAGCTTAATATTTTGTAACTGGATAATAAAATTAAATGGGAAAACACCAATCCCCAAACTAATTTTAATGCTACAGGGTAGGGCTACAAGATTAAATACTCAAAAGTAACTGAAATCCCTAAAATTGTATTTACCCTGCCTTGTTGCAAATCCCATCTATTTTATAGTAGTCAGTAACAACAAAGATCTTCATCCAGCAAAGACTTACGCACTTTAACTTTTCATACAGTGAGTGGTTCCATTGACTCTGAGAATGAAATTAAGCATGTGCATAAGTCTTTGGAAGATCAAGGCCAAAGATTTTATATTTAAATAGAAGTTACTACTTCATGCAATGTGACAGAATATTAGAATTTTAGAATTTCATAAAGAATATTTGATCCTCAAACTTTTACACTGCCATAATGCTAGAAAGATATTTTTTAGTTTTTGCATTTAACTTCCCAAAATTCTTTTTTAAAAGGAAAACCTCAAGAGGCAGCTGGCTTGCACAGCTCTTGCAGTGAAACCAAGTCTCTTGCTCTGCAAAAGGGCAGCCTTGTTAAAACAAAACAAAAAAGAAGGGGAGGAGAGGGAGGGGCAGGGGAGCTTATGAAATGAAGGAAAAAAGTCACTCTTATTGAACTCAAACATTCTGAAAAATAATTCACCATCAGGCAGAAGCAAGGCAGAAAATATTAAGGGCAAAACATATGTTAATGTTTCTGAAAATTATGAGCACCGTTGTTGCTTAGCCATTCTTTTAAATTTTATGAACACAAACTTGTTCATAACCTAACTGTAGTAGGAGCTACTAAATGCCTGCTATAAAAGAGTTTGGGAACCATGCAGTATTGAACATTCTCTCTCTAGTGCTTAATGTGTCCATACATTAAAAAATGTAAACTAAGAGGGAAATACATATTACTTATATGCTTCAAATTAATTATGAAGCCGCTTTGTTACCGGTATTACAGGACTCTAAAAGCAGGTGGTTTAGACAGCCACCGAAAAGCAGAGGTAGAGGTACTGCATTTGGTTTGGCTAAGCACTGCAGTGTATGATTTTCAGTAGCTTTCACTTTTTTTTTTTTTTTTTTTTAAACAGTTAATGGACATTTATGGCAGGATTCCATACCAAACCATACTATGCATGATGAAGCTGTCAGTAGGACATGCTGCTGGATCAGCATGGAATGTTACACCCTTATTAGAGAAGCAGCACCTCACTGAGATGATAAACTGGCATAGACTCAGCCATCCCGTGTAAACTCGATTCCTCTCAGTTAGCAGAAGTAACCTTTGGTTAAAGAGAAAAATGTTTGTTGACGGAACATTATTATAAATATTGTTAAAATCCAAGTTTGTCTTTTTCTGAGTTATAGTATTGTTTACAATGCTATAAAGATGTGTCAGCAATTCCTTTACAAACTCCTCTTTTCAGCTGACCAGTACTCAAATATTGCTTCTAGTGGAATCAGGCCTATACATTTTTTAGCTTAAAACCACTTTTTAATTTTTTTTATTTGGTTTTGTGATTAAGGGAACATATAATTTTTTATGTAAGCTTTTTTAAAATTTAATTATAAACAAAGTGAGACCCAATAGTATGAAAATCTCTGCTTACAAAAAATGTGAGTTCTGTTCTCACAAAAATTACTGATGTCTAATTAAATAATTACTGTCTGTATAAAATGCAGTATTTAATTTTATTTTTAAGAAGAAAGAATGGCTTGCTGTTCTCTTCAGCATTAGAATAAATATTAGTAATATCTGACAAAAAATTTCTCTGTACCGTGAGCATGTCAAAGAATGCCCCAAAACCAGATTGATGCAGAAACAGAAATAGAGGAGAAAAGGTACTCAAAATAAAAATGGAAAAATAAATAAAAATAATGTAAGGCACCGTCCTGCACTGAGATCCATATGAGCACTGTGGTTTACCTACACTGAAGTCAGTGCAGCAGACGGGCTTTGTTTTTAGACTATTGTGCATGTGTAACCCACACACCTTCTGGGTGTGGTGTTCTGTCCCATCTAGTGGCACCGAGACCACTTAGACATGCACAGATTCATAGATTCCGAGGCCAGAAGGGACCATTATAATCATCTAATCTGACTTCCTGTATACACAGGCCATAGAATTTACCGAAAATAATTCCTAGAGCAGATCTTTTATAAGAACATCCAATCTTGATTTTAAAATTGTCGTCGTAATTGCTGGTCCACCTCTCCCTCCCCCACTTGCATGAAAATAAGAACTTTGTCACTGAAAAGCTTGATTTACTTCCTGCTTCTTATTCCCTGCACAATGCTCTAATCCAGAGGTTCTCAAACGGTAGGTCGGGACCGCAAAGTGGTTCATGACCCTGTTTTAATGGGGTCGCCACAGCTGGCTTAGACTTGCTGGGGCCTGGATCCAAAGCCTGAGCCCCACCTCCTAGGGCTAAAGCTGAAGCCAGAGGACTTCAGCCCTGAGCTGCGGGACTCAGGTTACAGGCCCCCTGCCTGGGGCTGTAGCCCTTGGTCTTTGGTTCCCCCCGCCTGGGGTGGTGGGTCTCAGGCTTTGGTTCCCCCACCTGGGGTGGGCTCGGTCTTCGGTCCCCACTCCTGGGGTCGTGTAGTAATTTTTGTTGTCAGAAGGGGGTCGCGGTGCAATGAAGTTTGAGAACCCCTGCTCTAATCCTCTGTTTCTGAGAGCAGCCAACCATTAAGCTGAGAATCAGAAATTCAAGTAAGGCATTACCAACAGGGGCTGGTTAATATATAAAAAACAAAAAAGATCCACTTTTCAATTCCATCCTAGAAGGAACGAACCCCTCCTCCCCAAAAAATAAAACAGGGAAAGTGGGTTAGAGAAAGCCAAACACGTAAATAGAATGATCTCTAATTAGCATCTCAAAATTGTCCCATGAGACACCAGTGGGCCTTTTAAAAATGCATTTTCAGTTAGCAAATATATTACTAACGGCAAACGTAGATTTTAATTTTATAATGTAATTCAGAAATAAAGATAGTACAAACACACACACCATCAGCATGTTAACTGAACAGGCTGTAATATGGTACAAAGTTGGTACAGTGCTTTGAACATATAAAACGCTATGTAAATATTATTGACTGACAATATAAATGTTATAAGTGGTATTTCCTTGGTAATGGAACAAATAATATTTCTAATTTTCTTCTACAAAGAAAAAAGTCAAACATTTCTAATCGCAATAAGGTGGACCCAGAAACCACTTACGGCCCCGATCCCGCAAAGACTTATGTATGTACTTAACTTTAAGCATGTGAATAGTCCCACTAATGCCAGTGAGACTACTTGCTTACACTGCAAGGATCAGGGTCCAACATATCTAGAATAATGGTCACTTCTAATGCCTGAATGTGCGTGGTTCTATTATCATGCATTTGTAAAATACTTCAGCCAAATTCTAGCACATCAGTTTTTAGCAGAAGTGAACTATAAACCTTCTGCTAGATAAAAATGATACAAGGATCAAAATGCTATAGACAAAAGAACATGTTAAGGATGGCTTCAGAAATATTGCATTTTTAAATAAAATGAGATCACTGAATATTATTTGTTAGCAAAAACTCTTCTCCCAATATTTGAAAAATCAAACTCTATTTAATGTGAAATCTCTCTGTAAAACATTAGTTTTCACACCAAGGTCATGTTCCAAGTTAATTCTGCTCTCCTCCTAATCCCTGTCACTTCCATAATACATTTTTAAAAGATTTAAGAAGATTTACTTTACTGAAAGAGAATAGGATAGTATCCCCTTAAATAGAGAGTCTTCTGATGGTGCTCACCACGTTCTATGTTGGAGAAGTTCACAGAACCCAACCAGAACAGCAATATGTATATGCATATGTCTTAACTGTTATATATTCAGTAAACAGGATTTGAACCACATTGTGCTGTGCGATTCCTTTGTTTTGTTAAGAACAATAAAAACCAAAAGTCTTCCAAGCATTATCAAAATGTCTGCATTACTTACAGTCCAGTCTTCCCTGCCCACACAGATGAGGATTTGTGTAGTGACTCCATAAAGTTTCATTAAAATTAAAATTCTGACTCCCATCTCCAAGCCCTCAACTTAATACTTTTTTTCTGATAGGGCATCTCTCTTTTCTGCATAAAATTTCCCATGGTTATTCTCCAATCAGGGCCCAATTTTGTGTGTGAAAAGTTCACAGTTAATTGGCCAGGCTGCTTTGGAGACAAGATACTGAAAAAGTGTCGTTTTCTTCATTTTTGAAAATTGTTTTAACTCTTTTGCCTAATAGTAACTCAAATGACTTGAGCTAACGCCTTTAGCCTTTATATACATAGCCTCATTATTTACAGCAGGGGTCGGCAACGTTCGGCACGCGGCTCGCCAGGGTAAGCACCCTGGCGGGCCGCGTGCCAAACATTGCCGACCCCTGATTTACAGGATTCTTCTTTACCAAACTGGAGTATTAAAGTGTTTCGTTTTTAAAGGTTGTCTCTACATGTACTATAACTTTTCTGATTAGTCTTGCAAATACTACAAGCACGGCTTCATTTACCTGTTTAAAAAAGATCTCTGAAGTCTACATCCCTTTTTGTTGCAATGGCAGCCTTCAAAATGTAAAGTGATCAAAAGGCTTGTTTGTCTTAATTTTTTCTGGGGAAAAAAATCACTTTTCACATGGTGCAATTTAGGGGGGGAAATCGCTCTCCTCTCCCATTTCGCGCAGTTGTACTCTCGCGCACCTGTCTCCAGAGCCCCTACCCTCAAGATTTTGCTTATGGCAGCTTCCATCATCACTATCACCATCCCATAGAGAAAGGCCACTTCATTCCCTGTGAACGCCCCTTGGATACATGCCACAGGTTCAGCAGCTGCTTCAGCAGGATCACAGGGAGCAGAAATCGGCAATGCCCCCTTCCAACCACCTCCATTGTACCTAACTACCACTACTTCCTTCACTTCTCTCTAGGGAGATGGAGTCAACACAATGTGAGTGAGAGGGTTTGAGAGATAATAGCAGCTGCAGGGTTTCCTGGACAATGAAGAGGTGGAAGCTGCAGGGAGAAATATTCCCTTTCCCCATCCCACCCCCCACAAGTTTGAAACCACTCTCCCCATATGTATATCTGTGGGAGTGGGGCACCAAAGCTATCCACTATCTCCTCCCAGCAGCAGCTTCATCTCCCCTCAGAGGCAGCTGAGAATAGATACCCCCGGCACTGGAATCTTTACTCTCTCTGCAGGGAAACATGTGGCAGCAGAACATGCAGATTCTATATGAGAGTGGGAGGAAGAGGCAGAATCTTCAAACACAAACACACCCCAAGAGGCAAGGAAGTAGAGTGTAGTTAGGCCCTGGCATGGTGGCCTATTTATACCTCAGCAACATGAGGCTGCTCAATTCTGCCTGCTACTGCTTCCCCTCAACTTTTGCTCAGGCCAGTCAGGTAGATCACAGAATATAACTCGAGGGGGTTCAGATTCATCAATTTCTCTATTCACTCTCTTTTCTATACTCAGCCTGGGTCCATGTTGCACTGGCAGCCCATCAGCTGAGCAATGACTGTTGTCAGAGTTGAAACTCACCTTCCAGCATGGGGCACTGATTCCAAGAATGAACTTTAAATTGCCCTGCCACTCCCAAATAAGTAGTGGAAGCTGAACCCAAGTTAGGCAGGAAGCAAGTTATATCATTGTACAACTGAAGCCATATCACTGGAATTCAGATAGGTGTCAGGACAGACTTAAGTTTCATTTGGCATCCAGTGAGGGTTTGCAACCCATAAGTGGAAGGTGGCTGAGACTAGGGGGTCACAGTTTAAGGCTGCTGCTCCAGCACTGCGTTTTCTAGAATTTACAGATTGATCGCGTTTCTTTTAATATAGCATTCTACTAACATTGTGTCAGAGGGAAATATACGTTAGTTTTAACTCTGAAGGATGGAGGGCCAAGGATAGCTTTCAATTGCCTTAAGGAGTTGTGACAAATAAGATTAATGCACTACTTATTTATCTCTGGAGTCCCTAGTTAAATTCCTGGTTCAGGTTTCAGTGAATATCAGTTGGGTAGCTTTAACCTAGTCTCTCCCCCCCCGCATTTGTTCATAAATCACATCACAGCAGCAGCACATAGTTTGCTATATTGGCACTCTGGCTCAAGAGATTCCTATAACAGCAATGGAGTTTCAAGTTAGAACAGAGGTGACCTGACAACATTGAAAGAAGATACTGTAACCAGTCAGTTGCTTATCCATTAAACCTGAATCAAGCCAGTGTTTCAAGCCCTTGCTTTGAAGAGCAGCATGATTCATTCACAAATTTAACAAAAACAATAAAAATGCACTTGCAAAGACTCAGCACTTTACCTCATTACAAAAACGCTTTTGACAAGGCTTATTTTTCTCCATTTTTAACTGAGCAAAAACATTACATATTTGTGTATTAATCAACCACTCATCTTATTAAATGGAACAACAAGTAGTTAAAACCCACACAAAGAAATTTCACGCAACTTTTTTATACCATTGGAATCTTGTTATAATCTGATTACATATGCTGCCACTTTCAAACCAAGCCTACAACTGGTTCCTCAATAAAACCAATGTGAATTAGGAAAAAACATTTATCCCCATTTTACAGATGGAGAACAGAGGCATAGAGAGGTTTAATGAATTCTTTGAGGTTACTGAAGAAGCCTGTGGCAGAGCCAACAATGGAACCCAGAGCAGCGCCTTAAATGTAAGCCCATGCTCCTCACCGCAGCCACTCCACAGAGGAGAACGTGTACATGTACGTACGTGTGTGTGAGAGAGTGAGATTGATTGTGTGTGTGAGTGATGCATGCAAAGTGAGGGAGTGAGCACAAGAGAATGCACAGAGTAAAAAAAAGCATGGTAAAGTCTTTACATTTGTAAGACTTAGATAATTGCAAGAAAATGGAAATAAAGGGTTTCTCTTTCATATGTACATATTAGAGGCTTTTCCCTTAATTGTACTCTTCACAGCCATGAAATGCTATGAACTAAATTCAAATAATATTCCTTTGGGTGGTTGGCAATGGAGGAGAAATTCAAAGGTCATCTTCAAACAACTATGACTGTTGCCAGGAGAGCAGTGTAAACTGCAAGTTCTTCATTGAGCCTTATACTATCTTTCATAACAACTTCTCCTGTCAACTGAATTGTCTTATACTAACCACAAATGTACAGTAGAAATATCTAAAGGCAAAAATGTAACTAAGTTAATTATTAAACCTTTGGCACTAATAGTAGGTTTTTCTCATGCTTGTAGCAAGCACTGGGAAACCCTGAATGCAGAGGATTAAGATTTCTGTCAGAAATACCTTTGATGATACAATTGCATCAGCCTGTAAATTTCACAGATACCAGCTAATATATTATAATCTTGCGACACTTCTGGGGACAGGGTTAAATTTGTTATTACAGTGTTTGTTATGATAAATAATTAGCGGAAACTAAACAGACAATGGGGGGAAGCCCTTTTTCCCCCATAAGTGAACATTTGTTTTCCAGTGCTCATTAAGTAAAGTTAGACAGAAAGAGAGAGTGAACACGTGTGTATAATGAGATATAAAAACAAATACACACACAGACATTTACTATATGAGAGAAGTCGTGAGCCAAAATTTTGATGCACTGTTGTGTAAACTTTGGTGACATGCATTTAAAACTATTTTAAACGCAACAAAATAGATCCAAAGCTTTTTAAAATGTTGCTTGACTCCACCTTGTGTTTTTGGTTAGTTCGTATAAAAGGTACTACATGCTCTCCATTGAAGTAACTTCCCAAAAATAAATACCATATGCACTCAAACGATAAGGCAGTTCACATATAAACATCTCCCATCCCTATTCTGATTTAAGAATTCATTAAAAGGCCAGAAACTGTACAGATGCCCTATTAATTTATGGATGAGTATCCATGGGAGGGAGAGGAGGAAGTGGACAAGGTAGGAGAAGATACACATCCCACATGGGGTGCCCCATCTAGCAGACAACACCAAGAGATACTCCCAGTTGAATCCAGCTGGCCCCACAGACATGGAGCTTACAACATGCATGTGATTTATAAATGTAAGTGTGCACATGTGCAGCTCTACTCTTGAAGAATCAGATGCTCCCCCTGAGAGCCTCCCTCTTCTACCTACTCTTCACTTGTCTTTGATTTGTGTACAAGCTGATCATGTAGGGGGGGGCCCCTCAAATTCCAGCATATACATACTAGTAATGCAGTATGATTCTGTTGTCACAAACTAAGGTGATAGGTAGCCAAAACATTGTTTTGCTTCCCCTTGAGCCTCTGTTCAACACAGGTGCTTTTTAAAAATTTGTTTTGCTTGATTGCCATTGTTAGCTATTGAAATTGTCATCTGAAAGGGATGTTGAGGGATCCTCCACTCTTGCCTTTGACATTCTGACTTCTGTAAAAATTTAAACGCCTTTTTAAATGTGAATATAAGTGATACACACTTTGGGTTTACTTTCCAAACCAAACTTGTATGCAAAGAAGGATACATACTGTACATAAATTAAAAGTTCCTCTAAATGAGCAGAAAACTAAATTTAAAATGTATACTTAAATATTAATTTGTTGAAAGTACATGATCTACAGTTTATTTCCTTTCAGATTAGTAATTAGTCACCCTAATGACAAAATGTTAATTGTGTGCATGCACACACACAAAAAACCACTTGTCCAGCCTACTTCAGATAGACACCTTAGCCATTGCTAAAATAATCTTATTGCATTTTTTTCCAAATTAAATTCTTACATGTAACCTTAATTATATGTAGCTGTAGCTGGGAAAATCATATTAAATTACAAGAGGCTGCTATTATGTAACACATCCTGAAATAGACACACTTTCCTGTAAAAATCTATACATAGAGTAAAATCTAAGTAAGTTTCCTAAGGACCATCTGATTTGTATGAATTCATGCTCCTTTATCCTCATACATAAAGATGAGACTCTCCCTAAAGGCACTCATATGCCAGCTAGGCCAGGGGGTTATGAGTCTCCCTTCCAGGAGATGGGAATATGAAAATTGTGGAGCTTTTAGGACATCACTTCCTGTCTAGCTCTGGATTGCACAATCTACCAATAAGGCTTTAACAACTTCCACTAACAGCATCTCACTAATTGGCATAGGAGGGATGTCTGCACTGGCAAAGGATGGTGCCAAAATGTCAGATGAAAGGAAGTGCTCTCCACCACTCCCCAGCTGTTTCAAACCATGCCCACTGCTGAGCATGCATATTGAAATGTGTCCCTTGAAGGGTATTCTGAACAGTGCTACCAGGAGCAGGGAGAGATCACTCTCCGTATGGCCATCAGTCACATGGTGCTCTAAATGGAGAGCTCTCTACATATGGCCTCTCCACATACACTCTCTCCTGTCAGTGGCCAACAGGCAGAGGGAAGGAGGAGACAATCCATAAGAGAACAATACCCCCCTGCACCTGTTGCATTACTGGTGCAGCATGATGCATTCTGGGGTGTCTTTAACAAGCCAAGTGGCGCTGAGGAATTTCAGGGCAGGGATGCAGTCAGGGGAAGAATAGAATTTCTAAAGGCTGTGGAACATGCCGGGGGACATTCCTTCTAGTTTTCATTTTTGCAAAACATTCCTCTGCCCGCCCCCACAAATATAACTGACTCGGTCTACAGTGATCTCATCACTGTGTCTAGGGTCAGCCTGAGCATTCTGGGGAAGGCCAACAAGAGGATTCTGTTTAATGCATTCCAAACTGACTAAGCCTCCTGCGGCAGAAGTGGAGCCCATCTGCTACTCCGGGGGCCATTATCCAGCTGCCAACTTGAAAAGAGAAAAAAAAGTTTTGCAAGAAACAGTTGTCCAAATAAACTACAGTAGATGGAACACTAGGCTGCCGTGGCCACTGGAGAGCATTCTGCTGAACATTAGTACTTTTACAGAAAAAATAATTTTATTAATAGCCAGGAAACCTCTCTACGGTAGCGTGCAAATTAGAGAGTGCCTGTGACCCTTGCTTTTAATCTTTTTGTGCACAAGAGCATGTGGCTGCACTTCAGAGCAATCAGCTCAGCTGCAAGCAAGCAGCTGGGAGGGACGTCAAGGTGGCCCTCGTGGCATCCTGTGCAGTACTTGTTCCCACAGCCACATGGCCTCAGGCCTTCTCCAAATCAGAGGGACCTGTAACCACAGTTTCATTTCTCAGAATTGGTTTCCATTACAAAGAAAATAGCTAAACATTATCTTCTCCTTCCCTTGTTGTTGTTCAATGAAAGGTGAGATTCAGTCCTGACATTTCTAATTTCCCCCAAAAAATTCATGGAAAGGGATGAAAGCTGGGGTGCAGTCACTGGGCTTTCAGGGTCTCCTATTTGCCAGCTCTGGTTAGTGGGATCATCCAGCCTAACTCATTTTCTCTCTCACATTGAAGTTCACCTTTAAGGTTACAACTGTTACAGAATGGAGAAGTCACCAGCCAGAAGGAGGGGGGGGGAAAGCAGTAAGGGGAAACTAAGATACGAGGCCAGCTGGGAACCCAATAACACATTCATCACATCACACATTTTTACATCTATTGTATATTTAATCATTTATTTTTACTACTAACTGTCATATGCAAGCAGTAGAGGAGCCGTACAGTTCCTTAAAAGGAGATAAGAAAGGAAAGGTGAAAAAGGCCTTCAAGGATTATATGGATGCTTCTTCCATACCTTCCATCCTCTGTGCCGGGGTTTTCCTTTTGGAATGTCTAGAAATGATTTTGAATAAATCATTTCAAAAGCATTCTGGATTAATGCACTGATCATCGAAAAGGAAACTTCTCAGTGTCAGTAGATGTTATTCAAGCAATGTCTTAAAGGGTGGGTCAGAATCAGAGCCTAACAGGGAGGAGTATAAGGGCCAGAAGTATTGATAACTCACATTGCATTTGCATCCATAAGAATACAGTCAGAGAGATTACAAAGAAAGCCGCAGTTAGGTTTTTTTTTTTTATTTACTCACATTCAGAATCATTTACAGTATTGATCAATTTAAAAATACATATATACAGTCTTATGATCATTTTTATATATCCTATCCCTGTTGATTGTGACAGATATTTGGCATAAAAGATCAGTACATTTCAATAATCCCATTTAGTACTAGGGCTAGAATCCACAGTCCTCTAGGTGCTGAGGAGCTGCATGGAGGTGGAATTCTGTCTGGGAGGCCATGGCACATCTTGGCAGCAACTCCAGAGAAACCTTGTCATTGGCTGAAATAGCCTACCTGGGGCATTAACAGCACCCATCTCACATGCAGCAGCCAGGATGAACCTGTGTGTACTCACCCCCTAACCACTGGTGGACAGACATCCACTACCACCAACACATGCAAACAGTAGAACTACAATAGCTCTATTTCAATGGCAGAAAGAATGGAAGGAATGATTTGCCCTCCCATCCCTTTTGCTGAACTCCAAACCTGGCTCTCCTTACAACTTGTGACCCGTTTGGTATTGTGTAAAGAACACACATGGCTATTTACCTACGCAATCTCCTGATGAAATATGGGGTGAAAATGTCATTCAGACATATTCACAAAGGAGACTGAGGCAAGACACTAAGGGCAAAATGTGCAAGAGTATCTAAGTGACTTAGGAGCCTAATTCCATGGACTTTCAATGAGAGAGTTGTGTTCCTACATCGCTTAGTCACCTTTTCACATTTTACCCTTGTTCTCATTTCAGGATGGGCATACTTGTCAGTTAATGTGCTTAAGATTGTGAAGTAAAAGGGAACACAAACACACACAAACACCCCACAACATAATTATTAAGGCACGGCTCATTGTGGCTAAAAGAAAACTGTGGAAGCCTTATTTTTTACATAAGCAAAGCCAGCTTTGTAAGGATTATCCCACCATACAACATATACGTTGTAGAATCCATTAGTCTATGGAACTACTCTTCAGCTTTACTTCCACTCCATGTAACAGGGAGGAAGCTATTTCAGCCCTGACTGCACAAAAAGTACAACTGTGCTTTTGAAAATACCTGACCCAGTTTCAAGAAACTCTGCAAGTTGTGTCCACATGGCACCATTTTTCACAGCATAACGACACGTTAGCTATGTTGTTCATACATATCTATCATGCTGCCTAACTGGGTTTGTATCACTGCACTCTGGGAAAAACCAGGTAGAAATAGTGCCTCAGCACGGGAGACGCTCAGAAAGATGAGAGAAAGAATCAGCCAAACCAGTTACATAGGCCCAGTTAGCGGGGAACCCATCTGTACTGCAAAACACAGTATGCCAAAAAGACTGTCATCACCTACGAGTGTAGGTAAGAAAAAATAACACTATTAGGCAACACGTTTATTACTGGAATATGAACCACACTGGGTGTGGACACAAACTCTGTTTAGAGCCAACTAGGCCTCAAACTGGTTACACACTTTGTTAAAAACTGTAGTGTACCAGGGTTGAAGAAAACAAAGTAGTTAAAAAAAAGCAAATCAATAAAAACACACACCACCACATAATACTGGGATTTGATTCATTCTTTTATTTATTTAACATTTTTTTCCTCTTCTATTTCAGGCATCCATCTTTTTGCTCAGAGAACTTACACAACAGTTAAAAACAGAAATTATGAAATTATTACCAAACACTATTTGTTTGAACTGCAAATACCCAGCTGCCCAAACACCCTTTTCAAGATCACAGCCCCATTGTGCAAGTGCTGCATAAGCATCCAAGACCTACTTTCTGCTCTGAAGAGATTGTAATCTAACTAGACAAGGCTGATATTTCACTTTTATGTTGCTGTCAAAAGATAAATCTCCTGTGCAATGTTTTTTGTGAAATACATTTTTCTTGAACCATCCTGCTGCAGCCTTCTTCACTGACCAGAGACCCAAGCTGATCTGCTCTACACCTATTGCTACTGAATGTACACTGCCTGCCATCCCACAGAAAGAGATTCAGGTTCAGTGTGTGTGAAAAATAATCAGATGGTGCCCGAGGTTACTGAAAGTGCCAAACAGCAGCATGGCCTTTCCTAGCATTCTGCAGTTCTTGCTGGAAGCTCCAGTTGCTTCAGGGGTGGGATAGCATAAATGCAGAAAATAATCACCTAATATTAAGATTAAGGTTAAGATTGTCTGCATCTATATATACACCTCTACCTCGATAGAACGCTGTCCTTGGGAGCCAAAAAATCTTACCACGTTATAGGTGAAACCGCGTTATATCGAACTTGCTTTGATCCGCCGGAGTGCGCAGCCCCGCTCTCCCCTCCCCCCCCCCGGAGCACTGCTTTACCGCGTTATATCCGAATTCGTGTTATATTGGGTAGCATTATATCGAGGTAGAGGTGTACAATAAATTCCATGCATACAACTGACATGAAACGCTTCCACTACTGAAACAGGTTTAATGATGAGTCCCTTGTTCTGGGTATAGATCGGGCTAACAGACTATTAGGAAGAGCTTTTAACCAAATCTGTACTGCACTTGGGACAAAATAACATGAATATAATTAGCACAGCAATAAATATGATTTCTGCAATTTTAAAACAGGACATGGAAATGAGTTCATAGCATATTCTCAATTACTCAAGTATGAGAAGAATCAGTTCCTGGTCTTTTTTTCTGAACGTCAGTCACACACTCTTCTGTTTGCTTAGAATTTGCTTCTTATTGGCTTTAGAAAATATTTTACAGATTTAGATTCCCAAGAAGTACACTATATTTTTAACAGATACAAAATTCGGCTAGAACTGAGGGTAAGAGCTTTACTTTCTATAAAGAAGTTCTGTTCAGAGTCCCTAAATTCTCTTCTCTCACTCAGAGCCATAGGGCTGAGATCAGGAAACAAAAATGTTTCCTCATTCAAAACACTCTTGCACTCATTTTTGGCCTTTGGCACCCACCACCACAAAAAAGCCCCCACCTCCCCTCTTGACTTACAATCTAATCTCGGTGGGGGCAGTCCCTCTTTTTCTGTACAAAGCATCCTTCTTTGCATTTAGACTAAGGTCTGCTTAAAAAAATTTGTTTCATAAATAAATCAGAATCCAGAAATTCTTTACCCATTGGTACATCAATTACACTTATTGGAAGAACATGTTCTCCCTTGTGTGGCCTTTCCAGGATACTGCTGCTCTATAGCTACGCTTCAGCACTTCCACGAGTGTTATCAAAATTGTCTCTTCAAATTGTTCTAATTGTTATTCAGCTACCTGTGCTATCCAATCTAAGTGCTATGACATTCCCTCCACTGGAGGCGTAAAGGGGAAAAATTAAGAATAAATATTTTGATGATCATTTGTATTTCAAGAGAGCCTAAAGGCCTCAAGAAGGCTCAGGACCCCATTGAACTAGGCACAGTGCAAACAAATACTGACCAAATTCCACTGGTGAGCACATAAAATGGGTCCAGAGCCTGAATAGTCTTTGCCCATTTCCCTCCCCAGACAACAGAAGCCCATACAGTTGGATCTCTGTGCAGTTTTGGTAGGAGTGTCCAGCTGGCAAATAAGTTCTGGGGTGGTAGCAGCCATTCTACATAGCATCGTCTCCTGACATTCACATTTTACAATGGAAAAATCACAGGGAGTTACTGTTGTTCAGAGCAGCTGGCTGGCTACCATCTCCTGAGTAAGCATGCTGCAAATGGATAAAGATAGGGCAACATGAAAGCCCTGAGACCTATACATGTCTCCAAGCACCTTCACAGAGCACTGGCCAGGGCAAAAATCACAGACCTACCCAGGTGTCAATTAATTGGAAACGCTGTAGTGGAGCAAGGCATTTCCCTTCCTGCAGACTTCCTCAAGAGGTCAGATCTGGGTCTCTATCTTGAGTCTTATGTACTTTAAACTTCCCTTGCAGATACGTCATCAATACTTGTAGCTTGTCACTTCTAGAAACAATCTGTTCAAACTTTGTTTTCATTGACATTTCTCAGTGCATACTAGGTAGAGTCCCCTGCAGGCTACAACAAGAAACTCTAAGATCAACCTGTGATGTGCAGAGACAAGCTTAAAAACACCCAAACAAATATTTCTCTCCCTCTTTGTTATACTTAGGTACCATGGTGTCTCATTTGAAGGACTTTATTTAATTTATGAAGTTCTTTTTCCAATAACTTCAAGCCAGTTGTATTTACACAACCAATTCAAGTGAAAGCATATTCAGATCACTCACCAAAAAAAAAAAAAAAAAAAAAAAAAAAAAAAAAAAA
>NW_020664439.1:39506499-39645600 GCF_002925995.2 Terrapene triunguis
AAAAAAAAAAAAAAAAAAAAAAAAAAAAAAAAGGCAGCCCAGCCATGCTTCTGAATTATCTGAGCCAGGATTCACCCTTTATTTTAAATTATTGTACTCTGATTTTTTAACTGACTTTGTAGGCCTATTTCATTTTCCCAAGTCTGCCCATATTTTAAAAATATTATATGCTTTATTCCAATCATCTTTATCACACCTAAAAAAGACAAGGTAGGTAAGGTAATCTCTTTTATTGGACCAACTTCTGTTGTTTGAAAGCTTGTAATTTCCACCTACAGAGTTCTTCTTCAGGTCTGGAGAAAGGGTTCAGAGTCACAGGGTACGTCCAGACTACCCGCCGAATTGGCGGGTAGCGATCGATCTATCAGGGATCGACATACCGCGTCTCGTCTAGAGGCGTGAGGACGGGAGGTAAGTCGAAATAAGATACGTCAACTTCAGCTACACTATTCCAATAGCTGACGTTGCGTATCTTACATCAACCCCCCCCCCCGCCCCAGTGTAGACCAGCCCAGAGTGTCTGAGCTAAGTACAAGTTGGAACACACAGTTAAGCATAAGGGGTAACAAAAGTTGCAAGAAGTCACTTAAGACACAGTGGTCAAAAAGGGTTAGATAGTTAAACAACAAGGGGTTTGAAGTGGGCCATTAAGGGTTAGCAGGCAGGCGTGTCTTATGGTTGCAATGAGCCAGGAAACCAAAGTCCCTGTTAAGTCCATGGTTTGTAGTGTCCAGCAATGTTATGAATTTAAGTTCCATGGGCTTGCTTTTTGAAGGGGTTGTGCAGGTTTCCTTTGGGCACAAGTATTGAAAGATCATATATGGAATTCATCCAATAAAAGATATTACCTTACCTTCCTTGCCTCTCATATCCTGGACCAACACAGCTACAACAACATTGCAAACAACTATGGAATGTATCATTCCTGTACAGACAACCCCACTAGAACACACACCTAATATGTTAGCATTTCAAAGGAGCAAAGAGTTTCCCTAAACTGATTCAGAAAATATGAAAACCTGGAAATTGAGATGGTTTAAAAAAGACTACAGCAAGGAAAGCACATGCACTGTAACAAATAATGGAGTCAGATATAGGAATTGGCACAACAGTCACTCCCAAGTTTATCTGTGTCTGCCACAACCGTCCCCCAGTTCCCTCACAAACCAAAGCCCATGTTGCTGGGGACTCCAAAAGGGGGGTGGGGTGGGGAATGGAGGGCAGATCATGGTATCTGCACTGACTATAACATCTTGAAGAACCTGTTACTATAGGGTAAGTAAACTTGTTTTCTTCTTCAATTATGTGTACAACTTGATGGCTTTATCCTCTGAGGCTTTAGGTGGCCTGTCCATGTGGTAAGACTTCTCCAACTGGAGTCATTGCTTCTGTTGGAGCAGCCACTCTTGGTGCCAGACATGAATACCTGAGATGTTACCGTTGGTTTCGATGTGGGTGGCATCAGCATCTATGCGGATACCAGGTCTGATCTCAGGGCCATCCTCTGCAGGCTGGTCTTTGCTGTCGCTTGTCTACTAGAGAGGTTATGGGAAGAAGCTGGCCTAACTGCTATCGGGACTCTAGAGTTCATCTCCTCGGGATCTGAAGAAGCCGTCACAGATTACGAGAGGAGACGAACCTTCAACTGCGTCTTTTGTGACTTGCCAGTTCTTGTGGAAAATGACAGGCTCACTGAGCATATGCTCAGTATCTGGGATTCTCCTAAGCAGGAGAGGCATCTGCCGTGTCCATCTTTCAATGGAATTAGTCTCTCTCAGGAGGGGCAGAGCTTGAAACCTACAGGTTTTGTACCTGTCCTATTGAAAAGCCTAATACAGGGAGGTCTGTAGAGGGAGTACACAGGAGGGTTGACCATAAATATTCAGTCCAGATGAGTCAATATTGTTCACAGTAGTCATATGTCAGAAAATCAGAAGGATTTTGAAAGTTTTATGAAGCATTTGAAAGAATTTAACCAAAGCTAAGAACTAGAGGGCTGGACACTCAAAAGCGTCTATCTTGATACCATGGGAAGTAAGAAGGAACTGAGGAAGGGCCACAGATGCTCCACCCTTTGTGCCCTCATAAGGGAGCACAAGGAGTCACAGGGCACATGTGTGACCCTCATGTATGCTGCCATTCAGAAACAATCTGATCTCACACATGTGCGTGCTTACAGTGGAACATAGTCTGAGAAGAACCAATGTTAACACAATGCTAAAGATATGCAATTTAGCTCATAAACATCAGCAAATGCAAGCTCATCTCGGCCTCTTACATTATATGTATATATTGCATTACAATATGATCTTTAATAAACTGATCACATAGTATTGCTTAAATACAATACACCTGCAACACTATTTTTCTACAGTATAACATAACAGTTAGCAATAACAGTAGTAAACAATTATATTCTGGTACATCTCAAAAGACCCATTCAGTAATATAAATGTTTACTACAGGATTGTGCTGGGTGGTGTACAAACACAAGAAAAGGAGACAATCTAATGAATATACTGAGGTAATGTTCATTGAAGTAATGATCCATGTGCAGTTAACATGGAAAAAAACAATTTACATAAAAATACACAGTAAACAGAATTAAGCCATATACTTCATGCATACTATTGTGAAACAGAATAATAAAATACTAACACAGTGGCAAATATACAGGGTCACATTTAAATTATATGACATGAGAAAAATATTAAATCTGCTGTGATTTATTCATAACTAACTGTAAAGCTATCAAGAATTTTACATACAATTAGAGTCTCTCCACCAAGCACTGATTCACATACACTCTCACTGGCTTTATTTGGCTTGGGAATAGGCTCTTATTCAAAGGGACTACTCCCATTACTCACAAGCATATGTGATTTCAAAATTTGGCCTCAATATGCTAAGGCACTGAGAAATTCATAAACTGATGAAGAAATTATGTTTGTGAAGAATTCCCTCATTTCTGTTTTACACATGAAGTCAAAAAGGTATAGTTAAACTGAAAGAGGGTTCAAAAAGTACTACTGGATCTGAACCCCATCAGCCTTGCATTTTAGGGAAATCATAGATCTGAACTGGATTCTGGATACCAATTTCATGATTCGGTCCCATCTCTAAAATCAGTGCTGTTTAAAAAATAGCCACAAATAAACATGTTATAATTAAACAGCATAAAAGAGAAGATTATACTCCTAGGTGAAACCTTATTGATAAAATGTTATATCCGCCCATATAAGGAACTAAAATTAAACAGCTATATATAAAATGACTTGTAATAAAGCAAATATGAACATGTATATATGTTATTTTTATGAAATAAAAACTTAATAGGAACACCTTGGCAAAACTGATTTTCAGAACACAACTATACCAGGTAACATATCTGTAGGTGTACATAAACAAAGAAAATACTCTTTATACTGCAGTTCCAATACACATATATAGCTCCCTTAAATTACAAAATTAACTTTAATGGCACAAAAAAAACCCACTGATATATAAATAACTCAATATTGTTGAAAACTAACCAATAATTCTGAAAAAGTGTAAGCACTGAGCATGTCGGTAGCAGAATGTTAAATTTTTATATATATGGATTTGTTGCAAAATAGCACCATTCCATTTACTCCTGGGGGCATTCTGCGCCAAAAAATTAAAATTTCTGCAAAATTTATTTGTCAAAATAACACTACATATTAATGTCAATTTCAATTATTTTGGTAATTTATTTAAAAAATACCTGTCAGCAAGTATGTCTGTAACAGTACAGACACACACAAAAATTCCCGCGGGAGTAGAGAATTAAAGAACCCCCTGACAACCCAGTTCCTGTTTCTCTGCCCCGCCAACCCCAGAGCCAGGGAGCCAGATACCCACACCCCCCCCCCCCCCCCCCCAGAGCCCATCCATGCTCTCCCCCCTCCCCACGTCCAGACACCAACATGCCCTCTCCTCCCCACCCCAGAGCCTAGGGATCCAGAGGGAGAGAAAGCCTGATGCTCAGTCCCAGGCTTGCAAGGAGTTTCTTGTGTGCTACCATCTCCTTCCCTCGGGGCATACTGGGAACTGCAGCTGCCAGGAACCCTCTAGCTCGCTCTACCTAACCCCCAGCAGTGTCTTCTAGGTACGAGCTGGGCTCTGCCAGTGGCCCCTAATGGCAGCTAGCACTACAGACGCTCCCCGACGTACACAAGCGTTACGTTCCGGAAAGCCTTGCGTAAGTCAAATTTTGCGCAAGTCGGGAACGTATACCGGACAATTACGCAAAAAAAAAAAAGTTTACAGAACTTACGGAACTTTTTCCATAAGTGCGGATTTTCGTAAGTCGGGTTTGCGTAACCCAGGGAGCATCTGTACTGCAGCCTATTCCAGTGGGGGAAAGGAAATTCTGCATGCGCAAAATTCTGCATTGCGCAATAGCGCAGAATTCCCCCAGGAGTATTACATTGTATTCCAGTATGTGAAAAAATAGTTATTCCTCAGTTAAAACCTTTTCAGAAAACTACAAGAAACGGAAGATGAGGCTTTACCCTGGACTGCCAACTTCAGCCAGAAAGCTGCACCACTCAGGAGCATCCAAATAGTGTTATTACTAGGGCTGTCAAGGGATTAAAAAAGTTAATCACAATGATTAAAACATTTAATCATGATGATTTAAAAAATTAATCGCAATTGATCGTACTGTTAAGCAAGAATAGAATACCATTTATTTAAATATTTTGGGGTGTTTTCTACATTTTCAAATATATTGATTTCAATTACAACACAGATTGCAAAGTGTACAGTGCTCACTTTATATTTATTTTTGATTATAAATATTTGCACTGTAAAAAACAATAGTATTTTTCAATTCGTCTAATACAAGTATTGTAATGCAATCTCTATATCACAAAATTTGAACTTACAAATGTTGAATTATGTACAAAAAATAACTGCATTCAAAAATAAAACCATGTAAAACTTTAGAGCCTACAAGTCCACTCAGTCCTATTTCTTGTTCAGTCAATCACTCAGACAAACAAGTTTGTTTACATTTGCAGGAGATAATGCTGGCTTGCTTCTTTTTTCACAATGTCACCTGAAAGTGAGAACAGGCGTTCACATGGCACTGCTGCAGCCGGGGTCACAAGATATTTACATGCCAGACGCGCTAAAGATTCATATGTCCCTTCATGCTTCATCCACCACTCCAGAGGACATGCGTCCATGCTGATGACAGGTTCTGCTCGACAACAATCCAAAGCAGTGCGGACCAACACATGTTCATTTTCATAATCTGAGTCAGATGCCACCAGCAGAAGGTTGATTTTCTTTTTTGGTGGTTCGGGTTCTGTAGTTTCTGCATCGGAGTATTGCTCTTTTAAGACTTCTGAAAGCATGCTCCATGCCTCATCCCTCTTGGATTTTGGAAGGCACTTCAGATTCTTAAACCTGGGGGTCGAGTGCTGTAGCTATCTTTAGAAATCTCACATTGATACCTTCTTTGTGTTTTGTCAAATCTGCAGCGAAAGTGTTCTTAAAAATTAACGACATGTGCTGAGTCATCATCTGAGACTACTATAACATGAAATACATGGCAGAATGCAAGTAAAACAGAGCCGGAGACATACAATTCTCCCCCAAGGAGTTCAGTCACAAATTTAATGAACGCATTGTTTTTTTAACAAGCGTCATCAGCATGGAAGCATGTCCTCTGAAATGGTGGCTGAAGCATGAAGGGGCAGACGAATGTTTAGCATATCTGGCACGTAAATACCTTGCAATGCCAGCTACAAAAGTGCCATGCAAACACCTTGTAACAGGGTTGGGACTCACCACAGCGGCGCCTCCTAAAGGTTGTCTCGGGAATTAGCTCTGTCCAGTGGAGCGCCCCCTCCTGGTGGTGTCCCATCTGTTGTCTTGCCCTCGGTTGGCGAGTCCGGACCCGCGTTGCTCCCAAGCTCGCGGCATCCTCTTCGAGCCACTGTCCTCTGGCAGTGCCCCTTAGTCCATCCTTGCCCCCTTCCGGGGGGAGGGGCGGAGGGAAATCAATCAGCTGCCTCTCTGCATCCTGGCCGATGTGGTCTACTGCACCATCAAAGTCACACCCCTCTTGGCAGGGGGTTGGTACAGCTCTAGATGGCTGCTCCGTCGGCCGGGTGCAAGGCAAGGGGGGGACCCAGGCCCGCCCACTACTCTGGGTCCCAACCCAGGGACCCTCTAGTGGCAGCCATCCTGCCCTCCTTCTCTCCCTCCATCTGTCCACGTCCCTGGACCGCTTCCCCTTCGGCCCCTCGCACCGGCTAGGCCCTTCCCTTCAGGGCCTGCAGCCTGACAGACTCCGGGCTGGAGTTACCCTCTGCTCCCCCGGGCCTGCCCAGCACTGCGCTGTCCCGGGTGCTAGTCTCCCAGCCTGGAGACAGACCTTCCCCTGTCAAAGGCCTGGGACAGACTGCCTGCTCCTGTCCTGAGCAGCCTTCTTATAGGGCTGAGCCTGGCCCTGATTGGCTCCCTCCAATCTGGGCCCTGATTGGCTCCCTATAAGGCCTTCCCTGATTGGCTCCCTGTCTGCGCAGCCCCACTGGCCTGCTGCAGCCCAAATTCAGGGAGTGGGGCAGCCGCCCCACTACACACCTGTTCTCACTTTCTGGTGACATTGTAAATAAGAAGTGGGAAGCATTATCTCCTGTAAATGTAAACAAACTTATTTGTCTTGGCGACTGGCTGAACAAGAAGTAGGACCGAGTGGACTTGTAGGCTCTAAGTTTTGCATTGTTTTGTTTTTGAGTGCAGTTATGAAACGAAACAAATCTACATTTGTAAGTTGCTTTTTCACGATAAAGAGATTGCACTACAGTACTTGTATGAGGTGAACTGAAAAATATCTTTTTTTACAGTGCAAATATTTGTAATAAAAATAATATAAAGTGAGCAGTATACATTTTGTATTCTGTGTTGTAATAAAAATCAATATATTTGGAAATATAGAAAAAAATCCAAAAATATTTAATAATTTTTAGTTGGTATTCTATCATTTAATAGTGCAATTAAAACTGCGATTAATCGCAATTAATTTTTTTTTAAAGTTAATTGCATGAGTTAACTGCAATTAATGGACAGCCCTAGTTATTACACAAGAGTGTAGGGACAGAGAAGGGTGGCTAGGGATTTGGGGGTGGAGGCTAAACCCTTCCCTCGGGTGGGAGGTCTGTATGACCCTGGCTGGCTATGAGAAGTTTCTTCTTATCTCCTGAGGACCCTAACAAGTCTCTGGAGAGGACAGAGGATGGAGCTGCAGATGCAAAGGGAAGGGAGCCCCATTTAAACTGCTTCTTGGAAAAGAGGCGGGGAGGTTATGAAAATGCATTCCCCACCAGGAGGAAGAACCAAGGCTAAAGAGATCTTGCTCAGTCAGGCTTTGGTCCCCTAGATGCAAGAGCATTCCTTGCTGAGAGGAACAGCTGACGGATGAGGACAAAGACACCTCTGTCTCGATTATGAATCCTCCTCTGTGACCCCCTTCTGCCACCACTGACTTGGAGGCAGCTGCAGGGCCAGCTGCAAGCCTGGACAGGGAACTGTGCTGCATTCCCCTAGTTCCAGCCCACTAGTGCACTCACTGCCAGCCAGCTGAAGTGAGTGTGGGGCAGGCTGTGGAGAAACAATGGCTGGAATACACTGTGAAGTCTGGACCCACTCTGGAAGCTGTGACAGGTTGGAGCAGAAGAGAGGCAGAGCTGGGTTTATCTAGGCTACAATAAGGTGGATAGAGTAGAGCAGGAATCGGCAACCTTTGGCATGCGCCCCGCCAGGATAAGCACCCGGGCGGGCCGGGCCAGTTTGTTTACCTGCCGCGTCCGCAGGTTTGGCTGATCGCGGCTCCCACTGGCCGCGGTTCGCCGCTCCAGGCCAATGGGGACAGCGGGAAGCGGCAGCCAGCACATCCCTCGGCCCACGCCGCTTCCCGCCACCCCCATTGGCCTGAAGCGGCGAACTGCGGCCAGTAGGAGCCACGATCGACCGAACCTGTGGATGCGGCAGGTAAACAAACTGGCCCAGCCCGCCAGGGCGGGCTGCATGCCAAAGGTTGCCGATCCCTGGAGTAGAGAAACTTCAGCCAGCAGGAACCTGCTGCAGGGAAGCAAAAAACAACTGTGCAGCAAAGCGGGGATGATTCAGAATTAAACAGTCTGGGCTTCATATCTTCTCTATCCAAACTGGCACTCAGCCTGACTGGCAGAAGAAAGAGGAACACACAGGGCCTGATATGAAAGACTGGGAATCTGTCCATTAACTTTGATGGGTTTGGATCAAGCACCTCATGACTGCAATGGCAGAAACAACATCCTGACTGAGCCCAAACATGGAAAGATCCAGCCCGAAAGGATTATTTTTGAGAAAGTTACATGCATGCAAAAACAGGGCATTATAATGAAGATGACCTGCAATCTTAATGTCGCTATCATGATCAGTACACATTTTCTGTTTGCTTTTTTGCTATTAGAAAAGCTCTTCTAAGCTGATTGCATTGTCAAGAGACGATTCACGTAATCCAACCAGTTACTGTAGAGGACATGACTTCTGTAGAAATGCCCAGTTTGTACCACACTGAAAGCATGTTGAAGCAGGGACTAACCCTTCTTAAATGTCTGGAAAGCACCTTGCACCCCATGAGCGATACTATAAACAAATAATAATTAACACGGTCACCCATTTGACACAAAATACATTTGTCTTTCGATTTATATTAGCAACAGATTATTTCATGGAGATCTGCTGCCCTTAGCTATAACTCCGGTCACCAGCTCCTTTCCAACCCTCAATCCCCAGAAAAGACCCTGTTTCTCAAGTATTTGTTGTTTATAATCCAGTATGATTGCTCATTAGTAGAATAAGTTCTCAATTGTTGGGATAGTGGCTATTGTAAGCGAGTTTTATATGCAAAACAGGGCTCTATGTAACGAAGATGAAATTCCAACATATACAATTGTCTTTTAACAGGAAAGTTGACATTAAGCGTTAAGTTCATTTGATTATTTTTCTGTATATGTGGTTAGTAATCAGGTTTTCTGGCTCAGTTTTCTGATCTAGTTGAATCGTACAGTTGAATTACTTGAACTTCTGGTGAACTGCACCAAAAGGGAGGAAAAGGAACTAATGCCTCATTTGATCTTGTGACCGTAAGCTTGTGTTTTCGTTCCTTTAAACTTTTGACCATCTATTTTTCCACCTAATTTATGTATGTACTTGATACTTTTATATTTTTATTCATGAAAACAGAAACTGCTTAACAGCCGATTTCTCTTCCTCTCATTTCTTAACTATTTCTAATTTCTATTTTATTTCAAGGTTATCATTAATTAACACAAATTTAAAGCTGTTTTCTTCACAACCACGCACACCCACACCTCCACTAGATGTGTCTCTTTTCATTTTAATACTGCATTTGAGGTAAAGCGAGTAATTCACAGAAAGAGCAACAATTTTTCCAACAAGGAAAACAAAAATAAATGATGAAACCGCCTACGTTAGTTTTACAAACTCTGCTATGTCTAATTGCCAGATTCAGACTTTTCATATAAATTCTCTTTCTTCTATCCATAATAGGAACTTGGGCTCTGTTCCTGCTATTGTTTTTAACTGTTTTATGACATAGTTGTCAGATATGATTACACATGAACATGTGTGCAAACATGTTAAATCATGTGTTAAGAAGACATGCAGAGCCCTCCTGCCTATAGGAGTTTTTAAATGTTTTGTACCCTGGGTGTTCTTTTTGTGAGGACAGAAATTCCAAACCATGGGGGACTTCTTGATGTGAGTAGCCCCCAATCTTGCAAGTACTGAAGTCAGAGACTGTTCCTCTGGGTGAGTACTAAACCTGGGATTAAGATCAGAACCTGAATTAGAAGAACTATATTATAGGCTTCAGATTCTCCTTTCTTCTGAACAGTTCTGTATGTGAACACTCCAATATAGCACAGTGCTGCCAAAACCAGAGCTCAGTATGTGCACACAAAACCAGATTAAAGAGAAAATGCATGACATCCATTTTCAAATAAGGTTGTACTCATCCAGGGCCCAGTGCTGTAGCCTTTAATTCACATAAGCAGCCACAATGGAGACATGGAGACTTCTCAAGTAGGTAAGGGCTACAAGATCAGGCATCCATATTTTGGTGCTCAAGAACAAAGCCCTTGTCCTGCTGGGGCTGGAGGCTCTCAAAATCTATTGACTTAATAAAAATGTTCATACTGAATAGCATTTCACCAAGGCCTATAGCAATCTACTTCCTGTTGCTCTACAGGGCACTGAAATCTAGAACCTACATAATGGAACGGGAGCTTTGCATTTGCATTTGACTTCAACAACAGCAGGACCAAGACCTGGCTGCAGATGTGTGCCACATTGAAGATTTATGTTGCAAAGCGATTAGCATGCTGCTTAATATGTGTGCATCCCTTAAATACCAGGACACAGAGAGATGGTCTATCATCAGGTTTCCTCTGGACTTTTCCCCCATCACATGTGTTTAGCTTCCAGTTTAGGCTTATTTTTTTGTTTGTTTGAGTATGCCACAAAAGGTTAGCCATCTGTCAGGTTATATTTGGCACTAAATTTCTAACACACTTGTCTAATCATTCACAAGGGGAACAGGGGTCATTTCAGTTGATAGGGCTTTACTATGGGCATATGGCATTGAACCAACATTGTAGGCATTTAAAATTCCCCTCCTCGTAGGACAGATGGGTACACGATTACGGGAGATATAATCTAATGCTAGTTGTACTACTAGTATTAGACCTTTGAACTATTACTAGTTTAAACAGTAGTAAAGCGAAAGAGAAACACATGAAGGGAGAGCAACGAGACAGAACATGGTGGAAGGGAGAGAAGCGAATGAAACAACAGTGAAAAAAAGAGACGAAAATAAAGGGAAGAAGCCACATCACAAGAAAACTCCTGGAAGTAGAAACAGCCTCTTTTCATAGACTCATAAGACTGGAAGGGACCTCGAGAGGTCATCTAGTCCAGCCCCCTGCACTCATGGCAGGACTAAGTATTATCTAGACCATCCCTAACAGGTATTTGTCTAACCTGGTCTTAAAAATCCTTAATGATGGAGATTCCACAACCTCCCTACGGAGGTTCAGTCATATATACACAATTTAGGCATCAGGAATGGCAGGAGCAATAGGAACAGACTAACAATGGTTCTCATTTTCTCTTTTCTATTACAAAGAATGTTCCACCAGTTCTGTTCTTGGCCCAGTGCTTTCCACCCCTGTGATCCCACTGCATGGGTTACCTGACAGAGGCTAAAATACTCTAGCTCTTTAGATTTTTTTTTTATTATGATTTTTCTGAGAATTCTTAGTCAAATCCCATTTCTAAATTGTAGAATACTTTGAGATTGGGCAGAGGAACTACTTCAACAAATGGCACTGTGAGAAGAAATGGTGACTACATTTTGTTCGTAAGCACGGTGGCTTCACTTTCATTTAATTCCGTCCATAGTGAACTTAAACTCGTGGCAGGAAGCCTGTGGCTTCTCTCTCTTTGCTCTGTCCTTTTTGGGGAACAGTCTTCCTTGACTGTTTGCTCAGTAATGGGTTAACAAGTAACTTCTTACACATACCTATAAACAGATTCTCCCAATTCATTTAACTTGATATCTGCACAACAAAACCTTCCATAAAGCGATCAGGATGCAGCAGTATACTTGAATTTTTAGTTCCTGCCAAAATAAAAACTTACACTGCCCAAGCAGCCTTCCATACTGGCACATAGAAACCTTTTTAAAAGGCCATCAAACCATTATGGGATGAACGGTATTTCAAATTAATCCTCAAATAGGGGGAGAGAGTATTTTCATAGGACCTATTAAATCTACATACCAATTGATTATCTGTTACCAATTCATGCCAGTCCTATAATGATGTCCTTAGTCCATATATGCTATAACTGCTCAACCATTACCAATCTGACAAAAAATATTACATCTTCACAACCAATTATCCTTATCCCATAATAACGCCCATTGACTTCAGAGGGAGCAGAAATGTGTCTTAAGTAACAAAAACCCCAAGTTCTAGTGAAAACCAAGTCGTGAAATGACTTTTCATAACTTGATCAAAGATGGATTAGAAAAACTTGACTGAGGTTCCCTTGCAGAATATGGCTACATCAGTGGTAAAACCTCGCTTCAGTTTCATGCGCACATGAACTTTTCTACTTAAAAAAAAAAAAAAAAAGTATATTTACATTGTGATCTAAATTCACCTGCCACAATTCTCTGCTCATTTTTTTAATTTAACCCTAATCTACCACTTATGTTCTTTATTTAAACAAAACTTCTTGTACTAGTAAATGCAATACCCCACTGTATTTCATAATTGCCAATGCTATAATAACGTGCTATAAAATGCCAACTGAAGCAGCATATTAGTCAAAGGTAGAAGGTTGACTCTCTTATTCCTCTACTCCCAATCATATACATGTAACGTATGTGTTATGGATTTCTAGGCCAGCGCTTTACTGCACCTTAGATAAACATTTTACTTAAGTTTTTAAAATGCTGTAGAGTCTAGGGTCCTAGTTTAAGTCAAGAAATTTCTCTGACAGAATTTTTATTGATTACTAGTTAAATTTCATATTCTGTGCTAGATTATTTTATTGTATTTTGCCACTTTTCCAGTGGCTTCTTGGGCTACCACATTCTGGTTCATAAAAGAAATAGATTGATAATTCTAAAATATTATTTTGTCACTGAGTTTACTTTGTTCCAAACTTTTGGAAACAAATACAAATATATATATATATATAAAAACTGTGAAAGCAAACTGGCTTAATAATGAATTTCAGGATCAATTTTAAGCCCCAATCCTGTCAACACTTTAAAGCACGATTAACTTTAAGCACGAATGGTGCTTGTTTACTTCAACGGAATTATTCATGTGCTTAAAAGTTAACCAAATGTGCAAGTATTTGAAGGATGAGGGCCTTTGTCTTTCAATGTTATTTCTTATAGTGCTCCTACTCGCATCTCTGCTGTTAGTCATCTGCAACACATGCTTAGCGCCCACAGTGACCTGAAGGATCCTTAAGAGAAAGCTAAGGGAAAAAAAAAAGAGTTATCTATAGTAACTGTTGTTCTTTGAGATGTGCTGTGCACATATACAGTCCACTGCAGGAGTATGTGAACCAATGCACTCGAGCCAGAGACTTCTGCCAACAGTACCACGTGTCCCTGCTCTCCTCGTGCATTGAACTGAGGCCATTAATGGAGCATGTCTGCTGCCTCCCTCTCCATTCCTTCTCGCCACTTGTGAAATTATTGACCAAAGTATCAGGGAAGTTGGAAAGGTCATGGAACATGTCATGGAACATATTTGTGCACAACACATCTCAAAGAATGTAGGTAAGTAACCATTTTTTTCTCCTTTGAGTGATTGTGCACGTATACATTCCACTGCAGGGGATTCTGTAGCAGTTCCCTTACAGGTGGTGGGACTGCGGGATATCTGGACAGAGACTGCAATACTGACTTGCCAAAGTTAACATCGTCCCGAAAGATACATACAGACAACCATGCTGGTCTCTGCAAATATCTGTTATGGGAACGTTGCTCAGAAAAGCTGAGGAAATGCACCGAGCCCTGGGGAAGTGAGAAGTTATTTTCAGTGGAAGAGAGACTTTTGCAAGATCTTAACAGAATTTGATACAGTCAGAGATACAGTGTGAGATATGTTGAGCTATCAATGGTTTGCCTTTGACTCTCTTGGCATAGACTACAAAGGGCGTGGAAGAGGCGCTGAACAACTTAGTGCAGTCAACATAGAATACCAACGTTGTATGGACATACGAAGTGTGAAGTCTTTCGGCCTGACTCAGACCCCGACTCTTGCTTACTGAACCTGGCTCTTGCGATTCCTCCAACTCCTGCTCAATAACTACCGACCCTGAAGTGCAGACTGCAGCCCAGCTGTGACAGCTAGGCCAGACCACCTAAGCCTCAATTCCTACACCACCATGAACGTAGAAAATCCAGATTCACAATGCAGAATCATCCACCAAAATTCTGAATTTACTGATGTTGGTGAGAGAGAGTTATAAAATGCATCAATCACTTTGACCATACAGTCCCCTAGAAATTTTCATTGTTCTAGAGTTCAGAGTGACAAACTGAAAAACCTAGAGTCCCACAAAAAAATACACTCTCTGTTTTAAAACCACACACAACATAAAAGAGTAAATCAGTCCTTTACAACGGAGGTTTCAACAGTACTAAAATCCCATCTCATGTCTGCTGAGCCAACAACTAACACAAGTGGACTAATTTATTGGCACTGCCGATACAAGCACGTGTGGGTCTCACCCAATTCTATTTTCTGTGCCCAAAGGCGCTGATGGAATCTTTATCTTTCCGAGGCTCATATAAAAGCATTCTCCGCAGAATCAGTCCCCGGATAGCATACAACGCAGACACTAAGGACACCAGAAACCAACATCTTGGACACCTGGTGGATTGCCCAACTAGGAGCTGAGGATTTCAGTACGCAGTGTTCCCCTAACTTTTGAAAGATAAAGTCCCCAGCATTTAGGAAAATAAAACCAATACATCCTCCTTCAACCCTCCATGCATGGTCAAAGGCCTGCCCATGTGTGAAGCTTCATATTATGTTCCTTCTCCTTCAGATCTTGCAGCATGTGAAGAGGACAAGGGAGGCTCCTGTGGAATTTGTACATTACACAGGGATTGAGGGAAGGTTTTGTAATGGATCCTTGCATAAGATGCCCCTTCCAAGACCTTTTTTCCACTTCTCCTATTGCATATTGTTTTGAGAGTGATCCTTGAAACAGGCTCAGGGCATGGAGGAGGTAGTGTCAAACGCAATCGTATAGCCGTGTCAAATGACATCCAGGACCCACTCGTCCATTGTTATCGTGCTCCATGCAGGTAGAAAGTTTGTGACGGCCCCCAAAGGGGGTGGTGGGCAACTGCGTTGGGATATAAAGTGGTTGACGGCTCTCTAGATGCACTCAGAAATATTGCTTACGCAAAGATTGGGTATGCTGCGCAGAGGGCTGCACTGGTGGACGAGACCTGTGGACCTTCAGGCACTTCTGTGGAGGTTCGTAGGCTTGTTGGTGGTAGCACTGGGGAGTTCTATAGCATCATGTAGGCAATGGGCAATAAAATTTTCATTTCAGCACTGGCGCATATTATATATATATATATATATATATATATATATATATATACACGCACATGCCATGGGGTTGCAGGGTGGCTCTACAGTCTTTCAGTGACTAAGTGATTAATACTTAGTCCGGCCTTGAGTGCAGGGGACTGGACTAGATGGCCTCTCAAGGTCCATTCCAGTTCTATGATCTTCTCGTTGAAGAGCTGTGATTCATCAAAAGGGAGGTCCTCAACTGTGCTCTGTACTTCTCTAGAGAAGCCTGAGGAATATAACCAGGATTCCCTCCTCATGACTATTCCAGTCACCACTGTACGTGAGGACATGTCTGCAGAATAAACCGTGGCCTGAAGTATGTCCTAGAGACCACCTTGCCCTCCTCCAAAATAGTTTAGAAGCAGGCACGATCCTGCTGAGGTAGTTTATCTGCAAAATCCACCATCTGCCCATAGTTTAAAAAAATCATACTTGGCCAGCGGTGCTATGTAGTTTAAGATACAGAACTGGAGGCTGACTGAGGAAAAGACCTTTCTACCCATAAGGTCTAACCCCCTTGTCAGAGGCGGTGGAGCGTGGATGCTGTTGCCTGCCCCACTCCGTAGCAGCCTGGCTTACCAGGCAGAGGATGGGAGAACAGAAACTCAGACTCTTTGGGCGGGGGGGAGGGGTGAGGGAAGACGACGTAGTACCTCTTTACCATCACCTTTGGGTGGCGGCACACATGGCCGGGCCATGCCACATGGTGTGTGCTGGTTGGAGAATGCCGTTTTTGATTGGTAGGGCCACTCTGGCTGGTATTGATGCATGCAAGATATCTAGTAGTTGGTGCTGACTGTCTTGCACTTCCTCCAATGGAATCTGAAGAGCCTTAGCAAGTCTCCTGAGCAGCTTCTGAAATTGACGATAGTCGTCCAGTAGAGAAGAGGGGGTCGATGACACAGCCACATCGAGGGATGACAAGGGAAATCTCTCTGGATCCGTCAGTACCGATGGAGCCGAGCTGACTGGCGCATCATCCGATCCCAGTTCCAAACATCTACTCAATGAAGGATGGGGTGGTGAGACAGGGGATTCCTTCCAGGTTGAGCAAGACAGTTCTGAAGATGAATATATGGGCCACAAGCTCCAATATAGCCAACCTGGTTGATCCTGCTGTTCCTGCAGCTCTGCCCATGGAGCCGGGTACCAGTGGCTCCTGGGCTGAGGCAAGAGAGGGTACTGTCACGGTGGCGTCTGAACCCTCTGTTAGTCATGCCTTCAGAATGGAAGCGGCGGACCATTTGTAGTATCCGAATCCTCAGACTCAGAGGAACCGAAGTCCTGTACGAATGGGGGCACTGATGGGGCTGATTGAATGGGGTGTGCTGTAGGAACACAACCAGAGGGCAGCAAATCCAACATAGAAGAAGGGGCCCTCTTAGCAGGTGAATGGACTGGAACAAGTGGAGACATCAACCATTCCAGGGCAAACGATTCATGAGGCCCCTGAGCACATCCGATTCTCCCCGGCATTAACGGCACCCGGTCCACAGAAGGAACCAGGGCCGGTAAGGGGGCTGCCTTGGGACTGACGAGTCACACTGTGCCAGCGGAGCCGATGCAGAAGGGGTGCACGGTTCAGGAACTGGGACCAGCAGATCTGGCAAACTATGTGATTTCTTTTCACTATTGTGGCCTTGGAATGCGCCCCTCCTCCGTGGCTAGAACTCATGGACGGTGCAGAGTCTTTCTTGGATCTGGAAGAAGACTTACTGCCATGCTTACGCGCATGCTTCTGTGGTTCATGGCTAGGCCCCAGTGTGGGGTCCATAGCACTGGTACCTGCAGAACCCAACTGGGACTCTGTGGAGGGGGGTGCACTCCTGGACTGCTCAGGCTGATGTACCGGGGGGGCAGGGGGAAGAGAGAAGGGGGCTGGTCTTCATCCAGGATCCAACAGTAGCCCCATGGCAACCTCCATGAGGTGCTTCTTAAGGTGTAGGCCCTGGCCTTCCTGGGTAAGGGCAGGGAAGGAGGGGCAGATACTGCACCTGGATACGACATGGGCTTCCCCAAAGCAGTACAGACAGCTACGTACAAGAATAGAAACAGTTTTTCTGGAAAATTTGGAAAGTGCATCACCAAGGATGAGAGAAAAGTGGAAGCTCCAACTCGGATGATGTGGTGGTGAGAAGAAATTGAAGATGCAGTCACTCCACCCCCCCCCTTTACCACCTCAAGTGAAACCACAAGGCAATGCAAGGGCCGATGGAAACTACTACTTTTAAAAGCTCCGGCTCCAGGAACACGGTGCATGCACATAACCCTCAGTGGAATACATAGGGACCATCACTTGAAGAAATAAACAAACAGATTGTCCCACAGAAGCATAACCTGTGGCAACTGAAGCAGAATAAATTTCTTGATTTGTTTTACATAGGATATTTCTATTAATAAAACCCAGCATAGCATTTGCCCTTTATGCAACACATCACATTGTTGACTCATTCAGTTGATCATCTACAATAAACTCCAGCTTATTTATGGCCTGCTGCATTCGCCCATTTTATATTTTTCAGTTTGATTATTCCTTCCTTTGTGAATCACCGACTCTCATTTTATTGACTTTAGACTATTTCTCCATTTTATCAGGGTCATGCTGTATTTCAGTTATAGTCTCCCAAGTACTTATGTTGCCTTCATACTGGCTTCAGATTTGATTAGTATACTCTCCACTCCACCCAATGGAAATATTAATAAGTAATCATTCTTATGTTTATTGGTGGTACTAACAACAAACTCCTATGGGATCTCATTCAAGACCTCCCAAATTCAAAGAGAACTATTACTAATTACCTTTGGTATTTGATTTTTATAAAGCTAATTGCAAACACCTTACACAATTATAATTCTTTATAGTTCTCCAATTTCCCTATGAGAATGTAATCTGGAACTATACCAAATGTTTAATTTAAAGTCAAGATGCACTTTGAACACTGCATATCCTTTCTCAAGTAAGATGGGTACCCTATTAAATAGCAAAAAAGAAAAGTTAGTTTATTATGATCTTATATTGACAAACCCATATGATCTAGTGATTAGAGAGGGGACTAGGAGTCCTGAATTTTGTTCTTGACACATTCACGAACTATGTGAGACCTTGAGTAACTATGTATCTGCTTCACTTCCTCAAAGGGGGGGCTGTGAAGTTTCAGGCTCCTAGGGTAAGTAGTAATACAGACTCAACGCCCTTCACTTAGTGGGAATTATTTGTTAAATTGAGCCACCTCCTTCATTGTTTTCTCTGGAGGTTCTCAGCAACATTACAGTTGAATAGGGAGTATATATCTGAAGACTACAGCAATTTTTGCTTCGCTACAGTGAAATACTGTAAAATGATGTAATGTCCATTAATTCAATTTCAAGATTTTTCCTTAAAAAGGAAAATGCATTTTAGCTTACTTATGTACATGCTGTTAACATAGTTACTTACTTTTGCACAGGGTGTGCATCGAATCAGGTTTAAATTAGAAAGGCACAAATTAGAGAAATTATGAGATTTTTGTGTTTTATACTCTTGTTTCTGACTGAGAATCTTGAAAGACCACTGACACTACAAAAAAAAAAAAAAAAAAACACAAAGGGGAAAAAAAAAAAAACCAAAAAAAAAACAAAAACCAAAAAAAAAAAAAAAAAAAAAAAAAAAACCAAAATGTGAAAAAAAAAAAAAACCACAAGTGTTGCTGGATCCGTAAATAGAAGGATCAGACATACTTGGGACTCAATCCTACAAAGGTACTGAGCATAAGGATCCCGATCAAGCCACATACTTAAGCTTGTGCATTACTATAAATATCTGAGTAGTGCCATTAACTTCAATGTGACTAGTCACATGCTGAACATTAGAGATGTACTTTAGCTTAAGTGCTTTGCTGGACTGAGTGTTTGGCACTTAGTACCTTGCAGAATTGAACCCTGTATCCATAACCCAAGACAGAGGTGTTTGGGGGAAAAACAAAAATTGTTTTCAGGTCACCTACTGTCACCATTTTATCTACAGAGTCCACAAGAGAAAAACAACTCATAGTAATACTTACCTTTGGTAAGATGGAAAACTTGTCTTACCTGTCTCTTAACTGTATTAGTATTTCAGTATAATTCTAATTAAAAGATAAGTAACTGTTCTGAAAAAGTTGGGATAGTAAAATATGTCCCATCTCTGTAGTGAGAGCAGCTCTTATGAAAGTACTGAAGACCATTTCTTGATGCTCCACGTAGCAGTTAAGTATCTTTTATTATTACTGAACCAAATAGCATGCCCTTGAACAATTCTGCGTTCAATATACTTTGTGGGGAGGGAAAATTAGGACAGAATGCAACAAGATTTCAAATACAGATCTTCTCAGTATTTTAAAATTTAATGAGGTATTAAGACTAGCTTAATATGGAATGAGTCATGTTTTTAAGAGATGCAATAACAGAACTGTATTTCAAATCTTGGCTAAAAAGATGTTCTTAAATAAAAAAAGTAGTATTGTTTTCTGGTGGAAAGCAGTTGAGATTAGCAATAAAATTTTGGAGCTAATAGAAAGGTCTGAGGGTACAGCTAGCCTCACGCTTTTCCACAGTGAGTGCCATTCTACCCTGAAAAGTGACTGGGCCAGCATATTGCCTATGAAACATCCATACCCCATTTTAAGGGTGTGACGGGTTGGATCACAGAAACCCCCTTGGGAGCTGCCACCCGATGTGCAAAGACTACCCCTGCTTCTGTTTTCCCTGCCAGCTCAGGACTCCAGCACCCTGTCTTGCTGAGCGAGACACTCCAGTCTGGCTCCAACACAGACCCAGGGTCTGAATCACTTGTCCCAAAGCTGCAAGTTTACCTGAAACCAGCTCACAGGAGTGTGCTTGTCTTTAGCACTCAGATGCCCAACTCCCAATGGGGTCTAAACCCAGATAAATCCGTTTTACCCTGCATAAAGCTTATGCAGGGCAAACTCATAAATTGTTCGCCCTCTATAACACTGATAGAGAGATATGCACAGCTGTTTGCTCCCCCAGGTATTAATACATACTCTGAGTAAATTACTAAATAAAAAGTGATTTTATTAAATACAGACAGTAGGATTTAAGTGGTTCAAAGTGGTAACAGACAGAACAAAGTAAGTCACAAGCAAAATAAAATAAAATGCGCAAATCTATGCCTAATCAAACTAAATACAGATAATCTCACCCTCAGAGATGCTTCAGTAAGTTTTTCTCAGACTGGACACCTTCCAGGCCTGGGCACAATTCTTTCCCCTGGTACAGCTCTTGTTCCAGCTTAGGTGTTAGCTAGGGGATTCTCCATGATGGCTCCTCTCACACTCTGTTCTCTTCCACCCCTTTATATATCTTTTGCATAAGGCGGGAACCCTTTGTCCCTCTGGGTTTCCACCCCCCCTCACTGGAAAAGCACCAGGTTAAAGATGGAGTCCAGTTCAGGTGACATGATCACATGTCACTGCAAGACTTCATTACTCACTTGCCAGCACACACATATACAGGGAGATTCACAGGCAAACAGCCATCTGCAGACAATGGGAGTCATCAAGATTCCAAACCATCATTAATGGCCCACACTTTACATAATTACAATAGGCCCTCAGAGTTACATTTTATATTTCTAGTTTTAGATACAAGAAAATAGGATGATCACACTCGGTAGATTATGAGCTTTGTAATGATACCTTACAAGAGACCTTTTGCATGAAGCATATCCCAGTTACGTTACATTCACTTATTATGTTTTTATAAAACCATATAGACTGCACAACGTCACAAAGGGTTTAGCTGAGACTTAAGTGGTGCATAGAGTTTGCGTAGGTCAGGAGTAGGCAATAATTTTTGTAGGGGGAACACTCCACGAATTTTGATAAGTCACCATGGGCTGCACATTTCTACTATATTAATGGAGGGGATGCAAGGTCTGGGAGGGAGTTTGGGCGCAAGAGGGAGCTCGGGCGCAGAAGGGGGTTCTGACCTGGGGCAGGAGGTTAGGGTGTGTGTGGGGGGGTGCGAGGTGCGGGCTCTGGCCAGGAGGTGCTTACCACAGGCAGCTCCCAGCCATTGGTGCAGCAGGGCTCAGGCAGGCTCCCTACATGCTGTGGCCCCATGCCGCTCTCAGAAGCGACTGCAGACGGCTGCTGCTGGCACGTCTCTGCGCGTCCCCCTTGGGGGGGAAGAGGGGCAGCGGGCCTCCGTGCACTGCCCATGCTCGCAAGCACCGCCCCCTTCAGCCCCCATTGGCCGGTTTCCGGCCAATAGGAGCTGTGAGGATGGTGCTGGGGGCGGGGGCAGCGCGCAGAGCCATCTCCCCCCCAGCCAGGGGCACATAGAGACACGCCAACAGCAGCCGGCCACTTCCAGGAGCGGCGTGTTGCCACGGCCTGCCAGAGCACCCCGCTGCGCCGCGAAACTTTTAGCAGCCCGGAGATCGCAAGGTGGCAGTCAAAGAGCCTGGCGGGCCAGACAGAAATGTTAGACGGGCCGGATCCGGCCCGCGGGCCATATTTTGCCCACCCCAGGTGTAAGTCCTCTGCACAGAGGTGTTTGTCAGAGTTATATTTGCTCTCTTTAATGACAAGGTAATATTGCATTATGTTTCACTCCTGGTTGTCTTGTCCAGCCAATACAGCTTTTCCGTCTTATGCATTATCAGAGTTGTTTACTAAATTCAATATCAGGACAAATCAGTTACATCCATACAAACCCACTGCCTTTTTTGGTGTTACTCAGAGCACAAGATGAAGGCAGTGAGGTTGTGAAACTTTAACTAAGGCCGTAATTGATTTGCATATCTTTTAATACTCATGATTATACAAAGTGAAGAACCCAGTTCAACTCTCAGAACCCAGGGGGAATTTTCAGGGTTCTCAGTTAAAAAAAATCTTTTTTTTTTATTTGTGAACGAAGCATATTTGTCACTTTTCAGGTTAGAGCTGCAGGTTATGATTTTAAAACTGCTGCATTGTGACAAAAGAGGACATCAAAATTACAAGGAAAGCAATCACACATGGAGCTGATCAGAGGTAGAGGCAATAATTTGAAACCCTTTCCCTGGTCCTCACTTCTGTGACTTTCTCCCCCAGTCCTCACTTCTGCTCTTGATCTGCTCAACCACTACAAAAGCTACAGTAACTTAAAAACAGTCTGCAAAGTTAAACTTGCAATAATCTACCATGCTTATTAACATTACACGGAGGGAGTGAGAAAAGCTGACATCAGCCTTGCCTATTTCTGTGAGCAAAGAGTAACTTCACTAGTTTTATGCTGGCAAATGTGTTGAAACAATAGCTTTTTAACAAGAGAAGCTGTTAGTATTGAAATGAACTTTCAAAAGCATGCTACTGGGGGTAGTAGAATATCTAGCCAAAACAACCACTTGCCCATGCCCTTGGTCAGAAGAAGAAACAGAAAGTTACCAACAGGGTGAAAGTTTAATTTGATAACCTTTTATTAGTACCATTTGTTGAAAACAAAATACGTTGCTATATTTGCCCACAGGATTAAATCTGGAAATACTTGTAAATTCCTTTGTAAACTGGTATAAAGCTTTGGTTTTTGCTGCAGAAAATTCTACTTGCATGCTAAAAGTAAGACCTGGTCTACACTACAGGGCTAGGACGGACGGAAGATGCCTAGCATCAACCTAGCTGCAGAAGCGTCTTCACTTAAATTTGGCTCCCGCCAATGTAAGTACCTCTCTACACCGATTTAGTAACACCACCTCCCCGAGCGGCGTAGCATCACAGTTGATGTAATTAGGTCGACATTGTCAGTGTACACACTGCGTTGCTTACGTCAACTGTTACTGGCTTTCAGGAGCTGTCCCACAATTCCCCACGCTGACAATACAATCTATACAAGTGTTCCTGCTGAGCACGCGCACCTCCGGCACAAGGAGCTAAATACTGCACCCAAACAAGTGATTAATAACTGCAGTGGCTGTATGCTGACGCAAGTTAGGTTGTTATAATTTTGTAGTGGAGACATGGCCTAAGACTTTCAAAAACATTATTTACAGTATAAGATTGACTTACAATGGTACTGGAAGAAAGACTCATACCACTTTTTTGTAGGCGGTTAAAATTGTATTTACCATTGGCAGTGCATTGATGTAGGGAAGTTCTCCTGTCTGCTGCCTCCAGTCACAGGAAGATGATGCTGAAAAAGAAACGGAGACACAAATAAAAGGATAAGATTTAACATTTAAAAATAGATGTGCTAACAGAATAAAACACAGTTTAAAAAACCAATATCAGTTGTGGTACCAGATGGCTCAGGGGATCAGTAAGAGACACTAACGTTTTCACCTCAGAATTTATATACAGGACTAAATCAGCAGTGATTAGGAGTGGGAATAAGAAGAATTAGTTTCCCTATCAGTCCTGTTGCAGGTGTCCACATCATAAAAATTACCCTTGCAGTGGGGGTACAGAACTTATGACTAAATAACTATGGGAAATGAACTGTCTTATGCCATTAGGCCACTGGACACTTGCATCCACATTCAGTGGAAATCCACACAGACAAGGGTTCATCCCCAAGAAGCCTATAGCTGGACTTGATATATTTCTCCAGAGACGGGTTCTCAGATGTTGGCATTGTTATTGCCCATGCCAAATCTGTTCTAGGAATAAAAGACTTCAGAGGAAACTGATATTTATGTAGCACCTTTTGTAAGCACTAAAACAAAAAAATCCTTCCATTGATTTGATTGTAGAACATTCATTTTGAATGTTTAATTGGGATTGGAAGTGGTAAATTATACATTTTCCTAAGGCATACATTACATTAGTCAATATAAGTATGCACATTTAGAAGAACATGCAAAGCAGTTAAATTTACCAAGTTGTACAATAACTTAGAAAATTGAGGAAGTCAGCTTATTTTAGCTGCATGGATACATTTGAAAAAATACATTATAAAAATCCTGCAGGTAGGACATTCAAGAGCAGACTGGTATTGAGGCAGATTTAAAAAAAAAAAAAAAAGAGACAACAAAATTGACTCCATTTCCTATTTTCTAAATGAATGTTTTAAAGCCACAAAACGCAGTAATAATTACTGAGTAATAATTAGCTCGTCCAGAGGTAGAAGAATACTGCAAAACAGTATTCTCAAGCATGTGTTTGATATCCAAATAGCTGCTCACTCCAGCCATGTTCATGCCCCTTTTTATTCACTACTTACAAATGAATTTTTGTTCACATAAATGGTTGGAGAGGGACTGCTTTCCATTTGAATACCAGTGTTTGCAAGATTATTTGCTATTGGCGATTTCAAAAAAAAAACAAAAAAAAACAGTCACCTGATCAGAGAGCAGAAACAAGACCATGTGACTTAGGGTGACCAACCATGTAATGGACAACAAAAAGTTTGCAAATAACCCACAAAACAAAATTTGTTCACATGAATTGTTTGATCAATTATTAGCAACAAACAACTGAATTTGTAAAAGTTCATTCACCCACAGAAAAATTGTTCATTAATCCTTGAAAAAAATTGACCAAATTAGTCAAAGTGGTCTGTTATGAAAATGTCAGACAACTCTATTCAAAAACAAGCATCCTGTGCACCAGAAATTAATGAGTTTACACTATTCCCAGAACATTCTACAAGCTATCCATAAGCACGCATCAAAGAGAAATGTAACCTTCATAATACAAGCGTATGGAGGCGCCGCAGAGGATGAGAATGAATGCAAAATATGTTGGGAATTCAGATATTTGCAAATGTGCTTCTTCTTCCTTGCTTAGTTGCATTAGTAATGCAGAAATTATCGGAATCAAAGGAGGAAAAAATCCACTTATTAAGTGGCATGATATTTTATGTGGAAAAAGTGAATATATCTTTTTATACAGCTAGAGCCTCATATTAGGACAGAAGAGAAATCTTCATCACATCACTCAGCATAAACAGTGTATAGATACATTACTTGCCTATAATTGGAGTTCTCTAAAAGAGATTTCTTGAGACACATGCTGTTAGATCACTACGCTTACTTTGAGAGCAGACTAAACCACTTCAAGGTTTTGTCTCACAATGGAATACATTGGTGGACAGTGAAAGATGATAAAATCCAGCTCTGTAGCCTAGTTATTGGTGTGACACATTTTGTGTTGTTTTATTTATGAAGATAGTAAGAGGTGTGAGGAAACAGATAAAAACAGTCGGATACAACAAGAGAGGCTTTCTTCAGCCTAAGTTAGTTGTCAGGATTGCCTCTCTCCAATTCCTTCCTTTCCCAGTATTAATTTCAGAGTGCAGTTCTTAAGGTCAAAGCTATAGAGAGAAAGCTCTCACTTTGCTCTGTGGGAGGGGCTTTATGCCATAACTGTCGTCGTCGTCCATTTTAAATCTAAACACAGTCCTGACAAATTGAGCAGCTGGAAGCAAATGAGTTACAAAAGAACACAGAATAGGAAAAGAAAACAAAAGAGGCGACTAAGTAGGGCAAATAAAAAGTGAGCTCTCAGAAGTATTTCAGGACTCCGTCACACCCTTTCCGCTAGTTTGTCAAACCCATAATTCAAACAGGAAAGATAATCTGCCACTAATTTTGCTTACCAAGACAATGAAGAATGGTAAAGGTGCAGAGCTGTAGAGCAAAGAACCTCCACCTAAACCTGGGATTATACTCCTTCACAGAAAGTAGCCACTCAGTGACAGGTCTCCACGTTGAACACTCACTCACACAAGGAAGTAATCTCTCAGGCTATCCCATATCCACTTATTTGCCATGTATTCACTTTTGATGGTAGCAAACCCAGCATTGGAAGCAAGGAGGACTGGCAGTTTTTCCTCCATTCTTTTCCTGCATTAGCAGTACTTCAAATAATACAGCTGATAACCAACAACTTCACAGGCAGATCAGGGTAACATCCAGACCTTTCAGGACTAGATCACTGCATGGGCAGTTTTTCATCCCTGGGAGAGCTACCTCCCAATCCTTAAATTGCAATGTCAAATGTATGAAACTCACTTATCTGAAACCTCCTTTTTTCAGTATCTCAACAGGGTCATATCTCCACGTCAGGAGACGTGACCCTGGTTAAGGTAACAGGAAATTTCAGAAAAGTGAGTATTGGATAATTCAGTGAGAAGCATCCTTGGGGAGAGAAGCAATGTAACAAAGTCTTTAGCTAAATTGATCAGGCTAAGCAAAAATGCTTTAACTAAGGACATCTAAAATAACAACTGTAAATCTATAGATGTGTATGTAAAATTGTATACCTCTGATTACTAGGGTTACCAGGTGTCTTGTTTTCAACTGGAACATCCGGTTGAAAAGGGACCCTGGCAGCTCTGGTCAGCACTGCCGATCAGCCCGTTAAAAGTCTGTCTCCACGCTGTGCCCTGGAAGCAGCCAGCAGCAGGTCCGGCTCCTAGGCAGGGGCGACACGGGGCTCCACGTACTGCCCCCGCCCCGAGTACAAGCTCCGCACTCCCAATGGCCGGGAACCACGGCCAATGGGAGCTGGGGGGGGGGGGCCTGTGGACAAGAGCAGCCTGCAGAACCTCCTGCCCCCCTGCCTAGCAGCTGGACCTGCTGCTGGCTGCTTCCAAGAGCAGCGCGGTGCCAGGACAGGAAGGAAGCCTGCTTTAGCCCCGCTGTGTCACTGACCGGGAGCCGCCCGAGGTAAGCCTGCACCGCAACCCGAGCCCCAACCCCCTGCCCCAGCCCTGAGCCCCCCCCCCAACCCAGAGCCCCCTCCTGCAACCCAAACCCCTCATCCCTGGCCCCACCCCAGAGACTGCACTCCCAGCCGGAGCCCTCACCCCCCCGAACCCCAACTCCTTGCCCCAGCCCAGAGCCTCCTCCCACACCCTGAACCCCTCATCCCCAGCCCAGAGCCCGCACCCCCAGTCCAGAGTCCATACCCCCTCCTGCACCCTAACCCCCCGCCTCAACCCACAGCCCCCTCCCATATTCCGAATCCCTCTGCCCCACCCCCCAGTCTGGAGCCCACTCCTGCACCCCAAACCCCTCATCCCCAGCCCCAGCCCAGAGCCCACACCCCAGCCAGAGCCCTCATCCCCTCCTGCACCCTGAACCCTTCATTTCTGGCCCACCCCGGAGCCTGCACCCCCAGTTAGATCCCTCACCCCCTCCCATACCCCAATCCCCTGCCCCAGCCCAGTGAAAGTGAGTGAGGGTGGGGGAGAGCAAGCCACTGAGGGACGGAGAATGTAGTGAGCAGGAGATGAGCCTCGGGGAAGGGGCGGGGCTAGGGTCTTCGGTTTTGTGCAATTAGAAAGTTGGCAACCCTACGGATTATAGTCCTATCTCCATACATGCTTCTTATGTTGCTTGCCTTCTTAGATTTTAAGTCCTTTGGGGAAATGTCTATATCTTATTGTGTGTCTCTACAGCATCTACTACAATGGGGCCTTGATTCTGATTGAAGCCTCTGGGTGCTACTGCAATGTAAATGGTAAGTAAAGAATAATGGAATAAAGTTCATTTCTTTAACTGTTGTATTAGTGATACAGGTAAGGGGATTTGATTTATTAAATGCATTTTTTAACTTGACATTGCCCCTTTTCAAAAGGGCCTACAAGAACAATGACAAAAAGTCAATCACCTTTTGTTTGGCACAGCCCAGCCACCAAATGCATTAAAATACAAAGTATCAAGTTCGGCTATAAGAAAACAAAACAAGGTAAACTGAAATGGTTAAATGTTACAGCACCCCTACCACAATAAGAGACCATCATTGTGTCTGATCAAAAACCAAAGGGTCCGTTGAGGCTGTTTAACTCCCACTTGTGTTAATTAGTTGTTGACCCCAACATTGAACATGAGTTTTCTAGATGTCTATATTGCCTTTTAAAACTACTCTGGGTTTTTTTTTTTTTTTATCTGTAATTGAGTCCTTGAGGACCAAGTTTTCTGAGTGAAGATAGCTTTCCAAGAAGGTTTCACAATCCTATTCCAAATTATCCCACTGGCATTTGTTAATTTGATGCATGCCTTTAAAGACCAAATTGCAGGTGACTATCACTATTTATTTTATTGAATTTTAGAATATCTATCCTATTATCAGTATCACTGCTTGTCATGTGACTTGGACCAGGTAACTAATACCAATAGCAACTTAAATTACACAAAGTGAATGAATGACAAAAATCTCTCCAAAAAGCATCACACAGTAAATGAAATAATGTAAGGCTGAAACAAACTGGCTTTAAGTTTACGCCCTGTATACACTACAAGTGAGATTTTTAAAAGCATTCAGCATTAGGCTAACTTGGCTTCTGTTAACGTCAGTTTTGGTGGGAGCAGATTTAGGTCACTATTTAATGCTTCTGAAAAAGCCCACCTTACAAGTGCAACTGTTTTTGGAGTTTTGTTTTGGGTTTTTTTGTAGCTCATCTGACCTAATTCAACAAATACTGTTGAGTTGTGTCTACACAGCAGCTTCCTTTACAACAAAATGATGTGCTTACTGTTCTGTCTGCTGACCTAAATAAATACATTCTGGGAAGCTATCCCCAATACTTCATCAGGGAAAAGAATACCAAGAGGTTATGTACACAGAGCAGCAGGAATAACAACACAAGGGGTAATGAACTTGGAGATATTATGCTGCAGAGACAGCTGGAAGAAAGGAGCTCCAACCAAACTGGTCACACAAACATGCTTAAAAAGTCCCATCTACACTGCCAAAAACAGTATGCCAACCCAGTTAAAGAAAGACAACTACATGCCAGCCTAGGCTGCTGCCATGGTGATGCACTCTTAGATGCCATGGTTACCAGCAAGTGTTAATCATGTTGCATGTGGATAAAACCACAGTTAAAGCCAATCACGTCACCAAATGGCTACAAACTTGGTTAAAAATGTGCAGTATATATGCAGCTTTGTACTACTCCTTTAACATAGTCCTGTTTCCAGCCTAAACCATTGGCAGAACAATGATTTTCCAAAGCTAGCTGTCAGTACTTAACCATTCAGTCTACAAACACACTCCCCCCTCCATCCATTTCACAATGGATCCTACATGGAAGAAGGTAGGGTCAGTTCTACTGCTAAAACACTGAATTTAGTGTGGATTTTAAGAGGATTGGCTCTTCATTTGAACTTGTGCTCATGTTTTTTTCTTCTAATTCTTTTAGGAACATGTTTACATTTCAGTTGGAGATGCTGCTTTCAAAGATTTCTACATTGCTTGAGTTTTCACAAGAAAAATGTACTCAGTCAATTTTGTTCTTTGTGGACTACAAAAGTCTTACATACCAACGGTATCTTGGCTACTAGACTCTCCCTTGATGTATTGCTTTTTTCCAGCTATAGCACATGGAATGGGAGCCACAACCAAAATGAAAATAGAGTTGGGTATAGATATTCCCCTACTCCCCACCCACTAACTAGGCAGCAGAATCATTCAGAACAGAATTTTAATTGTCCCTAAAGTAAAAAGCACAACAAAAAACATGTTTGATGACAGATAGCAGAAGAGTGTAGACAAGTGAGTCAGAGTGAGATTATATTTAAAGAAAACCCAGAACAATGAAATCCATAGGAATAAGAAAGCGAAGAAGCTAGCTGTATGGCACGAGGGTGCTGGAAGAGAAACAGTCTTGGTCAGACCCAACAGCAACATAATGCACGAAAGCAATCTTCTGTCAATATCAACTAATGTGTAACTCTTGGAAATTAGAGGAAAGAATAAATGGAGTATATGTGGCAGGAGCTACTTTGCACCATAGTTCACCTACTATTTATTTAAATGAAATTCACTGAAAAATAATTGGGGGAAACTGAAAGGTAATGCGGTATAGAAGCTTCAAGTTCAAATCCAGCCTAGGTCAGCTGAGACCATCTGTTATCACCATCCAAGGTCTGAACATCACATGAAATACATTTAGGTTCATCACTAATATTGTCAGATCAAAAAGAAGATGCTCTTCTGAGTGGTTCTTAACTTTCTCATTCCACTTGGAGACGGATCTATGTTTTTCATTCAACCTAATTCCCCTGCCCAAAACACGGAGTTAAATATCCTCTATAATAGTGCTACTGAAGGGCGTTTGATAACATCTACTTCATAAGGGTAAATTCATGTTTATAAAGCACTTTGAAATATTTAGATGAAAGGCATTATAGATGTGCAAAGCATTATTATCACTGCCAAAAGGTGGCTACATTTTATCTCAGCATTGAGCAGTCTTCAGTATTCTTATTTTATACCCTAGACTCGGATATTGAATTAAAATTCACTGCTGGAGCATTAATCAGAGAGGATACTAATAAAATCAGGCCAGTGCACACAATGGGTCTCCAGCAGACCATGATCTCAAAACAGAAAAACAAAAGTCAACAGGTAAGTTGTGTAGAAACAGCTTACCTCCCCCTATGTAGTATTTGGGGACCATTCAAGCAGTAAGATTATCAAGGATTTAAAATAGATACATACAAATCTGAACTAAAAAGCAAACAAAAGGTACATCCATAAAGACCAAAGCATGAATAAGGAAATTAATTTTTCGGGAAATTCCATTTCATAAGATAGAGCAGTTATAGGTCTTCCACCTGCTTCCAGCTTTGCTGGGCAGAATCAGAATCAGCTTTATGATAGTAGGCTCTTCATGGTGAAGCGAGGGACTAAGAGGTGCAGCTAAGCCACTATAGTATGCACTGTAGACATTTGCTACAGCAAAGGAAGGGTTTTTTCTCCATCCCTGTAGTAAATTCATCCTCTCAGGAGGCAGTAGCTGGGACAACAGAAGAATTCTTCTGTTGACCCTTGACCCTGATCTGTTTGTTGGAAACCAATAGCAGCCCTGAGCTTGGCGATTAGGAATGGCATTGAACAGAGCCACAACAGCGTCTCTGGCTATGGTACCGTCTTCATTGCCCCCATTTTTTACTAAGTGATGAATGACTTGGTCATTGCCTCATATATTATATACACATACACAGATTTTTTGGGTGCTAGGGATAAAATAAACCTGAACTTGGGGGTTCACAGTAACCCTGCTGAAGAACCATACTGGATTATCCCTAGAACTAGAATTCATAGTGGGGCAATAGTACCACTGTAGTTAAATAGTAAATTAGTTTGAAGTTTCACAGCCAATTTTACTAAATGCACTAAAATCCACACGGATTCTCAGATTGTCTTGAAAATTGCTGTGCTTCATGGGGGCCCTGGGTAGGGCCAACTGATCAATTTTGAAGATGTTTGAGCAAGGGACTCCACTTTAAAAAAAAAAAAAAAAAAAAAAAAAAAAACCATGTGGCATCTAAATGTTATGGTTCTTATAACTGTGTACACACGTGGGGCTCAAACTATGAATGAGTCCCTCCAAACTGCCATTACCCATTCAGGATTGATCTCAGCAAGCGTCCAGCACCCATTGCCCTTTTGGATAACAAATATTTAAAAAGTCGTTTAGGGTAAAAGTGGGATCTACAGTGTGGTTGGAACCAAGCTGACAAGCCAGAGAAAGCCATCAACCAAAGTGTCTGGAGGCAGTCTGACATCAGAGTAACTGGATGGTTCACGCGTCATGCTGTGACTTTTGAACCGGAGCAACACCCATCTACTCTGTGTTCAAGTCTCGCCTTCTGTAACTTCTAAGAATGTGTTGTGCACATTAATTGCCCTCTGCCCGGGCTCTTGTCAAAAGTTTTGCCCTGAGAGCAAAGCTTCTGGTTTAAAAGCCAATATTTCAAACTACTCTAAAATCCACATGCATACTCTGATGCCTTATCGGGACTAGGGGTAGTTAGAGGTGTAAATTTAGGGTTATTTGGCCCAGGGGTTCCCCTAATACAGCCCCCACAACAAGGGGTTACTTTTAATATTACATTACTCTAAAACAACATACATAAGGAATTGTCTTGAAACAGGCATGCCACAACATGGAGGGTGGTAGAGTTTGAGGTGGAATTTGGAGTCATTTGGCCAAGGGGCTCCCAAGACATAGTTCCCTGTGAAAGAATGTATGGAAAAAAGTGTACAAACCCTTTAAAGGTAGAGACTGGAGCCTACAGCCTGGGAATAATCAAGGAGGCCCTGCCCCACCATGGAGCTGAGCTAGTTAAACACAGGAACAGAAAGCTGAGGAGATAAAGGGTATGTCTACACTGCAATTAAAAACCCAGGGCTGGTCCATACCAGCTGACTCAGGCTTGTGAGGCTATCAGGCTGTTTAATTGCACTGTAGACTTCTGGGCATGGGCTGCAGTCTGAGCTCTGGGACCCACCCACCTCACAGAGAGGGGAGTAAAGCCAAGAAGGCTACAGGGGGTGGCAGTTTCTCTTTCTCAGGCACCAGGAGACAAGCCTAACCTGACTCAAAGACTTGGTTTGTAGACTTTGTTTGGGAGCTCTGAACCAGATTTTTTAATAAGTCTGGGAGAGCAGAGGACATGCTATTTGGTTAATATGTGCTGACTTCTCCTTGCCCCCCATAGTTCAAGTGAATCTATTGCTGCTCCACTTGGAGAAAGTAAGGTGGGGCACACCTGCAGCACCACACTGGGCCACAAGGGGGCACACAGGGACTGCCCATACCTTTACACTCTCTTAAATGAACTGCTCATAATACTTTCAGATTCTTAGAACGTTTCTGGGTGCACAGCTATGTAACGTTCATGAAAGCTATAGCATGGAGTGCCCCTGAGATGAGCTATTAAGTGATACCAAAGTCCAGTTTTAAGATATTTCAGAAGTTATTGCAATCTAAAAGCTTTAGCACCTCTGCTTAATCAGTTCATTTCTGTGAAAGCTCTTGTTTCTTCAGAAACTCTTTTGTGAGGGATACTCATTGAGTGATGTACTCACATAGTGGCTTAGCTCTGCCCCTAGAATTTAAGGGCCACAACTTTAAACTCCTCTGCTCTGAAGTGCTGCATTCTGTGTATTCAACCCGCCTTTCACTTAGTGTCTGGGGCCACAATGGGAATCACAGTGCAATACTTTATATACGAGATATATGTAATGATGTGCTATAATGTGAACCAGACCTGAAATAACATGGAAGCTGTGACACTATGAAAATGATTATTGTTCTGGTAGTGCAGGAAGTCTCTCCAAATTAGTCAAACACCAGCGCTGAGCACTGTGACTAATAGCATGGACTGCGCAGTTATGCCTATCTGTCACTCAATCGACACAAAAGATTCACGTGGATCAATTTCACCCCTCAAAGTGCTGTAGTTTTGTGAGAAGGACCTGAAGGAAATGTCAGACTCTAGAAAAATTTTAGTCACAATACCATTTTTGAAACAAAAACCTCCAATGATATTCCCCCACCCCACAATCCACCTCCACAAACAGCTATAGAAAAATGAGGCAGCGCATAAACTACAGAACATTTAAAATGATACTCTAAACCCCCAAACACACAATTTTTGTAGATCTTATAGAACTCCTGTTAAAATGGAAATCCTGCAGTAACCATAACTGAGGTGGCACTATCACCCCACCACATTAGGGTCAGCAGAAGGTAGAGTTAGTGATGCAGATTGGGGTCATTTGGTCAAGTTCAGCAGATACAGCTCCCCCTGTAAGGACTTAATCAAATTGCTCTAAAACTGACACATAAGAAGATTGTCTTGAATCTATGCCACACAGGCTGGTTTAGAGTTTGGGGTGCAAAATTGGGGGGGAGGGAGATCTGATTCCCCAACGTACAGCTTCCCAAAATGAGTTTCTTTTAATTTTCAACATGCTCTAAAATCCACATCCATAGTGCGATTATCTTGAATATTAGTCTGGAAGAACAGAGGCAGAGGTAAACTTCTGTGTCTAAATTTGAAGTCATTTGGTCAAAAAGGTTCCTGAGATACAACATCCTACACTCAATAAGGAAATTATTTTAATATTCAAAATGCTCTGAAATCCATTTGACTCAGTGAGATTGTCTTGACAATTGATATTCCACAACAACTTTGGTGGCACAATAAGATCACCAATGATGGTGATCACACACACCATTTTAAGGACCTAGCTAGAGGTTTGTTCCAGATGGCACTCCATCTGCAAGAAGGCTACCTCCCTTTGGGATATGCCTTGATGAACAGGATTCCGTAACAATGGCTGAGGTATACTTTGGAGAGAGGTCGGAGAACACCCATTGAGATTAATGAATCTGTTAACACTTCTCCAAGCTATTGTAGTGTTCGGCTGTATTAATTTCCAGGAAGAGCTCTGATTCATCTCAGAACATCCCATGGAGATGAATGAGTCACTTCATACCTCTGCAATCTTCCAGTTAGATACTCTTGCAGCTATGGAGATGGCTTTGTGGCTTCTTCGGAGTCAGGAGTCCACAATTCTGCCCATTAATTCCTATAGAAGGAAATCATCTTGGGTCACTGTTCCCTGTGTGGGAAGGGAGAATGTCCTGGCTGGTATACAGGTTACCTTTGTATCCACTGGGCTACTGTGCCTGGATCCTGGCCACATAAAAAAAAATCCCTGTTCTGGAAAGGAGCAAGAGGAGCTATCCTCTTTATTTGCCTGACACCTGGGTACTGGCCTACAATACTTGCAAAAATCTCTGGTCACTGGCAAAGAGCATTGTACCACACGGATGGCTTCTCCAGCAGAGTCAAAAGGTGCTTATTAACTATATTTATAGCATCTCAATTGTGTTGATCTTCTCCTGATGTAGGAACAAATTTATCTCAACACAGACTGGTGAAAGAAATATTACACATTTTGTAATCATTTGAAGTACCATACTAGAAAGATGTTCTCAAATTGAAGTTGAATGCTGAAGTCAATATATGCATTTTGCTCCCACTGAAAACACTGCCAAATGAATGAGATACATCATCCTTCCACTACTGTAGATGCGCCATTCAACTAGTAGTCAAAACAAGTTGTTTTATATGTATATTAAAACAGCCTCTTAACTTAAGAACTGCATGTTTGATCACAGTTCCATTTATTATGCTGCTTCACCTAAAAACATTTTTGCTATTGCTAGAGGAAAGTTCCCCATTTCCTCTGCAAATATTTTTTTCCTCCATCAGATTTAACAAAGCTACCATTTTGCCTTTGAGAAATTACGAAGGTCTAAAAGAGGAAGTCCACAGGGTCAACAGTCATACAAGAAATATTACAAGCAAAAATACAAACAAGCCAAAAATTATAACAATGACTGTTGGTACCGAAATAAAAAAAAAATAATAATAATCTATAGAATATTGCTTTTTTACTGTGACATACTGAACAGGAATTTGAAACAAGAGAATGTTGAGTGTTCAGGACTGTATTTACAATCATGCCACTCAATTTCAACAGTTTATTCCCAAAAGAACATTGGCCCATAGACAGCAAGTTTTCGTCAGCAAAAACAATCAGCAGTTCCTTACAAGTTCCTTCTAGGAAAGCTGTTCTGTTCTCAATCTTATCACCATGGTAACTTGACTGAACGCTCTCCTCAGAGTCTCACCTTTCCACTCCTACTTTCTGTTTTGGTTTTCATTAGAGTTCATCATAAAAGATTACACAATCTTATTTTTTTCTGTAACAGTTTTCCACCACTAATGGCAGAGGGCATTCTAATGCCATCAAGAGTGACTGGAATTTACTTTTATTTAACCTGTTTTGAGTACAATAGCTGACCTTTGATTCATCACTTTCCAAAGTACTTAGAAAAGCTGAGCAATGTCAGGCATATTACCTACATTTTTTTCTAAAACAAAACAGTCAATATAATATAGGCTTAGCTGCCACATCTTGCATTTATCAACCCACAAATTGTCAACATGTTGATTTTTTTTTTTTTTTTTTTTTAAAAGAGCAATATAAGCACAAGTCTTGCTGATAGCTTATCAAGCCCTTAATGATCTAAGCCTGGGATACTCGGAAGCTACTACTAAGGATGGGGGAAGGGACATAATTTAAAAAATATATTTAATGGGTCTAGAGATCCAGGAGGAAGAGGAAACCTAAGGGTATGTCTAGACTGGAAACTTCAAAGAGCTGCCGTGGGAGCGTTCCCGCCGCAGCACTTTGAAGTGCGAGTGTGGTCGTGGGGGAGAGCTCTCTCAGCGCTCCTGGTAATCCACCTCCATGAGGGGATTAGCGCCGAGCCCGTCTACACTAGCGCTTTAAAGCACTCAGACTTGCTGCGCTCAGGGGGGTGATTTTTCACCCCCCCGAGCCAGCAAGTTGGAGCGCTATAAAATGTAAGTGTAGACAAGCCCGATGTAGAGTGATTCAAGAGGGCATTACTAGAGCCAGTGGGATAACATTAGAAGGAAAATGTAGGCTGAATATCAGAGAAATCTTCCAAACAATGACATCATGCACATTGTGGAACAGCTTCTTAAGGTAACTGGTGGAAGCCCCATAGCTTGGAACATTTTAAACAAGAATGAATAATAGACATACTGTAGCAAGTAAACCTCCTTTGGCTGGGAGACAGAAGACTTCATATGCTCCCCTTCTTCTGGTTACTGTATTTCTTGAATGAGAGTTCCTCCCATGCAGTCAACATTGGCTGAGTTATACTTGCTGGAAATCTCACTGTTCAAAACAGATCAGGCCAGAAGAAAGGACTCCTGAGTTCAGGGACTTCCTCTATGGAATCCCCTCTCAGAGGATGTCTGCTAGAATCCCTCAGCAGTTGTCTTCAGGTCTTGGTGAAAGCCGTTCTATTCAAGTCAATTTATCTGCATCACTATGATCTAGTAGACTGATCAGGGAACAGGAGAAGCAAGGAACACAAGAGTTCTAATCCTGACTCTGATACTTATTGTCCAGCTTTGAGCAAATCACTTAATTTCTCTCATTTTTCCCCCATCCCTGAAATAGACATAATACTCAAAAACCTCAAAAAGGTACTGTAAGTTAAAGTCTATATAGCATTTTTAGATGAAACATGCTATATGATTCTCATTATTACTACAATTATCCTCGTTCCTCTCATACACTTTCTTCCACCCTGCCTTTAGCTTGGTTTTACTAGAGCCACTAATAGCCTAGCCCACTGGGATCTGCTTTATCTAATCATGGTTTTAAGATCCACGTGATGGGTGCTTTGGAAACAAAAGAAATGTGATAAACATCTAATATTCTGTGATTTACTCCTTTCTTCATTTTCCGTTCCAAAGTTTTTTTTCATAAAGATCGTATCACCATAGGTGCGGACTTCCTGGGTGCTCCAGGGCTGGAGCATCCACAGGGGAAAAAATGTTGGGTGCTGAGCACCCACCAGCAGCCCCTCAATCAGAATCTCCCCCTCCCCCCAGTGCCTCCTGCCCATCGGCGGGCCCCACCGATCAGCGCCTCCCCCTTCCTCCCCACACCTCCTGCCCACCGCAATCAGCTGTTTCACAGTGCGCAGGAGGCTCTGGAGTTGAGAGGGGAGGAGCGAGGACACGGTTGGCTCGGGGGAGGGGCGAAACAGGGTGGGAAGGGGTAGGGTGGGGGTGTAGCGGGGGCAAAAAGAGGCAGGGCAGGGCCTTTAGGGAGGTGGTCGAGTGGGGTCGGGACCTGAGGCAGAGTCAGGGGTCGAGCACCCCCGGCACAGCGTAAAGTCGGCACCTGTGCATATCACTCTGTGTATCGGATTTTGCTACTTTCTGTGGTGATAGCAATAAAATGTGCTACTTAGCCAAGCATGCAACTGTCTCTTGCTATAGCGAGAAGAGTAAAAAACAATCAACGTTGTCAAAAATACCTCACATATTAATTTTATTTTTTGTTTGATATGTCACAGCCACCAAATATTGTGGCATGGCTCTTATTTGCTTCATGAATGAATAAAACCCTATTTCCTATTTTACACTTGCATCCATTTAGATTTTTTTAAATAGCACTTTGTAATTAAACAACACAATAAGATGTATTATTAAGTGCTATACAATATATAGATTTTGGCAGCATAATGAGATTACTAAGATCCAGGAAAGTTACTATTTTTTATTTAACTAATTGAACATCGGAACCATAAAAGATTCAAGAACTTGAACTCTCTGCTTTCTTTAGGAGAAATATATAATAGAGGCAATTATCCGGATATTCTATATCCAGTTCCCTCCCATCATGTCCTCAGTCCTAACCTAAAGAAAAAGAACAGAAAGTACTTGTCAGATATGGCTGCATGGGAGGTTGATTGTGAAGCTAAGTTTACCTCTCTGAATAAGTTTCTAATCAATGCCATCCTTGGCACGCCTGCTTCACAATTTCCCCACAGTCCATGAGTGGGACACCATCTATGTGTTCATGCCAGTGCACTGCTTGTCAAGTCAGACAGATGAAAACAATGCTCAATGTATTTTCCGGGGGGGGGGGGGGGGGGGGGGGGGGGGGGGTCAACGCATGATGTGGAACTTCAATCATTTATCAAAGCGTTTCTGCATCTTCCTATTACTCTAGTGCAGTGGTCACCAACCCGTCGATCGCGATTGACTGGTCGACCTTGGCGACTCTCCCAGTCGATCTGCCTGCCGCAGCCCCACGCTCCTGCAAGCACCGCCCCCACAGGTCCCACTGGCCAGAAACGGGGAGCTGTGGCCAATGGGAGCTGCGAGGGCAGTGTTTGCAGAAAGAGGCAGCATGCGGTGCCACATGCCCCCCCCCGGGGGCACGTTGGCCCCTTCCAGGAGCAGCGTGGCCACCATGGGACACTACTGGCTGGCAGGGTAGGGGGTGGCCCGGCTCGTGATGGGGAGGAAGTGCCGATGTGCCTGAGTGGGGTCGGGGCAGGCAGCCTACCTTAGCCCTGCTGCACCGCCTACCAGGAGCCGCTGGAGGAAGTGCCCCCCTGGCAGGAGCCCGCACCCCAACCTCCAGCCCTGAGCCACCTCCTGCACCCCGCACCGCATACCCCCTCCTGCACCCCAAGCCCCTGCCCGGAGCCCCCTCCTGCACCCATACTCCCCCTCCCAGAGCCCACACCCTGCACCCCAACACTCTGGGTACGGAGGGGGTGCCGGACTGGGGCAAACTCCCTCCCAGAATTTGCACCCCTCACCCTCTCCTGCAGCCCAACCCCCGCCCCAGTCTCAGCCCAAAGCCCCCTCCCACACTGCGAACCCCTCGGCCCCAGCCCAGAGCCTGCACCCCCTCCCAAACCTCAACCCCCTGCCCCAGCCCGGTGAAAGTGAGTGAGGGTGGGGGAGAGTGAGCAACGGGGGAAAAGAGGAAATGGGGTGGGCAGAGCCTCAGGGAAGGGGTGGGGTAGATCCTGGGTTGCCTTTAAATTGAAAAAGTGATCTTGGGCATAAAAAGGTTGGTGACCACTGCTCTAGTGTCTGACCCAGGAACAAGTGAAGTTTTGGAATTACAAATTATTGCACACAAATTCTATGCCAATGTAACACCTTATCTATTTTCTTTGAAAGTTTGTCCAAGTGCATGCTTATTTTACTTATTTCAAACCCTGAGCAACCACCTTCCAATGAAAGCAGGAATACAGCTATTAATCTAACTTTGAACACTTTGGGCTATATTTTCAAAGGAACTTCATCTTGGTCTCTCAAATTCTGCCCGTTATTTAGAAGGAAAAATCTGTATATACATACATGCGTGCACGCACACCCGCACACACACCAGAGGACGTTTTGCTAACATAAAACTCAAATACAGAACTACAGGACAAGTGTTAGAAGCAGTTAATAGTTTGATTTTAGATCACACTGAGCTGAATTATATGCGTTATTTTTAAAATATAGTGCTGTTTATATAATGATTCAAAATTCCTATTACTTCATACCTATTAACAGTAGTAGTAAAAGTGAAAGGACAGCATTTAGTCTCAGAAACTACCCAAATGGATTCTTTTTATAATGTATCGTTTGTTTTACTTTGCAGGTGAATGGTTAATTTTGATTATTATAGCCATTTAGACACGTGGGCATAATAAAGCACAAATACAAAAAAGTCATGTCGGTAACCTAGGTGCTTTCCTTTCCCATTGCTAACTCCACTCTTTCAGAGCAAAAGATATGGCCATAAAGGGTATGATAAGGAAACGGAAGTGAATTGTGGAAGTAATGCAAAATGAAACCCAATGCTGTATATGCACATATATGATGGGAAAATGTATATACGGAGATGGTTTTATTTGGCCGGTTTCAGCTTTTCATCTCCCCGCCTAGCATAGAGCAAAATTGCCAGTGGGGCAGGGATTTGATTTCATGTATGGTTCTGTGCCGGTGTATAAATCTCTCATACCCCAGAATTTTTTTTTAAAGTAGGGAAACATACAAATTTTAAATGGATGATTTTACTTGCATTTCTTTCAGTTAACTATCTAGGTTATAGGGACGGAATAATACATTCATCCTGGGTGATGAGGAAACATCCTAACAAGTGAGGGGACCGACACCATTAATGCCTGCAGAATCCTCCATTTTTTAAAAATTAACTATCTAGCCCAACTATGAACCATGCTTAAACAGAAGCAGTATTTGAGTCTACAGATGAGGAGGTTACTCCCCTGTAATTGGAGGTTCTTTGAGATGCGTGGTCCCTAGCTGTATTCCACTGAGGGTTATGCATGCGCACCATGTGCCCGGAGTTGGAGAATTTGAAAGTAGTGTCTGTTGGTCTGCATATGCGCCCTGGCTCGCCCCATGCTTCCGTCCAAGGTGATAAATGCCGGGGCAAATTGACCACATCTCCAGTTCCTTTTCCATCCTGAATCAGACAGATCCGTAGCAGAGGGGAAGGAGGGCAGAGAAATGCCACACTGAAGGAGTTGTCTGCCGCCGAGTCCTGCACTGAGGCATGGTGAGCTGGGAAGGTGTGCACAGAACTCCACGTGGCCGCCCTACATATGTCCATAAGTAGCACGTCCTGAAGGGAAGCTGCGGTCAAGGGTTGAGCTTTCATGGAATGAGCCCTCACCCCTGTATGGGGAGTCAGGCTTGACAGTTGGTAGCGGAGTTTAATGCAACCCAAAATATATTTGGAGATTCTTTGGGTAGAGATGGCTTACTCCCTGAGTCTTTCAGCTACTGCAAAAACAGTGTAGGGGACTTCCTGATAGGTTTTGTTCTCTGTAGGTAGAAAGCATGGGTTCGTTGGTCATGTAGGGAATGGAGTCGACATTCCTCTGTGAGGCTTCCGGAAGAAAACATGTAAGTGAATGAAATGATTAATGTGAAACTGGAAGACCACCTTTGGTAAAAATTTGGGATATAGATATAGGGGGACTATGTCCTTGTAGAAAACCATGAACAGCGGGTTTGACATTATACCTCCAAACTTGCCAACCCTTCTCGCGGAAGTGACAGCAACAAGGAAGGCAACTGACAGAAAGAAGGGACATGGAGCACGATGCTCACGGTTCAAAGGGTAGTTTCGTTAGCATGGAAAGAACTAGATTCAGGTCCCATTAGGGTGCGATCATTTGGACAGGTGGGAAGGTTCTGATGAGGCCTTTCAAAACCTAGTAGTTAGTGGGTGTGTAAAGATGGCACAACCTTCCACAAGAGGGTGGAATGTGCTAATCAGAACAGAATCCAGAATGAGGGGGATCTCTGCTGACTGAGGTAAAAGTCCTTTTTGTTGGAGCCAAGATGAGAAACGTTTCCAATTGGGTCGATAACATTGCCTAGTGGAGTCCTTCCTGCTGCTGGAGAGGATGTCTCGTACAGCCGGAGAGCACGTGTGTTCTAAAGCAGGTGCCCATCCAAATACCACGCTCTGATGTGGAGCACATGTGGATTGAGATGCTTGATCTTGCCATTGTACTGAGTCAGCCTGTTGGGGAAGTCGTGGAGGTGCATAGGTGGGTGGGCTAACATGCCGAGGAGATTGAAAAACCAGAATTGTTTTGACCAGCAAAGGGCAATCAGAATGACCATTGCTCTGTCTCGTCAGATCTCGTGCAGTACCTGAGGTAGGAGCTGCAGAGGAGGGAAGGCATAGTTGAATTGGTCACAGCCTAGACAATCAGGGAATTTGGAGGAGGGTGCGAAAGAAGGAACTCAGACCTTGTGGCAGGAACATAGTTATGGTTTTCGGCCTCTTTGGGGTAGCTATGCATGTGGCAGGGATGTGCCATACTGTCCTGGCAGGCTCCAGGATAGTGTCGTTAATTGGCAGTGCAATTCTGGCCAGTGCTGACGTATGAAGGATATCCAGCAGCTTATTTTGGGTATCTTGGATCTCTTCCAGGGAAATTTGGAGTGTGACGTTGCAGTCTATATGATTTTATAAAAATATGCTAATGAGTGAATATAATGTAACTGGAATATGCTTCATGCAAAGGGTCTCCTGTAAGGTATCATTACAAAACTTACAGAGTGTGTTCATCCTATTTCTATAAATGTATCACTCTTGTATCTAAAACTAAAAATGTGAATAACTCTGAGGGCCTATTGTAATTATGCAAAGTGTGGGCAATGAATGGTGGTTTGGAATCTTGATGGGTCCCATCAACCAGGACAATTGACTGTGGATGGCTCTGTTTACAGGCAAGCCTTCCTGTGAGTCAGGCTGGGAGGAATGAAGGCTTGAAGTCTTACAGTGACATGTGATCATGTCACCTGAACTGGAATCCATCTTTAACCTGGTGTCTTTCCATTGAGAAGGAGGGGGTGGGAACCCAAAAAGGGACAAAGGATTCCCACCTTATGCAAAAGATATATAAATGGGTGGAACAGAACAAAGGGGAGTCATCATGAGGAATCCCCTAGCTACCACCTGAACTGGAACAAGAGCTGTACCAGGGGAAAGAATTGTGCCCAGGCCTGGAAGGTGTCCAGTCTGGGGGGGGGGGAGAGGGAGGGAAAACAACTTACTGAAGCATCTCTAAGGGTGAGATTATCTGTATCCAGTTTGATTAGACATAGATTTGCGTGTTTTATTTTATTTTGTTTGGTGACTTACTTTGTTCTGTCTGTTACTATTTGGAACTACTTAAATCCTACTTTCTGTATTTAATAAAATCACTTTTTACTTATTAATTATCTCAGAGTATGTATTAATACCTGAGTGGGCAAACAGCTGTGCATCTCTCTCTATCAGTGTTATAGAGGGTGAACAATATTTGAGTTTACTCTGCATAAGCTTTATACAGGGTAAAACGGATTTATTTGGGTTTAGACCCCATTGGAAGTTGGGCATCTGAGTGTTAAAGGCAGGAACACTTCTGTAAGCTGCTTTCAGTTAAGCTTGCAGCTGTTAGGGGATGTGGTTCAGACTTGGGTCTGGGTTTGGAACAGGCTAGCAGGTCTGGCTCAAACCAGGCAGGGCACTGAAGTCCCAGGCTGGCAGGTCAGGAAAGCAGGGGCAGAAGTAGTCTTGGCACATCAGGCGGCAGCTTCCAAGGGGGGTTCTGTGATCCCACCCATCACATGGAGTTTCCCCATGACTCTCTGCAACAGTTCCCGATATTGCCTAAAGTCATCCAGTGGAGAAGGGGATGCTGCAGTCACCATTTCATCCAGAGAGGAAAATGGAAATCTTGCCGGGATCAGAAATCACCACCAGGATCAGATTAAGGGGTTCTTCCTCTACCAGTGGAGCCGAGTGCCTGCTAGAAGGATCCCTTAGGGAGGAGGCAGGTGAAGGGTCTCTTGTGGACTAAGCCGGTTCTGAGGGGTGATATTGGGATCAGGATCCCGAGTATGACCAGTAGGTTGGATCTGAGGGAGGTTGTGGTAGCCTCAACAGCATGAGGTACCAATGGCTCCAAGGTAGAAGTGGTAGATGAGGCCATGGATGTTGTGGTCTCCATAAAGGTGCATAGGGATGAAAGGGCATGGCCAGTTCCTCTCCCGCTTCTGATTCGTCAGCAGAGGAGAAAGTGGACTCTGTTTCAAATGTTGGTACCGTCTGAGCCAGCAGAGTGGATGGCAAGGGTCCTGTTCTGGGGTAGAATCCGTGGCAGAGAAATAATCTCTCTAGAGGTGGAAGGGCCTGACGGATGCAGTGACTCCAGGTCTGGTAAGGCAAGCACGTGTTGCGGCTCAGCAACAGTTCTAGATCTCCCCAGTGTCAGACATACCCTTCTCTTTGCCTGGTATCAGTGCCAGCGCTATGGATTTTCCTGGACTGGAAGGGTCCTGTATCTTGTGGGGTTCTGGTAGTGACGGCACCAGTGGACCGGAGCTCAGGGCTGCCAGATCCCATTGTTTGTGGGATTTCTTCTCATGCCTATCGGACTTAGTGTGAGTTCCATCGCCATGGCTTGAACTCACGGAAAGGATGTTCACTTTATCACGCTAAGTCCCATAGGAGGGAGAAGAAATCCCACAAACAATGGGATCCAGCGGTCGATATTTAGACTGCTTTCTCCCTATGCCAGTAAGCCTATCTTCTTTAGGGGAACAGGAGTTGTATTTTTTGTTTTTTGGCTTTAGAACAAAATTATAAAGTAATCTGACAAATCTGGAAATAAATTCACTTCTGGAATAAAACATAGAACAGGGGTCGGCAACGTTCAGCACGCAGCTCGCCAGGGTGCTTACCCTGGCGAGCCGCATGTCGAACATTGCCGACCCCTGACATAGAACAATACTTGGATTATGAGATTTGCCAATCTTTAAAATATTAAATTTATGAAGCGTGGGAGAGGGAGAAGACAACTACACACATGGTTGTCCCTCTTAAGTATACTGTATGGTAAACATCCTTCCTCCACTGTGTGTATTCAGCTTAGAGGCAATCTATTTGTGGCCCATGACTTCCTTCATTTATACACTAGACACAGCTACATCCCTCTTATTCCTGCAGCCAGGTCTTCTCCAAATTTTAACTTTGAATAAAGAAAAGCTACATATGTACCATCAAGATCACAGCAACCACCCTCGTCCAACCTCATCCAACAGCGTGAGGCTAGTTCCTCCTCTATGTCATTTCTGGTGCTTCGATAATTAAAGAACACAATTTTTAAAGCAACCTTACACAGTATTTACTACAAAGTGTGGCAAATTTGTTCCCATTTTTACAGTGGCCAGTAAAAGATTATTAATAGTACTAAACGTTTATGTTGCAGGAAAGCTCAAGCACCCACCAGGATTGGGGCCCTACTGTACTAGGTGCGACACAAAAAACACAGCCTGCAAAGTTCCCTTAAAAATCAACACCATCCCACCACCAAAATAATCAGACTGATGGAATCCAAGGTATTTCAGCTGGTGGCAATGTAAACACATCTTTGAACATTATGCTAAATAAACTGTACTGTAGCAAATATTCAGATGAGCCTAACAGATCTGAATATATGAAAGCTGCGGCCTTAAAATATTAATAAAAAAAGATTTAAAAACTTCATATCCACCTTTTCAAAATCAGGGCATGTGGTGGCTGGGATGCATGTCAAAAATATTTTTTTCTGGGCATTCAGGATTTCTCTCACTTCCAGGATAACATTTTAGGAATTTGAAAACTAAAGGATTTAACCTCTTTTAAAAAAAAAAAAAAAAGGGGGGGGGGGGGGAAAGAGGGCTTACTTGATGATCTGGTTTGCATCATCACCAGGACTGGGAGAGTCAAGGAAGTAGGAAAATTTCCCTTTGTTAGCAGATGTGTCCTCCTGACTAGTTTTGGAAGAATTTTACTCTTTCAGTGACTAAGTCCTTTTAGATCATTGCCCCAAGGCTCATAAAGCATTTTTATAGTTTATTCCTGATTTAGAAATATTGGGTGATTAGCATATTGCTGAGTCACTTCTTTCTGTGAAGCAATCAAACTCAGGCACACTGGAATCCCAAGGTAGAAAATGCATAAGAGGATCAAACAAGACTGGATTGGCATCTAATTGCCACTTTGGCTCGATCAAGTTGCTGTCAGGTTCACTTTTATTCAGTTCAATGCCTGAGAAATTTCCAAACAAGGCAGAATGAGTCTGCCAAACTCTCATGTACATTCACACCAGAATGAGTACACTTACTGGCCTGTTTCTAAGAACGGGCCACTATTTGGGAAAGCTAAGAAAAACAACTCATTAGAGCACTAGGAGAAAATCCTTTTCTCCTAGGAGACCACCATGCCATGTAATAGAAAGTGCTATGAAACAAAAGTGATCAGCTGCAAACAAACAGAGATAATTTACCAAACAAGAAACTAGTTTGCAGTTAAGACAATACAAATTACCATATGTGGACAATTAAACATATACTGGGGTGAGGGAGGGCTTATGGCCCACAAACTAAGGAGACAATTGAAAAAAGACTCTGACTATATTTTGGTTTCATCAATAGAAAATTTAAAAGACAAAAATGAAAGATTATGGATGTACCAGTCATGGCCTTAGAAAATAAACAGGACAAGTAACCAAAAGTGGAATGAAAGATGATTAAAAGCACCTGATGCCACCAGGGCAGAAGAGAGATCCTTACAGTCTCAGAAAATCCTTTATGGAAGAGAAACTGGGCAACAAGGAGAGGTGTTCGAGAAGGAACATAAATCAAGAAAATACAAACTTTTTCCAATTTGATCATCTCTGGCATAAAGAGGCGATTATATCTTCAGGCTGACTCCATGCCCCTTAAAAGACTTCTGTTGACTACACTTGAGTTTGGATCAGGCTGCACATATCACTCACTCATTCAGAATAATAAATACAACAGGTCTGAAAGAGAGGCTGAGTTCCACAAGTGCTTTCCCACAAAGACCAGAGCCCCTCTTCCATCACCCTTCTCCATACACACTATGGTGTTCATAGACTCAAACTTTAAGGTCAAAAGGGACCATCGTGATCATCTAGTTTGACCTCCTGCACACTGCAGGCCACAGAATCTCACCCACCCACTCCTGTAATAGACCCCTAACCTCTGGCTGAGGTACTGACATCCTCAAATCATGGTTTAAAGACTTCTGTGGCTTCTTCTCTCAAGGATCCTATTCCCAAAGTGTGGCCAGTTTACACTTTGGGGAGGCACTCCTGGCTCACACAGATGTGCCTACACGTATGAAACCAGATGATCTACAAAATATTTCCCCCTATTTCCATCTTAACCAGATCATTAAAAATTTGTGTAGTATCCTTCCATATTAGATTTTAAGCTCCTTTATGACAGGACCCTGCCCTGTACATGTTTGAACAGAAGGCCATAGATATCTCGGGTGCAACATGAATGTCAAAAAAGAAAAACCTAACAGAATAATAATGTGTGTCTAACTGCTTCAACAATGGCCAAACACAATGAGAACTACTGAGGAAGATAGTCTTGTTTCCTTTACCCAAAGTCTATCTCCAAGGTTACCTGCTCCTCACTAAAGGAATCTCCAATTATTTCTGCTGGAAAACTGAAAGAATTGAGGGGGGGGGGTACACTATTTTATTAGAGGAGAGCTATACAATCACAAACCTTTGTGATTTTATTTTCTAACACCACACATCTGCTGGTAGAGACACTCCGTATTTCAAAGTCAAGAGGAATGTAATGGAAAGTTTATTTTTAACTGTATAGTTCTAAAAGGGCATAACGAGTCTATTATTGTCATACTATAATGATAATTGGCAATAAAAATCATGTTCTCTTCTCTTTCTCAGTTCCTGTTTCTTTGATGAATGAAGAGTAAAAAGAAATTGTTACCCAGTGCACTGTTTATTTAACACTCAGATTTCTTGAACCACAGTTTTCTTCTAACGCAAAACAGAAATGTTGATGACCAATTATTTAGCAATCGCAATTCAAACAAAAATTTTACATTACAGACACATACACACACACTTTACCATGACAACCACATTATTTGTATGAAAATACAATTGCAGCAATCCATACAAATGAATATGCTGCATTAAGTCTACAGTTAAAAATCTGTTCTGAATGAACACAAAATTTCTTGTAATGGTAATGTCACTGAAGCATACTTTCAGCTATTTTGTACATATATACCTGTAACAGGCTCACATAAAACTGCTTTAAAAACTGCTCCAAAGAATACTTAGATTAATATTATCAGTAGCTCCTTTCACACTAATTAGAACTGATTTCAAGTACTAGAGTGTGTGTTTAAAAACAACAGTATCAAATAAGTGAAAAAGATAAAGGCCATTTGATAGCTATTTTGGTAGGCAATTTTGTGGCAAGGTTTACTGATAGACAGCCAGACCTAAGTTTTCAGAAGTAACTAGTGTTTTTTATGCCCAATTTTGAAACACCTTAAAGGAACTGGGTGGCTCTGGTTCAGTACTTTCTGAAATTCAAGACCCTACAAAACATGTCTCAGGTTTGGCACCCAAAAAATTCGGGCACCCAAAATCAAGTCTCTTTTGAAATTTTATACAAATTATGTGTGTGTATATGTATAACAGAGATAAGGTGGGAGAGGTAGTGTCTTTTATTGGACCAACTTCTGTTGGGGAAAGAGACACGTTTTCTAGCTACACAGAGCTCAGACCTGTAGAAGAGCTCTGTGTAGCTCAAAAGCTTGTCTCTTTCCCCAACAGAAGTTGGTCCAATAAAAGACACTACCTCAATCACCTTTTCTCTTTAATATCCTGGGACCAACATGGCTACAACAACACTGCAAGCAACATACACATAGACTTGCATTTTATTGGGGGAGGGGAGGGGAACAAACCATATAGCAGTACTGCCACAGTTTTCATGAAAATAAAATGAAATTATTTACCAAAACGCTAACATTTTAACGTTAAATAACTTCATATTTGATTTTATACAGTCCTATTTACTCATACGAAAGCTAATGCTAAAACAACTGCTTTCGGTGTATTTATTTGATCTGTCAAACCACATGAAAACAGGAAATCATTATGGTTTCAGTAGGTCTAGAGAAAACACTCAAATTATAATTGAAATATAATGAACTCACATTATGTAGTAAGTCTATGGGTGAAAAAAAAAAAATGAACAGTATGTTTGTCCAAGACAAAGAACTACCACATTTCTTTCACACCAACTGCCTAAAAACCACAGAATAAAAACAGTAAACTATACTACTCAGCAGAAATTATGTATTTGAGCCAGCTACCGGTTTTCAACTAGAGGTGGTTTCTCCAGGCCAAGATGTCTATCTTTCTATCAATCTAATTGGATTTTATTTACTTATATTGCCCCATCTAGTATCTGAGCACTTCACAATCTTTAATTTACCTTTATTTATCCTCACAACACTCTTGTGAGGAAAGGAAATACATTACCCCCATTTCATAGATGGGGAACTGAGGCACAGAAAGACTAAGGCCTGGATTAAAGGTATTTAGGCACTGCAACACCTAACTGACTTATGCTGAATGGAGCAATGCCTAAATACATTTAAAAATCTGGGCCTGAACAACTTGTCCAAAGTTACACAGGAAACCTGTGGCAAAAGCTAGAATCGAACTCAGGTGTCCCAAGCAGAAAGCTAGCACCCTAACCACTGGACTATCCTTACATTTAAAAAAAAACAAAAAAAAAAAAACCACAATGGGGGAATTTGCCCCTTTGCTGACCATGCTGTATCTGGTATGCAGCTAACCAATGGACTTCAGCCTCCAGACCTGTCAAATACATTTCTCCTCTATACCAAATTCTCAAAAATGTATCTAATTTTTAGAAGAGAAAGAAAAAAAAAGTAACACCTGGGAATTTCAAATTTAGTGCCAATGGAATAGAATGTTGTCTCAGAATAATGAGCTCCTGCTGCTACATATGTGACAAGGAAAAAGAAACAGATATTTATAGAAAAATGTCTGAAGCAAAACTGAGATGTTAGTTTTCAAAGCTGTAGACATTGATCCTGTGACAATACTCGATTCCAATTATTTTGTTTTTTCATACCAATAATGGTGTAGATTTCATCATTCATCTAAAGGTAGAGAGTTCAGTAGAGTGACAGCTGTTCACTACATCCTTGTTAACCTGCAGCATTCTGATTAGCCCAAGCACAAAATAAGTCTCTTGTCTAACTCAGAAACCAGCTTACCACGAAAGGTAGGTTTCAAAAAAGTAGACTGTACTTCTATAAACTTTTTTTTTTTTTTTTTTTTTTTAGTCTGTAAGAAAAGGTTTAAGTTCCACCATTGAACAGGGATCCAACAAGATGGCAGATATTAAACTGGATGCAATAAGCCATAATACAAGGTGTAACTTATTAGCCAATTATAAAATGAGTTTCAGTACAACTTTCCTACCGAGTCCCACTGCAGCAAAAGAGTGGCTTTTCTTCAAACTACTAATGGGAATAACAATACTTCAAATAAAGGTGCCTGGGGAGAATGCCTGATGGGGATTTTGCTTCATTTACATAATACACACAACTCGAGTATCAGAGGGGTAGCCGTGTTAGTCTGAATCTGTAAAAAGCAACAGAGAGTCCTGTGGCACCTTTAAGACTAACAGAAGTATTGGAGCATAAGCTTTCGTGGGTGAATGCCCACTTCATCAATTGTGGCTACATAAAGTGCTCTTGTGATGCTACAGTTAAGTAGCAGTATTATACAGTTTGGAACCTCCTTCTCTACAGGTAAATCTCATTACAATAATAAATGAAAACCTACATCAGCATGCCACATTCCAATAAATCAACAACTTCAAGTCATAATAAAGGCCTTTCTACAACTATTTTAACTCTTTTCCCCTTCTGCTAAATTTTATCCCCCCCGCATCTTTCCCCAACCTCATTTGTATAATTTGCTCCCACTCTCTGCTCAAGACCCCTCCTGCTGCGTTTGCCTGTGGCTCACTATATACGTGGAGATGTGCATTAATGAGCACTAATACAGACTTTTGTGCCTTATTACTTATTTAACATTTAAATGAACACTCCCCCATCTTCCTGCGGCACACCCCTCAACCAGACAGGGATTCTTCGTGATTCTCCATACTCCTTGTGGCTCTCATATGCGGCCCACAATGTGTTACGTGGGCCGCAGGTTGAGAACCACAGTGCCCCCCCCCCCCCCCAAAAAACCCCCCACAGTCCCCAATGCCCAGAGCCCCCACCCAGCACGGGGTCAGGAGCAGAGCCATGGGCGAGGGCCAGGCAGCCGGGACCCAGGCCCACCATGTGGGGCTGGGGCCGAGCAGCAGCCAAACCCAGACCCCACCATGTGGGGACAGGCAGCTGGGACCCCCGGCACCGGGCCTGGAGCAGAGCACCTGGCATGGACCAGCAGCCAGGAGCTGAGAAGGGAGGTCAGGAGCAGAGTCCCACCTAAAACCTGGGGGTGCTGCAGCTCCCTGACAAACCTGTAGTTCCCAACGCCCCCCACCCTCTCACTGCCCAGAGGGCCCCCCCCCCAAACCTACCCACACGCTCACTCTCCCGCCCCCTGCGGCGCTCACCAGCCCCCTGCTGGCAGGAGCGCTGGTGCAGACTGCAAGACACTGTCTCCCCCTCAGCCAGCCCTGTCCCCTGCCAGACCAGAGCAGTAAATTTTGAATTTTTTTTTAAGCACATAGGTAGGCCACAGCTGTGTGCTACGTTGGCCACATGAGGCCCGCAGGTTGAGAACTGCTGCCATACACCCATGCTATCATGCCTGTGACCCTATATTGTAGAGGATTTTATGGTAGCATAGAAGCAGCTTGATAGTAATTGATTCCCCTACCATCCCCACGGGATGTGACTGCCATAATTAAAAGGAGAGTGGGTTAGCTGGATTCTTGACTTCAGACCCAATGGCAAAGGATGATTTAGCAAGTACATCTGATGTACGTATGGTTATGAGCTGACAAACTTTGTAATGAGTGGAGCTAGAACCCCATTGAGATTGACAGCTGTGAACACACTCTTCAGTTAACATCATTGTATGCACAAGTCCCCACCTAGAACAAAAAAGTGTCTGAGAACCTGGCCCAGAAACTTTTGGCAGGGTATTGTTTTGGGTAGCAGTGTGCTTATATCAGGGAAAAGAGATCACACAGAAACTGACAACAGACAAGAACCGAAAGAAAGGGAGAGGCAAGAAAGCCAAGTGGGAGCTTTGTAAGCACAGTCTGCTTGGAAAAAGCTAGAAAGAGAGCTTTTGCGTCTGGTGTTGGCTAACCAGGCTTGGTTGCTGTAAGCGTGTGTTCTTGGTTCCTTCTGCATTCAGAGACACAGGACTTTGTGCATTCCTTGTAAATAAACAAGATTGAATAGAAAAGAAAAAAAAAATTACCAGTCTCCATCAATTTCTACTTCCAACTAGAACACTGGTCCCCAGGGCTCCAAACTTTGCCGTGATGCTTCGGTCAAAAAGCGCAACAGTAAATTTACATATACACACGCACTAAATGGCCAAAACTATACCGGGGTTCAAAAACAAACTACACAAGTTCACGAAGGGTAGGTCCATCACTGGCCATTAGCCAAGATTGTCAGGGATGCAATCCTAGCCTCTGTTTGCCAGAAGCTGGGAGTGCACAACAGGGGCTGGATCACTTGATGATTTCTTGTCCTGTTCATTCCCTTTGAAGCACCGGGCATTGACCACTGTCAGAAGACAGGATACTGGGCTAGGTGAACCATTGGTCTGACACAGTATGGCCATTCTTATGTTCTTAGTTCTCCCAAAAGGAGCTGACAGAGCAGCAGACAGACTCCACTGAGCTCCGGTCAGAAGGAACACAATGACAGCGGATGCTGTGTCCGCATGTTATAGGCAAGGCAGTAGCACCACCTATTAGGGTGGATCAACACTTCCCGTAAGACCCTGCTTTCAGTTGCCTATAACTTTGCAAAACTTTGACTGTTTGGGCTAAATTCTTTAAGCTGAGTGTATACGGTATATGCAGCAAATATTGTGCATACACAAGGGAGCCAAGTTATGATTGCAGTGGGAATTTTTGTTAGTAGCCATGGGAATTCCTTGAATTTTGTGCATTTAAATTCCATAATCATAAAACTGTATGAACAGAGCTCTATTGCAATTAATATCTTTGTGTTTTCTGATGAGGCATGTGAGACTTTAGTAATTACACTGTCAGGTAAACACAACCAGCCATGTTTATCTGAATGTTCGTAAATACACAATGGCACACATAGAAACAAATACAAATGTACTTATTTCAGCATGCAAGGATCTTTCTCTCTTTTTATAAACACACACACCCACCCCCTCTGGAACTCAACCCATTGTTATAAATTTACTGGAAACAATACAAACTGAGCAAGTGCAACAGTCTGTTTGTGAACACCTAACTAGTTTCTAAGCCAACCTCTGCAAATCTGTGCAAGGTACATGGTCACACAGAAAACATAAGTTTAACGTTTTAAAATAGGTGTTTTAGTTACCTGGAAAGTAGCAGAAAAGTATTGGCAGCATGAAAAAAATTTATTGGGAGCATACGAACCAGTCCTTCTCTGCTTGCCTTTCCCTACATACACAGAGAACTCAAAAATGACAATTGAGTTTTACCAAGCTGCCCGCACACACAGTCACCTTTTGGCAGGAAGCAGAACTAGCAATGGCACAAAAAGTATGTTTGAAGTTAAATTGTAAGTCTCTGAGGGGATAAAAAGAGGAGGGAAACTTCTAATGCACGCATCTTTGCAAATTTAAACTGCATCATTGCCATTGCACCCCTAGAAACCACTCAAAATTTCCTGCAATCCAAGATATTTTAAAGGAATTATGTCAGATAATTTAGGCCCAGACTGTGAAATACCACTAAAATTGTCCTGATTTGCTGGAAATATTTTTCAGAATTGAAAAATCTACTTTAAATATTTTTGAAGTACTATACATGACACACTGACAGCATGTTTGTTCAATTTACAGATACCAGCATACTTTGCTCACTCTTCTTTTTAACTATACTTATGGTTAATACATAAGTCTTCCCCCTACTAAAACTGAAACTCTCAATATAAACCAGGGCTTCAAGGATTAATGCTTCGAAACAGATACTTCTATATATACACACCGGAGATATACCTTGCTAATCAAAGCATCCTCCTCTAGAAAAATGGGGCTTTTGGAAGGGAAAAGGCCTGTCAAAGTAAATGCCTGAAATGCCACCTATTAAGCATTCCAAGCTCCCATTTTAAATTTGGTGTGCATTGCTTCTAATCTCCCACTGATGTCAATAAGGGTACATCTACACAGCTATAAAAGGTCCAGGGCACAGCTGCGGCTGGCCTGGGTCAGGTGACAGGCTCTTAGGGCTATAAAATTGCAATGTAGTCTTCAGACTTGGGCTGAAGCCCAGGCTCAGGGCTTATCATCAGTACCGCGCTACATCGGCGGGAGCACGCTCTCCCACTGATGTAATTACTCCACCTCAACTAGAGGTGGAAGCTGTCAGCAGGAGAGCATCTCCATCTGACATAGCATGGTGTAGACACCCCTTTAAGTTGATGCAACTTACGTCGCTCGGGGGGGGGGTGGTTCTTTCACACCCCTGAGCAACGCAAGTTACAACGTAAGTGTAGTAGACAAGCCCTCAGAGACCCTCCCGACTCGAGGGGTCTCAGAACCTGGGCCAAAATGTCTATACTGCACTTTTATAGCCCTACAGCCCAAGCCCCATGAGCCCAAGGTAGTTGAACCATGCTCTGAGACTCGCTGGTGCTGTTTTTTTAATTGCAGTGTAGACATACCCTAAGAGTTATGCAGCTAAAACTGCATATTCTGAAAGTTTATTCCTCTAATGTTCATGGAGGAGAGAGAACAACTTTGGTTATAGAGCTCCTGGTGCCCTTGAGGTATGTGCTCAGGGGATCCTTATATTTTGGGGCAGGTGGAAATAAAAAAAATTGAAGGTTTTCTCTACTTTAAGACAGTTCTATTAGATGTTTAAGGCCAGAAGGGACCAATACCATCATCTAGTTTGACCTCTTGTGTAACACAGACAATAGAATTTCACACAGTAATCCCTGCATCAAGTCCACATCTTTTAGTTAAACTACAACATATTCTTTAGAAAGACATCCAGTCTTCATTTACAGCTTTAAGTGATGGAGAATCCACCACAGCTGTTGTAAATTGTTCCAATTTATAATTACCCTCACTGTTAAAAATGGGCACCTTACCTCTAGCTTGAATTTATCTAGTTTCAACTTCTGGACATTGGATCATGGTATGCCTTTGTCTGATAGATTAACAAGCCTTCTACTATCCGTAATCTTCTCCCCATGTAGGGTCTGTTTACTTTAGCTCACTGTTTTCCCTTCCTTTTTTCCTTTGGGGACTGCTACTCAGAACTCCACCACCACAATGACGATGACTTAGTCACAGGAAGGCTATTACTTCAGAATATGAATCTCTCGAGGCCTGGAGCTCCCCTGATCCTATGGAAACTCTCTGACCCACTGATGAGTTCAAAATGTGTTCTGCAATCTACCACAACTGCTCCAGAGTATGTATTCTGAAAATGATCCCAACTCCAGATAAAGAATCCTGTCATGTTCTGTTCCTTTGTCACGTTTCCGGTCATAGCAAAGCACCATCTCTCAGCAGAACCTCCAATACCAGAAAGAGACTGAAAGCAAGTGAGAAGGAACAGCTACTTGATTAGCCATTGATAAGTGAAGGACTGAAACGGAGACAAGAAACTGATCGCCTCTTACTATGAGAGGGTAGCACATAACTGGAGAAAAAGAAGGAGTGGGAGTTATCAGTTGCTTACACTAGAATGGTTTTGCCTCAGAGACACCACGCACAAATATGAGCTACAAACACCGACGCGTCCGCACTTTATTTATTAGCCCTCACATCCAGGTAATGTTTGAATCTTGCAAAATCTTTGCGAATAACATCTCTACAATATGGCCTTTTCTATCCACACAGCTAAAACTCATCATTTCTCATCTCAATTGCAGCAATATCCTTTTATCTGGCCTTGACAAATGCAATCTTGCCCTGTTTAGATCCATTCAGAATGCTGCTGCAAAGATTATTTTCCTAATCCTTCATTTTGACCATGTCATACAAACACACACCCCTCTTTGCACGCCTCCACTGACTCCCTCTTCTCTACTGCATCAAACATAACTACTTGTCTTCACCTTCACTCTCTCCTCAGTGGGCACAGACCCTTCTCTCACCATCATCTGTAACTGCATCTCAATCCCTTTGGTCCTAATGCTTCACTGCTAAACATTACGCTTCTCAAAGTAGTAACACACGTCAGGGCCTACTTTGCAAAAGTGCTGAGCATTTACAACTCCATTGGGGGCTACGCGTGCTCAGCAACTCTGAAAATCAGACACTAACTCACTTTCAATAGCGAGACTGCCCTATCCAGTCCTTTGGGAAAGCAGCCCATGGAATAAGCCTTAATTGCAATCAGTGCCAAAAGCATGTAATATTCTGGCAGGCCTTGAAAGGAGATGTCTGTTAGATATTGATGATTTTTCAGGTTGCCTGTCCAGATGTTAAGCAGATAAGGGAAAGCTTTCAATATAAAGATCCATTATTACTATTTATGTGTATTATCACAGCATCTAGAAGCCATAAGGTAAAAGTCTACACCTGCAGCAGCATATACAGACACTGCACTGCTAGCACAGGTATAGGTAGCATGGGTATAAACAGACAGCGAGTCACAGCTTAGGCATGTGGAGTAGCATGCCCTAGATGCCAGAACTCTGGGTATGTACCCTACATGGCTCTCTACATGTCCAACCAGTATCTCCCTTCTCCACAATGCTATTTTAGCAGTGTAGTATCCCGTTGCTTGAGCTTTTCTCCACTGCCTCTCCTCTGCCAGATCCTTTCCCTGCCACAGCGAAAGGCTCCCACAGCTCCCACCTCCCAGTGCCTTTCCTCCCTACAGTGAAAGGCTCCAGCAGCAGGAAAAGGCTCTGGGATGGTGGGGAGGCAGTGAAGAAAGGCACCAGCAACAGGGTACTGCCATATGTAGCTACACTCTGCAGGAAGGCTGGACACAGCCCGCCTTTCACTGCAGTGTGTAGTTACATGTACCCTACATGCCACTTCAAGTGTAGAAAAGGTCATCATTGTGGACAAGAACTCCATTGTGTTAGGCAATGTACAAACGAGAAGCTGGATATGAGTCGACAGTGTGCCCTTGTTGCCAAGAAGGCTAAGGGCATTTTGGGCTGTATAAGTAGGGGCATTGCCAGCAGATCGAGGGATGTTGTCATTCCCCTCTATTCGACATTGGTGAGGCCTCATCTGGAGTACTGTGTCCAGTTTTGGGCCCCACGCTACAAGAAGGACGTAGAAAAATTGGAAAGAGTCCAGCAGAGGGCAACAAAAATGATTAGGGGGCTGGAGCACATGACTTACGAGAGAGGCTGAGGGAACTGGGATTGTTTAGTCTACAGAAGAGAAGAATAAGGGGGGATTTGATAGCTGCTTTCAACTACCTGAAAGGGGGTTCCAAAGAGGATGGATCTAGACTGTTCTCAGTGGTACCAGATGATAGAACAAGGAGTAATGGTCTCAAGTTGCAGTGGGGGAGGTTTAGGTTGGATATTAGGAAAAACTTTTTCACTAGGAGGGTGGTGAAGCACTGGAATGGGTTACCTAGGGAGGTGGTGGAATCTCCTTCCTTAGAGGTTTTTAAGGTCAGGCTTGACAAAGCCCTGGCTGGGATGATTTAGTTGGGGACTGGTCCTGCTTTGAGCAGGGGGTTGGACTAAATGACCTCCTGAGGTCCCTTCCAACGCTGATATTCTATGATTCTATGAAACCCCAACAGTATCACCACAGGCATATGACACTATTCACAGAATACTATTTTTTTCCCCTTGACACAGTTGTGGCTGGAAGATAGGTGCAAAATTTACTTGATGGAACAATACAAAAAATTAGATGAACTAACCACAAGCAATAGATGACAGAAATGCTTTTTAAACTTCCTTTTTGTTATGTTTCTGCTTTGGTGTTTGGGGGAAATAATTAACTCCTCACAAAACTGCCTAAAAGTTGTATTTGAGTTCTAAGTCCTCTTGTTGTATGACTGACTGTTTCCTTGCCTCAAAGGCATACCTAAAACTGCCAAGGGTCATTAAGGGTATGTCTACATACCTACATTAATGGTAATGTACTTAAGAGTAAGTCCGGGCTCAGACATAGGTTTGAGCCCAATCTCTGCTTCCATCCACACACAACTCAGTCTGACTCAGGTCAGCAAGCTTTCAGGACCCAGTTCCTTGGGTCCTGAGAAGGGGTATGTGTCGGAGCCCAAGTCCCACTGTGACTTGGGTCCAAACCCTGTCATTTTGCAATGTGGATGCAGGTCAAGCTACAGGTCCGAGTCAGAAGGTCTGCATAATACAGTATGGACGCCTTAGCATGGCTGTGAGACACAGGCCAGCAATTGTAAATCCAGGTTCTCAATGCAGTGGGGGCTCGCAAGCTTGGGCCTGGAAACACTGAGTCCACTAGCCCACGCTCCACAGACTTAGTGTGCAGTGTAAATCTACCCAAAGGTGCAACCAAATTCTTCTGGATGTTCTGAGAGACAGAGTATTCATTGAAGCCTGAAGGACAGATTGCCAAGTGTCAAAGAGCCAAAATCTGCAGAGATGGAAAAGCTAACCATTCACACCAAGTAATTTTCACATCTATATGTAACTAGCATAACTATACACAATTATTCCAGAAATTCACTTATAAGAAACAGCACCAAACTTGGTTTATTTATTACACATATTTTCCTCTCACATTGTGAGGAATGTGTCCATGTGTTCCAGAGTCTCAAAGAAGAGCCACAAATTAATCTGCAGGTATTTAAAGTCCTAGAGTCATTACATGGATCACTGCAATGAAAAAAAACTTGAGGTACTTTTAGTAAACATGACTTGAAAGTTGTATCTGTGAGGTACAAATAGAAATCTCTCCCCAGGCCCTGAGAAATAATACCCTGGACCTGCAATACAGAGAATAATTCCAAGGTAGACAAACTCCATAATTGTAAGGTCAACTTTTTCCCTTACATCTGGAACCCACAAGTGAGTCACAAACTTGCTGGAGAAATGCAAGTCTTTATTCTAATGGTTGTTAATAGAGTTATGTTCTTCTCACGTTTCACAAGAATGTCTTAGCTTTTCACAATAGTCCAACAAAGCTGGACTGTTGATATTTCATGTATTGTGAGTTCTTGCCATCATTTATACCCAAGAGCCTTTCCCCATCTCTACCAAAACAGATTTGAAGTCTTGTGTAAAGGATTGAATAGTTTTGAAGAGCATTAGAAACATTTCTAGTTACTGCATCTTTAACATAGAAATGTAGGGTTGTAAGGGACCTTGAGAAGTGATTAAATCCAGGCCCCTGCACTGTGGTAGGACCAAGTAAAACTAGACCATCCCCTAACAGCTGTTTGTCCAACCTATTTTTAAAAACCTCCCTTGGAAGCCTATTCCAGAGCTTAATTATCCTTATAGTTAGAAAGTTTTTCCTAATATCAATCTCCCTTGCTGCAGATTAATCCCATCATACGTGTGCTATTGTTTTGCTTAGATCTGTAGATCTCTCATGCTGTTGAAAGTAAAGAGTAATTGTGCAGGAAGCCTTTGCAAAGTCTAGGTGTTCTGTGCTTCAACTATCACATGTCCCCGGAGAAGTCAACAATGTCAACAAGGGTGGAACTCTGGGAAAGAACATGAAGAACAACTGATCACAGTCCTCCTTATAACAGCCCTTAACATATTTGAAGACTTATCAGGTCCCACCTCAGTCTTCTTTTCTCAAAACTAAAAATGCCCAGTTTTTTTTAACCTTTCTTCACAAGTCAGGTTTACTAAACCATTTAATCATTTTTGTTGCTCTCCTCTGGACTCTCCCCAATTTGTCAGCATCTTTCCTAAAGTGAGGCACCCTGAATTGGACATAGTACTGCAGCTCAGGGACCTCACCAGAGCTGAGTGGGACAGGTATCTCCCATGTCTTACATACAACAATCCTGTTAATACACCCCGAATGACATTTGCCTTCTTTGCCGCTACATCACAATACTGACTCATACTCAATTTGTGATCCACTATAACCCTCAGATCCTTTTCATCAGTACTACCACCTAGCCAGTTATTCCTCATTTTGCAGTGGTGTATTTGATTTTTGCTTCTTAGGTGAAGTACTTCACACTTGTCTTTACTGATCTTCCATTTTGTTGAATTCAGACCAATTCAACAATTTGTAAAGGTCATTTTGAATTCTAAACCTGTCATCCAAAGTACTTGCAAAAATTTTATAAGCATACTTTCCATTCCATTATCCACGTCATTAATGAAAATACAGAATAGTACTCGACCCAGAACTGACCCCTGTAGGACCCCGCTAGATACGCTCTCCCAGTTTGACAGTGAACCACTAATAACTACTCTGAGTATGGTCTTTTAAACAGTTCTGTATCCTCCCCTCTGATAGTAATTTTATCTAGACCATATTTCCCTAATTTGCTTAGGAGAATGTCCATTTGTATGAGAATTCCAAATTTTATCCACTTTTCTGTCCAAATCACTATGCGTGGGGAACCTTTGTTAATTTTTTGGGGCGAGTGAGAAGTGACAAAAGGGCTTATTCACACTACTGAGAAAGAATGGAATTGCCAAAAACCATGAGTAACATCATCATGCTATAAGGAAAAATCTGATATCTCACAATTTTGATCACTTATATTCTATCTTACTGAAAAGAGTAAAGTAAATCTCCTCATTCTAAAGGTCCCATCCCCACTGCAGTCTTAAGTGCATGCTAGTACAGTTGCCTGCCCCCTTTTGGGGTGGTTTCATATTTTGTTTTTACTGATTGTGTCAATCGGACAATGCAGCTCTACAAAATAAAAAGAATGTTGCAGTATGGACCCCCGCCCTCAAGAATGGCAGATAATCATACTAGCACATTGTTATACTTAAACACCGGGAACCTGCACTGAGCTCTGTGCAGGTGATTCCCTGCTCTCACCTGGAGACCCACCGAAGTCAATAGGTCTCTGCATGGGATCAGGGCTCTGCCCACATGGAGCTCAGAGTAGGACAGTGGTTGTAATATAGACAGCTCTTAAATACAGTTAAATGCAGCATGTGACTACTGTACCCCATATGCATTCAGTGCTCTAAATTCATATACATACACATATTTTAACCTCAATTGACTGGAGGCATGGCATTGCAGCCACCAATCCCTGTGGAGACCATCAATACATCACCATTCAATTGGCTGGACGCTGCTGTTGAGTCATGCAAGGGAGATCCAGTTTGCAGTCATAAAAACACTACTAAACCTGTCAGAGTAGGACAACAAGACCAAAAAACAGATTGGCATCAAAACATTAAACAATAACCTAACCTCACCTCATCTTTCATCTCCAGTACACTAGAGAGACATACACTCCCACCTACACAGTACCAACAATGCTGTCCTTGTTTGTCCATTTGTCAAATTTTCTGACAAGCACCATCCTACAATCTACCCCTCATGCAAGGAAGAAGCGCCCTGTAAAAATCCACAAGGATTATAACAGGATAATAATAACCCAGCACTGAATACCCTGTGGACCCCAGGTTACCCAATGTCACCTTTCATAACTTATTTGGTGAAATGTTTTAAGCACAGATTCTCCTAGCCCCCAATACTTTTCAGTCAGACCATTAAATGTTCTTCTCATCTGACTGAGCTCATTGTAAGAAAACATGTATTGGGATCTTACCTTTTCTTTCTGACTCTGTAGTCATGTGAACTCTGTTCTACCTAGACGCATGGTACATTCGTTCTCAATTCAAAAAATAGACACCTGCTATTAAACAGACACACGCACTCTAATCCAATAGGACAAAAAGCATTTTCCTTCTATTGTGGTGTTGAGATAAGACTAAGAAAGACAAAATTCTCTAATATAAGCCTAGCATACGGAAAATAAAATGCCTCTCTTACACTCTAGCAACAACCCTCCCCCCAAAATAAAACAAATTGGCATCCATAGCCTTTCTTGAATAATTCCTTAGCACAGAGCCCTTCCCCAAAGCCAAATGCAGTTTCCCTCCTAATGAGTTATTTCCCTCCCCACGTGCTGAAATAGTACGTGACCTCCCATATCAACCGTAAAAGCAGTATCAACCTCTTTTTGTACCAATTTCAATCTGACCTGCTCATCATCCATGAGAACCTCTCTCTTTTCCAATACCTACCAGATATGTTCAAAGCCATCCAAACCCAATCTGTCTCTACCCATCGTAAGACGACCTACTGGACAGTCATACCAACGGAGTCTTCTGTCAGGGTGGTTAACTTCCTAACTGTCAGGGTGGTTAAGCACTCTAGGAATAAATTGCCTAGAGAGATGGAGATTCCACAATCATTGGAGATTTTTAAAAGCAGGTTAGACAAACACCTGTCAGGAATGGTCTAGATAATACTTAGTCCTGCCATGAGTGCAGTGGGCTTAACTAGATGACTTCTCGAGGTCCCTTTCAGTCCTATGATTCTAACCATTTCCTATTCCATTTCACACACCACTTTTTAATGGTGGTGGCGGCGACATTATTCTCTCCTGTTTGCTGGCTTTCACCCTAATTTTAAATCAAAGGTTTAGACTTTTGGCTCCAATAGCAAAATTTTTGGTCCCAGACATCAATTACTGACCTATTCCTATAACAAGGGATGCTGGGAAGGGGTGCCCATCCCAAACAGTGGGGCTCCCTTTCTTGCTGGCCGTATGGAGATTAGAGGCAGAGTAAATACCTGTCATATACTCAGTATGTGAACAACCACACAGTCATCCAGCAGATAAAACAAAGACATGTTTTGTTGAGTGGGTAACACACTCTTGTAGAGCTGGACAGTGATACAGCAAAGGGTGACTGACTTCTTAACCAGTAGGTCAGATCCCTCTCAGGGAGGGAAATCTATACTTTTATTCTTTTGATCACAGAAGAAAAGGCTGGGAAGACAGCTTCATGGGAGATTATCAGGTATACCATGTAGCCACGCCTGTTAGTGGAGATAACAGACAGCTACGGCCAAGGAATTATATAAAAGGGACAAAATTCTAAATCACACACAGACAAAGGAAATCTAAGCTTCAAAGGAACTATGGTGATTTACACCATCTGAGGCTCAGACCCTTATTTGGGAACCACAGAGGATGGGGGGGAATGTCAGTAATTGGGCCTGAAGATCCTGGAGGGCAATGGCACAGAGCTGGTCATCCAATCTAGTCTCCGGATGCCTTGGCGGTCTCCTCTTTCCTCCTTGCCCCAAGCTCTGAATCACAGTTCCCCATGAGTACTGTTGCATAACTCAAGTTCCATCCAACCAACCTGATTTTAGTTGGTGCTTCTTTGAAAGTGGAGGGCCATGGCTTCCAAATTAACCCCTGGCCAATATGGATGGAGTAGTTGGCAAGTCTCTCGATTTCAGTGGAGCTGTGCAGATTTAAACCAGCTGAGGATCTGGCCCTGAATCTAGACAGAACTTGCTCTGTTTTCCATGGCAGTGATCTGTGGAAACAGCAAGTTTTATCTTTTACATACTTTTAAATTCTTACTGCTGGCACAACAGTACTATTGGACAGATAGCTTGAGTCAGCTTTCTGCCACAAGGTGTTTGCACTCGTTGACTGACTCAGAGAGCTGCTAAGTATGGCACCTTGCCCGCCTTCCTTCAGCGCAGCTCCACTCACTTTCCCTGAAAAGGGATGGGAAGCAAAATGGGCAGAGAGCTGGGTCCAGGCAGCTGAGACTGCCTGATTGTTACAGGAAGCAGAAGGCTTCCTCGACTGTCACCTGGTGGGTACAACCTCTGTCCCCCAGGGGTACAAGACACTCCTCTCACCCCCATACTGGGCACTCCTTCCATCCACCCCCTGACCTGGCCTCAGTGAGGGGGACATGTATGGGGCATGAATTTCCAAAGTGGGCACCACAAAACAAGTTTGGGAAACTCTGAACTAGATGATTAGAAATCATAGAATCAAAGGAGTGGAAGGGACTTCGACAGGTCATCTAGTCCAGTCCTCTGCACTCATGGCAGAACTAAGGATTATCTAGACCATTCCTGACAGGTGTTTGTCTAACCTGCTCTTAAGAATCTCCAATGACTGAGATCCCACAACCTCCCAAGGCAATTTATTCCAGCGGTTAACCACCCTGACAGTTAGGAAGTTTTTAATTTTACAAGTTTTAGATGTAAAATCACTACTAAACTTTTTGGTGAAAAACAAAAAAAAAGAGATGGTCCCTTCTGGGCTTAAACACTATGAAACTATATGTGTGTCTACACTGCAATTAGACATCAGTGGCTGGTTCATACTTTTACTTGGGTTCGCGGTGCTCAGGCTGCAGGGCTGTTCAATTGTGGTGTAGACATTCAGGCTTGGGCTGCAGCCCGAGCTCTGTGATCCTCCCACTTCACAGGGTGCTAGAGCCCAAGCTCAAGCCCAAACGTCTACACTGCAATTTAACAGACCCTTCACCCAAGCCCCATGAGCCCAAGTCAGCTGGCATGGGCCAGCTGTGGGTTTTTAATGGCAGTGTAGACATACACTACAAGGCCCCGCTCAACCTTCCCTTCAGCTTTTGCCCCCACTCCCTCCTCTCTTTTGCACCTTTCCATTCCCTAACAAGAACACACACAGCCTAGATATTATAGTCCACCTCTGCCATAGGAGAATAGGGTGACCAGATGTCCCGATTTTATAGGGACAGTCCCGATTTTTGGGACTTTTTCTTATATAGGCTCCTATTACCCCCCACCCCGTCCCGATTTTTCACACTTGCTGTCTGGTCACCCTTTTCTCCTATAAAGTTGGTTTCCCATCCCAGGTTGACCTTCTAATGTAAGTCACATGGCCCTTCTGATTAGCCATCCAAAAGAGTTGTCAGCAACCCACAGCAAGATGACAACAACTGGAGAGGAATTTGAGTTTCAGCAGTAGGTGCAGGATTCAGTGCAGACCTGAATCGGGACTCAGATTTGCCTCCCTACAGCCAGAATCAATCCCTTTTCACAGTACAGTTCTCTCCCACCTCCATTCCTCAGCTGACTTCCCAGGCTCCCTACAGAAACCATCCATCCCACCAATGGCGTAATTTAGATTTGGACAGTTCTATAAAGGTTTAAATGAAACAGTCAAAATTAATGAGTCCGTTCTTCCAAAATATTTTTGTATAGAATATATGCAATGGTGTTAATCAACCATCAATATAAGGAGAAAATATAAACTTCAACAAAGCCTTCAAAGGTATTTTGACGTTTTGGAGAAAATAAACTGGAAATGTACATCAAGGTGATGAATACATTAAGTCAAAATTCTTTGTAATACCAGTCAGTGTTTAAGAACCTCATCCCTTTCATCCTTATTAGACAATGTTTTGTCGTAATTTGTTAGATATCTTCATAAATGTTTGATGAATATTAACTCTTTAAAATAAAAAAATTAGTTTCCTGTTCTATCTTTGAGCATTTGATTATGTCCTAATGAGTGACATCTTGCTATTTTAACTTTCAAATAAATATGCATAAAAACTACATTAAAAGAATATTAGTCAAAGCATGCAAAAGTTGGGAAATGCCAGAACTAAGGTTGCTTGTGCAAAATTTAAGCAGGGACGAAAAAGACATACTAGACACAGAAGGTCACCAGAATGTTTAACAAGGACAACACAATTATTTTCCCATAGCTTTATTTTTTAAAACAGATTAACTGTTTTGACTAAAAAATTGCCTGAAACAGTCACCCAGCATGGAAAATTTCAGCCCAAATGGTTAAGGTTTAGTAAAGTTATAAAGAAGTGAAAACAGGGTTTGTTAATGTGATGTGGGAGGCAACCTTAATGATAGGCAGCACTACCAGCACGGCCTAAAAATACAGTCTATTATTAAACAGATCCAAAACATTGTTTCATTTTCAACTTGTTTTTTGGGTTTTTAGTTTTTGGGGTTGGGTGGGTTGTTTTTTTTTTAAATACTTGGTAGAGTCAGGCCCAGAACCAAAAATCCCATATCCAAACCACCCCAAACTTGGAGAGAGTGGGACTCCAAATACAAAGTTTAGGACTGTCCCTTATCACTAGAATATCCTAACACCAGTTCTAAACAACCCCAAACTGTTTTGCAATACAGATCTGGATCTGTAGGTATGGTTTGGGCCCATCGCTAATTATTATAGTATTTCCAACAATCACCCAGTATCCTCGGTATGCCTCATGCACCAATTTAGCTGTATAATCTGCTGATAAATTACTACCGTTAGCCTCCACATACTTAAACCTATACTTGTAAAATAAATATTGGCCAATGGGGGGACTGATTAAATCAAGGCAATTTAAATCAGTGATTTAAGTCACCAAGTGGAAAGTCTAAATTTAAATCATCAATTTTTAATCAACTTTTCCACTTATACTTCAGTTATTTTTTGAAGAAGGGTGCATTCTCATTAGTTGATATAACAAAACATCTTGATTTACAATTCAGTAGAGCCTTTACACTAGATTTGTACGTCTTTTTGCTACCTAGGAGGGTACACTATAACTATATGCATTTATTTAGCAATTATATAGCTTAATATTTTCAGATTCTTATTATTGTACATTTTTAGTATGTTAGAAAATAGTGAATGACATATTGCTTATTTACTACATAATTAATTTTTTGCTCATGATTTGCGCTTGTTTAAATTCCATCTTAATGTAACTTGACACAAAACATATAAAATTTATTTTTATTAAACGAAACATGCCCTTAATATACTTCATGACTTATTGTGTTATATTTATAAAGCTTGACCTCAAAAGTTAGAATCAGGGGGCAAACCAACTTTCTTGATGTAGAAATGCAGCCTTTAGTGTAAAGATTTTGATAGAGGCTCATGGATTGAATTTTTTTTTTTAATAAATGTTTTAAGATATTAAAAGTAGTTTAAAACTTAACATAATTTTATATTACATTGAGATTTCATTTAAAACATTTCATTTTTAAAAGAAAACAATTTAAGTAACGCCAAAAAATCTGATTTTTATTTTTATTTTTTCAAAAAAAAAAAAAAAAAATCATTTGTTTACTTGCCCAGTTGGCCAATAGTATATGTGCGCTGCTCTGTGTTATGTAATGAAAAACCCTGACAAAACGTAGTTTCCTTTTTTTGCTTTTTCTTCCCCCCAACAAGACTGTTCTAAGAGTATGCTGTGCATATAGCCCAACATTTGTAAAATGCTCACCACACAGGATTATCAACAGGACAGGATGATAGTGTGGGTAATACTTTATTTAATATGCATGTACAGCAAAGCAAGCAATTGATAAGCTGGATAGTTGGTGTTATGTCCCTATATTTTGTTAATTTGCATTTGGTTTGGACAATCGTATCTTTTTGTATATTATGTTTGTACTAAAAAATATTTTTAGCATTTCATACACAGATGTCCACAATAGTGGATTACATTATTATTACATATTATTCAGTCTTATTTAAGCTCTCTTGTATGTACTAACATGATCGCATACTACATCTCAAACAGTGATATAGTTTAATCATTTTTCTTACAATCAGATAGAAAAAAAAAAAGATCACCTTATGCTATATTTGTATTTGTTCTTTTCGGTAATTTCATTTTTGTGATGGCTCCATATGTCTTTGGCATTCTTTTTATCAGTTCTCTTCTCTCTAAGGTATGTAAATAATTAAGTCAACAGTAATGCACTATACAATTTATTTTCAGCCAACAGCACAGCCTGGGAAGAGGCAGTTAATGATAATTCATCTGCAAATTTAGGTGAGCTATTTCTCGGTTATTCTAATTAACATGAAGTATTTGTATAAGAACAGTTTCTGTAATTTTATATAAATAACAGCAAAGCCCTGATTCTTCAATGAGCTCTGTGTGAGTGAACCCATAGCCCCACACAGAGCTCCACTGAAGTCCATGTAAAGCAACTTGCAGGATTGAGGTTTAAGGTAGTCTGACGTACAGAGAAACACACAGTACTACAAGATGCTAGAAATAATTCTATGATATTGTATTGCACCATTTGTGAAACAGTATGTGATCATAATTAAAGATCATTTAGTGCATACACACAAGGAATGTCCTCTGGTGTTTGTGGCTGGATGGTTGTTTTTAAAGAAAATGCCATAATCTGGAACTCTACACCAAGGCTCCACCATAACACCGTATCCCATAAATCGCACAACATCCACAGAAGCGAACCTTTCCTCTACAAACCTTAGAAGGCATGATTTGACTCAGAAATAGGACTCACTGAGGAATGCCTCAAATAGGTGCTACATAAAAAAATATGGCAGCTCAGTCAGCAAGAGGAGCAGCCCACTTGATGAATTGAGGCCTTGTAACCTGGCTGGTGTGGTGCTGCGCAAGGGAGCTAGGGTGTACGCCTACTGGCCGACATCTTCATTGGAAGGGAAGGGGCCAAGTGACAAGTGGGGGCCTTCTGGTGTCTAACAGTATGTCTACACAGCATTTTGGACCAAGCGGGAGTGAGCGTCCCAGCTTGGTCCATAGACTCAAGCTAGCAGGGCTGATGCTAGTGATCTAGAAATAGCTGTATGGACAGTGCTTTGAAGTTGCGACTCGGGCTGGAGCTGAGGCTCTGAAGCCCACCCCCTCTTCCTAGGTTTCAGAGCCTGAGCTCCAGCCTGAGCCACAACTCCAAAGCACTGTCTACACAGCTATTTCTATAGCACTAGCCCAAGCTCTGCTAGCCTGAGTCTATTGACCAGGACTGGAAGGCTTGCTATGGGCTGGGTGGATATACCTCTACTGGCTTCCTGTCTCATCACGTCAGGGCTGTCCTGGCTCTCTGCTCTCCCCACATGTCTTCACTACAGAGTTAGTTGGAGTAATTGGCACCTGGGCGCAAGCAGCTACATTGCAAAGACCTACCCACGTTATTGTGTCCCCACAGGTGCTGTACTTCTCCAGTATGTCACTAGGACTCCTTGGAGCATATGCCATGGATCTTTGTACTGCAGTAAGCTGAGTCGCTCTAAGATTCCAACCCAGTGAATTGTGGGAGAACTTGTGTGCTCATGACAGACAGGAGAGTTGTTGGAAGGCACTAGAGAGCCATCAGCAGTTGAATAATTTAGCCTGCGTCGTCACTGCAAGTTAGCAGTCCAAGTGAAAGTTGAACTTGGACTCTAAACCAACCCCTCAGCTGTGCCCAGGTTGAAAGCACCACTTAACTCAAGTGAGAGATTTGCACATGTGAATGGCGGGTGCAACACCAAAGTAAGAACTCAGGCTAATTCTGTAGTGAAGACAGACTCCCAACAGGACTTCTGTGTCAGGGAGAGGGAAAGCCTGAATGGTACAGGTTGAAGGGGCATTATCTCAAACATCCTTTTCTGGAGCCCATTTTCCTAGGAGTCTTGGTGCCTTTTCCAGTGGCTTTGGGATGGTGGGAAGGAGAAATCTTCTTGCCTTTGGGGCACTACTCAATCCACCTCAACCCCACAGTAAAGGATCTGCAGACCTGAAAACTGATTTCCATTTGACCCAGCTTATGAGCCTTTCAAAATTATGAAAAGCCTCTTCCGCTTCTCTGGAGTGTCACTAAGCAGCAAACTTCCCAATAGAGTATATTAAATGGTGTACAATTGCTGAGGGCCTGCTCACTTTGTCTGGGTAGCCACATGACATGTATATAAAGTGCAGCTTTCCCTAGCTGAGCATTTTAAGCCTGATCCCGAGCATATTGCAGTTATTCAAGATAGGCACTTTACAAGAGTAGGCACCAATCCTGCACCACATATACAGGCTTAACTTTCATATTATGCACATGGGAAAACGTGTGCAGAACTGAGGCATTAGCACGAATTATCTTGTTCCAAAATTAGCACATATGCTTAGATAGCAATTTTCATAGGCTCACAGCCTGGTCAAATAAAACCAATGTTCACCAGACTACACAACTCCATCTACTTTTTTATATTACAACTCCCCAACAATCGTCTTGGCTAGGGCACTGCTGTGCCTAATTTCAACAAAAGAGATGGTTAAAAAAACATTAACAGCAATCTTTTTTCTATTCTACTGAAATAAACACACTTACACACATCCTATCCCCACAAAAAAAAAATTTTTTTTTAATTCATCTTTGGACAGAGACAAAGCCTGGAAAATTGCAGCCCCAAATATGAAAGTTTCATAAGAAGCTGAAAATGGGATGCTGCCTTTCTTGTTATAATATGGTATGGGAGCTCTAAAATCATGGTAAACCCAATTTCCCCACCTCCCCTCCCCAATAATGTCAGCTGTCCTAGTGTTAAGACCAGAGGTTCTAGAGAATTTTTAGTTGGGTCAATTAGTATCCCCATGAAAAATATCCCAGCCCCCTAGAGAAGTCTGTCAGAAGAATGTGAAGATACGTCTGAAAGGAAAAAGGGCTTCATTAAGGTCTCTGAAATATCTTAGAGGCCGAGGATCATGCGCACAAGTGATATTTTTAACCACTAACGAAGTTCTTAAAAAAAAATTAAAAATAGATCAAGCAAAAATGCTATGTAGATTATGTTCAGAATAAGGTACACGCTTCAGTACTTTCTGGTATACATCTATATATGGTACAAGGTAATAATATGTACTTTTAAAAGAAATTCTCCCGTAATTCAAAAACTCCTGAAGAGATTTTCCTTAAACTGTTTAAAAAACAGAATGAACCCTAACTTCATCATCAAGCAGGGATGGAAAATTTTAGCCCAAAAGATGAAATGTGAAAACAGGGTGTTATAAATCTCTAGTAACGCAGGCACAAGCAGGCAAACTATACACATGCACAAAGGTCAGTTATGGTGTTGGGTTTGTTTTTTCCCCCAAAGACCACGATTTGCCTTCTAGAACCTTTCTATACTGCCAGAAGTTGCATGGTGGGAAATTGTCTTATAACACAGTAGTGCCTTGTCTTATATTAATTTTCATGCAAGATGTACACTTTCATGACAAGGCTTGCAAAATTCTATCTGCCCCAGGCCATGTATCTCTTTGACAGGCAAGTAAAATACCATTAGATATTTCATTATCAAGAATCATAGTGAAGGGCACACATGAACATTTTGTGCCTGGGCTTGTAAATTTTCATAATTATTTTGCCAGGCACATAAACACAAAAGTGACTCTTATATCTTGCTTGTGAATACCAGACCAAACTGTGGTATAACCATGTTACTAAATCTTGTTTCAGGAACATGATTATACTGCCATTTAGTCACAGCTACACAGGCAAGCCCAAACAGTCAGGATACCATCACGTTGTGACATGATCACCAGACACGGGAATTTTGGAAGAAACTGTCTTCAATTCTAACTGACCCGGTCCTACAAGGTCTTACGAATGTAACTGTATGCATGTACATATGCTTAGTAGTCCTACTAACTTCAACAGGGCCATTCACAGTGCAGAAATTAAAACACAGTAGGCAAGTCTTTGCAGACTCAGGTCCCAAATTTTGTCCAACTTGGAGGAAAAAATCCTATCAGACTGTAAACCCAGCATGGAAAATATCAACATGAAAGGAATTTTTTTGCCTAAGCTATGAACTCAAAGTTAGCAAAGGTTGAAAAATAAAATTAAAACTACTTTGCACTTCTAGAGAGCCTTTCATCTAAAAAAGATCTCAGAGCACTTTATAAACATGGCCTCAAAAATCCCTGTGAAGTAGAAGATCAGTTTTGCATGGGTAAAGTTTTTAATCATTCACCAAGATCACACAGTAGCAGAGCACAGGGTAAAACCCAGGGATCCTGACTCCTAGCCCCCAGCCCTAACCAGAGGGCGGTACTTCATTTTCTGTATGGAAACTCTTTACTACAGTAAAAAAAAGTTAACACAGCATCTTACCATATATATTAGTCTCAAAATAGGAATTCTAGGAGATGTTTGAGTTCTCTAGAGTTCCAAGGACATACAATGTTGCTGCAATGGAGGTGTGGAAGCTTATGGAAAGCTGCAGAAATAATTTCTATGACAGCAGTGGGGATTAACACTGAACTGCAAGATAATTCCATGGGCCCTTCCTTCAGTGCCCTTCAAAAACTGCAAGTTATTCTCTTTAAACAGTTCCTGAAAAGAGATTGTCTAGGCAAACAGCATTGGGACAAAAAAAAGCTGAAATCCTTAAATGATGACTCATCTATTTATGTTCAGTAATTCTATAATAACTGCATTAGGAATCCAAAAAAAACAAAACAAAAAAACAAAACTTACTGTTGGTGCTGTAATGAAACTACAATAATATTTTACAACTTATCTATAAGCCACCAAAAGAAGTCATTTAACAGTAGACTATAGTGGCTGCTCACAAAGATGCAGATTTCTCAGCTGAAGGCACGTCAACATGAAGTCAACAGAGCTATGATAATTTACACCAACTGAGGATCCATATCTTTCCAAGCATCCTAATAATACACTGTACAGAGCTGTCACAATTTAGAGCACATTGGTGAATGCTATAAAACAGGGGTCGGCAACCTTTCAGAGGTGGTGTGCCGAGTCTTCATTTATTCACTAATTTAAGGTTTCACGTGCCAGTCATACATTTTAATGTTTTTAGAAGGTCTCTTTCTATAAGTCTATAATATATAACTAAACTATTGTTGTATGTAAAGTAAATAAGGTTTTTAAAATGTTTAAGAAGCTTCATTTAAAATTAAATTAAAATGCAGAGGCCCCCGGATCGGTGGCCAGGACCCAGGCAGTGTGAGTGCCACTGAAAATCAGCTCGCGTGCCGCCTTCGGCACGCATGCCATAGGTTGCCTACCCCTGCTATAAAACATACTGGAAGCATCAATGTTTAATAATTCAGACTTAAAATATTTTGGAGTGGGTGGGGGAGAACACTATATGTCTCAACCCAGATTGTAGACCAATGACCTGAAAAATGTTATTCTAAGGGCTTGTCTACACTTACAGCACTGCAGCTGTGCTGCTGTAGTGGTTGCTGAAGACGCTTCTTATGCCGAGGAGAGCTTCTCCCATCAGCATAGGTACGCCACCTCCCAAAGAAGCACTAGCTATGTCGACAGGAGAAGCCCTCCCATCTACACTAGGGGTTAAGTCGGTATAACTACATCGCTCAGCAAATCCATATCCCTGAGTGATGTAGTTATAATGAGATAGCCTTGGTCTACACTACACATCTCAGAGTCAAAAACATTGAGTCAGACAAATAAATTAAACTATGTTTGGCAATAGTAAGGCCATGTCTACTCTACAAAATTATGTCAACCTAACTTATATTGGCATACAGCCACCACAGTTAAATTGCTTGTGTGCGCGCACACTTGGCTCCTTGGGTCAGTGGTGCGTGTCCTCACCAGGAGTGCTTGTATCAATGGTATTGTCATTGTGGGCATTGTGGAACAGCTCCTGAAAGCCAGTAATAGTCAGCGTAAGCAACACAGTGTCTACACTGATACCGCATCGACCTAATTACATCAAGTATCACTCTACGCCACTTGGGGAGGTGATGTTACTAAATCAGCATAGAGGGACTTGTGTCAGCAGGAGTCAAATTTATGTGAACACACTTCCATAGCGAGATTGATGAAAGGCAGCTTACATCAACCTAACCCTTTAGTATAGGCCAGGCCTCAGAAATGGAAAAAACAAAATAATAAATAAAATTACTCCCAGGCAGCGGATCCAATCTTTCAGTTCTTACTCAGGCAAAACTCCCATCAATTCCAATGGGATTTTTCACCTGAATACGACTGTCTATTTACACCCAGAGACTTTACATGCCAAGTTTCTACATTATATACTCCTGAATATGGCAATTTGTAAGTGGCAAGAGCGTGGTATTGCAATAACAGTAATCTATGTCGAGTCTACGACCTATGGGCCGCAGTGCTATTTTTAGGTTATGTGTTGACAATGTCTCTGCACCAGAGAGCTTACAATCATATTTTAAGTACGTTCAAGTAAAAACCATTTTTACTGCCTTCTGTCAAAGTACATCTTATTTTCTCTCCTGTGATGCTTGTGTACATTTCAGAGAAAGGGCACACACGCATTATCAGAAAGATTTTGCTGGGTTTATGACGTATCAATTTTCCCCCATTTTATTTTCTTTAGTTCCTGAACAACTACTCCACCAAATCAGTAATGGTCACTTTCTAGAGATTAAATATTAAGCAGAGTATTTCAGGCATTACTGCAGTTCCTGGACACAGTTAGACTGTAGGCTCTTTAGAGACTGTTCTCCAACATTATAGCTGCAATTCCACAAATTGATCTGTGCTGGTAGAGGCCCGTACTAAAGGAATCTGTTTACAGACTTCAGTTTCCAAGATCAAGGTGTACAACACTTAGAACAATGAGGCACCAATCCCGATTGTGGCTTCTAGATACTACCATAATACAAACTAGGTGAGACTATGACTGAATTCATTATGGCTGACTTCGCTTTTGTTGCTTTAAGTCAGAACCTGAATGTCACTTATTATAAACAATCCTTATGCTAAAAAGCATGGGACTAAACTGCTCAAAACAGAAAAACACCAAAAGGTTTTCATTTAATCCAGTGCAGCTTTTGAAATTCCTACTAAGGACCCAAGCTAACTCCCATTAAAGTCCCCTGTTGACTTTAATTGGACTTGGATCAACCCTTAGTGCCTGAAGGCAAGTTTATTTTTATTAAATAAAAGACACTGCCAAAAGTTGCCAACTCGGTTTCCTTTCATAGCTGCCCCCTTCCAGATCTTACTCTCTGCAACACAGGCTGCTGAATGAAACTTACTCATGTCTCCAGTAAGTTTCACTCTGCAACACACAATGAAATTGAACAGCGTGACACAGTGCAGGAAGAATGCCCAATTTTGCTGTCTTCACACACAGCAAAATTCCTATTGATTCAAAGACTGCACAAGATCACTTCCACATGCGTAAGTTGGACTGGGGAAGAAAGAGAAGACAGAAAGAGTAGAGCAGAGAAACCATAAAACAGTAAACAGAGAATAGGGTGAGAGGACTGTTTTGGCTTAAGAGTGTCAAATACAAAAATGGCCAGGGAAAGCCTTTATATTAACAAAGAAAGACGGGAAAGACAAAATGATAACAGGAAATGAGAGAATTGAGGGGGGGGGTGAATGAGGTGGAGGAAAGGAACAGAAACAAATGTGAAATGCCAAGAGAGCCATGGAAGTTGTAGGCCTACATAAGAACAACAACATAAGAATGGCCATACTGGGTCAGACCAAAGGTCCATCCAGCCCAGTATCCTGTCTACTGACAGTGGCCAATGCCCGTGTCCCAGAGGGAGTGAACCTAACAGGTAATGATCAAGTGATCTCTCTCCTGCCATCCATCTCCACCCTCTGACAGACAGAGGCTAGGGGCACCATTCCTTACCCATCCTGGCTAATGGGCGTTAATGGACTTAACTAGATAAATTCATGGAAGTTCTCTTTTAAACCCTGTTATAGTCCTAGCCTTCACAACCTCCTCAGGCAAGGAGTTCTACAGGTTGACTGTAAGCTGTGTGAAGAAGAACTTCCTTTTATTTGTTTTAAACCTGCTGCCAATAAAATTCATTTGGTGGCCCCTAGTTCTTATATTATGGGAACAAGTAAATAACTTTTCCTTATTCACTTTCTCCACACCATTCATGATTTTATATACCTCTATCATATCCCCCCTTAGTCTCCTCTTTTCCAAGCTGAAAAGTCCTAGCCTCTTTAATCTCTCCTCATATGGGAAGTCTATTAACTTCATTTTATTTATTCATGTGACAGCAAACAATAGAAAGCTCATCACTGGCAGATGGCAAATGGAGGTGAGTTTTGGGGAGAGAGAAATGAAAAACACAACATTTTGCCACAATGTTATTGGTGGGCATGTAATGGTTTTGTTTGGAGTTTGTTTGTTTTGGGGGGGGAGGAGCAGGGAAATGGAGGATAGTGTTAATCAGCACAGAAGTAGGTATATGTCTTTCTGAAGGAAAAAAAAACTTTAAAGCTTAATACAAAAGTCTAGATTCTCCTGGAATAAGCAATGTGCGCACAGAAATGGGTGTGTTTCAAAACACAACATTACACTGACAGGCTTTTGCCATTTATACTACTGTCAAAGCAAGTAAAGTGCAAGTCATTTTCATTCAGTCTCTCCAAATCAAATTGCAAAAGTGCTGTCTCTCTCTTTTGTACTCTGAAAAACACCAACGACCTATTCCAAAATGCAGTAGTTAGACATGGAAAAGGGGTGGGGAGCTCCACTGAGCATGCTAATAAATGCATACACAAACAGGATTTTACAGATTCCAATGACATGCCTGCAAGTTTTTCAGTTCTTCAGTGGGGTCCAGCTGAAGATTGGCCCTTAATGTTAACAGTTTTGGTAACTTAAAATGACAAAAGGCAAAACATCTCAGCCCATATAACAGAAGCACTAGTACTAACAGATATCGGATACGCTAGGTGACATACCAGCTCAGTCTCTGGTATGGAGCCATAGTATTAAAAGAGTTAGTCAGAAAGTGGATAATATATTTATAAATTATTGCCCCCTCCCTATTTTTCATCTAATATGTTTTCAATCTATTGACAAGCCCTAGTCAATATAAATAACATCCAGAAAGTTACTTTTTTTTTTTTACTTCATACTCCTGAGCAATCAGCATGCCTCTCTCTCATGTGATGCCTAACCAATACTGATCAGACCAGGACCTCAGGATAACACTGCTTGCTTAACATTTGTCCCCTCCTGTTTTATACTCAAGAATATTCAGTGGAAATAGCTAGTAATGTCCACCTGACCCACCCAGGGAGGGTGGGTTTGTTTGCCTTTGGGGCATGTAATAAGGCCTATCTATTCACCCAGAAGATAGAAACGTAGGATCACAGGACTAGAAGGGACCTCAAAGGTCATCTAGTCCAGTTCCCTGCACTCATGGCAGGACTAAGTATTATCTAGACTATCCCTGACAGGTGTTTGTCTAACCTGCTCTTAAAAACCTCCAATGATGGAGATTCCACAACCTCCCTAGGCAATTTATTCCAGTGCTTAACCACCCTGACAGGAAGTTTTTCCTAATGTTCAGCCTAAACCTCCCTTGCTGCAATTTAAGCCTATTGCTTCTTGTCCTATCCTCAGAGGTTAAAGAGAACAATTTTTCCTCCCTCCTCCTTGTAACAACCTTTTATGTACTTGAAAATGAAAAGTGGATGTTATTTATGGTGCATGGAAAGCTCAATTGGGCTGTTGAATAGTCTGAGTAGGCAAGGTTTTTTTGATAGTGGAGAGTCTAAGATATAATGAATACAGCATGTACAGAGTAAGAAAGCTCTGAGAACTTTGCATAGGTACTTGATGAACTGGAATAAATAAACCTTATAAAAATAACCTAGTATGGGGAGACACTGGAAGAACCAATTAACATGGATTTTGCCAACATGAAGCACATAAATGCAAGCATATTTCCAGTAAGGAACCAAAGACCTTTTACAATTTACACAAGTAGCAGATGCAATAATGAAAAGACAAAAGGTGTGTTCTACAACTCACCCATTTACAGGCAAATATTTCCAATAATGGTGAGTGTCCTTGAGAGAACATAAACCAACAATTTTAATCTTTAAATTTAGCAGCAGATCTCTTTTTCTGCCACATCAAGCCTATCTAAAATTGCTTGGTGGGCAATTTCTTTGGAATTTATAGCCTGAGTGGTATTTCACTGTAAAACATTGAGGTTATGTTGCTATAAACTCTTTCTGCTTACACAGTGCAATGAATTCAGAATTGAAACAAGAAATATCAAACAATTGCTACATGTAGGTAGGTTAACCACACACCTAAAATGAAATGAGAATCAAGTGCTATCTCTACACAATTAGCCTGTTCAAATCAAGGTGCAACCTGTTTCTCTAATCCATATCAGGGTGTTATATTAGCAGATAGAAACAACTAATGTGTTGCTACCAAATATATGTTGTTACCATAACTTGTTTGGCAAGCTGTTTATTAATGCTGATGTCAAATGTTTCTCTGACTTTTGTATTATCTACACCTGTGCAGTGAATTTAAAAAAAAAAAAAATTAAAATTCACTACAGTATTAAATTTGAAAATACATTCTGAAAAATAGGATGTGAAAGGTTCTTGCGGATCACCACGGCAAGTTCTGTATTTCTGTAAAGGACATTCCAATTAAAATCTAGGTTTAAGAGCTTTTATTTAGGGATGTGTGTTTATGTTAAGACTCCCAGCAGGAACTTCTGCAATAGAATAAGAATGTTGACATCCATACAAAAATTAGCTATGATTCATTGTTTAATAGTAGTAGTCTCTGTACAAAACACTGCAGACTGAAGGATTTATTGCCAAATGGAGAGCCACCAATACTTCCTTTAACCTCATATGGGACAAATAATGCTCAAGAACTTCTAAACCTAATTTTTGTCACTGACCTCCTTTACTGCCCACACACCTAGACAAAAAAAAAAAAAAAAAATTCATGCAGCATCAAAACTAAATCCTCCCAAGCATTATTGGTTAAACCTCAAATAGAGAGTTGTCTTCTTAGCTGATTTCAGAGTAGCAGCCGTGTTAGTCTGTATCCGCAAAAAGAACAGGAGTACTTGTGGCACCTTAGAGACTAACAAATTTATTAGCATATGCTGAAATAAATTTGTTAGTCTCTAAGGTGCCACAAGTACTCCTGTTCTTCTTAGCTGAGCAAATTTGGAATGTGGATTGGTATGAAAGATGGAGGCACATCTTTGCATCAATTTGTATTTTGGTGTAGGAATTTCATATCACTCAGAGGTGGGCCAACTGAATCCCCACTGAAAGTCAATGACAAAATGCATTTGCTCCAATAGGAGCAGAGGCTAAGCCAACATAAAAAAAAACAAAAAAAATCCTACCTTTGATATCTATTTGTACAGGAAAACAAATCCTTTTAGAAATCATCCTGATATACAAACCTTGATTGGCTCCTCCAAAATGAGGGACAAAAGGTAACATCTGCAATTTCACTCCTCGGTCAGGCCACCCAGCATCACTCTGGCACTTAGGGCTGGTCTACACTTACCCCCCAAATCGAAGTAAGGTACGCAAATTCAGCTACGTGAATAACGTAGCTGAATTCGACATACCTTACTTCGACCTTACCGCGGTTCAGACGCGGTCCACACGCGGCAGGCAGGCTCCCCGTCGACTTCGCGGTACTCCTCTCGCTGAGCTGGAGTACCGCAGTCGACGGGGATCACTTCCTGGTTCGATTTATCGCGTCCAGACCAGACGCGATAAATCGAACTCGGAACTTTGATCCGCAGCCGTCGAACTACCGGGTAAGTGTAGACTAGCCCTAAGTGCCCTTCAACACAGTCCCTCAACTTTCCCTGCCCAACTCTTCCTTTTGAGCCACTGGGGTGTTGACATTCCCCTCAAGTGTGTCTGTGTTTGCAAGCATCCCCAGCTCACTGGATTTGGGGGTGGTAGGTTGCCCATCTGAAGAACGTGAACTTTAACACTGCCTGTTTGAATGTCAAGGGAACACAACATATTCAAAAAGTTAAATTTAGGGCCTCTCAAGGCTGACGTCTACAGTTTTCGTGTCAGGCACAGTACTTAGCACCACTCACTCTTCAACAGTAAAAATTTGACCCATTAACTTCTCCCCTTCAATAAGGCTCCAAAAATATACTGTGCTATGTAGTTTCGAGCCATTGCCAACAAACAATGCAACTGCATATGTAAGAGAAAAAAAGTTTCCATAATCAGTTTGATAGTTTTAATTCATAAAAATCTACAACGGTGTGATGTCAGCGGGAGTTCAACATGAGCTTTAAATGCAACTTACACTACTGGGGAGGTGATTAAATCATTCTGCAGCCCCACCAATGGGTTAAAAGCAGCACTAGCATCAGCTGCAAAAACAGCTGCTTGCCTGCCTCGCCAGAGGGGGTGGGGAAGCCTAATACACAGCTCCAGCAGACCAACTAAAATGTCTAGCAATGCAGTTCCAGCTATCCAAAGTAATATTCCAAAATGCTTGCTTATGGCAGACAGGTTATTTGGAGTTTCTCCGTAACGTAGTACATAGAAAAAGAGGCTGAACTGGATTTTGGATCATAAAACAAAACAAACAAGACACCCAGGATGTTCTGTAGATTATTCTGAACTTTTACTGCTAGACATCAATATCAATCAAGATCACTCTTTTGCAACATGGAGGAAAAAAAATTACACCAATGGAATAAACATTAAATTTCAAGTCACAGACTGGGGGGGGGTGAGGAGGTGGAAGTTTTTCACTATCATGAAACCCAACAGAAATAGGACTTACAGCCCGAACTGAAGTTTGCAAAAGCCAGTGAAATACACTTAGGGCTTGATTTGCAGAGATGCTAAGCACATAGAGCTCCCACGAACTTCAAAGTGAGCTATGGGTGCTCAGCGTCTGAAAACATGACCATCAATGTTTACCCAAGATTTTCTCTTTTCCAAACAAAGGTGTTAATTCATACTCTTAAAAAGAAAGATTAATGCATTAAGCAGCTTTGCAGCATAAGATCATCTTTTCAGATGTCAAAACTAGGATCTTTCAGGATGGCTCAGTAGTTGCATGGAAAACCGCTAAAGATGCAGGAGTGCTGCATGTTGTGGTGTTGGTGACTCAGTAAGCAGAAATCTTCCTTCCAAGTCAGTCCTGACCTAAACCCCTTCAGTAGGATTTTCTGCCAACGGTACCAGTTCACCTTATCTGTACAAGCACACCACTTCCCATTTAACTGTACATTCTCTAATCCGTAATGCCACTTGGACTGGTTCACATCCAATTCCTGCCACCACATCACAAGCCCAGAACAGAGGTTCATTACGAAGATAGGGAACCTAAAGAGTCTCACAAGAGCCTGAAGTAGCAGTACCAGTATCCAATCACTGTTTTAGGAGGCATCAGGCATTATGAGGCTGGAAGTCTTTCAGAAATAGCTAAAAACTAAACTTCTGACCACTCATGGTCATTAAAAATCCCTTGGCACTTTTTGCAACCAACTTCGGCCTTGTCTGAACTATGAAAAAAGCATGATCTTAACTCGAGTTAAACAATGCAAGATGAAATCCAAGTGAATACAAGGCAGAATGTAGTTTTCATACAAGTTAACTGGTCGAGTTCAAGACCAGGCTCCCTGATAGTCTTGAACTCAACCTGTCAACTACACGAAAATTACTAACTGCCTTGTCTTCACTTGGATTTCATCCCACATTAGTTAACTGGAGCGGAGAACACACCTTTTTTCATAGTTAAGACACAGCTTCAGTGTCCTAACAAGTTACAATTAGGTATCACATTCTGCCAAAATAAATACTACATTTATACAATTGACCACAATTAAATATTGCCAAATATTCCAGCAAGAATTACCTGATGTACATGGCGGCCTATCTTTGTGATTATATCACAGTGACATTCTTCCATTTTTCAGAACTTCATTGTGTTGCCTATTTTTCTGAGTTAAAATAACTCAGTTAACTAACTTTTTATTTTGTAATAAAGGCACAAAGTAGCTACGGTTATGCCTACAAGGGACCATAAAATCTTATTCTTTTTGTGACTGTTGTTCGTGTTCTTTTAAAAAAAAAACACACAAAAAAACAAAATTTAAAATATTTGACTATTTTTGACATTTGACCAATATTTTTTTCACCAGTTAATTGACCAATTATTTTTGCACCAGTCAAATGCTCAACCCTGCAGACTCTCCTGAAGCTTCACCTGGATAAGACATTTTCAACTTATTATCTTGCCATATTTTATTTCACGGGGGCTACATTTTCAGGATGGGTGAAACAGTCCCCCATCTACCCCATTTGAGATCTTCGGATGAAACATGGTCTGTGAAAAACCAGTTGTTATCTCTACGTTTCTTTATGGAAACTAAGAATTTAAATAAAAGAACATCACACTGAAGTGTTCAGAAAGTTGCACATGGGGAAGCCAAGATTTTTGGTGGATCCTGAGCCTACAACAGGAAATCAGGAGTTATTATTCCTTTATCAGCTATTCATTTGAAGATGTGATATTTTATACTTAGAGCCCTACCAAATTCACGGCCTGTGAAATCTGGTCTCCCCCTGTGAAATCTAGTCTTGTGTGTGCTTTTACCTTATGCTATACAGATTTCGTGGGGGAGACCAGCGTTTCTCAAATTGGGGGTCCTGACCCAAAAAGGAGTTGCGGGGGAGGAGGGGAGTCGCAAGGTTCTTTTAGGAGGGTCACTGGAGAGTGGTGGCTGCTGACTGAGGGCCCAGCTCCACAGGCAGCAGCGCAGAAGTAAAGGTGGCAATACCATACCATGCCATCCTTACATCTGCACTGCTACTGCTGCCGGCTCTGCCTTCAGAGCTGGGCTCCCAGCCAGCAGTCACTGCTCTCCAGCTGCCCAGCTCCAAGGCAGTGCCGCCACCAGCTGCTGCACAGAAGTAAGCGTAGCAGTATCACATACATACACCCTGCAGTAACCCTGTGGCCCACCCCCCACACCTCCTTTTTGGATCAGGATCCCTACAATTACAACACCATGAAATTTCAGATTTAAATAGCTGAAATCATGAAATTTACTATTTTAAAAATCCTACGACTGTGAAATTGACCAAAATGGACCGTGAATTTGGTAGGGTCCTATTTATACAGCAATGCCACACAGGAACAGACTTATTTATTCAACAAGTGGTCATTCAAAAGGTCCACTAGTCATGTCATTCACCTTTTAATGAGCTGTATGTTTATTTTACACTCCCTCACTCGGCAGATACTAGTTCAGAAGAATTTTTACCATATCAACAGAAATAACAATCAACAAGCAGTAAATATATTCCTTTGGTAGGAATTAATTGTACTCACCAAAAAAAAAGTCATCTCCTCTCTCTCTCTCTCTCTCTCTCACACACACTCACACACACAAATATAGTTTACAGAAATTATAGTTAAGACCCTGACCCTGCGCAAACTCTCATGATCAACTTTATGCACATATATAGACCCCATTCAAGTCAAGGCGGTCACAGATGTGCTTAAAACTAAGCACGTGCATTGTATTTGCAGAATTTCTGACTTCAGTATGGGTCTGTCCAGATGGAACCTCTTGTAGGACTGGGTCTTAATTTGCTTCTATAACATTTATAACAGTGGGCATCTGACTTGAATGTGAACTCCTGTGTAAGTAACCATTCAATTTACTTTACATGCACTTGGATCTGTGCCTCACTGAAAAACTTAACTGAAAACACAGTGAATATAAACACACACACACAATATTCGTGTTTTGACCATTTCAACTTACTCCATCTATGAGTAGGATTTAACAATGCTCTCTACCATCACAGCTATCTGAGTGGTAATGATTACAAAGTCACAAGTAAAGTTTTACAATACTTAGCACTTTATAATGCCTTATAACTTCAAACCAATGTACGAAACATCAATCATTGGAAGAAAAACTAAAAGCGGATTTGTAAAAATTTCTTTCAGAAAAAAATTAACTATTTTTAACGGGAGAGGGGGGAGGGAGAACCTTGAGCAGCAAATAAATGCTGATCAAAATTATTAGACCTATTACTCTCAATGAAGCAGGGAAACATTTAAATGAACAAAATCAACTGTAAACCCCTGTATATTCTAAAATTACGAACCCAAGTCCCAACTACTCTTACATGTTTAAATGGTATTTCCTTCCCCTCCCCCTTCCCTCATGGAGTGAATGCTAAATATTTTCCAGGTGTTCAGAATACTATTTTGGGAGACCTGCCACAAAGTTCCCAAGATATAATCCCATATGAACCACATGGTCATGGAGACAAGCCTGCACTTCCTTAACAAAATTTAAGAGACCATGAGAGTGTAGTCTCAGGTGATCTGTGATTACTAATAAAATACAGTGCTATTTCATTAGATCTTAACCAAAAGAAAAAATTAATCACTTTGGGAAACCATAGAATGTTTATTATTATTTACATAACACCGACAGCATACTAAGCAGATTTACCTTGACAGTAAAGCTTTTTATAAATCTCAGGCTCTAATCCTTCAAACACCTAAACACACGCTTAACTTTAAGCTCATGAATAGTCTCATTAAAACCAATGGGACTACTCATGTGGTTGAAGTTAAGCACCTGCATAAGTGTTTCCAGGATCCGAGCCTTAATAAGTTTGAACTGTATGCTGAAAAGATGAATATGGAGATGTCCAAACCAAGGCCAGACATCTGAGCCTTTGCAAAGTTCACTACACAATCAAGGCCCAAAACTTGGACAGCCCTAAAACTTCAGGCACTATTCAAAATCCAAACCTGAATTCTGCCAGTAGCACCTCTCTCTATGTAGGCTCTACCTAAAGCCCAAGGTCAGTATCCAGAGAGCGTGGCCCATCTATAATAAAGACCCCTCCCTTGTTAATATGCTTTGTGATGTTTTCAGATATCTATTTTATATACTAGATCAGTAAAGTATCAGCAATCAGGCTCAGCTAATTTTTATGTGACAAGACTGAATTTTCCAGATCATGACTCTTTACCTCCCATGCTTTAACACCAAAGAATGAGTATATTTTGTGATTGCTTCCATAAATCAGTTAAGTCTTGATTTATACAGACAGCAAAATGAGGATGTTGAATACATCTGATAGTAAAAACTCTATGAGCAAACTTCACTCTGCAATCCTACACAGCAACCTACAGATGAAACTTTATCTTGAAAGCTCAACATGCAATCTCAAGCAACAAGACTCTGCCATTAAGCACAACTAAGGCGCTCTCTCTCTCGCAAAAGAGACTTTTATCTTATAAATTTTCCTTAAAAGGGAATTGGATGATGAAAATTGAACTCACCTGGAACAACTTCAATGTACAATTTAACCCCATTAAATGGTATAATGAACTACATGTTTTGTATTTACAATGGATAAATATATTCAATTAACAGCACAGAGAAATATATAACTTAGGCGTAAAGGTCTTTTAAAAAATATAGAATGCACAGAACAAGATTGCCTGCTTCATTTTGGATATTTGATACTATTAAGTTAAAAAAACAACAAAAACAAAAAAACCACACAGCCCATTAACGGGTATAAAGGCTTATTTCCACAACTAGGGCCCATGTTTTGTCTTTTACATGTGGCCCTTACCCTGTAAAAGAAGATGTGATCATGTTCCACCCAGAACTTAACAGGAAACTGATCAACAATAACTTTGGCACTTTACACTTTTTAAAAAAAAAATTTTTTACATATACAGATATTTTCTTCTCTTAAATCCAGGGCTACATCTCCAGGGGAGTTAAAAAGGAAACACACCCCTCTAAGCTACAAATGAAAACAACATACACAGTTGAAAAGAAAGGAAATTAACAAAACAAAACAAAAATCACACAGAGGAAAGTGTAGACACAGATTCCCCTCCCCCACTCCAGCATGAGTTCAGACACAAGCACATTTCTCCCCAAGCTTTTCTTAACATTATACATGGCAGACACAAACCATAAACCGACTGCAAAATAAATACAGACCTCAGGTCACACTTCGGGGTGGTCTTCCCCCCTCCCTCCCGGTTTTAGTAGTAAATATGCACGGGGGAGGGGGTGGGAAGGATTCTTCTTCTTTACAAAAATCAGGCTAAAAATAGGCTATAAACCAGCCTGCCTCATGATGGCTCCTTGATTCAATTTGCTGCAAATTCTTTTTTCCCTTTAAAGCCTTTAAAATAAAATCCAAAGGGGGGGAGGGGAGAAATAAGAAAAGGGCAAGAAAGCCCTTCCCCCCCCCCCCAGCTTTAAAAAGAAGTGCCATTTACAATTAAAACCACCAGCTCCCCAAAATACATTTTTTTTAAAAAAAAAGAAGGGACCCAAGTTGAAAAATAAAGACATGTTACACTTGTGCCCATCCCCCACCAGCCCAGACCAACACAGCCCCCCCCCCCCCCCCAGCCCTGATCACTTCCCCAAAGCCCTCCCAGCCTTCCCCCCAAGAAGCTCCATAATAACCCCCCCTCCCCCCCTTGGAGGCACTTGATCCAGCCCAGGAGAGGTAAAGGCTGGTGCAAAACACACACACACACACACACCACCCCAAGTCCTTACCTTGCAGTTGATGGCTGAGTGGCTGCTTTTGCCCTCCCCCCTTTTCCTTGGCAATGGAGGCAACAGAAATGCACCCTGGGTTTCCTCCTCTTTCTCCAGCTAGAGACACATCCAAGCTCCCGCTCAGCGGAGGTGCCCGCTCCGAGCAACAACAACAAAAAAAAAAAAGACACAAAATAGAAAAGGGGGGGGGGGAATAAATAGCCACCCAACAGTGCTGTGATATTCAATTAGATCCCAAGCCAGCGCGAGGGGGGGGTGGGGAAGGGGGTGGGGGAAGCGAGGGGGGGGGGGGCGGTGAGAGGAGGAGTCCCGGAGGAGGGGGGGGGGGGGGGAAGTAATATCGCTCTGTGTGTGTGTGTGTGTGTGATTTAGATTGAAGAGGAATTGAGGCAGAATGTAAAAGCTGTTACTAAGGGAAGGAGCCAAACGGTTCAGCGCAGCCAACGGCTCTCAGACACTCCGCGCTGGGGGAGCGCGGGGTGCCCAGCCGCGCCGAAATGGGAGCGGCGGGGAAGGAGGAGAGAAGCAGGCCGGGCGGCTGCTGCTGCTGTTGCACAGCCCCAACCAGCCTCCAGCCCAGCCCTCCCTGTTGGGGGGCCGGTGGGGGAGGGGAGACCCTGCCCTTTTCACACCCCCTCCCCTCAGCAGGCTGCCCAAGGCCGTCCTGCCATTTTAGGCTTCGACCTGTACCAGCCACCGGGCGGGTGCAGAGCGGGGCGAGCGGGGTTCCCGGACAAGGGGAGAGAGACACCCTCCTCCCCCCCCCCACGCCTTCCCTGTTACACCCATTCCCCGCACCTTGCAGCAAGCTGCCCTAGGGCCAGGCAGGGCTCCGGTATTAGGATGCATTATGCACCCCACCTGCTAAGCACGCAGGAGTGGGGGACACCGAGGGCCAGTAGGGTGAGGGATGGACCCTCCTTCTTCACGCCCTCTCCCGACCTGTTCCAGAAGGCCACATCGCCAGGCACTGTTTATTATTAAGACTATACAAACTGCCAGCAAAGCAAACAGCGGGGTGAGGGCAGGGGGACACAGGGGTCCAATACGGTGAAGGAAGACCTCCCCCCCCCCCCCCCCTTCACAAACACACACACACCTTGCAGCCAGCTGTATCGGGCAGTATTGCCCGGGATTGCTTTATTATTAAGAACACACAAAGCAAAGCAAGCAGGGGGAAGCATTCAGGGCGAGACCCTCCCCTGCCTCGAGGAACACACACTCCCATGGCCTGGCAACACTTTACACTAAGCCACGCTGCCAGGTGGTGTTGTCTTATTATGAATGATGTACAAACCAGCAGCAGCCAGAAAAGCAAGCAAGCAAGGAGTGGGGGTGGACACTGGGGTTCCAGTACGGAAAGAGATACATTAAGACCATACACATGCACCCAGGCAGCCATGAAACAGCCTGCACAGGGCAATAATGCTGGGTAGTGTGGTTTTATTGTTAATCATATTTTAAGCAGCTCCGGAATATGTTTCATGTCCGATGCACTTACATAACATTAGCATTTAGCATGTATATAATGCCTTATTGTTTTAAACACTTTTTTTTTTTATTACTAACAATGGCATTTGGGCCCCACTCCTACAATTGGTTCTGAATGGGCTGAGTCCAGGGTTCCACCCATGCTCAGGGGAGCACCTACCTGGATCCAATTGCATCAGGGTACAGCTTCGTTGTTTAATATAAAATGCCTTATTGATAACAATGTCTAGCCCCACACGTGCTGTTTGTTTTAGGATGCTTTAATACTATTTAGCATTTATATCACAGGGTTTTTTTTAACGTAAGCTTCATTAATGTGATTCACATTCATCGCTGCACGGTGCTTTGCATTTTAAAGCACTTTGTGGATCACACTCACAGGCCCTGATCCTGCAGTCAAATCTGCGTGTGCAGAAGCTTGAGCCTACACAAAGCCCTACTCCCTACAAACCTCACGTGGAGCAGACTGCAGGATCAGGGGCCGGGGTGAAATTCATACTGCTGGGGAGGGTATTCATGAGGACCTCTGCACCACCCAACTCTGTGATCAGGGTGCATGGCAGGGGGCTCCATATCGATGTGCTCCATGGAGGGATTCTTTGTGCCAAGTCTGTAAAGTGAGGTGTGTTCAGCCCAGTAGATGGGACACAGTAGTCCTATCATCACAGATAATATGGACGGACTCAGTTGCTTTTCCAGCCCACAAGCTAACATAGCAGACTTGGGGAACTGCACTGTAGCTCCAACTTTGCCACACAACAGCGGCAGACTTTGCCTTCATCCTAATTCCTAGGGCAGGGATCGGCAACCTTTGGCACCCGGCTCGCCAGGGTAAGCACCCTGGCAAGCTGGGCCGGTTTGTTTACCTGCCGCGTCTGTAGGTTCGGCCGATCGCGGCTCCCACTGGCCGCGGTTTGCCGCTCCAGGCCAATGGGGGCTGCAGGAACCGGCGGCCAGCACATCCCTCATCCTGCGCCGCTACCCGCAGCCCCGTGATCAGCCGAACCTGCCGACGCGCAAGATAAACAAACTGGCCTGGCCCGCCAGGGTGCTTACCCTGGCAAGCCGCGTGCCAAAGGTTGCCAATCCCTGTCCTAGGGCTTGATGTAGGATCCCACCAGCTGAGCCATACAGGTAGACCTTTGCACCCCCACTGGGCTCCACCTGGACACAAGGATGACCCTGCACCATTCAGCTGTGGAGGTTGAGGGCCCTGGTCCTTGTCTTTGTTAAATGTTTTGTTGTTATTATTAATAAATATTTAGCCCCTATGGAGGAGAGCACTTTCTCTTTTCAAGTTATTTAATTCTTGGACCAAAATAACTCAAGACTATCAGCCTTTAAGGCATGCTGCAGAGTCCACCTGTTTGTCTGGGACTTTGAAGACAGCTGAGTCATATACAGGGGTTGAGGACTCTGCAGAAGGTGAGTTGTATATTCTTAGGTAAAGAACAGGTGATTGGGGGGTTTAGATTGGTACTGGATGGTTATATTTTTAAACATTGATTTTTAATTTTGAAAATTGTCAAGGGGCCTAGAACAAGTAGATGTGTGTTTGTGTGTGTATATATAAATATAATAATTTATAGAATTTGTACAGTGCTTTTTAGTACATAATGCTTTAATAATCTTAGCACTTAAATAATTTTAAAATAAAAAATATGTAATGAGGCCCCAGTCATACCTTTAAACAGTTGCTTAACTACAACCATGTGAGTAGTCCTAATGGAATCAATAGGGCGAGGCACATGCTTAAATGTTTGCAGGGCAACATTTGGTTTTGACTTGTAAAGCCCTAAATAATTTGGGACCTGGCTTCTTGAGAGACCACTTCTTTCCTTCTTTGATTCCACAACCGTGCTGTGCAGCAGGGGAACCTGTAGTTCAGGGGTTCTCAAACTGGGGGTCGGGACCCCTCGGGGGTCACAAGGGTATTATTTGGGGGGGGGGTCACACGCTGTCAGTCTCCACCCCAAACCCTGCTTTGCCTCCAGCATTTATAATGGTGTTAAATATATAAAAAGTGTTTTTAATTTATAAGGTGGGTTGCACTCAGAGGCTTCCTATGTGAAAGGGGTCACCAGTACAAAAGTTTGAGAACTACTGCTGTTGTTCAATAGGACTGGGGTATATGGAACTGTACTTTCTGTTATGAGCCTATGAGTTTGGAATGCTCTTGCCCCTGCATACGGCTGAACTCAGGTTGCCAGGAGAGGTTGTGTTGAGAGATAGGGGGTAATTGGACAGTGAAGATTATTTACGGTGGGTTGTTAAATGAATAATCTGGGTTATATAGAGAACCCGGAGAGTCACATTTAATTAAATAATAATCTTTAGCACTATTATTTTTCCAAGCCCTCTCATGCTAATAGACAGAGGACCAAACCACAAAGATTCCATCAGGAACCAGATCCAAAATCCCATACAGTTTGGGTCCATAGTTCAAGCACATCTCTGAACAACAATACACTTTTCATTTTTGAGCACTTTAGTGTAGCGTTGTGCATCACTTTCAGTCTCTCTCCAACTACAGTAGAACCTCAATTTTACAAACACCAATCTTATGAATGACCATTTATACAAACTATTTTTCCTGACAGAAAACAAATCACATAACAAAAGTGATGGTGATGAAGAACAAGTCAACATCCCTTCACATTCCGATACCGTCAACACATTGGAAATTGCTTTACAGGGGTTCGAAGGACAAAAAGAAAACTCTGCAGAGCACTATACTGCAATACCGTAGAACCTCAGAGTTACAGACACCTTGGGAATTGAGGTTGTCCGTAACTCTGAAGAAATAGTTATTATGGACGTCAGCCACACAGGAGGTTGGGGCTGCAGTTGGGGGTGGGGGAGGACAAAGGAGTTGAGGCTTCTGACCTTTGGGGCTCCAGACAGGGGACTCAGGGGGCTTCTGCCCGGCAGGAGCACTGGGGCTCAGCGCTTTAGAGATGGGGGGAGCACTGGGGCTTGCGTCTTCAGCCCCACTGCTCTGTTCCTGGCATCAGCCCTGCGGGGGGCACTGGAACTTGGGGCTCTCCACGGCTCCACTCCTGGCTTCAGCAGGGAGGAGAGGGTCAGGGCTCAAGCTAGAGGCAGGAGTGCTGGGGCTGAAACCGGCACTTCCCTTGTAGCTAAGGTCCTGAGCCCCAGCATCGCCTGCAGGGAACAGAGCCACGGGGCTGAAGCCCTAAAGCTCCGCCTCGATATAAAGCCCTGAGGCCCTGTGCTCCTGAGGGTCAGAAGCTCTGACCCCCACCCACTGCCTGGAGCCTTGAACCCCCCTACCCTGTGGCTGCTGTCCCAACCCTCCCCCATCCCTATGGATAAAGCGCAAAGGAAGTACAGTATTTGCCTTTTTTTCTTCACCTCCCCTTTTGTCTGTGCTGCTGCTTGATTGAGGACTTCCAGTTCCACATCGTGTCTGGTTGACCGGTAAGTCCATAACTCTGGTGTTCGTATCTTTGAGGTTCTACTGTATATGTTTTGTACCTACTGTAATTTTGAGATTTATTAATTCCTTAATCCCCAAATTGGGGTTCTACTGTATAGGAAAATGTTCTCCCTTCGGTATCTGTCTGCAGTCTCACTGCAGTTGCTGCTGGAACTATGAATGGTGGTGAGTACCAGGTCCTGTAGCAAGTGCTAGCAGTATCAGGCACTGTATTTGTACAGTACCAAGCACACGGTCAGTGCTCCATAAATAATAATACTTGGCATTCATGTAGTGGTTTCCCTTTTCAAAGCACTTCAGTCATAATTCTGGTTACTTACATGGCATTTTACATCTTTACAAAAATTAATTAACCCTCCCAGTGCCCGGTGAGACAGGTAAGCATTGCAGTAACAAGATTAATAATTAATGTATCCCACTCAAAAAAAAATGTCTGGGATAGCATTTATCTGTAATATGTGGTTTTATTAACATTTGCCAGCAAATAAAAAAAGCAATGACAAATCTATATAGTGATTTCATCCTAAAAAGGTTTTGCAGACCATTACCAATCTGAAGGCCTAATTCTACACCATGGAAATCTGTCGGAAGTTGATCATTGACTTAAATGGGAGCAAGATCAGTCTTAATCATTCAACAAGGGGTCTATGCATTGGAGTAAAGGTTTCTATCTATGCCACTGCAAAAAAAAAAAAAAAAAAAAAAAAATTACTAATAATGGTCCCTATACTGTTAACTTTGTTCATGCATTTTGCCCTTGCTTATGTAAAGAGTCCTGTGGGATAAATATATGGGATCAATTATAGGATTGTGTGCTATATGTATCATTGTACTGCGCACATGTTGAAAAAAGAAAACAGAAGTTTTTGAAGGACCCCTTTTACGCTAATTGTAGCTCAACAAAATGAATTCCATTTTTACGGGCCAAAGAGGCAAGACACTAGAGCACCTTTGGGGATCTAATCCTATACCTGTAAGTTAGCCTAGCAATTGCTTAGAGGTAATGCCTTACATATTTTGAATAACAGCCAAGGTACCATGCTTTCTTTCTAACATGCCTGTTGTACATGTGCCAAAAGTTCTGAAGGGCTTTTTAAAAAGCAGATAGTTTATATACACACAGTATTTTTCATACATATATATTCACATGTTGGGTCTATGAAGCTGTTCCACTTAATTATGTAAATGGCTTGCATTTTAAATAATGTGTGACTATCTACAGAGCACAACTGATTCCATCACAAAATAATATGCTATTTGTCAAACAAATATACACACATACACACAGAGATCTAAGAGATTTTTCTGGTTTCTTGGGTAAGTAGTAAGAGAGTAATAACAGAATAAGGTGAGCGGTCAGTTCTCTATATGCTGTGGGTACATTGTGTGACCCAAGGGCAAAGGCCGATTGCCTCCAGTCATTTGAGAAGTGCCGGTATCTAGTCTGACTACATTTCTTGGAGTGCTGTCCTAAAATGTTCTTGTTGTGCATTTGTAACAATTAGCTAATGATTCTCAGTCTCCTGTGAGACTTACGTGGGGCCCAAGCCTTGTGCTGGTCTGTCTGCACAAGGGTGAATTTCACTCACTATTCTTAAAGGTCATTGTCAGGGCTGGCAGGTCATAAACTTTACAAATCCTAAACATTGTAATGTTGAATCTATTGCTGGGGTGTTAAGATACTGATCAGCCTTCCAAAAAGTGGGCCCAGTACCAAACTCAGTTCCTGAGCTGCTGATCCATCACCCGCAAACCTAGCAGCATCTTTAAGGGATTTTGTTGTTGTTGCAAATACAGATGTGTGTGTGTTTGTGCATGGACACACTGACAGGAGCTGCTTAAACCAGTGCCAGATTAACATACTTTTAAAGGAAGTGTGAGACTAACACAAGAGTGGGGAGCCAGTTGAGGGCTCCCACCACTCCCCTTCTCACAAGGGGAAGCCACTTTCACCCTATTTTATCTTTTTCCTGTTTAAAGAAGCAAAACATTTTTTCGTTGGTACTCCCAGCCCCATCATTTGTCTGTCAAGAGGTGGCAGGGGAATTGCCACGTGGTTCCATACCACGTCATTGCACATTGCATTCAGCCTCCAGCAATGGCCAGTTCCTGATGCTTTAAGAAAACAAGTGAAAACCCTACTTGGGGGTTCAATCCTGCGTGACCGGTGCCTCCTGGAACATGCTGAACACTGTCCACACACCTCAGGATCGGACCCCTAAACAATTGGGCGGTGCTCTACCTGAATAGGAAAAGGGAGGAAGAACGGTGAGCAAGCAGGGAAGCGAAATTGAAGTTATTTTATTCTGGGAGTTAATTCATTTTTCTCTATCGGGGACATTAATAACTTTTTTTTAATAGAGTAGGTTAATGATCGTTTTGGTGGCCTATGAATTATGATCATATGTCTTTGAAATGCAAAATTCTGACAAATGCACACCATGGCAGCGTTCATGCTAATGTTAAAGCAACTTCTGTTGCAAGCACACCCAGCAATGCAAGATCACACTGTTCTAAAACATCTGCAATAATTAGGCACAATGAGTTCAGTTAAGGACATGGTAGCAAATTTATTTGGTTACTTTAATCTTGCCCCTAAGGTTATTTTAACATACTTTTTAAAAAAAAAAAAAAAGTTATATATGTAAATAGCCACTTTTTTTAAATGGAAAAAAACCAGTTTGTTACTTTTCAACTAGAAATACCAGGAAGTACCTTGTAATTACAGTCACAGCACAACTCTATGGTAGGAGTTATAACCCAGATGTACATCATAAAACAGCGAGGCAAATCCTGACTTGTTTTATTTCAACATTGTTACAAAAAAAAGGTGTGGTACAATGGGATATCACACACCTTTGGAGCTTTAATCTGACAAGAAGCATTTGGCTTTGAAGTGAGATAGAAATGGAGTATTTCAGAATTCCGGGATCTGGTTGCAGAAACACTCAATATTTTAAATGTCATAATGATTCATAATGTAGTCTAAGTTATTTGACATAATTATATAAAATAAACAAGCTTAAAAGTACAAAATGTTTTAAATTAATCTCTAGCACATTATTTTCATATTAATTGCCAGCTCAGGAACCCAGCCAGTTTGGGATATATTCTTACCTGTTGCTGACACCTTAAACGGTGCTTTTATGTCACTGTGACTACACCATTCAAATTCTTTTATTTGGATCTAGTGGTGTGAACACAGGACTGGGAGCCAGGGACGACTCAGTTTTAATCCCCACTTCTGAAAAAGACTTTAGGTGGCCTAAGGCAAGCCATTTAACCTCAATGCACGAGTTTCTCCATCTGTAAAAGGGAATAATATAATAAAAATAATGCATAGTTATAATAATACATAGTCTCACAGCAATATTGTGAGGTGAATTAACGTTTGTAAAATGCTTTAAAAATGAGGCTTATCTATATAAAGCCTGTGCTTTATATAGGGCTGGGGACTAGGGTGACCACCTTCTCAAAAGGCAAAAGTGTGACACATGGGGGGGGGGGGGAGCCCAACACCTCTTCATGGTTCTGCCCCTGCTCGTCCCCCCTGAAACCCTATCCCTGCTCCTCCTCTTCCCCCCAAAGCCCCACCCTCTGGCCAGGCGAGAGGCTGGAGCCAGGCAGTGATAAGAGCTGTCCAGGGACCCCAGGCCACTGTGGGAAGCCCCAGACCATCCACCTGCCAGGTGTAGGGGCCTGAGAGCAGCCCCCCAGCCAGTGTCCCTGCCCCCTGGGCACACCACCCAGGGCAAATGGAGGGTCTGGGGCTCCCCACAGTGGCCCGGGCCCCCTGAGCAGCTCTTACTACCGCCCAGCTCCAGCTTCTGGCCTGGCCAGGGCCTTGGGGGAAAAGGCCTCATGGCTAAGGGTAGGCTAAGGCCCACCTCAGCCCTCTCTGCAGTGGGAAGAGGCTGGTACCACATCTGAGCTTCAGGTAGGTGCAGAGCGGTGCCACAGGGAATCCAGGGCTAATGCTGCCCTGGAGTCATTCAGCCCAGGACCGGAACTTGAACTCTGCCTGCCAGGACTGTCCTGCCCAATTCAGGACAGGTGGTCACCCTACCGGGGACACCAGTTGTCTGGTTGGGCCTCAATGAGGATAGCAAAAAGCTTTAGAAAAAATTGATATATTCAAAACAGTTCAAAGGGAAAAGTTATAAATGCATTTTCTTATTTCTTATCCTTTTAATAGGAACTACTTTTCATAGTAGAAGGATGCATTGCATCGACATCCACAAAAGTTGTGTGTGGGGGAGGAGGTTGTTTTGTTTTTCAGTATTCCAAGTATTTGTATTAATTAAATGTAACATTAACGAGCCATACACTAGTAGCAATAGCTTGCTCACCTACTGCAGTGCATGCATTATCTCCAGTGCTTAAAGTACTAGGGCTGAAATCCCGGCCCCCTTGGAGTTGTTCCATTGACTTCCCTGGGGCTGAAATTTCACCCTAGGTCTTTAGACTTGTTTCACTACACACCAGTAACCTATGAATGTACACCTTGGAATGGCCTAGTGCTACATTATTTATTTTATTCAGTATTCCAGCTGTCATTCTTAAACAGCAGTAGCTGGTACTCATCTCAGCAATTAGATAGTGTTCTGACTGGATCAAAGCTAAGCCAACCGGACAGCTGGGTTTGTCCGAGGCTGCTCATGTTTCCCTTTTGGTGGCCTATTATTTTTTACTGCATCAGACATCCATTTGTTCCAGTTTTCTTCATGTGGATTTCTGATAACACACCAAACTTGCTTGAGCCAATGACATTCTTCAGAACCTCTGATGCTCATGGTGACAGCATTAACTGTGAATTGCTGCAGTATATTAAGCAGCGATATTCCCACAAAACATTTCCAGCATGAGATCAAATTTTATTAGCTGTGTGAGAGTTGTGTGATATTTCTATCAGGTACATAAAACGCTGCAGGGTAATACAGAAAGGACACTTGACTGGGGAGACCAGGGCGATGTCTATTAGAAATAGCTCTCAGCCTGCCAAAACACAAAATGTGTGGCATAACGTGGGGCCAAAAGACAAAGCTGAGGGACACACACAAAAAATATTTACAGAGGAAAAATGATCTGGGAAGAATTCTCTTAACACAGCCAATGTTTTCTACACCTTGAAGTTTTGTGAGTCAGGATTTTTGATGTAGCAAATAACCTAAACTAGCAAAAGTGAGATAGGACTAGGCTTGTGGGAATGTACTCTGGATCTAAAGGACAGAACAACCCTTGTAACAGGGCACAGCTGAGAAGTATGGCAATTAATTGCTCTTCACCAAGCATTCTAAGACTGTATCAAGTGATCATGGGGGTGAAATTGACCGAAGAAGTTAAAGTTGAAGTAGGCCCCAATACAATGGAACTATAGCAGTTCCCCTTTGCTGGAGGGATGGGGGCTGCATGTAACTGTGGAGAGGACACGTGGGCAAATTTCATACTAGCTCTACATACCCCAGGGCAAGCTTTAGGGAATATTTGTAGCAAGAGAGGGGATAGTTAGGGGCAGACAAGAAAAGGGATAATGGCACTACAACTGGGTCAGCAATTATGCAGATCCAGTGGCCACACTCTAGGGTGACCAGATGTCCCCATTTTATAGGGACAGTCACAATTTTTGGGGCTTTGTCTTATATGGGTGCCTATTACCCCCACCCCCATCCCAATTTTTCACGCCTGCTATTTGGTCTACCCCACCCAAGCACATGGCAATTGTGCAGGGTCATGCCTGCTATTTGAGGCCAGGGACTAGACTAATGGATGCACTTGGATGAAATCAATTTCCCACCAAACCCATTTACTTTCACGTGCGGCTCACCCAAAGAAAACAATTCCTACTTAAGAGCAAGAGACAGGAGTGTATTTGTAACTATATATTGTCTACTGTAAACTGTTAACATATATGACAGACTAAAGGACTGGAGCCATATAATGCCACATATAAATTTAAGATCAATGTGAAATAGTGGAAGTTAAATGACAGACATCATAGCAGCTCCTCTCCCCACATCTGGCTCACAGGATTTGCCCAGGTGAAAGGGAGTGTGGATGAGGTCTCTAGGTGCAGGGAATAACTCCTTTTGGCTAGAAGCAGCCAGAGCATGGTGGACTAAGTACTTGTTCTAACTTGAGAGTGGGGACTGGATCAGCACAAGACAGCCTGAGGATCAAGGGGGCATAAAGACAACTTAAAGCCAGCTTTTGCACACACATCCCTACTCCAGTCACAACTCTGCCATGCTTTATTGAATCAGGTCTTCTCTGTGGATGCCCTTAGGATCTGAGATTTAATCTTATCCCTCAAATTCTGTTTTAGTCTCTAATTAATTGCCCCTCTCCCCAAGCATTTAAGGTCTGAACCAAGGACTCATTAACTTCAGAGGGCATTGGATCATGCCTTTAAAGGAGTAGCTTAGGCAAAGAAAACAGTGCAGAAGCACATTTACCTTTTAGGTTCTGTTATTTTTACCAGGATGAAGGCCCAAATGTGCTAGGCGCTGTACAAATGCATAGTAAGAGCTTGCAATACAGACAGACCGACCTAGGGTGGGAAGGAAAACAGAGGCACAAAGTGGGGAACCAACTTGCCCAAGGTTTGGAAGCAGGTCAGGGCAAAACCAGGAATAGAACAAAGATCTTCCGAGTCCCATCCAGGTCACTAAACAACAGACCACACTGGCTCTCTTCAATCAGATTTTTCAGCCAGGCGTTTTTTCCTGAGCCCATTTTTAAACTAAGTTATTTACATTCTTCAGGAAATGTCTTTTAAAAAAAAATTAAAATCTATTACGATGTCAGAAATGTTTAATTTCCCACATCCTGTCATTAAGCAGCTATATTTTGAACAATGAATGATGACAAACCAGAGCAACCATTTTAACTGAGGTAGTATTACACTTGTCATTGCTGTGTGGTTTAGTGGACAGCAGGACAAATACATGCTTCTCTTACCCTTCCTCTCTGCCAACTCTGTCCCCTAGTAATACCTAACCACACTATCAAAGGGTGCATTGAAGCTAAGGATAGTTTCACTTACAAACCTTACTTCTGCTAGTGACCTGCTAATACCTGATGTCTCACTAGAAAGCAAAAAAACCTTCATAGCATAGGTGGTCAGTGGCATAATGACATACATGTAGAAAAGTCTATCCTGACCTCTGTGGTGATCAGTTTACCATAGAATTTTAACCAGGGGCTAATTTAGTTAGATTGCATTTTCCTCCACGAAGTAACAGGAAAATATAACCAAACCATTCACTTTATCTGTCATACAGTACTTGAATAGGCTTAAGTAATATCACTGCATTCACTTTATTCATGCCGCCTCTAAATTCTTTCTATTAATGATGATGCATTGCTGTAAACAGTAATGCTGGTTAGAAACCTGGACACAAAGATATTCACCAAGGACTCTGTCCTGTGCTGACCTTATACAGATAGATTTGAATGTACAATCACACTACTTAGCAAGTATATAGTACCTGTAAATGAAGAATCTAAGTGCTCCACAAATATTCGTTAATTGAACCACACATCACCCCAGTGAGACAGGTAAGTGTTGGCCCTGGCAGAGGGACTAAGCATCTCACCCAAGGTCATACAGCAAACCAGTGGCAGAGCAGGGGATTTAACCCAGGATCCAGAGCTTTCACTCCCGTACAGCTGCTTTACATCACACCGCAGCAGATTATGGCCCTAGACCTGGTGTAGTTAGGTATGGGGTCACCCAAATGTAGGAGAATCCACCATGGGGTAGAATCAGAATTGCAGCCCCTATACTAATTAAGCCAATGAGACTTGGGCGAGTAACTGCTCCCTAGAGCAGTGTTTCCCAAACTTGGGATGCCACTTGTGTAGGGAAAGCCCCTGGCGGGCTGGGCCGGTTTGTTTACCTGCCGCGTCCGCAGGTTCGGCCGATCGCGGGTCCCACTGGCCGCGGTTTGCTGGTCCAGGCCAATGGGAGCTGCTGGAAGCGGTGCGGGCCGAGGGACGTACTGGCCGCCGCTTCCAGCAGCTCCCATTGGCCTGGAGCAGCGAACCGCGGCCAGTGGGACCCGCGATCGGCCGAACCTGCGGACGCGGCAAGTAAACAAACCGGCCCCGCCCTCCAGGGGCTTTCCCTACACAAGCGGCGTCCCAAGTTTGGGAAACACTGCCCTAGAGTGATTATTGATTCTCCACTCACTTCTGCCTGCAGACGAGCCATGGCTAAAGGCATAATCTCTATACCCTGCTGATCCCCAGCTGCCATAAAAACTCCTTATGGTCATTGGCAGCTAGTACCTTTCAGGCTGCTCAGGCCTGCCAGGGACTAGCCTGGAGAGCAGAGTCCAGATGGAGGGATACACAGAGGCCACTTTGGACCCCCACTTCCTGAGCTGCACTGGTGGTAGCCAAGGTTCTGGCCCAGGTCTCCTGACTCACAATCTATGGCTCTAAGCATTAGCCCCAGCTCCCTTCATATGCCCAGTTGTGAGGACATACACACACTGTCTAAGCAGAAACATTTAAAGATCTTTACTTGGTAGTTTTCCTAGTACAAACTAGGGCCAGCTTCCAACAAGACACTTAAGCACATGCTTAACCCTAAGCACATGAGTAGTCCCACTGAAGTCAATGGGACTGAAGTCATCTGCTTGAGGTTGGGGTATGGGTTAACACTGCACACCTCTGGGGCCCAATTATCCTATCAGTTGCATGTGTTCAACTTTCATGGATGCCAAAAGGATTATAAATGATGGCAAAATCCCGCCCTTGTTTTAATTCAAATTTACTAGTAATATAGCAAGTGACATTTTTTATTTACTATTGTGGATCTGTGCAGTCATCAAACCCATTAAGGAGAAAATTAAGGAATCCACTGACCTAAACCAGTATTGGACCCAGGCACGTGTTGAAAGTATCTCATGTCTTGTGTTGCATTTTGTCACATGAATCCCTTATGACTGGAAGAGGCACAATTAGTCAACATTCCCGAGTCTACTTTGCACACAACACTAAAGTGCTAAAAGAAACATACCACATAAGATAAGCTCTCTCAGGCAGCTGCCTTCTTGCTAACATCAAGTATAGCATCAGTGTAGCAGGAGACTATATCCTTTATTTGCAAAATGTAACATGAGAACCCCCTCATGTCCCAGGATAGCCCTACACATAGGTCCCTTGGGATTCTCTGAAATAATTGACTTCCAGACCCCAGTACTGAGAACAAAATCCCCCTTTCATGGAGTCTGACTTATTACCTGTTTTATGGGGTACAAATATCTTCTTTAGCCCCACACATCCAAACTTTTTTCTCTCTGCTTCAGGACTCCCACAGCCCTCCTTGTTTCATTGGCCCTGAGTCAGACCAGCTGCAGCCTTGAAGTGATTTTCCTAATTAGCCCCTCTTTACTTAACTCCTTTCCTCCCTTTTATGAGGTCTGAGGAAGCATATATACTGCCCTTCTTCCCAGGGCTCATCCCAGTTGGCTGAGAGAGTGGGGACCCTTGCGCTGACCCTGCACTACAAGACTCCTGATCCTGGGCCCTTAAAGAAACAGTAGCCTTGGTTTTCCCTAAGCACTGACAGTTTCCCTGGGACCATTTCCCTCTCTCCCAACACCTAGTTCTGCTTTCCCAAGGTCTTCCTCTACTCCAAAATTCCCAGGAACCTTACAGAGACACACACACACTGTGAACCAGGGATTAACTGACTCTTGGCTATCCTTACTGGGGACAGTCACCCTGTTACAAAAAGGAAAGGTCTTGACGAGTGCGTCTGGGATGAAGGACCTGTTTTTAAGGTGCAGGATTAAGCGTTAGCAGATCTGAAGTTTAGTCCTATCTCTTCCACAGATTTTCTGTGTCCTTGGGCAAGTCACTTACCCTCCACTTCCATGGTTACAAAGTGGGGATAACAACTTTTTCCCATTTCACAGGGGTGGGGTGAGGACGGCAGTAGGCGATTAATGTTTCTAAAGCATACTGGCACCCTTTGGCACTATAGAAATGCAAAGTATTATAGTAGGTCTTTTTTTTATCCCAAATCCCTATGAAATGCTTACACAAGCCATGCTTTCTATCTTTCAATTTACAGCATGTTCTGTAAACTGTTTGATGGCCAGTGTTGTTGGTATGTGTAAATCTATGCATGAACTTTGTCTTTGTGCTGCTCCATTTCATTAAACAGGGTTGGCAATTCAGTAGATGCTTTTATGCCTGCAGGCTCTTGGGTCATCTTTGATTTTTACTCTTTTCAGAGTTCATGGTTCCAATTAATGGTCCTTCTCACTACCAGGGCGTCTAGATAAAAGAACATGTAAAATCTTCTTACTCTCCTAGAAAAACTGCTATCAGCTGCAAAGGGCCAGATTGTGAACCTCTTAGTCCCATTGGTAAGCAGTGACTTGGATGAGTAATTCCATGGAAGAGAATGGAACTACTCGTGCAAGTAACTGCTCACTACTGGGATTCTGGGATGCGCAATCTGACCCATAATTTGCTATTGGGGATCAGGGATGATGTTCAAAGTTGTTCAAGAATCCTCTTCTATTTAGAATGAGGGAAATATTAGAGTATTTTAAAAAGCAGTAGTGTGTGTCACTGGTTCAAATCCAGCTTGAGTCTTTCGGAAGGCTGGGTGGTGGCCCTTGAAAACTTAGTAGGTGGTGTCAGTAGAGTGGAGATGGTGTTTATCTCACAACCACCACCTCAGCTGAGACACACAATCACCCGTGTTCCCACTTTTTGCATAAAAACCAAGGGGCAAGGAGATTGAATTACCCTCTCACCCTTTGAAGGCAGTCCCTTTAGTAGAGGGCTGAGGTGCCCTGGTTAGAAGGGCTGGAGAAGCTTGCACAGCAGCTGTCAGAGTTTAACCCCCAAATGGGTCCAGCACTAAGGCAGGCAAGTCAATACTTTAAGTTCACTACATTTTTTTAAAGTCGTATTGGAAACTCAGCATACAGGATCCACAAAGCCCAGCAAGGATAGTGGCATTAAGAGCCTGCATGCACTCTATTAACAGTAACACCCAGGCACCATTTCTTCATCTATGTCTGTAAAATGCTATGTACACCTCTAGCACTGAGAAATACTAAATAATAAACTGCTGATTTAAAAGTGTTATCAGTAAATTGCTGTCAGCCCACACAGTGTGTAGAGAGAACATTGGCTCACCAATGCACACATCACAGCCTGGAAGGGAATAACATTTGCATCCAGGCAGCATAGACGGAGAGAAGCTCTCTGAAACATACAGTGGGAGGTGCATCTTTGTCACAGCACTGCTGGAATGGCTAGGCCTGAGAAATTATCGCATGCAAATGCAACATCCCACGCAGAGCATGGCTGAGTACCTCACAGAGACGCAGGTCGCAGCACAGAAATCACAGCCAACTGCTCTCAAGTGATGTTGACTGGATCCAGTGCACTTGGAATTACACTCTTCTAGCATCTCTGGTGAGGAACATGTATTGTTAATATTGGGGTAGTCCCTAGGGGCCCCAGTCATGGACCAAGACCCCACTGTGTTAGCTGTGGTTTTTCCTCTGGCCGTGCCTGAGGTTCTGTTGACCACACTCATTGTCAGTGATCCATGGACAGTGTACACTGCTAGCACATAGTGCTACCCTAAACGCACACAAGGGGGGCAAAGTCTGCCTGCAGTGCAGTGATGAAAACCCCACTGACTTCCCCGTTTACTTCAAGTGTAAATAAGGGTAGAATTTGGCCTGGAGGTAACACACCAGTGCTCCTATTTGAGTGTACCTTATTCCCTGCCCTGATGTGCTACACAGCTTGTTTTCCTTTTAATGGGTCATACAATCATGCTTGTTTTTCCCCCATCCCCCAAGCAGGAGTTTGCAGCCTTTCCTTAGTGAGCCTAAAAGGGCCTGATCATGAGTTCAGTTCTGTAGCTAAGGGCTCTAATTTTCTAGTTTCAACAGTGCTTATATTATTCACCCACACGTGTTACATAGAATAATGCACTGTGTGTGTGGCGGGAAGGGGGGCTTAGTTTATTAGAAAGCTTTAATTCTTTTATTTCTAATTGCACGGTATTCTAATTCTCTTCTCAGCCTTCTAACTCCTTGTTAGATCATCTGATATAATCAAGCACTTGGCCCTGAATCAGTATTTCCATGAAACAGAGTCAGTTTAGAGCACTTCCAAAGCTCTCTGTAATATTTTTGTAAACGGTGCATCTTGGGACCAAAGAATATTTTTCACTGTAAGAGACAAGATTTCTGGAAGTCCTTTATTTATTGCATGAGTCATAAACTGCATTCAGAATAAAATCCATCCCTATAAATAACTCTTATGTTTGTGATTAAGTGTGCAGATAAAGACCATACACGATAGATTTGAATATATTACATATGGATATGAGGAAATTGAGCTAGGGCTGATGATTTTAACTCACCCCATAATGCCTAGATATAGGAGGATGTGTCTTAAATCACTATACGTTATTTACCGGGAACACATTTTGGCCCACACCTGATAAGCATCCTCCAATTGATAAGCATCCTCCAATATACTTTGCAAAACCAACATTAGTGTGCACCTATATTCTAGCCAGCCTGGGCTCTGCATGCAGCCCAAATCATAGATACTTTAAATGGGAATAGCCTGTTTACCCAGCATGTGTATCTGGAGTCTACCAACACTCAAATCTAGACTATACATAAGAAATCTTGTCCAAGGCTTAAAATGGACAGTTCTCTTACTATGTGCCAAATAGCTTAGGTCTGTCACGTCCTTTCTTCTGTTTGAAACAACAATGCATTTTGCCTTCCTCCTAGCACACAAGATCATTCAACTCTCCCCCCACCGCCCACCCCCAATCCAACTTTCCTAGTTCCAAGACAGATGCAGTTCTATTTAGGGGATTATTTGATATCATGGCCGTGGTGTAATGAATAGTCTAGTGCCTAATCTGACAACCCCATGTGCAGTGAAAATGTAAGAAATAAATTGTTCAGCACATGTCTAATTCAGGTACCAATAATGGCCCAACCCAAACATTTACAATTAATCTTAAATACACTGAAGTAACCAGCACTGTTTATCATTGTTCACAAAACGGCTAACAATTTTCCACTATTTTTGTGTTTGGTGCCAGATTGAAAACTCTGGAGATGACAAATTTGTAACAAACAGAAGATTTCAAAGTCTCTTCCCCCCACCCTTTTTATTAACTGGCTACAAAATATCAGGCCTTACATTTAAAAATAAGAAAGTTTAAGATAAGGAATACAACTCTGGGTAGTAAGAACTGTGACAGGATGTGCTGTATTTATATAATGAGAGTGATTTGTCCCTGTCACATCTGTCAGTTCTGTCCATGTAGTACCACTGCAGCTCATGAGCTTTCACTCCACACTACAGCGTATTCCAGAGCAGAGGAGTATGGGGTGCAGGAAAGGACCCAAGACTAAGCGCAAGAGACCTGGTTTATGATTGTGGAAAAGGCAAGTCATTTGGAGCCTTATTCAGCTCCACTCAACAGAAGTTTGTCTTGTGACGTTAATGAGATAAGGATCATGCTGTTAGAAATTATCAATTTGATATTGATATGTTGTGATAGAATATATCAAGTACATAAGACAATTTCTCATATATTTGACTGCCCAGGACACACGAGGCCTTTTCCAAAGCCCACTGACATCAAAAGGAGTCTTTCCATTGATCTCCGTGGTCTTTGGATCATCCCCATAGAGTTCCAGCTCTGTGTTGCAGTGGATGAATGACAATACCCAGTCACCTCTACTCATCTTGGATGCCATTTATGTGGTACATATACCCATGTGGTGCACCACATGGGAAGGGAGAAGCACATGTGCCCATGATGTACCACTTCTCCTAAGTGTATCTGTCATCTTAGCTTGGTGCCTGTATTCACTTTTTACAGCTTGGGGCTGACTGACTATTTTACTTTCAAACCAGAAGAACAGAGGAAGTTGTATTGGATCATCAACCTGAAGAGTAGTACAGAAACATTTTGGAATAGTTATGTCCATTCTTAGCCAGCTTAATAATTCTAGTCTCTTTCGTTCTATTTTTAGAACCCATCAGGAAGGGAACATTGGTTACAAAGATTACATGACACCAGGTATAAGAGGTTTAAATGTCAGAGGGAAACAGAAAGAAAGCAACAGTTGGAATTTCAAAGCTAAGAAGATGGCAGAGCATTGCTAGTTCAGTGCTTTTTCAGAGGAAGGCCAGAAGCTATCTAGATGTCCTTTCTTGATGTACATCATGGAGCTAATTCATTAAAAAACTATTTTTTCCCCCATGGAAAATTAGGTTTTTGACTAATATTTGTGAAAATTGTCTGCTTTTTGTGGTAAAATTAGATTATGTCAAAAGAAATACTCAACAACTGAAAAGATTTCAGTTTTTGACACAAAACCAATGTTGATTTGCAAGAACTGGCCTGGTGCATTTTGGGAGATGTAGTTTGGGTAACTTATATCCCAATTCTCTTCTGTGGGCTGAGGTGTCCAGCCAGACTACATCACCTATAAATCATCACAACTAGTAAATCCTATGAGGCATGCAGTGGCTCAGCAAAAGAGGAGATAATGGAAGCTATAGTCTGTCCTGAGACTATAGAAGAGAATGGGGGAAATGAGACATCATGGCAGAATTTCCAAATCCAAAATTTCAGTTTGAAACCAAATGTTTTTGGCTGAAATTTTTCAGCTTTCCATTTTTTGCCAAAATTGAAGCGTTTTCAGGGAAACCCCCATTTTCTGACCAGCTTTAGCAGACAGTACTGATAAGCTTTTGCGATTCGTTTTTATGACTCATGCGTTACTTGAAGAATGAATAGTCGTCCCCAGTTTACATCAAGAATTTTTTGCTGGTTAATATTTGACATGGAGGAAGCTGAACGGTTTTGTTTGAACTGCCATGAAAACTAACAAAGGAGATAACTATAGTATCTGGGGGGAAAAAAAGTCAGAAAATAGTTTCTTCCCTGCTATTTGATCAAAGAAGACCATACAGCTATAGAAAATGTGTGCTTACTGAACAACAGCTGGGGAAGAAGTTTATGGAAGACACTGGAAGACATGGGGCCGTTTTTTAGCACCTAATCTAAACCGCCTCAGAAAATGAATGTAAGTTCAAAGTCTGCCCTCAGTATAACAAATCACAAAAGTCAAAAACTGGAATACAGAGTGAAAATTCATGTTTATTAGTTTTCCTTATTACATATAGGAAACTAACAGAAGTTATGGGAAAATCCTCAGTACTGCCTCAGATGAAGGCCCTATCTGTGACAGAAAATCTAATGGACATATCTTCTTTACTGCACTAAGTTATATAGTACTGAGGCCATTTAAGGATACACATGGCACGGAAGCCACCTGCATAGACATGGGCGCCAGGTTTCTATAACTTTTGCTGGTGCCCAGAACGGTCCAAGTCCCGCCCCCACCCGGGAGCAAGGCCATGTCTCTGGGAGGGGCTAGATAGACAGAAGTAAGGGGGCCGAGGCTGGGGCCACAGCTGGGGATGGGTGTGGGTAAGAGGTAAGGGGACCGGGCCTGGCTGGCAGCAGAGCCCTGAACATTCGTGGAACTGGGCCCACATTCCTGAATATTGGTGGAGCACGGGCACCACGGGCCCATATAACTTGCTGCCTACATGCACGGATGTATTTTCTCTGATGATTACTGTATATATCCACTTATAAGCCAGTCTGTGTACAGGCCAACTCTTATTTAAGGACAGTGACTTAGGATACAACTAACCCATGATGTGCATAAATCCCTTCGCTCCCAAACCCCACCACACTTGCACATGCTTCTTTAATTGATTCAAGCTGCCATGGCTTCTGTACAACCTATAGAGGTTTTTCCAACCTCAAATTGGCAGCTAACCCAATGCTACTCTGGTCCTGGCTGTTGCCTCAGGCTTTCCCAGCCTTCTCTCTAGCCCTTTGCAGTTTTCCCAAAGTCAGTGTGGTTTTTTCCAAGTCCCTTTGCCACTCCTGTTCACCTACTTGTGTGATAGGTAGGTCCCCATAACTCCCCCTAAATGACAGACTACCACAAATTACTCAGTGTATATGCCAGTATATATAGTCACCTCTTCTCATCACCATCTTTCAGCCAGTATGGTTGATGACACCCAGAATGGTGGGTCCCATCTTTGAGTTTCTGCTCCCATTGGGAATATCCACAATGTACCTCAATTAAAGCATCACTTTTTTTTTTTAAATGTACTAGGTTTTGATTTAGTTGTTGATTTTAATAAACTCCATATTATTTAGGTCACTGATTCAATACCTCTCTCTCATAGTTCATATGTAAATACCCTACCCAAACACAGTGGAATAGGGGATAGAGAGAGCGAGATCAATAATGCATCCAGTGGCACAGGGAAAACTGGAAGACATCTGAAGCATAGTATTGTGTCATTCATCCCTGTCACATCAGAGTCCTAGAGCACAAGAAGAGCACCTATTGGAAAAAAATCAGTGACTGAGAAAAAGTGTGAAACTGGTTATGTCCATCCTGTTCCATGCAGTGCCCTAACACTGAAAGAAGAGAAAGTTGCGAACCTACTTTAATAAAAAATCTCGAGGCTACCGTGGGTCTCTGGCTGCAGCTCAGTACATTATCTTAGACTGGTGTGGACCAGATCCTCAGCCAGTGCAAATCAGCAGAGTTTCATTGAAGTCAGTTTACACCAGCTGATGATCTGGCCCTTTATTTCTGCTGCTAGACCACTTTTCTGTAACAACATTGTAAGCTGCATGCTACTGTTTAGTCCTTTGTAAGTAAGTGGTCTGTCACGTGACCTGTGCAGGATGCGATATGGTTAGCAGTGTGGTCAGTGAAAAATGACTGTTCACTTGCTCTTTGAGGGGAAACAGACAATGTATTTGCAACTATATGGGTAATACGCTCTGGGGGGTGAGGAAGTTGTGTTACAATGTCTGAAAAGTACCTTCCTGGCCATGGGGGAGGGGACGACCAAGCCTCAGTACAGTGAGTCAGCAGCAGCCGCTATGGACGAGACAGCCAGACAGTAGGATTCAGAAAATTCCATCAGAGAAAGGTTTGGCGCCGATTTGAACATTGCCATATACAGTAAATACATTTGTTACCACTGTACTCTTGCCTTGCTGAGGAATTCGAGCAGATGCTCTGTTGTAAAGAGGCAAGAGCATTGGAAACATTTGAAGTTAATATACAGTTCGGGTGCTTTGCTCGTACCCCTGGTGTGCGAGATGAGGAGGTGGGTGTCAGTTAGCCCCAGCTCCCAGCTGGCAGTAGGCTACAGTTCAGCCACATGAAAGATCCCGAGCTACACTTTGCAGCTGTCAGGGGTTGGGCCATGATGGTTCTGATGCATTGTGTTCAATCCCTAACAGGGAGAGGAGTATTTTCTAGCCAGCTGATGGAAAGAAATGGATGGGTCTGAAGGGAGCAGCCAGCCCTGGCTCTTTAGTACAAGAACTATAGTGCATCTACCTTCTTCAGCCCAAAGGACACAAAATGCAGGATTTAAGTGTCATATGCCAGAGTATGGTATAAAAATATTAACACTGGAGAAACTGAAAAAATAATGTCAGCACCGCTGTACCTTAGACAGTATTTTCACATTAATCCTATAGTTTTTTTTCCTGAACGAGTGAAAACAAGCATGGCTAGGAATGGTTAATGGCTGAAGAGGACAAACCCAAGCCCAGTAATAATTACTTGCATGTTACTTTGTATGGACCTTAACTTAACCCATTTAGGGTGGTATTTTCTAACTCACCTAAGGGAGTTAAGCCTCCAATACAGCATGGAATCAAAGAAACCCTCTTAGGGCTTTTTTTGGGGGAAGGGGGGGGGAAATCTCATCTTTAACCTCACCAAGGCTGCCTGGTCAATGAGGAAATCAAATTACTTGGGGCCTAATTTCATTTACACTAAGGCCTCTTCACACCATTTTGGCAGTGCAAAGGGGTCAGTAAGTGAGAATCAGGCCCTTTACATTCTGGATTTCATTTTTAAACACCAGAGGTACCTTGCAATATGTAATGTATCATGAAAACATATGTACAAAATGGAGCAAAGCCATCTCCATAAAGCAGGAGTAATTGTACTGACGTTGGAAGAGTTATTTTGGATTTATACTAATGTATATGAGAGTAGGAGCTGACTCATTCACTAAAGAAAACATATTGGACTTTGACTTCAATGGAGTCACTTGGATTCAGCTCAGTGTATATCCAGAGTACCACTGAATACAGAGTTTGGTGATAAGGAATGATATGTAAAATCAGATTGCTGTATTAAAGAGAAGAAGATCCTGGTAAAGTGCCATGTTATTTAACTGGCTTGGCTGTGCCACATTACATCATGCTGATTCTCATTCATTTGTCTTCTGTATCCTGATCATTCAGAACAGACCATGAGGGTGACTGATTTAGATTTGTTTTCTTTAAATTTAAACCCAACGTTTAATTAAAAAAAGTGCTAGCCAAATAAAGTCTAGGACACAGCAAATCGAGGGAAATGCACATTTGTAGTGCAAAATACACTGTCTAAAAACCACCTTCTCTTGTCACTGAGTCCTGCCCCCCCCCTCCGCCCCCCAAAAATGTGATGAAGGAAAAAAACTTTCATCTTTGTCTGCTTGTTAATGTTTCTTTTCTTTCTCACAAGGGTTCTTGCTGCCTGACAAGGGCCCTGCACATATTTTCACTCCAAGAGATCAAGCAAGGATAAAGGGAGTGGTTTCCTGCTTCTGAAAGCAGTCTTTGCCAGCGGTCCTGTTTAAGCACAGTTCACAGTCATCTTCAGCATGAATGAGAAGCCAAGGCAGGGGAGGTCTCGTCTAAATAAAAAGACAGCAAGCTGACCTCTGCGTGACATTATTAAGTTATGGTTATTGGATTGCATTTTGTTTCCTTATCCCCTTGTGCATTATCTACCAAGGCCATAATATGGAAAAAGGGTGTATGTTGTAATAAGGGTCAGAGGAGAATTCCCTGAAGGAAGTTACCCTCCTCATCCTACCCCCAGAGACGTTTGCAGCTTGTCCCCTAAGTCATGGCATGGCTGTGCCTCACCATGTGCTTGCATGCTGAGTCCTTGGTCTCATTGTGTTGTTTTCCTGGTCACTGTTTGTGTCATACTGCTGTTTTGTAGAAGGAAAACTGCCCTCATATTTTCAGCTCCTCTTCCATTAGCACTTGACAGTTGTCTGCCAATTTATACTTTGTGTAAGTTGTTTCAGAGCAGCAGGAAGAGGCAATTTTCTGCATAACTTGCACCCTTCAATTGTACCCATTCTGTCTCCCCCCCTCCGGTCTGGTACCAGTTTTAGGTCAACACATATACTGGATTCCCAGTGACATCTGCTCTTTGGTGCTGCCAACAGAGGCGGTCTTCCCTTATCTGCCTACTCTCTAAATCTCCCTTCCATAGCTACTTCAAGGCATTCTAGTGTGCTCTAAATCAGCAGTTCTCAAAGGCAGCCATCAGGGGCTTTTCTTGCGGCCACACCCTCCTGGGCTGTGATTGGTGTGTGTGTGGGGGGCAAAGTAGCGGCCCTTCCCCCTCCCTGTTACTCCTGGATGCACCCTCTTGGTGTTGGTTGCTGGGGCTGCCAGCAGCAGTTGGGCCCTGCCCCCTCTGGAGACACCGGGGGCACAACGCTGGAGGAGCAGGCAGCCGATGAGTTCCCCACCTTCCCTGGGGTGGCAGGGCTCAGGCCCTGGGCTTCAGCCCTGGGGTAGTGGGGTGGCAGGCTCTGGGACTTTAGGCTCCAGCCCCGGGTTCTGGCTGCATGCCTCAGGCTCCATCCGCCGGGCACGGGGCTTCAGCCCCCCCATTGCCTCCCCTGCTCCCCACCAATCGCCCCATTGTTCCTGGCTCCCACTGATCCTTCCCATCCAAGGCTTAATTTGTCCCCAGGCTTGCCAGAGCTAAGTAAGGCTGCTGTGAAAAGTGATACTTGTATGTTTGTTAATACCGCTTTTCACAACAGACTTATTAGCTAGCAATAAATAAATAACAATGATCTGGATGTGCATATTTGTTTTTCCTAAAGTTAACTAAGTATTTTAGGAAAAATTGTCAGAGCAGCCACCAGCAAGAGTTGGTGACTGCACTCTGAGGCCAAAAATTTATCCTGAGAACCCCTAGTCTAAATCCCAGTCTCATGCTAGCTAGCTCGCTTACCCAGCTCAACCAGTACCTTACATTTATCTCTCTCTGAAATGCTGGAAGATATGAGATCATCCAGATCAGCTTTTAAGACAAACGTTCTGACAGATTTTGCTAACATTTTCCACAGGTTTCCTTGTGCTTTGTTAACTCATTAGACCACATCACAGAATGTTCACAATCGTACATTGCATACTCTATGTGTTTCCTGCAAGCATCTTATAATCCTTCTATTCATCTAAAAACTGACTCAAATATAGGCCCAAGGCTCAGTAAATACATTGATCTTGGCAAGAGCAATTGATTATAACCGGATGTCTTTGATAAGCTTTCCTCCCTTCCCACCCAACCTTATTTCTTCAAGAATATGTATGTATCCAGTAAAAAGGGTGGGAGGGGTCTGATATGAAGGACGTAAACTAAAGGCCTAGCTCAAAAGACCCTGACCCTGGAACTTAGAGTTAGAAAGTCAGGTCTACTTCTTGCTGCTTTGATCCCATCTTTAATAGATATCATGCGGAGAGGGGCAAAACTACAAATAAAGGAGATGAAAAAGAAAAAAGAAAAATGTAAGCTAAGGCTCAGGAAATTTTTCCTAACATGAAAAACTTCCTAGCTGCAAGATCTGTTAGGTCACAGGGTAGTCACCCAAGGGAAGTGGTGGAAAGCCCACTGCATGCATCATGAAAAGACTGCACAAGACACTCAAGAATAAGCCATAGCAAACATCATAATGGCATCTTCTATGTCTGAGAGCGCTGTATAGGATACACACACAGGGTGAAATCCCAGCCCCAGTTGATATCAATGGAAGTTTGGTCACTGACTTCAACAGGGCCAGCATTTTACCCATATGCATTCCCCCCAATAACCAGAGATGAATCCAAACAGGAACATTAAAACAAGCCTCTCCTCTCCACCCCTACAAGTGGCAGAGAAGGCTGGCCCAGAACACTCACCTGCCCTTCAAAGGCCAGATCATGGCTGGTTCATATACAGACACACAGGGAAGAGTCACAAGGAGTCTTCTCCCACCCCTTGTGTAGCTCACATTAGCATCAGCCACAACTGCAGTCTTTGTAGTTGGAGAAGGGCAGGGACTGCTCCCTCCATTCGGCCCTGTGGTTAGGAAAGGGTGTCACAGCCTCCATTCCTGTCTCTCCACACTGGTCCATGAACTGGGCAAGCATAGCAAGCAGGGGCAAACCACACAGTCCCTCAGAGACCTGAAGAACAATCCTTTGCTGGACTCCCTCTATGGTGGTGTGGCCCCACACTGCCCCCTGTGGGCTGCAGTTTCATCCTATAGCTGCACAACTAGGGCCCTGTTATATCAAAACAGGTTTATTCATTGCCAGTTATAAGGTGGGATTTTCAAGATTGCCTACGTGATTTAGGAGCCCAAGTCCCCCACCCCCTTTCCCTCCCAAAAGCTACTTGGGCACTTTCAGAGCCTATGTCTCATGGCAAGTCAGGTGGAATATAGGAGCCTCAGGCCCAGATCTGCTAAGTCCCCTTGATTTCAGTGGGACTTAGGCATCTAAGTACTTGTGATGATCTGGGGCTAACACACATTCTAAACTCCCACCTATAAACCCTTCCGATAGTGGCATATAATGACAATACGGAAAGCCCTTATACTTTGCATTGGGCAAGGCTATAATTATATTATACAGTCAAGGATGTGCTGTATTACATACAGTTACTGTCATGTTAATGAAGTGGTCATCTTGGTGCAATATTAAGGGACACAAATATCAATAGAGAATTATTACTCTATTGCTGCAGCTCAGACAGGCTGAAATTTGCAGCTAAAGCAAGAGTGGTACTTTTAGCAGTATTTGTTTTTAGGGCACAGTACATTATGTTGAAATATTCACGCTCTTTGTGGACAATTAAAGCTCTGCCTTGCTCTAATGCTGCATAAGCTTAATATTAATTCTGGCTCTGTAGAGGGAATTGAAAACGGTGCCCTTGAAGTCATTGCACTGAATGAAATGTAGCGATAGGGGACATTACACAGTAGCTGTGGCCTATAGGGAAATAAGAATTTACTTTGGGTGGCTGAAGGGTCCTTTGGGACACATTCAGCACAGGCCCAGGGCTGCAGAAGAGAGGAGTTTGCCAGGAGGGAGAAACAGGCTGCAGACTCCCTTCTATCCGAAGGCCGAAAAGAGGAAGAGCTGGTCAAGAAGGCAGTGTGGATGCAGAAGACAAGTGAAGCACAAAACCAGCACATCCCCTCCAGAGGTAATGCTGCTTCCTATGGAAACCTCACCAGAAACTAAAACTAACCCCAGCCCCTGCAGAGCAGGTGCCCTGCATGCCCCAGGAAGGGCTCTCCACTTGGGGAACAGAAGGTATCCATGTCTCTAACCCTATCTCTATTTGTGAAACCAGTCTGAAAAGGTTATGTCACAGAGTATCCTGAATCAGCATACCACATACCTGCCATGTTCCCAGACTCTTCCCCTCCATTAGCAGTCACACACCCCTTTTGGTTCTTTAGAGTAAGTGTATTGTGTAGGAAATATTTAAAGGGATACCATCATGTATAAGATTTGGTTGTAGCAGGGGTGCTGGAACAATTTGTACCGTGAGTTTCTGAGAGCCATGAACCAAACTAAACTCTTTATATGATGGAAACCACTTCAAGCCACCCCCAGCACCCCTAATTCCAGCACCTATGTATAGTAGAGCTAGGGACGGGCTGGGGGTTGTTACAAGATGGTGGTATAATACTGCTGAGACAGCCCCTTTACCTCTCTATGCTACCCACCCCACAGCTTTTGTTTTCCCACTAATAAGGCTGTTTTAATAAGACCCCATTGTATAAGGGGGAAGGGAGCACTGGAGGTCAGACATTATGCAGCAAACCCAGCACTTCCAACATGTCAGGCATACAGATAGGAGAGAGAGGATGCACTGGTTTGCATAAAGTGAGAATCATTCTGAGCCATCACCCAAAATATTTTTTCCATCCTTGAGTCTGCACATCCTGTTCTCATGGTCTCTCCAAAAGCAGAACTACTTTGACAACCAGAGCAGTTCTTCAGACTCAAAGGGTTTGAAGGAGGTTTGATAAGCATCTAACTTTATAATGCTTATCCAACCTGAACAGCATCTCTAAGCCTCCTGAGGCTCACCCATCCCCAGGGGAGATACTCAAAACTCATCTGAGACTTGACTCAGATCCGGCCCCCCCACTCCCTCCGCCATCTTGCAACCTATCTATACGGGGGAACTCCCATTGACTTCAATGGGACTTTACTGCATGGAAGGGGTGGCAGGAGGGGACTCAAAGAAAAGGCTACTTAATGGTAAGGTAGAAACGACTCCTATGCCCACCTCCGTTTTTGCCAGCTCAGGACAAAACCTGATGGACAGTATAGAAGTCAGGAAGCCCCTTCACCTGAGTTCCACAGGGATCAAGTGTCACAGAAATTTGAAGATGGGGTCACAGCTGCTCTCTGCTCCTCGAAACCCCAGGGATAATGAGTGAATAACTACACAGCAGCAACATTAACTCTCTTTGGGTCCTCCCCACAGCCTTTACCATGCAGCTGCTGAAGGAAGCAGCCAATGGTGCATGCCAGAGTGGACAGAGGACCATCAAAGCAGCATGGAGTTTCAAGGATCCACAGGGCTTGTGGGAGGTTCCTACAGTTGCTTGCCCATTAGCCAGCCCCTCCCCCATTTTTAGAGGTTATGGATAGCAGCTCATGGAGTTTTGTGGGTCTTCTCTTGGGATTTACTGCAGGAAGGTATGGTATGGCCTGAAGGTTGGTTTTCATTTATATGACAAACTGGCAACCTAGCTGCCTGCTATTTAACATGGATGGCATCATACTGCCTTCTCACCAGTTGTTGAGAGAAAGCATTACCTCAGCAGCTGTGTCTCATTTCTGAGTTCCCTAGCTTCAATACAAATTGAAACACTGGCAGACACTTTGGACAAGTCACATATATTAGGGTAGAACCTCCCCCATGTTCTTGTGAAACCAGCAGCTATATATCTTGGAAATAAAACCCTCTAGTAGACAGCTGGTAGGTGTCTGTGTCATTATTACAACACTGTCCTGCAGTGCAAGTGGCAGAGAGCCTACAGACCTGCATGACTCTTTACCATACTTAACTCTTTGGGAATCTAATGAAGCATTTTCAAGATCCTTTAAAAATAATTCTCTGTTTACAAATAAAAATAATAGACGCTAAAACATGACTCTCCACCACAATTTCTTATTATAATTCACATTGCAGTAGTGCCTAGAACCTCATTTGTGTTCAGGACTCATTTGTACTGACATAGTAAAAGAGATGACCCCTGCATATATAGGATCCAAGAAGAGATTAGACAAAACTAAACTAACAAACCTACACATGTCCCATTTAAGGAAGGCTCCATACCAACCTCGGTCAGCAGAGTTCCTAGTTCCCTTATTATTCCAGGCAGCAGGCAGGCTATCTCCCTTAGGCACCAGGTCACAGTAGGAGCAGCTTAACAAAGTTCATAAGAGCCTTACCTCAGAACAACCAAATATACAGCCAGCTGGAAAAACAAAGGCCTTTAGGGCCCAGGTTAAGCCAATGCCTGCAACCCATCACCACCACAGTCAACTGCCTTTTCCTGTTTACATAGCCCAGCCCCAAACCAAGCTGACTGGCCTAGGCTGTCTTTGCTATGAGCTCCAGACTATCCATTAAAGGGGCAATACACTCTGCCCCCAAAAACTCTTAGGTTCTTTAAAGGGGCTTAGTCCAGTGTCTTACATTCCTGATTTTACTTATCTTTGTAGCTGCATATTCTTCTAGGAATAAAAAGGATTATACATGATAACATTGGTGTTCTTATTGTTAAATAAAGATCTTCAATCAAGATGAGTTGAAAACAGATGTGTGATGATCCAGTGTGTTTCTATAGTTTAAAATAACACTGAGGTTTGGAGTAATAAGACTGAGTCAGATCACATGCAAATGAAACTTGATTGGCTATAGTGAGTTCTGAGAAAATGATTGTTCATCTCCTGGAAGGTGAACAATAGCTTTTTTTCTGGACCTCCAAACATCAACTTCCCTTTCAAACGGTATTTGGAAAGAATGGGAAAAGAGATATTTCTGCCCCAGCCCAGTCATTATGTCAAAGAAGGCCTGGGTACGTTTAATTAAGCATTCAAATTATTAGATGCTACTTCTATCCAAACCTTCAGATTCTCTCATTACTGGTTCTAAAGTAAGAACTACAGCAGAACTACAGCAAGTTAATAGTAAACCGGGGGGAAAAAATCAAACCATGCTGTTCTGGAGTTTGAAACCCATTGTAAGAAGAGGAATAGGGGATTGGACCTCAGTATATCTCAAGCTTGCATTGTAGTTCAAGGGTTAACTGTGTTAATACGACTTTTCTGAGCTGTTGTAGTCAGTCTGTACAAGCCATGCAAATGCTGTAATTAGTATCAGAGATAAACCAAATCCATTAGTAGATGGAAGGGGAGCTCAATCTGTTTTACAAATGGAAATGAAGTAGCAGCCTCAATTATAGGATTTTTAAAAACATGCAATTTAGCAAGATGTTGATTTCCTTTTCGTTTACTTCTTTCTTTGTCTTTTAGATACTTCAGCATGAGTAGAAGGCAGTATATTAACCAACCAGATTTTGGCAATGTATTTAATAATCAAGCTCAAATAAGTGCTCTTAGGAAATAATTTTATTTACAGTTCAGCTGGGAAAAATATTAAAGCCTAAGTATTTGAAGAAAATTATTATTGTGTGGGATCTGTGTCCCACACAATAATTACTATTCTGTGGGACCTCAGAGCATAGTGTACAGCCACAGAGAAAACTAATAATCCTGTTGGACACAATGAGCCAATATATATCTGGGGCCTGACTCTCTGGTCCTTCAAGTTCACTTAGAGCAGCTGGAGATTCCCCCTGGAGAATTCCCACTGTGGAGAAGGAATCCCAGCTGTTGTAAAGCTGGAAAAGGCAGCCCCACCACCACTGCCTTTATCGGAAAACTGCCAGTAGAATAAGGGGAGGGACATATTGAGGGCTGAGGGGGGAGGGTGTTGGGCGTGGGGAATGGAGAGATGTGCCAGGGGAGGAGAAGAATGGGGAAGGGGAAGAAAGCCCCTTACGCTAGCATCGTAAGCTATACCTCATGCCAAGGCAGGGTGATAGAGAATCAAGGAGCTATGAATAGCTCCATGTCATTCCCTTCTTCTCCTCCCCTGGCACCTCTCTCCATTCCCCTTGCCCAACACCCTCCCCCAGGTGCAGTGGAGAAACACAGCTGTTGCTTTCAGTGTGAACTGGATCAGGCCCTGCGATTCAATAGGGACTTGGAGCAGGGGTTCACCAACTTTTTGGCCCACCTTTTAACACAGATTCTCTCCTGGGGCATTTATTTAAGGGTGAGGATTAATTTTAACATATAAGTACTGATTCAGTTGCATATTATCCCGGATCACCATACAGCCAGATCCCTGTGCACCTCTGGCATAGACCTTTCACGTGCTTAAAGCTACACATTAAAAGGGCAGGAGAAAATGTTTTAAGAACAAAATCACTCAGAAAATAAACTTCTAAACCCGCCAACCTTGGGTACCAAAAGAGAAAGGGATTGAAGTCTGGCTCACCAACTCTGTGACCTCCCTTCAGGCCAGAAAAAGGGCATTCCACAAACCTGGGGTGGCAATGGCAAATATAAAAAAGGTTGTGGAAACCCCATCTTTGGAGGTTTTTAGGAACAAATTAGACAAGTACCTGTCAGGGATGGTCTATACTTAACCCTGACTCAGGGCTGGGGGCTGGATTAGGTGACCTCTAACAGTCTCCTCCTGCCCTACATTTCTATGATTCTCTGATGCTATGAATTCTCAGTTCTCACTGACTTTGGTCACTGGACTGAGTCCTGAGATACATGTGACCTAGCTCGTAAAGGTAAAACCAAAACTTTGAACTCCATCTACTCCCCAATGGCAGTTAGTGCAGACAGAGCAATGGTACATAAGGTAGAATCGCCTCTGTCCACGCCCTACAATAAGGGTACGTCTACATTACCCGCCGGATTGGCGGGTAGCGATCGATCTGTTGGGGATCGATTTATCGTGTGTAGTGTAGACGTGATAAATCGATCCCCGATCGCTCTCCCGTTGACTGCTGAACTCCAGCAGTGCGAGAGGCGGAAGCAAAGTTGACTGGGGAGCTGCGGCCGTCAATCCAGCACCGTGAGGACACGAAGTAAGTAATTTTAATTCGATCTAAGGTACGTCGACTTCAGCTACACTATTCTCGTAGCTGAAGTTCCGTATCTTAGATTGATCTCCTCTCTCCCACAGTGTAGATCAGGCCTAACTGTCTTTCTTGCTGCATGTGATAGGCCTATTGCAGCAGCCCACGACAGGCTTCCTCATGTGTGACCAGTATTTGTATTTTCTCCATACTTGGTCTGGCAGGCAGGCAGTTCACTTTGGAGCAAAATGAAACATTCATACCACTGCTGTAAATGTAGATACTTTTTACTAAGCTGCAGTGAGATGCAACTTTAGGAACTTGGCATTCAAATGTTTTAAGATCTGAACTCCTGTATAATGCACTTTTTTTTTTTATCAGTTCTGCTCACGTTACTGCTGAAGAAATGAAGGTGTTCGACATCAAACAAATTCTGTCAGCCTTTCCCAGGGGAACTTTTCCCATTCAAAAGTGTTCAAATCTGAGCAGAGAATAAGCATTAACTAATTATATTTCTTAAAACAAAAGTTTTAAGAGTGTGTTTATTTGGAATTATATATATATATATATATATATATATATAAAAACATTATACATTGCTATGTAACGAACTGGCAGGATGAAAGGAGAAAGAATTCCAAAGTACAAGAGCAAGTTATTATGTTTTATGTATGAGCAATAATAACCAATTTTTACAATTAATGATCTGGGAACTGAGAATCTGCTAACAATGTGCGATGGCTACCATCTTGGCTGAAATGCCAGTGATTGAACCAGGGACCTCAGAGCTAAAACGCTTGAGTTGCTACACTGTGCAAACAGAGCCAAGTTTGGAGGTGGTGGGGGTGGTGGCTGTAACAGAGTCATATTTGCTAAGTCTTGGGCATAGAGGCAGACCCCCTCCCACCCACAACACACATTCACCAATGGGTCACAGATGCATCCAGATATTAGGTTTAATTGGACTGCCAGAATCCAACAGCCGTACTACATTAATGATAAAGATTTGGTAAAGATTCCCGCAAATTATAGCTTTTTATCTATCTAGGTACTTACATTTCCTTCTGAAGCACCTGGCATTGGCCACTGTCAGATGACAGGATACTAGGCTAGGTGGACTACTGGTCTGACCAGGTATGGCCATTCTTATGTTCTTATATTCTCCTTCGCTGTCACAGAGGAGCACCTCATATACATTGATGAAATTATCTCACAAGGCAGGGGAAATACAGATTAACATCAAGCTAAAGAAAACCCACACCATACATAATTAACCAACTGTAATATAAATATATGAATCTATCCTAAATAACGGGCAAAAGACGGCCCCACAAGGCTTTAGCTCATGCTATAGCAGCTCATTCTTTCAGCTCTGGAGGTCCTCTGTTTGAAAAGATCCCTTCCATCCAAAAGGCTTCCTCCATCACCGCTTGCACTCATTCTGTGGAGCAACACTTCTTACGTATTTAATTTAAAACGATAGGAAGGATGTCAGAATGTGTCTAACTTTAGGTATTTCCAGAGTGTAGAGTCTAAGATCCAGTTTATCTGAGAAGAGTTTCATGACTGCTGACATGAGTTCCTTTCTTCATCACCAGATTCAGATGAATCTCAGGATTTCAGCTGTCAATTACGTTGTTTAAAATTCTCTACAGTCCAAGCTCCTGAGACAGTTACAAAATACACCTTCTTCTTTAAAAGTGCCCCTTCCCTCCAACAATTCTATTGTTGATGGCCTGAACAGAAAAAGTGGAAAAAAATAGGTGGCACGTGGGTAAAAATAAACCCACTCCTTTTTGGAAATATAAGGACCACAATTGCTTCTTTTTTCACAAATGATAGTATTCATCAGAGGAAAGATTCTCCTGGAGTTTTGTTTACCCACAACATGATCAGCAGCAGAGCAAGCTTCTCTTACCCTGCCTCTCAATCCCAACCCACAGACATCATTTCTAAAGGATAAGAGCATAGTTCTGTCCCCATGGCTATTCAATCTTGGGCCTTTGCTGCAATTGCCAGCATGTTTGCCAGGTTACTTTTTGTGGCTGGATACTTGCCGCCCCCGGAAACCGGACCGAAATGGTCAAACTCATTTCACGTCCACGGCTTCTTGAGGAAAGCAAATAAACTGGGCTATCTGCTTTGTTCTTCATTTCACTTAATAATGATACAGCTCTTCTGATGAATTCTCTGATTGAAATATCGTTCTTTTTACATAATCTAGAAGACAAACCTAGTTACAATTATTTTGTTGCTGGATCTTATCTCAATACTTGCTTGAAAGAAGGAAGTTGTTAATTCCCCGAACTATTTTTTTTAAACCCAAAACTTTTCCCTTTCATATTATGGATTGAAAATGCATTTCTGAATGATGAAACATCAGATTTTTCCCCCCAGGCTGGTCTTATGTTTTTTTATTCTGAGACCTCGGGGAAATTGCATATGCAACTTCTCTGATTGGAAGTCATCTACTAGAAGCATGAAACATCATGATTCCAGATCTCAGATGCTGCAAATGTTCATAATGTAAATTACCAGAGTTGTGAAGATGGGAATGACTCTGGCAGATGTTGTGCTGTATGCAGAAACAGAGTGGGAATTTCAGATTTCTCTTCGGTATGTGGGTGATTGGCCGCCCCAGACTCTCTCCTTCTCCCCACTGGATATTTAACATAAAAAGGCCTTGCATGCATTACAGATAGTGTGTCAAAATGGTATTGGTCTATTATTCAATGCAGAATGGGATCCAGGGCCTGATCCTGAAAGTCATAACTCATATGTGAGCAAATCCTTATTGTGTGAATACTCCCATTGACTTTTGTTAGTAAAGGCTACTCATGTGAGTAAAGATTTGTACAATCAGGTCCTAAAACACTTGCAAGTTAAGTGACAGTGAGAACACAGGACAAGCACTTTATACCACAGCTGGTATATTTTTTGATATCTTGATGATCTTAAGAATGATTCTGGAGTCTGCTTTTGTGTCCAGAATGCTCAGAACAGACCCAACCAATAGTGAAGTTCTCTGTCTCTGTCTCTCTCTCTGTGTGTATCCTATGATCTATCTTTGAACTGTGATTCTCGTGATGCAATAGCAGCAGCCCAATTAATAAGAGCTGCCTAGGAGAAGTCACTCCCTTGGTGTGGCCAGAAAGTAAGCAGATTCAGATTCTACTGCTGGGGATGTGTTTTCAGATCCAGTCTCTGGGTACCTTAGAAATTGTATTGTGCACATGCGGGTGGCAGTTGTGCTGCTGAAGGAGCCGTAGAAAGATCAGGCAAGACTGAGCTCCAGCGACAGAAAAAGTTACATTCCCTGATTCACAATTGTGCTTCTGTTTCAAAAATTCAAGTTGTTCATAAAATGTGTACATCTGTAACAGCTGTATGAATATACCCTGGAAAGCACTCTGGTTGCACAGGGGTGAGAGGTCGTGATGACTGAGGCATTTATTTCCAAGCAGCAGCATCCAATCATGGAGCCGGGAAATATTGGACATACCAAAGATTTATAGCTGCCATCATTTTGCCTGAGCACGTGTGCGGCACCTTTTCAAAATGTAGCAGAAAGGAAGGATGATCTTGTGGTTAAGGCACTGGACAGAGATTTGGGTTCAACTCTCAGCTTTGCCAGAGACTCTTTGTATGTGTTTGGGTCAATCATTTAATCTTTATGTGCCTCAGTTCCCATCTGTCAAATGAGGATGATGATAAGAATCCTTCCTTTCTCCCATCAATATAGGCTCAGACCCTCAAAGATAGTTAGGTGCCTAACTTCCAAGTTCTCTCAACCATAAGACAACCTCTCTCTTCTTGTTACCAAAACAAGCAGAAGAAAAATGGTAATATATCTTTAAAATAATAATAATAATAAATAATAATAATTAATAAAACAACCATAAAAAGATGGTTTGATTAATAAAACAATGGTACATCCAGATAATTTGTTACGTGTCTGCATACTATCCTTTAGCTCTTTCTTTGATACCAAAGCAGAATTGTGTGTCAAGATCGATTTGCATTCAGACACAGGAATCTGCTTTACAGTCAGGTTCTTTTTGTCCCTGATCTCTCTCTTTCCCTCTCTCCGTCCCCCCCCGCCCCCCCCCCCCCCCCTGCACTCCTTGTTTCTATCATGTATCTTAGTTGGAAAAAGTTATGCACATGAAAGGAAAAAACTGGATAGGCCATACGCCATCTCTTCTAAATTTTCTTCAGAAGCTTGTTTCTAAACAGTCATCTTGAGAGGTATAAGAAGAACTCAAAGCAGTTTTTTCTACACAGCTCTACTGAGTTGGTGCATTGCATTCCCCAGATGGGGGGAGGGGAGACTCAGTGAGCAATGAGGAACTTGTCCTCTGTCAGCATGGGTTTCGCAATGCACATAGGAAACATCTCGAACCAGCTTTGATTTATGCTGAAGCGTAAGCTAATCTCTTTTCTGTAATCACTGATAGCTGTTTTTAAAGGATAAGTTCCCAAAATGTAAGTAATGAATTAAAATGAGCAGACATGGTTTGGCTGACTCTCTGTTCTGATTGCAGTATTAGAGATAACCTAGATAGCCCACACTGATTTAATGCAGTGGTTCAAATGGGCCATTCACCTACACTGGAGCCTATCCGTGGTTTTCTCTAAATCCTGGTTTCACACACTGCTCCACATTCTGATCTCATTCACGCTATTGGAGTTACTCTGGATTTTTACACTGATCTAAGGGTGTAGCTATGCTTCAAGCTGGGGGTAGGATTCCCAGCTCAAAGAGACATACCCATGCTAGCTGTGAATGAGCTAGCATGCTAAAACAGAGTGCAGCTGTGATGGCGGCCTGAGAACGTGCCTAGCGCCCTGGATGGGCACATACTTGGGGCAGATAACCCCTCCTGCAGCTTGGGCAGTAGCTCATTCAGAGCTAGCACTAGTATGGCTCCTCATGCTCGGAACTACACCTCCAGCTGAAAGTGTAGACAGACCCTAAGTGAGATCAGAGTGTAGTCAAAAGCCATCAGTTTACACTGGACCCCTTGACCTTCTGTCGCAATGCTCTTGGCACCATTTCAAATCCTGGGACCCGAGAGAGATACCTTTTGTATCCAGAGGAGATTGCCTTTGATAATCTTCAGTGACAAAGAGGGAGGGGACAAGGCGATGTTTAAAATGCTTTCTTTCTGCAACAAATGTCTAAAGGTCCGTCAGGGGCAGTCTCTCCCCCATGACCAGGAGGCCCTAGGCCTGCAGGGAAAGAGGGATGCTTGCTGCTTTAGAAGAGGGGCTATTACTTGACTAAGGCACATATTATTTAATTAAAAATACAAACAAACAACGAGGAATCCTTGTGACACCTTAGAGACTAACAAATTTATTTGGGCATAAGCTTTCGTGGGCTAGAACCCACTTCATCGGATGCATGAAGTGAAAAATACAGGAGCAGATATAAATACATGAAAGGATGCCTCTTCACTGTTTTCCCACCCAGATAGCATTACCAAATAAAGGCTGCATTTAGAATACGAGCCTTCTCCCTGGGAATTTTCCTATTGACTATAGTGGTAGCAGAATCGGTCCCCAGTACAAGCCTTATTTCAGAAACAGAATATTTTCCCATTGCAGATAAACTGAGCACTCTGAAAAGAGGGAGAGATTTATGCTTGGCAAACATTTCCAAGACACCAATATTTCCCTGTTACTCACTCGTGGCTTGTGAATACAAACCTCATACAGCTGGTACCTCTGCTAATGATCCCATTACAATATGGATTGAGCTCATAGTCTGTGATAGCTCATTGAGGTATTCATCCATATCGGAAAGGATTTGTCCATAAAAACATCTCCTCTTATACTGTCATAGGACGCTGCATCCCTTCTTTCTCTGACATCTGATGCTGTCTAATCCCGCTCAGTGACATCAATCACAAGGGAAAAATAAGACAATTAACTGGCAATTAATTAAATTATAAACTGTAAAGAAGAGCAGGATATTTGTAAACCTTAGTAGCCTTATCAACATGCACGTTACAAGCTAGTTGCACAATCGTTTGGCTATGGACATCTTTATATATCTATGGCATCACCCAGACCTTAAGCATGGGATTACAGTGTTTACCTAACAGTGTAGGTGAGCTGCTTGGAAAACCTGCCAAGCCTGCTTGGAGTTGTTATGTTATGGCTGGTTTAGACCTTCCCTGGGTAAGCTGCAGACTGGGAGAGCTCTGGGATGTGAACTTGATGATATGGCACATGGCCAGGTACTGATAATCCCCATGTTTGGAGTTCTGGGTCCAACCCACAGGCTGTTTCCTTGTTTCTGTCAGACTGGAAGTGCACTAGGTAGTGAGTCTCTCATGAGAAAATTCACCACTCTCTATACAAGTCCAAGCAAACAGGCTTTTGGGGTGGGGCTAGGGGGCATCTACATGAGGTACTCGGGGGATGGAATTCTATCAGCCTCCCTAGATTTCTGTCCTGTGCCCAAAAGCATGGTACCTAAGCACGTTGACCTTCAACAACACACAGGAAGGGTTGCAATACAGTCCTTTCTCTGGGCTGCTAGTCTAGCCTATGGGCTGGAAGAGTGGCCATTTCTATTCTGGGCTCCTACTGTGGTGGTTTGGGGCCTCTGGGTGACTATAGCTTCAGAGCCAGTGGCCCCTATGCTACCCGCCCAGTGGCAAATCCCCTCTTGTATATCTTCACCACAAGTATGTGTTTACGGAAAGTGAAGTTGGATCTTTAATTATATGACAGGACCCAAGTTTTAAAATTTGTCATCTATGGTATTTGTAATCATTTCATCACCACAGTATCTCTGCATGAAACTCCGGTCTGTTCTGAATGACCCACACATATGGGAAACGGCACCGTGCTCTATCTCTTTGTTAAAGTATTTATCTCATGTGTGGTGTATTTACCTTGGAAAGATGAAGGGGTCTGTCAGTCCTATCAGGAATCAAACCCATGGCTCCTGGGAATCTAGTTATCCCAAACCTGCTTTACAGAATCTGACAGAGGAAGTGCCTTACGAACGAGGCAGTGAGGCACGTGTGATTTACTAACCCAGGGAAATTATAGCATGGATGGTGGGGTTAGGCCACTGGGTAAAAGCGAATGCTTGAATCCAAAATGTGGCACAGTCCAAAGTGATGAGCCCCCTCAAACCCAGCCATATCCTAAAGGTTAGATGCAGTAATTCTGGTTCCAGTTCCATATGATTTCTGTAACATGTGAGCTGGGATGATATGCAATTGGCCCAGTCGTTTATTGGGGAGTGCAGAAGGCTGACTGATAGCCAAGTGCTAATAAAAGCAGTATTATTCCCATCTATGCCATTCTGAGCTACACACTGTAGGAAAACTGGACCATTGGGTGTATGGTGTGTGCTGGGCAACCCATGGCCCTTAATTTTAGATGGTCATAAAAGAGTTGCAGCTTATGATTTTCATTTTTAATTTTGACCGAGCATCCCCACCGTCACCCCCCGTTCAGATCTATATTTAGCTGGAGATTCTGTCCCCCGCCTGTTTCTTTGGGAAGGTGGTGACTAATGCGGCATTGCTGTCTGCCATCACACTTCCTTTGTCAATACGCTGGCTGTGCTTGAGATGCACGAGGCAGTCAGATGTGGCAACAGGCGGAGGAACTGTTTTCATAGCTAGCAAGGCAGAGAGCAGAGGCAAGTAATTCCCTTACCTGCTCAGAGAGCTATTGGTCCCTGGCGATGACTGGAATTCAACACATAGTCGCTCTGGGAACACCTACATTCCGCGAGCCTGACTGCAGCATTCCTTGTGTGAAAATCCGCTTATTGAAGACATTACAGTGATAAAAATCAGACAAGACAGAACATAAAGCATATTAAAAATAACCCATGATGAAGCTTTAAGAAACTTTAAAGACCATGGGCCAGAGTCTGCTCTCATTACACCAGCATATGTCTGGGGTAACTCCACTGCCTTCAGTGAGTTACTCTGGATGGACACCAGTATCAGTAAATGGCCCAAATCACTTAGCCTCCCACTGCACCCCTGTTGTAACTACCCATGATGTTGACACATTCAACTTGCTATTAGTTTGTGGGACTAATTACACATTCAAATTTGTCTGTGCTCACTCGGCTCCTAGCAACTGCAGTCACAGGCCTATTTAAAATAATAGAGTGAGATTGGTAACATTACTGATTTAACAGGAAATTAGAAGAGTTAGTTCACAGAGCTTAGGTAATTGACACCAACAGCACTTTTCTTGTAATGTGCATGCTATGATTGATTTCATTCCCCAGTTAGACCTAAAAGAAGCTTTGGAACATATTTCACCATCAGATAAAAGGGCAGAGGAATTAAATGAGTATTACACCACTGTCTATTCTAGAGCTGGCAGCTGTAGGCTTCACAGTACTTCTGCGCTTCCAAGCTGAGCATAAAGCCTAAAATTATTAGACTACTGTAAAACAAAACATGTTCAGCACAACATGTTCAGTTCCTCCTTCAAGAGCTTCTCTCCAGTGTGCTTGGTTGATGGAGTTCTTCTTTGCTGCTTCCAGGGGGGCAATTCAAGTGGGCGTAGCCTGTTTATGGCATTTTGATCGCCTTAAAATATCACGTTGCCTAGAGTTGCTGTGTGTTCCTTCAGGCAGACAAAAAAGACTCAAGGCCAAATTCTGCTTTTCCTTGCACCAGTGAAAAACGATACTAAATGGAAATTACTCTAGATTTGCATAGGTGGATCTGGGAGCAGAATCTGGTCCTGAATGTTCATAGTCCATAGAGCTATGATGACTTCACCGCACTTGGTGTAAACACTCTGGGGTATATTTCCTTTAGGGAGCATGCACATAGTTCCATTTAGTGATAAGAGTAACATGCAGGCATTTGGTTCTCGAGGAGGTGAGGTGAGGGAAAATACTCCACTGTGCTAAAGGAATCTTATCCCTCACTGTATCTAAGGAAGCTCCGTGCAGATGTAGAGTTTTGAGGGAGCAAGGCATGCACGGATTGTGCACTGGAAAGGAAATCAGGGCCTAAATACGTGACCGCGAAGCTGGTCCTCCACTTGCTTGCAGTGGAGTAAATCAGAAGTCACTCCAATTAAGTCAATATACCTGCAGCATGAGAGGTGAATCAATCTCCCTAGCTCCGAAGAGCTTCTGATTCTGCAGCCTCTTTTTATGATCAAAGGGCTAGATTCACACAGGGACGTAGGTGTTGCAATGCTCTGCATCACAACATGTAACGTATAGAAAATCACTGGCAATCACAAAACCAGCGTAAGGCGCTCAGGCTCCCTATACAATGAATGAAGGGTGTGTCATAAGCACATACGGAGTTCAGCACCTAAGTCCAGGTTGGAGGGGGCACCGTTTTCTCCTTGGGATTCTGAGCTGTGAACCCTCTCCTGGTGGAGAAGGCAGCAGCGCTCCCTTACGACGTATAGCCCAGTGATTAGGGTATGCACCTGGGATGTGGGAGCCCCACACTTCAAATCCCCCCTCTGCCTAAAGGGGAGAAGGGATTTGAATAGGGATCTGATGCCTCTCAGGTGAGTACCATATGGGGCTAGGGGACATTCTGATGTGCCGCTCCCACAGTCTCTCCTGTTGAAGCTGTTCTACTTTGGATAAATAACTAACGAGACACTGGAAGATGATCCTGGGTCTGCAATGTCATGGGTGGGTACCAGGGGAGGCTCTATGTTTTTTGCCGCCCCAAGCAGGGCAGTCAGGCGGCCTTCGGCGGCATGCCTGCGGGCGGTCCACGGTCACATGGATTCGGCGGCGTTTCTGTGGGTGATCTGCCGGTTCCGCGCCTTCGGCTTACCCGCCGCCAAATTGCCGCCAAAACCACGGGACTGGCGGACCTCCTGCAGGCATGCCACCGAAGGCCGCCTGACTGCCGCCTTCCCAGCGACCGGCAGGCCGCCCCCCCGCGGCTTGCCACCCCAGGCACACGCTTGCTGCGCTGGTGCCTGGAGCCGCCCCTGGTGGGTACGCTAACCACCAGGGTACTGAGTCAGAGAGTCTCTCCCGCCTTCCCCCACATGTCTCCCACCCCAAAATGAGGCAACAGTGCACATCCTCAGAGGCAGGAACATAGGCACTGAGGAAACTTGTACTGCAAACATTTAGGTGCTGAGTGATTTTAGGCTCCTACAACGTTTGGTATCAGCCGAACGGGTTTTTTTATGAATAGGAGTGGTGCCTGATTCTGGGATTTACATGCCTAAAGTGGCAATTAGGTGCCTAAGTCTCTTTGTGAATCAAGCCCAATGTGTCTAGTCCATGAAATAAATCATAGAATAACGAACAGAACATGGCTGGAAACCAGGCTCCTAGTGCTATAGGAAGAATTGAATAGGTTTAAAATAGAAAGTCAGATGCCCTAGTATTTGGAAAGTGGGGCTGATATTTTGCTACCCTCCTCCATTCCATCTCCATCCCCCAGTCAGCACCTCCGCATTTATGTCATTGTTCCCAAAAGCCACACCCCTCAAGTGTAGATCTTATGTACTATACTGTTGTTATAACATTATGGTCATATGGGTTGGTTCCTGGAAGTAGACCCTTCTGGAGCCTAAAATATCAGGCCTAGCAAGAGTAGATAATGCTAGGTAGCATGAGGGAATGTTTGGAGTGATTACAGCATGGGACTGTAAGGAAGGAGACAAGATTCTTTATTGCTCTGCACCTCCTCTAGTTATTTATGGCTGTGTAAAGTGAGTGTAAAATGCTGCCAAATCAGAATAGCGTTGTTTTATGCCCACTTTATATGGGTGTAAATGATTACACAAGATACATGACAGCAGAGAATCAGGCCTAGCTATTCAGCCAGTGTTTCACTGTGTAACCTTAGGCAAGTTTCTTAATATCTTTTTGTGCCTCAGTTTCCCCCTGGGTAAAAATTAGCATAATTGTTATCTACCCCATAGGGATCTGAAAGGATTAATTTACTGATGTCTGAAAACTCTTTTGAGAGCCTTGCTTTCAGATGGCAGGCTCCATTAAACTGCAAAATATTATATTAGTTACTAAATAAATACTAAAATGGGCTCATTCGTAATTCTGTTCGTGGAATTGGGCTGGGAAGTCCACAATACAATATGTACAGCTCAAGATTCTTTGCTTTGTATTAATTCCAATGGAATGGCTATTTAAAATTGCAATACAGGAGTACATGTCTTAGGGAAAATGAGCGCATAAAGAGGGCCCAAGAGTAATGCATCAAGAAAGTCACAGTTTATAATATGATACCACACATGGTTTATAAGCTACATGCTTCCCCCTATCTGCCAGAAAGTATTACCAAACCCAGGAGAGTTTGTGCAAATTCTACTTTCACAGCTTCAATAGATAATTGTTTATAAAAGTCTTCCCTTCCTTATGCTGTGTCTGTGTCTCTATTAAATCCAGAAGGATTTTGTGCCACTTATTGCATCATTATTGTCTGTCTCCTACAAACTTCCAGGAGCTTCACACACAGGATTCTCCACAGAAGCCCATTTCCAGTCCTGCAAGGAAAAGAGATTCAGATATGCTGCAGATGTTTGTCCCTGTTCTTTATTCCTTGTATCATACAATAGCAAGCTCAGGCGGTAAAAGATAGTCTGGGCTTTACTAGTCCCAGGATATTAGTGAGACAAGGTGGGTGAGGTAATATCTTTTATTGGGCCAACTTCTGTTGGTGAAGAAGAGCTCTGTTTAAGCTTGAAAGCTTGTCTCTCTCACCAACAGAAGCTGGTCCAATAGAAGATATTACCTCTCCCATCTTGTCAGGCTGGGCTTTAATCATTTCGATATGCGTAGGCAATTAAATGGATAGGAGGGCATCTGCTTTTGAAGTGTTTATGTACCTCACAATTTAAAACTCCTGGCTATTAGCAGATATCTGGTCCAATAAATATTTGCCAAAAGCTCAGAACAGATACCTGCCGTTTGGAATAATAGCAGCTATCCCCCCTAAAAATTAAGTGCCACCATCTTCTCTACATTCCACTCACGGAATTTTGTGCTGCCTCCTGATATGCCCCCTTAATGGGGCATATTGCTCCCAGTGTAGTTTATTCCCAACAAGAGGACCCCATGAGTGAAATCCTGGCCTTCTCAGTCAATGGCAAAACTCCCATTGACTTTAATGGGGTCAGGATTTTACCCCACCAGTTTTGACCTGTGGAGAAGCCCAAGCTCCAAAAGTCTCAGATCCACAGTGGCCAGAGTTGTCCCTGTGCTTCCCTACTCCGCAAGAGGGTGTCAGGGTTTCCTGGACAGTAGGAGAGTCTATATAAATTGATGCGGACAGTGGCTGTCCCCTAGTCTAAACACTCAGAATTTGATCCCAGATGGGTGCAGGGGATGAAGGAACATGCCACACAGTCAGCATTCTCCTTTCCAGGTTTCTCTCCCATCAACCCAGATCCAGATTCCTGATATGAACTAAACAATACTATGGCTAACGGTCTTTCGTAGTAGCTTGGCACATTTCTGTTTTCATTATTTCTTTTTCTGATGATGCATTCACTTAGGCCTGGTCTATGTGGGAGAGTCAGCAATGGGAAGATGTCTGGGCTGTCTACTACATGTTGTCTTTGGAGCCTTCATATTGCTTAGCTGGTTAGTGGTTGTTCCTATATGTATGTGTACAGATTCCTTATTTCCGGATCACCTAAGGACATTTGGAATCTGCTTAGGACTTGACAGTCTGGAGGCTGCCAAATGCCCCAGATTGTTACCAATAACAGCATTATACACTCAAAAGTAGGGATGGTCACAAGCAGCAAAGCGGCTCCAGATGGCAAACACCCTAATGCTTACAGAGGTTAGGATTCTGCTGAGGCCCTTTATAAAGCCCAGGGCCATTTTGAAAAGTTGACGGCTAATTCCCATATTCCTGTCATGTTTCATCATATAGATTTCAGGGTTGGCTTGGGTCAGGTTTCCATATGCAAGCACTGAGACTCTGTTACCAAAAGTTTGGAATGCCTGGTATAATATATTTGCCAGTAGTCATATGTACCACTCCCCTCCATTGGATGGAATCAGAACTTCTCCAAACGTGTCATAGGGCCTAGATGGCTACTCACTAATGAAGATTCTCACGTGGTAGGAGTCTGTGTTTTGGGGGCCGTGGGATCTGTGTTCTATCCCTACTCCTCTGGAGTTCTGAATGGCCATGGTGTGCAGCATGGTTTGTCACAGTCTAGGTGTTATGGTCATTCAAATAAATAATAGGAAGTAAGGTACTTTGGTTATAGAGCAGAAGATGCTAAATTCTGATCCCATTTATGACCTCGACGTCCATGCAGCCCCAGTGTTGGGTATAACAGAATATTTAAGTTTACATGGCCATTAATTTGTTGCACTAGGTTTCTGTGAGGTGGCTGTTGCTCTTAATGTTTCTTACTGGAATAGAGAGCAGGAAGCCTGACTCACAGGAGGTGGGCGGCTTGATTCACACCCCAGAAGCCATGGAGGTTATCACCTGCACAATCATCAATAACCAAGGGAATCCCAAGGTCAGTCCTAGCCCTGGCTCTTCAGCTATGCAAGTCACTGCTGTAGTCACCAGGCCCAGGCCAATCGCCAAGAATCTATTTGACCAAGACGTACTGTTTGGTGGCCAGTTGTGAAGGATGGTTCATTAACAACACTCTACGGCTGGATGCCCTATAAAATAAACGAGACCAATAATACCACAGAATATATTTCACTGCTGCTGCAGTAACGCTTCCATTTGATAGGGTCTTCTCTGAATGGTAATAAATAGCACACACAGCTATTCTAGGAGCTCAACTGGGGCAGCCCCCGGGCAGCCTGGGGAGCGCTTAACTCCTGCCGGGAGTCCCAGTGGGGGCAAGTGCTCCACAGGGGGTGTAAAGTCCCTTGGGCACTTGCGTGGTCCTAGGAGGCTAGTGGATTAAAGCCGCTGGAGCTAAGCTGACAAACACCGTACCCTGAGCGTCCCACTCCTGCCCCACAGTAAAGGCTTTCTGTGGGCGTAGGAGGCGGCATCGGTTTATTTCGGCATGAGAAATCTGACAGAACATAAACATCTGAGGTGCTGGAGCCCCTGCGCCTCAGTGGAGCTCCGGCCTATTCTGGGCTGCATTGATTCTCAGGCTGCCTTTTTAGACACAGGCTCGGCCGCAGCAGCAGCAGCAGCAGTCAGACACTCTGCCCATCCCCCAGCACAACCTTGAGAACTCATTTTTGCATGGCTGGCCACGTCGCCTGCAATAGCTTGCTTCCACCCCACCCCCTCTCCTTTGCTCAGTCATTCAGACTTGGAAAGTCAATAACAAGCTGACATCATCAGTGGTTTGTGTATTATTACACTGCTACTTTCAAAAATACCCACAGCTCTCTAAGAGAGGAGCCTGCTACCGGGAGAGCCTAAGAGAGGGGCACTACCTGCTTGCCTGCCTGCTGTGGGGAGAGCCTCAGAGGGCCCTGCCTCCCTGCTAAGGGGAGAGCTTTTAGTGCAGAAGGTTTGCAGGATTTTAGCCTCCCCAGGAGACCTCTGCACAGGCTCCACAGCAGCCCCAAGCGCTGGGGGTTTGTGGGGGGCAAGCCAGAGACCCGGAGTAGTTTGGGGGTGGATCGTGCCTGGGAGAAAACAGGCAGCGTGGATTGTCTCTCTAGTGAGATGTGACCCACGAGGGCCACTGACTCAGGGACACTATCTAGGCTGCCCTAGGCGGCACCAAGACCCACCATTTCCCAACTGCCCCAGAAAAGGGGAGGCACAAGCCATCTCCTCTCCATCCCAGCAGCACCCACATAGGGATGAATCTATAGAGAGAGCCTCAGATGCAAATTCATATCCCTGCCTTAGTGCTAGGGCTGCCACAGGACCAGGGGGGAGGTGGTTAGCAGCTGCCTGATTCCAGGGCTGTGGGGACTGGTACAGCTTCCAGGACAGGCGGGGGCATCCCTGAGAACTGCCCTAATTGGTACTCCCAACTCTCATGGCACCTGTGGGGCTTGCAGCACCATGGAATCAATGCAGTGCAGCACAGCCTTGGCCACACCTTCATCCAATGTCTATACCACACCCTGGAATATCCCCTATATCCACGGCTTCTGTGGGCACAGTAGACATGGCAAAGCTGGCCTCATGCCTCCATGTCACAGTCACCAGACAAGGATTTGGCCCCAACAAGGCCATAGTCTCTCCCTGACTGAGACTATGATTGTCACTACAAGTGGAGGAGAACCTGGTCAGGCTGATCAGAAGTCCGTTGTAGGGATACTGGAGTCACATTCTGCCATTGAAGGAAATAGCCCAATAGAGGAAATAAATACCATTAAAACATTTGTTTAAACAAAGAACTAAAGGTTGATCTCCGTTGTGCTTTATGTGCAAATTGTTAAAGGAACAGCACGTGGTGTGTCCAAGCCTAAGTGGCTTGGCATAAATAGATTCTGTTTAGGTTCTTATACCACTCCCAGCACTGTGGTATCTGAATGCCTGAGAGCTACGTACCACAGCTCTCTCCCACACTTTGTACATATTCAGCATTCACAGCAGCAGGGATTTTAGTGAAGATTGAGAGACTCCTTTTCCATTTTTTATTCACTCAGTTTTCTCCGAAAAACAGATTGATTTTGTGTGTGTGTGTGTGTGTGTGTGTGTGTGTGTGTGTAGAAAACCATTACACAATGCTACTGTGTTGTCTATCTGTTATATCTGATGATGATGATGATGTGGGGAGGAGGCGGCGGGGGGAGGGGGGGATAAAGGTTTTATCAGCAGGCACCCACACATACCCACACACAGATAGAGAATATTATAAAATTAATGGAGCTTCTTCATAATTCATAGCTTGCTTGTGAAAAAAATAGCATAATAGCTTGGTGTGATATGTCAGCCATTTATAATTCATGGTTCTGAGATCACGCAACCACCATCCATTGTGATCTTCACTCCACAGGATGCGATGTTTGTAATTAATCTGCAAAAAGAGAAACAAAGACAATAATCCAGAAGGGGCAATAAATAAGAGCCAGATCTTGCCATCCTTACTCATGTTGGATGGTAATTTACGCTAGGACTAGTCCTGTTAAAGTCCCACTGAAAAAACTAGAATTAGTCAAGGAATACAGTACTATGACATTGCAGGGATAAGATCGCCATTGCTCCAAAAACACAGACCTCCCCTATCACTTCAGCTAAGGGAAAATCTCCATTAATTGTTAGTAGCATGGGGCCTTTTAGCCGATAAGCTCTTTGGGCAGCGATGATGCCTTCCTATGTATGCATGGTGTATGGTGCCTGGTGCCCAACACATTTTGGGTGCTACCACAATATAAATAAATAAATGACAATGGGGTGTATGACACACCCGATGAGCAGTTCTGATCTATGGTACAGAGGGAAAGTGGTACATATATACCAGGGATCGGCAACCTTTCAGAAGTGGTGTGCCGAGTCTTCATTTATTCACTCTAATTTAAGGTTTCGCGTGCCAGTCATACATTTTAGCGTTTTTAGAAGGTCTCTTTCTATAAGTCTATAATGTATAACTCAACTATTGTTCTATGTAAAGTAAATAAGGTTTTTAAAATGTTCAAGAAGCTTCATTTAAAATTAAATTAAAATGCAGAGCCCCCCGGACCGGTGGCCAGGACCCTGGCAGTGTGAGTGCCACTGAAAATCAGCTTGTGTGCCGCCTTTGGCACGCATGCCATAGGTTGCCTACCCCGATATATACAGAACACCGTTTGCTACAATGTGCACACACACAGAAATAGACAGTTCTCACACTTCACTCAATAGAGGGCAAGATGTAAAAAGATCACCTTAATCTGGAGAAGCGTGGGCCATAATAAGAGGAGACTTAGTCCTCTGAAGAGACCCTAGTGATCTGGAGAGAGAGTTCCATGAGAGTGCAAGAAGGCTGAAGTCAATTTGTGGCAACAGAGGGCAGGGGAATGAGGCGCTGACTCTACCTTCCTGCTTTAACAGACTTAGAGGCCCCACTTCAGGAAAGCAGCTAACCGGGTGATTATCTTTAAGCATGTGCTTAAATCTCATTGACTTCAGCATGTGCTTAAATGCTTTACTGAACAGGGAAGCTTTCCTGAGTCAGAGCCTTGAGATAGCAGTACAACTAGTTCAAGTCTAACTAAGTGCAGTTGCCAGCAGTAATGGAATGAACTGAGGTCTCTTCCTAATTGGAAACAGTGAGCTGTCCCCTCCTCCCCCACCACTGCAGTCTCTATTTTCATCTTTGTGAAGCTAAAGGTGGGAACTGTGATGCAGCAGCTAAAAAACACTCTGCAGTTTCTCACAATAGACCAGCTGTCCACGTTACCTTTCAAATGATGCAGCAAAACCCAAGAACACGGTGAGGCAAATAAACAGAAAACAACATGATTTAAGTTCGTCTAGAGTGGATCTTGTGGGGATATGGAAAATAAACCCTTCTCAACCTTGCATCCTGTACATCGTTTGGACCTAAGCAAAAGGGTGGGTGCCAGGCACGTTGCACAAGCCGGTACATTACAGCCATTATAATTAAATCATTTAAATCTAATGTATATAAGTCACAAAATAGATTCCTGCTTCATTGCAATGGCAGTGATTCCAGTAGGACGCTCAAGCTCTGATCACGTGGAGGTTTGATAGAGCTGTTCCAGGAAGGCATTATGGTAGCGGGGTCAGTTGTTTTGTTTAGTCAATTGCAAGTCCTGTAAAAATATAATTGGTTTTGTTTCTTAGACTGGTCTCATTTTTAGGATTCAATTCCCCCCATCAACGTGGCTTTAAGATGTGTTGCAAGGATCCGTTTTTATCTAATTAATGTATTTATCCTCAAAGATCATCAGCCTAGGGAAAGGGAATAGTTTTGTGGTGAAGATGCAGAAGATGGAGTCAGGGAACATTGGGTCTGGCTGGCCCCTTCTCTCATCACTTACACCCAGGAGCACCGCCAGCTTTTTTGCCGTCCTAGGCGGCGGAAGGTCCCGCCCCCAAAATGCTGACGACGACCGGGACGGCCGAATCTTCGGCTGCCGCGGTCGCCGTCCCCCAAATGTTAGTGCCCTAGGCAACCGCCTAGGTCGCCTAGTGGGTTGCGCCGGCCCTGCTTACACCTGTACAAAAAGGGCATAAGGAACATTACCATTCCCAGCTGCACGATGTCAATAATAACATGAGGTGCAAGACAATGAAGCATGATGTCCACGGGTTCTGCTTCCTACTCCACCAATCACTAAGAGTAGAGTAGGACAACATTTTCAGACATCAGTGCCTAAGGTAGTGGCTTGATTTTCAAAGATGATGAGCACTAGAGCTGTCAGTAACTCCAGCTAGCATTCTGGGTGCTCAGCAGCTCAAGAAATGGGGATGGAAGGAAGGTCCTGAAGAATTGCAGTCTTATTAGGAGGTTGTGAAGGCTCAAACTATAGCAGGGTTTAAAAGAGAACTAGATACATTCATGGAGGTTAAGTCCATTAATGGCCAGGATGGGTAAGGAATAGTGTCCCTAGTCTCTGTTTGTCAGAGGGTGGAGATGGATGGCAGGAGAGAGATCACTTGATCATTACCTGTTAGGTTCACTCCCTCTGGGACACCGGGCATTGGCCGCTGTCAGCAGACAGGATACTGGGCTGGATGGACCTTTGGTCTGACCCAGTAATGCCATTCTTATGTTCTTATCTACATTTCATTTGTTTTACATAGGATTGTCCTATGGCAGAATTTGTCCATCCAGTCTGGTAAGCTGTGGCTGACAGTAGAGAGGCCACTTGATTCATAGGACGGCCTAAAACTGCCATAATACACTTAGCAGTATTCATGCAATAGTACACTGTGGAAAATTTCATACTGGGCCCCCTTATAACACCATGGAGGGACAGACAAACATAGGAGCAGCTATAGAGATAATAAGTATTTAACAAAATCCTTTTTTGGTCTCTAGCCTGGCAGAGATATTGCAGATTAAGCCTGATTTATATTTACCCCATAGCATCATGTCAGGAACTGCTGGATTTAAATATGGGAACTGTGGTGGGTTACACTTGCCCCCTTGCCATCCAGCCATTGTGCTGCTGTTCCCTTTGGCTCCCAGCATCCCCTGCGGTTGACAGATTACCTCTACTGGTCTTCGGTGGCTCAGCCCTGAGGCTGGTACACACATCCAAAACCTCTTCTGGGATATAACAGACTCAAGGTAAAAGCTGTTCCTTGCCCATCAGCACCAATTATAAACACAATAGTTTCTTACCCTTCAGGACTAAATTCCCTCTCTGGAATTGAATCAGCAGGGTTTCTTCTGGACTCCTGCCACTGATTATGGCCAGCAATGGGCCTTGTTCTAGACTGGTTCCTTTGGCTACAGCCTAAGGAGCATTCTTACTTGCTCCTCCGGCTCCAGCCAGGAACTGTCTTGCTCATGGCAGGCAGCTCCTTGTATTTCAGACTGTTGGGCCTTGACTGGTTTGTAGCTGGTCCCCAGACCTTCTGCCCGCTGGTGGAACTGATCTCACTGGTTCCCGAAATGGCGCTCTTTTCCTCTCAGAGAGCTGTTTCCTGGGATGGGGTGCAGCAGGACTTCCACTCAGGGACTGCGAAGGGCTGATACACCACACCACAGGAACCGAAGGTTCAGGGATGGACTAGCTCCTCATTAGTGGACAGCAAAATAACTTGCACAGCAGAGACCTGTGTTCTAGTCTTGTTACTGCCTGATCACAAAATACTATGTAACACCAGCTCCGACTCCAAATGGATTCAGAGATTTTAAGGCCAAACAGGATCATCTAGTCCAGAGGTTGGCAACCTATGGCAGGCGTGCCAAAGGCGGCACGCGAGCTGATTTTCAGTGGCACTCTGCTGCCAGCCTGGGGTTCTGTCCGCCGGCCCCCTGCCAGCGGGGTCCTGGCCACCGGCCCCGCTCAGCCCGCTGGCAGCCTGGATGGACAGAACCCCGGGCCAGCAGTGGGCTGAGCGGGGCCGGCGGCGGGGACCCCAGCTGGCAGGGGCCGGCGGATGGAACCGCAGACCGGCAGCGGCCTGGGCGGCTCAGCCCGCTTCTGGCCTGGGGTCCTGGCTGCCGACCCCGCTCAGTTCGCTGCCGGCCTGGCACGTGAAACCTTAAATTACAGTGACTAAATGAAGACTCGTCACACCACTTCTGAAAGGTTGCCGACCCCTGATCTAGTTTGAGCTCTTTTATATCACAGGCCCTTAAATTTCACCCAGTTCCCCCAGTATTGAGTCCCATAACACAGGCTTCTGCTCTTCTGGGTCCTACAGCATGTGTGGACTCAGTGCTTACATCCAAAGCTTAGCAACAGGAGGGATCAGTTTCCTGATTTATGGTCTCTGCACATTATAGAAGCCCAGACACATTCCCCTGTGGCTGGATTTGTTGGCATTAAGTCCAGAAGCTTGCTATAACTATCCTGCGCAACTAGAGTTCCTTCCCAGCTCTAATGTGGGGTGTGGGTGCTGGGTCACAATGGGATACACATGAAAACTGATAGAAACACAGTTTTGGGATATTGCAGGTGGGGATTTTGAAGTACAGTTGTATACTGCAATAGCACTGGTAGTGACAAGTGGAGCACCGACCACCCATCATGTAGTGCAGGAATCGGCAACCTTTGGCACGCGGCCCGTCAGGGTAAGTAGCGGGACAGACCAGTTTGTCTACCTGCTGTGTCTGCAGGTTCGGCCGATCGCAGCTCCCACTGGCTGTGGTTTGCTGCTCCAGGCCAATGGGG
>NW_020664439.1:39645700-39728267 GCF_002925995.2 Terrapene triunguis
GCGAACCGCGGCCAGTGGGAGCCACGATCGGCCGAACCTGCTGACGCGGCAGGTAAACAAACCGGCCCGGCCCGGCCCGGCCCGCCGGGGGCTTATCCTGGCGGGCCGCATGCCAAAGGTTGCCGATCCCTGTTCTAGGGCTTCAAAGGAGCTTTGGAATTTTCATAACAACCCCTCCTCTTCCCAAAAAAGGGAAATGGCTAGCAGAAAAAAGTTTATCTATCAGTATAAATAACCAATGAAGTGGCAGGGCGTTCCCCCCTCCTACACTACACATTACCTAACACATCAGCGGGTAGAACTTGGGATAGAAGAGCTACCCACAGAGCACTGCAATATGAGATAATCAAAACAGGACACAGGACTGCAAACTCGCATTCATGCTCCAAAGGTAAACAAGGCCCAACCTCCTCCCCTACAGTTCTAATGTAATCACCCACACATCCCAGGGGGATGGACCAGCCCACTGCATGAGATTATCCAGGCCAAATCAAAGGAACGCAGACGTGTGTCTGAGGGAAGTTATGGAAACGCCAACAAAAAGTTCAGCTTTCACATTTTCTCAGGAGTCAGATGTATAAACAGCTCAAATCCTTTCCCTTACCTCAGAGGTTAAGTTGTAGTGTAACAAAGGCTGTGGCCCAGGGATGTCTTTTTCTAGAGTTACGGAGCTCAGAATCCACTCTGCACCTTAGAATAGCTCCCTTTACACACTTTCTCTGCTCCTCTTTTTGCTACACAGCTAATAGTATAAGAAAATGTTTATGTTCATGGTAGAAACCATCTCTTATTTTTAGCAGCATGTCAAAAATATTGTAGTATCCCTGATAACAAATAACAGTACTTAGGCTAGGATTCCCAGATTTACCGTAAGAATATTCCAAGGAGTGGTGAGAGAGACGTCAGTTGTATCAGATAACTACATGACCTTTGATGTACTGAATTTATGGTGCACTAGCTGTTGAACTCTTTGTGACATCTATAGTGATAACCTGTTTGGGAAATAGCTATTAATATGCCAGAAGGCTAAGTGAGGATGCACCAAAGGGGATAGGGTGGAGACCTTTTTCCAGATTCAAGGTCTCCCATTCCCTGCCCTGGAGAGCTTACAAAGTATTATCAAAAAGACTGTAAGTGAGAAATTGTCTCCTGAGGCCCAAAGCAAGAATGAAGTAATATTCAACATGCTAAGGGAGAGCTTTAATAGGTGGCCTCAAAAATCTATCAACAGTAGACATGGGTTCCACATGAGGCTCGGGCTCTAAGATCCAGAGGTCCCACGTTCCATCCCTGCTGCCCACAACCCACCAAGGGATGTCATATAACAAGTGACAGACTCTGCAGGGATTTGCACTGGGTGGAGATATGAAGACCAGAGATGATCTTCTCTGGTTGGGGGCAGTGTGTAACCCACTCTCGCTCAGCCACACATGGAGGTCGATGAGCCTGCTACAGCCTGGAACAACAGAGCTGGGTCTGTTAGCTGAGCTCATGCTTTCAGCTCCAGAGGTCACAGAATCAATCCCTATTGCCAACCACACTCGCAGGGGCGCAGTGTTTTACTAGTCATGAAGCAGCAGGACAAAGTAATTTATATCTTTCTGCTATTGAGAGAAAGAGAAACACAGTGCACCCATCCCCCTACACAAAAACAAACACAATTGGACGTCCTTACAAGTAAGATTATCATCTTGCTTAAGGCTGCGGATTGTAAATGAAGTCAGGTCATAACTAGCTATATTCTGGGAATTTTTTCTCCCTATGTTCAGGCCCATGTCAAAGTTCGCTATATTTAAGATGCCTGAAGTTTGTGGTATAGCCAGTTTTCTTGGAAACAAATACCATGAGACATCCCTCAGCGCAAGCATCAGAGTTCAGAGGAGGAAGAAGGAAAGGTAGAACAGTCTCAGCTACTCAGCCAAAGGAAAGGGAAGTGAGGGCAAGGGCACTCTCCCCCCAAAGGGGAGGAGTTCTGGAAGAGACGACCGGGGGCCCAGGCATGAGCCAAAAGACCTGAGGAACATCACGCAGGGTTATGCCACCTAAACTGCGTTTCAGATCAGTAGGGTGGAACAATTCATAGTCGCAGTCCAACACATTCATGTATGGCTTTAAGACTTATTCTGCTTTATACTGGCATACGTCTACTGACTTCAGGGGGGTTACTCCTGATTTTCACCAGAGCAAGGATGAGGGGAATGAAACACCTCAGAGTCAAGTGTCTAGTTACCACGAAGTTAAAAAAGGAAATGACAGTTTTTCTAAAAATTACTGTGGATTTATCCTTGGCCACTTTCAGAAGCATCTATTTTGGATTTTCAGTGTCAGGGCTAATTATAAGTACAAATGTGCCCAGTAACTTTATTTCCTTCCTCCTTTGTTGGTAAACACTGAACTATCAGCATCAAGTCTGACAGGTTTTGTAAAGTTCAGTGGATCTACAGTCTCTGTAATTCATTTTGCTGTGCACTCATCCAGGTCTCTGGGATCATTCCTCTCAGGGACAGCCTATAATCTGATATCATTCCACTTCCACCCACTCTTATTGTCATCTCACATAAACTATAGTGCTTTGGTTTATTTGATCATTTCTTCAATAATCTGCTCGTCTCCAGAGCCCCCATTTTCTTTCCAAGCCTTTGATCGTTAGCCAGACTCCTCAGATGTTATCCACAGAAGATACTGACTCTTGTGGAATCTAACCTCTGAGCAAACAATTGATTACTGAGAGCTATATTCCTTGTCATTTATTTGATGCATGCCCCAAATTGCTGAGATGGAACAGCACCCTTGTTATACATCTGAGAACCCATATTCCTTTATAAAATTGGGTAGGGGAGGCTCCACTTTTTCCAAGGTGTTGTGCTTCACTCACCCATTAACACAGGTGTCTAGCCAGCAATTCACCATTCCCTCATATTTAACCAACTGGTACGTGTGGGCACAATGAGGAACCTGGACACAATCTGCAGAGGATATGAGTTTGTTATAGTGCAGCTAAAAAGGCATGTCTCTTTAGCTCAAGGTGTAGTAGCAAATGCATTTGGCTCTGGAGGTCCCTGGTTCCATCACTAGTGTGTTGGCCAAGATGGTGGTCATACTCTGGCTGCTCCATTGTGCTTACCCTCAGCAAACAGTAGGTATGCTATTGCACACAATCCAATAAAAGCCATGGCAGGGGTATGGATGAGCCAGGAAACTCTATGAGGATCACATTGTAAGTTACCTTTGAACACTACCCTCAGCCAGGGTGTATGGGCTTGGGAGGGGAGACCTGATGTGGTCTCCACAGGGTTCTATGGGAAAAGCAAAATACAGACCTCCAGTGTGCTGGCTTCTCTCTAGCGATGACTTACCCTCCCCCACATAGCAACATGTCTCCTCTCGAGCCACTCTGCCATTGGTTCATCGCACAAACCATCCCCTCCAATGGTACAGGCACAGAGTAGAAGTGATGTAGCTTGGACCAGCTGCAGAGATAGCTGAGCTCAAAGGGGAGGATGCCATGGAAAGTGGATGTTCCTCTGGCCCCCTGCTCCTCCCTTTTCTCCTCTGGGAAACCCCCAACCCTCGGGCCTTGGGGAGGAAGGCCTTCCACAGGCTTAAGGTGAGGAGAAAGCAGTTCTTGGGTCATTGCTCCCCCATTCTGCGCCAAGTTTTGCAGGCTTCTGCTTTCCTCTACTGGTTTTAATAGAAAGGAGCATATGGCCCATACCCAGCAGGTGCAGGTAGAGAGATCTAAATGTGCTAATAAAAAGTCTGAAGACATAATAATAAATCTACCAGTCTGCATAAGAAATGCTGCCTCCAAGAGAAATTACTGATCATAGGCAGGGTTTAGCTGGAATATGTCTACTTCCCACCAACCAATGCAGCAAATTGATCACTTCTTATTCATAAACTGCTGGGTTGCTTTTTTTTTTTACATTTGCTTCTGTACAGTAACGAAACTCTAGCTAGTGAAGGAAACCAAACCAACCAAAAACGGAACGGACTTGAAAATGAAAACGCCAGATCTCCAATAGGGACTTTCCTTTAACCTTAAAAGTAGAAGATTTATTAAGATTGTAAAAGTCTGCTGCCATAGCTGCTAGATGGAGAAGAACAAACCCTTCTGAGCTAGAACTGTTGATTAATGTCAGAGCAGTTGGTTAAGACTCAGGGATACTGCATCCCTGTGGGACCATAGGCAAGTCACTTCTCCTCTCTGTGCCTCTCTTTACCCAGTTGTAAAGTGAGGAAAATAATACTGATCCACTGTATCATAGGGAGCGTAGTGTTAATGAACATATTCATGCACTTGGAGACACCCAACAAGGACCTGATCCAATGCCCATTGAAGTTGTTGGGAGCTCCCTTCCTATGTGGAAGTGGTTGGGGTTAAGCCACCTCTGCAGAACCATTCCCCTCTCTAATGTCTATTGGGGACGAGGAGTGGACATTGAGAGTGGGGGAAGGTGAAGGAGGGGAAAGAAGGGAAAAGCAAGAGGATGCACGTTGCTCTGCTTCTGGTCCCCTGGAATTTAGGCAGCCATATTTTTTCCTTGGATCCTCCACCCTAGGGTCTCAAGCCCAGCTGTGGCCAGCAAGGGACCCTGGTAATATGGCTTTCTAGAAATCATGCTGCAAGAAACCAAGAGAGAGGGGCATCAGGGGAATAGAGCTGGTGCAGAACCTTGGCGATCTGCCAGGTTGGGGTGGGGCCTGCTAACTCCTCCTATTCTCTTTGAATGACTGGGAAGAAATCTCCATGAGGGGGTCCTTGTAGTGAGTTCTTCCTTCAGCAGATGACCTGGCCCTGGCCTTACCCTGGCTTCTTAGGGGATTTTTCCTGTTCTGGAGTTGTGCAAAAAAATTTCACCCTTCCCCCAAAAGTGGCAAGAAAAGAAATGGTCTTTTTGCAGCCCATGATGACCAATGCCAGCATTTGTATGTATAGTTCAGAGCACAAGCAGATAACTATAGAGGAACTGACTGGAATCCTTTGCCTGTGTAGAACATTGCACCGTTGGCTGTCATGGGGCTTCATCCCAAGAAGTCATAAGCCAAGTGTTTTCTATTTACTGGATGCCGACTGGCTGGTGTAGTATGGAGGATACGTAATCCTTGTCTCAGGGGAGTAAGTGCAGCATGAGGGTGATTCATCTTTGGAAGCATCAGCTATTGGATGTTGCCGGAGGGATGTTGCCCACCATGGTCTGGTCCATAAAGCAAATATGATGTTTTCAGTCTATCCTCTAATTTTCTGGGTGAATTTTTTTCAGACAGACAATTCTCACTAGTGTGTGTGTAGGGGGGGAAAAATAGGGTGTTTTATTCTGCAAGGATGTGGGAAATTGCTCTGTAAAATTGGCAAGAATTCCCCCATCTGAGGCATATTCAAGAAAAGCCATAATTTTGCCCAGGTGCTGGAATATTCTCATGTTTGCCACCAAACCAATCTCCCCCCGCACCATATCAGCTTTTCACATATCCGGTCTTAGCCATGAATACTCATGAGACGCAAATCAGTCCCTTTAATCCATGATTAGTATATTTCCACCATGCTCAGCAGTTGCATCATGATTTGCTGTTATTGTTGTGTTGATGCTGTGCTATTTAATTGTTTTTGCTCCATGATCTGTTAGCTCTGTTAATATTTAATTCTCTCTCTCCTCCCCCCCAAAGGCTAAAGAATAGAAAAACATCTTTCATGTTCTCATTTCATGTGCTGTTGTTGGAAAATACCTAGTCACAATGTACAGTAGGCAATAATGATATACGGTTAGAATGCTGGGATTCTTAAGCGGTTTCCACTGCTGCTTTACAGAGGGGGGGAAAAATTGACCTGATTTGAAGGAAAGCAAAGTCTGCTTTATTTGCTTTTTTGCAATGGTTCAAATAATGATCCAATTGTCATCCTTATATATCCCCTGCCGGATTCTGTGCTGAATGCAAGCCTGAATGATGGTAAACAATGCCCTGCCTGGTACCTCGCATGCTTAGCAGAGGTGAATTCATGAGAACAAATTAGACCTTTGATTGATCATTTAAAAAAGAAAAGAAAACAAGGTTAATTTATATGAGCTCTAGGTGTACAACATTTTTTATAGCAATCAATATTCCAGGCAATATAAACAGCAGCCTTACGTAATAAATAGTTGCATTATGTAATGCTAGTTAAATTTAGAAATGGCTATTTTATTGCCTTTAGTGCAAATAAAATACAGAGTGATGGCGTCGGAGGCTGTGCTCCCTAACCCAGGAACCGCGCTGACAGAGCGGCCACAGAACAGCTGGGCCTGGCTATGTTTTCAGACCAAATAAAGCCTGTAGCCTGATACACCAAGTCGAATACGCTTTGATGCTTCGGGTCCCTATCAAGTGTTTCAGTGGGGTGGAGGGACTGGGTATTTCTCAGAAATGCGGCATGCTCGAGCGCAGAATGTCTCTCTCAGCACAATAAAGATGGAAGATTTATTATGAAGGAACAAAACGTGCTACTTTTGTTCTCCCTGGTGTCCCTATAAAGCTTTTGTTTGACAGGCTGGGCTGGGCCTTGTTTAGCTAGTATCTCTTCAGTGTAGCCACTGGCTGCTTTGAGACTGGTTGTCTACAGGCTATAGGTCAATTATCTTCCTGCAAGGGATAAACAATGTTTTCCTCTTTCCTCTCCAGCAGCTCCTGCAATCCTCCCTGAGTATAGGAGCCTCCCTTCTCCCTCCTCAGACACACATGCACAAGGGAGGGTTTAAGGGGAGTGTGGGTGTGTGAGGAAGAATTCAAAGTCTTTGTTGTATCAGTCTTATCACTGGAAAATACTCTCGCAGCATAATGCTGCTAACATTGTGCAAATAATTGTGTGGCATCTGTGATACAAATACTGATCCAATAAAGGCACTGAAATGAGAGCCTCTACAAATGCCTGTTTGGAAAAATACAGCTGAAGAAAGAAAGTCCTGTTGTGAAATCTTTAGCTAAGTTGTTGTTTGGTTTATTTCATAACATACACAGAGAACTACGATCTAAGAAAGCAACAGATATTTTAATGAGAATATGAGAGTTTCAATGTTTCTTCTACTAGTAAATATGGTTAGCACCGATGTATCCAGTTCAGCCATTCTGGGCGATTGCTTTAGAGTCAACTTGTTGATGGAATGTTGGTTTGTTAAGTGTTCTATGTGCCTCAGATTGTGTACTGTAATTAGTAGAGATGGGCCCAAACTAAGAAATGGATCCAAACTCCTCCAAAGTAGCGAAATTCAGAGCTGGATCAAAACTTTGTGGGCTGGTCCACTAGCTCTATAATGGACTGAACCAACTTCCAGTTCTGAATAGCCCCAAGCTTCATTAAAGTTTGAATCTGTATTCAGTGCAGAAACTTTTGGCTCAGGACCATCTCTAATAACTATCTGTGTTTTCTTTTTTTCTAGTACTATTTAATTGCTTTAATTGAATTGTACCTAGAATCTCTTGTGTCTGGGAGGCTGAATACCAGGGAATAAAATAAAACTGCTTTAGATTAATCATTAAAAATATGTCCCTTTGTAAGAGATGAAGAGTTAAAGCTAAATCCTGTTAGAAAGTAACTCCAGAAAATCCACTGCTTTTGCAAAACCCTTGGATTGTAATTGGTTTAGAAGGATGTTCCCAATCCTGATTTTAATTAAAGTGAAGTCCTCAGGCCCTTTTGCAGCTTGGTCCTGTTCTTCATTCCACATTATTAGGTACTGAGTAATAAAACAAACAAACTAACAAACAAATGACCATGTTCAGCCAGGAATTGTATACATCCTGTGCAACCCTAGAGAAGCCAACTGGTCAGATTCTGATCTCATTAGCATCAGTATAAAGCTGGGGGTAACTCCACTGACTTCAGCAGAATTCCTCTGGATTTACCTCTGAGCAGATAAGAGCAGAATCTGGCACTATATATGCATTTCCTAGCGCTCATCCAAACTCAAAAATTCCATTCTGCAGGAAATTCCGACAGTTTGACATTTGTTTTCATTCTGAACGGGAACAAAAAAACAAAAACAAAAAATTCCTGCAAAATTAGTTTTTTGAAAAACATATTTAAAAATTAATATTTCAGGTCAGCCGAAATACCCTGTTTCGATAAAATCAAAATGTTTTGTTCTGATATGGACATTTTTAATGGTATATTATAATTGATATTAAGATTAGTTTCTAAATGAACTGTTGTTTCAAAATGAAACATCAAAATGTGCTATTCCAGTAACAAAGTGCTTTATCGAAACACTCCATTTCCAAATTATTTTAAAAGACAAAATTTAGTCAAAATGATTCCTTGCACTGAAAATATATATCGTGAGAATTAGCAACACTGTTTTTGCATGCATTGACTATGTGACCTTTTTCCCAGCCGTGGTGATACATTAATGAATGTGTGTGTGTGTGCGTGCTGTAAATACTGAGCTGGCAAAAAGTGTGGTTCAGGTCACAAAAGGTTAAATTGTGTGCTAGATCGGAGGGGTTGAGTGTGCATTTCCTGTCACTTGCCTTCCTGTCTTAACACACTCTGAGTCCCGTTGAGTCTGCTGGTTACACACAGTTCTCAGGAGTTCCTGCTATGCTAGGTCTAGGCTGAAGTGATGACAACCCTAGCTTGCTACTGCCCTTGAGGTTATACACCTGGGACTGCACCTCGTTCTTGCAAGAATGCAAATCATTTTGCTTATGAATCAAATACTGTGTGTGTGAGAGAGAAAGAGACAGAAATGTCTCCCAGGAAGATATAGAAGAGGTATCAGAACAGACCTAAACCAGTGTAGATATGTACTACCAAGACAGCTTAATATGTGCATTCAATGGCTACATTCACACCCAGCCCCATTTAAAAGAGGCCAGCAGCCATATCAATGCCAGACCCTAGCACAGGTTGGATAAATGTGCATTTGGACACATGCCCTACACTTCACATGGGCGGGGGATAAACTTCATGGAATGATCATGGAGTCTTTGAGTAAGATCATCACTCCCTATGCAGCCCCTTGACACTGCATAAAAAGGCCGGAGAAGTATAAAGGGGCCCTAAAAGCCCTATATCCAGATGGGAAGGATTCCTCTGGTGCAGGCACTACAGAAGGGAGCTGTAAAGTTGCCTTTCGAGGACTCCCTCGCAAGCCCCAGTGTGGGCAGGGACACAGCCTACATAGCTGACTAGATTCCTGGCTGTGCTGCAGTCTTCAGCGCAGCCTGGGAGGCTGCCATAACTCAGGTCCCCAGGACTGTCTGGTTTATGCCGGGCTTCTGCAACCCCTGGAGCCACCCAAGATCAAAGGTGGGCTCTAAAAGCCACAGCACAGAACCTCGTTCTCTGAGCTGAATTTACACCTCCCACAAAGTTACACTTCAAAATTAGATGCAATGATACACCCTGGCCCCAAAGCTGGCCAAATCTCATTCGGTTTAAAATTAAGGCCATTCTGATAACAAAGAGAAAGCCTGGGACTGGACCCAGGCCATAACGGTGCTGTGGACCTCAGAGGGATGGAATTGGAAAAGGCGATCTGTTTTTTAGTCTTTACAAAAAAAATCCCTTTGGGACTTTGAGAGAATATTATAGAACTGGGTACCACTAGCCTGCACTGAAACCCAGGTCAGGGGGAGAAAACCCCCTGTAAAGTTCCTCTTTCGGTGGCGATCCATCTCTCTCCAAGAAGAAAACGTCACAGGGTCATGGGAAAAGCAATACAGTCCTAGGTCATATTATCCTTCTCTTGGGTGCGAGCAAAGAATATTATTATCTCCATCTGACAGATGGGAAGCTGAGGAATTTAGATTAAGTGACGAGCCCAATATCACAAAGGAAATCTGTGGTAGAGTCAGGAACTGAACAAACCCAGCCCTTCTGAGCCCCAATCCGGTGACATAACCACAAACCTATCCTTCCTCTTTGATAATAAGATATTAATCCACAAGAATATAAGTGACGGAATTGAGCCCTTAACATTTTACTGGTGCAGTGAAATATTCAGACTGGCCACATTTTAATACCTCCTTCTATCCCTTTAATAAATCAGGTTTGTTTTTCAAATGAGTCTGATTCTGGCCCCCAGTGACACCGGCATAGATCAGAAGTCACCTAACCTAGCCCCATTGAAATAAATGGAGCTGCTGTGGCGTAAGTGAGCTCAGCATCACGCTTTATGTTCAGAGCACACACTCATGACAAAAGGATCTTGCAAGTATATTTTAGAACCATAAATACAATAACCCACATTTTGACATGGATTCTTCATATCGCCCGCCCTGTGTTACACTTTGGCCTGAGCTTGTGTATGAAATTTCATATGCCCTTTAATCCTTCCTCCCTTCCCCCCTTCCAACTCTTCATTCATATGCAGACATTTTATAATAATTCATTCTAGTCATAAAACCTACAGGATTTTAAATTGAACTGAAGTCCCTAATGCTTTAAAAGAATTTATGTTGCATAATTGTACTGGTTTGCCTGAAAACAAACAATGATGTACAGCTAAAATATTCTCTCAGGGAGATGACTCAGATTCTTCCTTGTGGCTTTGGACCTTGGTTGACTGCTGATGGCGCAATTTGTAATCTCTTCTTTAGATGCAGGGCCAGGGAAGCCAAACAAAAGGGTAAAGCAAAGGGCTGGTTCAGCATAGGAAGAGAGAACAAGTGTTATTTATAAGCTCTCGGTCTTTCATATCAAGACAAAACAGACGATTGAGGAAAAGCAAAACCCCACCCCTTGAAAATCATTACAAACATAGTCACTGATCCCCAAGCTGGCTCCTGGGCCAGTGCCTACCCCTAATGAAGTCAGTGGGGAGCTGCATGGGATTAAGCATTCATTCACATGCAGCCAGTTGCAGAATCAGGGCCATCACACCTGAACCTGAAAGACACTTGCTACCAGGCAAACTGCTGCGGACAACACTGCCATCCTGCCTGTCACTCAGACCTGTATCCTGGGCGTCAACTTTGACTCAGGTCTCTCTCAAGGTCCTCCCATCCAGACGATGTCTAAAGCTTGTTGATTCTTTCTGCATATCATCTCTAAGATACAGCCTTTCCTATCCATCCACATAGCTCTCATCTCACCTCTTGATTACTATCACATCCTTCTCTGTGGCCTTGACAAATGCAAGCTTGCCCCCTCACAATCATTCAGAATACTGCTGCTAAAATAACACTGCTCTACAGCCAAAATGCTTCTGAAATAAATGTAGTCAAACTTTACTAATTCTGGGTCACTGAGAACGAAAATGATGCTTAAAATTGTTGATTGGCTCTAGTTTTCAAAATATGCTATTGGGTCAGTATATACGACCCTTGACTTGGGAATGGCGGAGGATAAGTGAGTTATAAAGGGAAGGGATCTCAATTTAAACCAGAAATGACTAAAATACATATTTGACTGGATCTATGAATAAATCTATGACTGGGTTTGGACAGTACTTGCTTTTTAGGCAAAACAATGAATGATGCAATCTGAAGCTGGTACTGCGTCATACATGATATGAATTGCATCATGTTATTCCTAGAAGTCATGGATGATGCAATCATAACGAAGCTTACATCACTCTGCTGAACAAATTGCCCTATATCAGCTCTAGAAATCATACAGTGTCGTGCTCTCTTATTTGTCAGTGTTTGATTTTGCAAAGGGACACATTTCTGTTTAGCCAAAGTGAGCAGAGATGCCTCGTACTTGTGTGAACAGTGCAGATAACGTCTGCTATGTTTGTGGTGAAGTGACTTTTGCATCACAAAAGCGCAGTATAACCACTATGGTTAAGAAAGCCTATCACCTTAGCCCCACCCCCTCAGGCTGGGAAGCAGCTAGTTAATTATGGACCAGTTGTGGCTGGTCCCATTTCTTCTTAAAGGGGCCAATCACCCTGTGACAGATACCCTGAGCCTTTATTTTAGATTTTTTTTTTCATTTAAATAATATTCTTTTTATTCCCCTCCCCCTTTGCTCATGCAGAGTGCCATTCACAGGGTAATTAGGCTTGGTGCAGGGAGCTCTGCTCGGGGGCTGGAGGTGAGGATGGAACTGCCCCCCAACCTGCAGTGCCCCAGAGCCCCTGTTCCAGACCCTGGAAAGGAATAGCGGCGACAAGTACTCTACTGGGATTTTGTGCCACTGGGTCCATATAAATGTGAGCCAAATGGTCCCTTCTCCAAGATATGTCCAATGGCCTATGCTGGCCTATTCCAACACTCTTTGTGGTCTGTTGGGATGCAGGTGCTCACCCTCCACCCCCTGTGCCTGGGACGATGCAGGGCTTCTGTGGTACATGGGAGTCACCAGCAAGGCCTCATATCTGGGTATATTTCATCACCATGCACTAAGGATCCTGCTTACATTTTAACGGAAATTGCTATTGCAGTTAGGATTTTGCTCTAAGCTATTATATCTGGGTCTACAATTAATTACAGAGAAGTCTGGGCAGCTTTATCCATGTTGTGGGTTTCTGCTCTCTCCACGTCAGCACATTTTATTTTGGCTGCCACAGTTATTATTCCAAACAAGTCTTTCTATGCATTATTTTCCCAGGGTTGTGGTATATGCTCCAGGAACATATACTCTAGCTGTACAAAAGCTATGTACCAACTTCAATAAATGTACGCGATTCAGTTGGTCTTTAAATAGCCTACGGTGATGGTAGTCAGCCTCTAAGAGCAGGTGTGTTTATGGGAGTGTATAGGGAGCTACAAAATAATCACATCATGATGTGATGATGGTTATGGGGTGACACTGCAATCATATGTGATATTGCACGTTCAGGAGCTACCATCATGTACTGAATCGATGTGATCCCACGGATTCAGGGTATGTCTACACTGCAGTCAGAGATATGACTGCAGCATGGGTATTCTAGCTCGCTTGAAGAACAATGGCAATGAAGCCGTGACAGCATGGGCTAGCTGCTTGAGTACATACCCAGGTCTGGGGCAGGGCTGTGCAACCTGCATTGCCGTCCATGCTGCCACAGCCTCACTGCTATTTTAACTTGCTATTTTATCCCAACTAGCTGGCTATGGCTTCCAGTCCTGCAGTTATACGGCTGATTGCAGTGTAGAACATGCCTGGTTCTGTTCCCTTCCCCCTCAAATTGCAAGGTAGAGACTTTAAACCTCAAAGTCCTTAAGCACACCTTTAAATTCTTTGCTGAGTGGGGATGGGATCACTCGTGAACTTAAAATTAATCATGTGCTTAAGTGTCTTGATGAATTAGGGTCTTACCTAGCCAATGTATTTATTTAGTTATATATTATATAAACACAAAGCCAAACACTTCAAAAGTGACTAGAGAACTGGGTGCCTCGATTTTTTGTTGTCCAATTTGAGGCCTCAAAGGGGCTTGATTTTAAGAAAGTCCTGAGCATCCGCCCTCTGAAAATCAGCATCATTTAAGGTATTTCAGATTGGGCATCCAGAACCACTAGTCATTTTTAAAATGTTGGCCACTGGTCAATGGATATAAACACATATTTCATACATACACTGGTTTGATCTGGGGATAACACTACTGAATTCAGTCGAATACTTCTGATTTACACTAGTGTAAGTGGGGATCAGGAATGGTTCATAATTGTTATAAATGTTCATAACTTATTGCGTTCACACAGTACAATAACTGCCTTATTAAATCAAAATCAAATCAAATTAAAAAATGAAATATTTAGTGTAAGCTGTATATATATTACTAACAACAGAAAACACTCACATGGAAACACTCTCATCCTGCATGCTGAGCAAAGTGACCGAAGGCTGTAAAGTGGGCAAGGCAGGGGTGATTAAAAAATAGATGAAAACCAAATTAACTTTATTACAAAGAGTAAAATGAGAACGCTGTTCCTTTCTGAAGTTTACTCAGCAGCTCCAACCGTCATCAATCCACAACAGCTGTGGACAGCTATTTAAGTCTGAGACCTCAACAGCTTAATTGGGGACGCATGGTAAAAGTTAACAGATCTGTGCCCAACAAGGTTAATACTGAGGTTAACAGCTTAGGATGCAAAGAAAATCACCCTGTGTTCCTCGCCTTGTGCATGAATAGCATAATTGCCTTGCTGCTACCAGAAGGTAGTCAAATCTTCTTAATCGGTGATCTCTCCCCATGGAAAATGTAACCTGTGGAAACTGGGCTTTCTTTATAAACATACATTTCTGCCTATCTCATTAAGCAGCTAAGTAGCCATGATGTTAAAGGAGGTGATTGATAATATCACAACTGCTTCAACTTGTATTGTACTACAATAAGTATGGACATTTACTAGAACTTCAGGAAACAAAATTTGTACCGAAAACTGTTTTCATGCTTAGAAAAATTTTAGTTTCAGCAAATTCTTTGTTCAGAGCTTTTTTTAATCTGTCCTTAAAGAAAGTGATTTTTCAAAATGTCAGATTCTTCCAGTCTGAAGAAATTTTAATTAATAATTCTTTGTCTGTTTTGTTATTACGATAGCATCCAGAGGCCACAATCAAAATCAAGGCCTCATTGTGCAAGGTGCTGTACAAACACATATGAGACAGTTCTGGCTCCAGAGAACTTACAGTCTAAATAAACAAGAAGGACCAAAGGCAGGAGGAGAAAAAGAGGTGCAGTGACTTGCCCAAGGTAACATAGAAAGTTGGTGGCAGTGCTGGGAGTAGAATCGAAATCTTTGATTCTTAGTCCAGTGCACTTGGACTGGGCCACATTGCCTGCGTGTAGAGTGTGTTTAAGTTATTTAATGAGAATATTTGATATTCAAAATTCTAGATGCGTTGGTTAGTTCTGATTTGACACACAGATCACATGTTATTGTTTCTGTTTTCTAAATAGATGAGTGTAATTCCCACAGTCATCTTTCTGGTTCAGATTTACAGGTCAACTTAAAAACGTTCAATTTTTGCCATAAACAGATATATTTCTCCATCTGTAAAATGGGCATAATGATACCTGCTTTTGTAAAGTGGTAAAGCTTTCGTAACGTTTTTTGAGATCTCTTGCTGAAAAGCCTCAATAAGGGCTGGGTGCAAAAACTTTGACCAAACCATTTCCCACTGAAACAGGTTGAAATTGAAATGCTTTTCAGAATGTTATTGATTTCACAAGAATTTAGTTTTGGAGCATTTTTTTTCTGAATACAAAACTTTACATCTCTATCTTTTAATATAGGAATAAACCAGTTTCCATGTCTCCCTTTGTGTAGTTGGCAGCTGTGAAACGCCAGCAGTAGATATTGGCGTTCCCTCCAAAGAGGTTTTGGCTTGGCCTCTGGATTTGACTCCAAGTGCTAATACTTCTAGAGCTATGTCCTCAAAGCCACAAATAGAAAGAGAGCCCCCATTGAATGAAAAACAGATTTTACTGTGTTCTGTAACCATCTTCTTAGATTAAGGAAGGGAGATATTGTAATAAAACCACGTTTTTGAGACAACAGAAAATTACTAGATAAATCACACACACACACATGCACCTTGGGAATCAGATCTAGACTTCTCGTCCTTTGCTTCAGAAAACACAGGCCCTAATCACTCAAACCGAAAGCTAGCTGATCACCTGGGTAAGTCCCTTTATCCTGTCTGTGAACCAGCCTTTAGTGGGCAACATATTCATATACACAAAGTCAGTACACTATAGGGCTGGTTGGGACTTTTCCATTGAAATGACATTTCAACAGTAAATGCAGTTTTTGAAAAATCAAAAGACATTGGTGTGTGGAACTTGTTTAGTTTCATATAAGTTTGACACAAATCTGTGTTTTCCTGAGCTGCCCTAGTGCCTCATGGGAGTCGTAGTTCAGATACCTCATGGTATTGTCCTCCATGAGTTCAGCCTCTTTGGCTGAACTACATCTCCCCTGGGGCATAACAGTCTCCCTCGGCTGAATGATGCAGTGCATCACAGGAGTCAGACGACCACTGCATCATCAGCGTTCCATGAACATTTTTGATATTTCATCTTGATTTGGGATGCAGCACTAGCTTTCAGGATCTCACTGAACATGGCATACCGAGTCCTCTTCTTTCTCCTCTTTATTTGGCTCAGACATTCCATGGGTGTCGAGGGGGAACCTCTCAAGGCTGCAACGGCAGCAACTACAGATAAAACACACTGACAGTATAGTCACAATGGAAAGTGAAAGTTAAGATTCAGACTTCCTTTGCTCCCCTAAAGTTTTAAACAAGACATGCTCATTGACGCTTCGGCTTTGGAGCGCTTGTGCATGGCCCCACTCAGCACCAGCCGTGGTGACTATGGCCTGCCAGGGGTGAGGGAAATGAGGAGGGAATTGCTCGGTTGCATGAAACTATAAGTATAGGGCAATGGCACTGAATACTGGCACCGTTTTCCAGAGGCGGTAGATTTTAGCTGAGTGTGACAAAGGCACAGAGAACACAGCTGTTGCTGGCATCCCAAAGCCACTTGGGCCCATATGCCACAAGACTGTTTACAGCAATGGTGCCTGCTGAAGTTATCACTGAATAGCATGGGAAAGTGTCCTACCACGGATGAAGAACTAAGGCTGCCATCCCTAGAAACCTTCAGGAGAGGATTGAAGTGTACCTCCATGAAAGTTTCATCGATCTCAGGAGGATTCAAGGGTCATCCCTGTGTAAATAAAACAAAGAGCTCCACATGGACCCCCGCCACCTAACTGTACTGGAGAATGAACAGCAGCTAATGCTACCTCTCTTTGTTACACTTCTACCTCTTCCCGTAGGAGTCAATTAATGAAAACTTCATAGCTGTCCTCTTAAGTTGACGGCGCCAACTGTAATGGGAAATAAATTTACACGCTTACCCAAGATTCCCTTCGGGCTCGCCCATGCTCGACTGACTGGACTGTGGTGGAGTCTCAAACAAGTCCTGGCTTGCAGCATAGCTGGACCCCTGGTTGCATGCCCCCATCCTCCTCCTATTCCTCCTCCTCCTTGTTTTTCACAGCAGGGGTCTGTGACTTGGGCTCCTCGGACGTATTGACAGTGGTCTGCGGGGAGGCGGCGAAGTTTCTGCCAAGTATGGCATGCAGTTCTTTGTAGAAATGGGCATGTCTAGGGCATGGCACCAGACTCTATTGGCCTCCCTGGCTTTCCAATATGCATGCCACAGTTCCTTCACTTTCACGCCGCACTGATGTTGATTCCATCCTTCCCCTTCTCCTGCATCCCCCATGCAAGCTATTCATAGATGTGCACATTTCTATGGCTAGTCCGTACCTGTGCCTGCACAGCCTCTTCTCTTCATAGGCCCAGGAGATCCAATATCTGCTGTCTACTCCAGGCCAGAGCTCATCTGGACCATGTAGCCGGCATAGTCAGTTGAGCAGTTGCACACAACAATGGGGAGCTGCTAGATGTGCTCGCCAAGATGGACAGTCAGGAAAAGGCATTTCAAAAATTCACGGTGTTTTAAAATGGGGCTGGGGCCTTCCGGTCAGCGTGACCCCGGGCAGTGGAGTTGACAACTGTGAGCCGTCAATGTTGGACATTGTGGGACAGCTGCTAGAGGGTTGTTAGGGTCAACAGATGTAATGCAGTGTCTACACTGCACCTCAGTACATCAACCATGGCTCAAGGCCACTCGGCGAGGCAGTGTTACTGAATTGCTTACATCAGTGAGAGACAAATTGAAGTGTGGACACATGCACAAGTAGGTCACCGCAAGGCAGCTTATGTTGCCCTATCTTTGTAGTGTGGATTAGGCCTAAATCCAGCTCTTTTCTTTCCTTCTGTCTCATTCAGTTTCCGTTTGCTCGCTAGTTTCCATTCCAGACTGACCACCATTTTTCATTTCCCACAGAAATACCGTGAGAGGCTATTATTTGGTTATTTCCACATAAAAGAATGAAAGAAATCAAATTTAGATCAGTAGTTCCATGGAAAATGTCACACAGGCACTTCCACTCTTTTCAAGTAGGAAAAGAGAGGGAGAATAAAAACAACCTGATGTCAAAATCTGACCTGATTCACAATCTGCAGTAAACACCCTGTGTAATGGAAAGCCCTAAACTGAATAAACTTGCATGAAGGATTTTTGAGATGTTGATTTGATTGAGCCTATGGCCAGGAGCACAACTTTAAGAGCCAGATTCTGCTCCTATTTGCAGCTGTGGGACTCCACTGAAGACAATGGAATTTACTCCAGTCTTCATGAGAGCTCAGTTAGTCAAGTTATTTTTTATTAACCTGCTTATAAAATGGTGGCGTCCAGAGTTCAATAAGGGATGTTGAAAGCTCATGAATATTCTGTATGCAATGCTGTAGCTAACTGAAATGGGTGTATGATGTGTTATATCTTAAGCCATATTCCTCATGTTCCTATCAGGGAACCAGCAAAGCAAGCAGGTGCTTGGAGCGGCAAATTTGCAGGGGCACAAGAATCCAGCATGGGAGCTGAGAACCAACAGGGAGCCCTGGGAGCTGTAGTTCCTTGGTTAGCTCCCTGCCTATAGAGCCAGCCCTGGAGCAGGGAAAGAACTACATTTCCCAGCATTCCCTTGGCCGCAATTAACAGGAAAGGGAGGGGGAAAGAGTGTAGAACTGAAACCTCATGCTGCAGCTTGCTGTAAATGGTAGGGACAGAGCCAGCTCTAGGTTTTTTGCCGCCCCCCCACCTCAGCCCTGGACTCGCCCCGCACCCCTGTGTTGCCCCAGCCCTGGGCTCTCCCCCCACCCGCATCTCCTGCCACCCCAGCCCTGGGCTCTCCCCCAAAGAAAGAATTGGGTGGACTAAATGGACATTGCACCTCTCTATCTGAAGCCTAACAAGGCAGGTACGTGGATCCCACTAGAATTTAAAATGAAAAGTAAGGGAGGGGAGGCTCTACTAGACTGGGCAGCTTTATATACAGTACCAGGCACATAGGAGGATTTACACTTCTGAGCCATGGAAGCAGAAATTGACTTTTCTTTTCCAGATTTAGCTAATATTCAGAAAGGGAATCCAGCACCTGCCTTCCAGATTTGAACACCCTCAAAATTCAGGAGTGCTCAAGCTCAATTTGGGCAGCTGTTACTTCATTTCTCCCAAATCAAATATACTGATCCACTGTAACTTGCTGTAGGAAAAAGTAGAATAAATTGAGCAAGAAATGCTTCCCAATGGTTATTAGGACTGGAATTGCTATTTTCAACAGCCATTGCTTTTTTTTTATTATTATTATTATTTTTAAGTTTTAGTTTTATTTGTTTAAAAGGAAGACAGTGATATTGCATTGGCAAATTCCCCATAGAAACAAAGAATGGAACAAAAGAATAATAAAGGCACCTCAACTTTTCCTCATTTATGTAGGACAGTCTTATAATATGCATCCAGATAGCCTTCAATCACACAAGCTGAAAATTGTTCCACTTTACTGCAGTTCTGTAACCATATGGGAACCAATCCTGTCTATGTTCTGTGTACATCCAAAATTCCTGCTGAATGACCCGCCCTGGGAGCGAGTTACCAGTGACCCAGGACTGGGGCGGCAGGAGGAGGCAGGGGGGGGGGCAGCCAAAATTTTTTTTGCTTGGGGCAGCAAAAAACCTAGAGCCGGCTATGATTGGTTCCTATGATCCAATTATCACATGCAGTACTTGTTCCATAGCAGTGGGAGTTCACTAATGGTTAGTTTTTTAAACGAATAATTGCTTTATTGCTTAATTTAATATCTGTGAGTGTACATGCATTCAAATGATTTTGAAGAGAAACAGCAACATACGGACTGAAAACAGAGTAATGAACAGTAATGCATCAGACTGGAAGGACGTGAGGTACCACAGGGATCTGTGTTAGGTCCAGTCCTATTTAACATCTTTATTAATGATCTGGAAAACAACAGCATGTGAATGAGAATTAGGGGGAAGGGATAGCTCAGTGGTTTGAGCATTGGTCTGCTAAACCCACGGTTGTGAGTTCAATCCTTGAGGGGGCCACTTAGGAATCTGAGGCAAAATCAGTTCTTGGTCCTGCTAGTGAAGGCAGGGGGCTGGACTCAATGACCTTTCAAGGTCCCTTCCAATTCTAGGAGACAGGATATCTCCATTATTAAAAAAAAATGCAGATGTAGCTAAATGGGGAGGAGTTATGAGCAACAGGGTGTATTTGCAGATAGTGCTTTAAAATCTTGCTTAAAATAAAGCTGGGCTGGCAGCAGGGAAACTTGCCTTCTCATTTGAAAACATATGGTATTTTACATCAGCCATGCAGTGCGTTATGCTCAGTTCTGGCAGTGCTCGTGATATCCTGTTACTATCAGGTGAAAGCTAGGGGAGATACCAATATAGCTCTGCAACCCACAGGACCACCTACAGAAAAGCACAAATTACTGATGAACAGTTCTGCTTCAAGGATCAGTAGATGCAGTCATTTGTTACATCTGTAGCTTCTAGCACTGGAGAGGGTTTATCATCATTAGTAACATTTAGTATTTATACGATGCCCAAAGTGAGCTACCTGCTTTAGAGACAAACATGGTCCCTGCCCCAAGGAGCTTACAATCTACAGAGAGACAAGACCACCGAAGACAAACCCTGGGCTGGATTTTCTGCTGTGCCTAACCCTCTCTTGATGCAAAAGGGCCACCGGACTCCCATGTTCTCTGCCTGACTCCAGCCATAGGTGGGGCAGCCAGTGTGCTGCTGTAACATGCACCAGCTGGTAAAAGTCGTCTGTGGGCCGTCCACCACCTGAGCAAAGCCAAAGTGCAGCATGCTCCATACACCTCCGTTGCCGAAGGCTGTGGGAAGGCAGATGTAGAAGCCAGTTCTGCCAGCTCCTCACCCACAGGAGATTTCCCCACATCAGGGGAATTCCCAGGCAGGGGAATGTGGCCTGTTCCATTCCTTTGACTGAACAGTGCAAAGAGAACAAGGGGAGCAGGAAATCTGCCCCATAAAGTGAGAGGGGAAAGGAGGAAAAAATCTCCAAGTCCAAGAACATGCATTTGCATGTGTTGTGCCCACGGCTTGGTGGGGCTCTCTCATCTGAATTTATCTAACGGAAATGAAAGGGTTCCGGGAAGGACTGAAAAGGTTTGGAGTTTATTGCGTTCTTCAGTCTGACTGAGAGAAAACATGGCCTACTGCACCTCATCTGCAGTGCCTTTGCCATAAGAACCTCATCACCTCAACGCTAGCAGTGGGCGAAGCTCCAAAGGTTTGGAGGCTCTAAAAACCACATCAAAAGCAAGTGTGAGCCCCCAGCTACATAGTTCAGATCTGAAAATGGATGTTTCACCTCTCCAAAGTTTGGGGATGTTTGGGTCAGGATTTCATGGTCCATCTCTAATGAGAAACTCTTGGAAAACCAGGCCGGAGAGCTAATGAGAAAAGTTTTCCTAGTAAGAGTTCTGGTACTTCCTATTTCATCACTTTTGCATCTGCTCAGAACCAGGAAGTGGAGGGAAACACAGAAATGGAGAATGATGGGAGGAGAATACAGCAAACCAAAAATGTCTGAATCCTCAACTCAGTAGGGGTTTGGGGAGGTGGTTTTGCCCAGTTCTTAAAGTATAGGGAACATCCATGTGATCAAAACCTAAAGAAACATTATTCCCAAAATGCAGCCTATTGTTTTGCTGATGGTCAGCTGAAAGTGAGCCCTACCTATGTTGGCTTCTTGGGCTTATCTCCCTAGCAAGTGGAAGGTGTCAATAGTTTGAAGCAGAATGGTAACCAGTGGTGTCATTTAAACAATTCTTTTCATCCCCCAAAGAGATTTTTTCCAGTTATGTCACAGCCAAATGAACCTTCTTTGCATTTCTCCTGGAGCTCCACATGCCATGCCTTGTATGTATCGAAAAGGAGAAGACGTTATTGTGATTACCCAGCCCTGTTACTCCTTATGTAAGCATTACGGATATTTTTGACTGTCCTTTTTGATTCCAGTTGAAGTTGCCGCCACAGGCAGCTGGCTTAGTACATTGCTTTTGCAACTTATCCAGGGCTAGAAGAGTCCAAGGATCATTTATCTTCAAACCGGGAGAGATATTAAAAAGCCATGGTAGTAACATTTCCTGCGGAGCTAGATCTGAGCATCAAAGGGATGGGGTGCGACATGTCACTGGTTCACTGAAACTAGAAGATGGGAAGCAGTTCTGAATGCTGCAGAATATTTTTACTAGATAATTTATTTATTTGTAAAAAAGTTTTCATAAAACCAACAGAGAGTATAAATGGATGGGGATGGAAATGATCGGGATATTGTGTAAACAAAAAAAAAAAAAGGATCATGTTTCAGAAACTAAATCAGTAAAACCCCTGATATTGCCCACGGTCATGCATGCACAGAACTTGTCAGGTGTTTCTAAATGCTGCTAGAGTTTTCTTTCTTTCTTTGAGACTATTGGTGCATGAGCATGTATGCAAACATGACAGTGCCTAGCATGGGTGTATGCATGAACACACAAGCATGTGTGTGAGGCCTCATGGTGTCGGTGCGTGCATGTGTGCAGTTCCACACGTTGCCTTTCATGTTTGTTGTGCTCCTTCACTCTGCAGCTAGGGGTTCACTAAGGGCCAGACTGAGAGCTGAGGGAAGTGGTGTAGGCAGGTGTGAGTATCAGTGGCTGTAATTTACAGGAAGTGGAAAGGGCAGGGCTGTGGCTAGAAAAAACACAACCAGCTGGAACCAACAGTTAGAGGGGTTAAAATGAAGCAGACACCCACCTTCTGCCCCCTTTCCTGTATGGCTCACCCATTTACACCTAGGAGGCTTGATTGCACATCCATGGGCCAGTGTGGCCTGCTGCCCCCCAAAGAGGGATGCACCCTGTGGGAAGGCAGGTAGTGTTTGTACCACCCTCAGCCTTACATTGCTCCACTGGAGGCCCTATGGTAGAGACTGCCTGGAGAATGTGCTGAATTGGTGCATCCCTGGCCATGCCACCTGTGCTTTGGGCTGCACTGACCAGTTATGGCCCCTTTACTGCTGCAACCCCGTCCCCTCCCCCAGTTGCATTGAGGTAGAGACTGGCAGAACCCCTGGCTGTGGCAAATTCACCAGCGGAGGAAGTAGCAGTGGTGGAAAGTGGCTGTAACCTGAAGTACATCCCCAAAAGGGGAGTATTGGGGGTAGAAATGGGGGTTCACACCAGGGAATGTGCCCATTCTGTTCATCCCTTCAGCAACTTCCTCCAGCAGTGCTCCTCAGGTGGCTTCAGAGCGATTATATTTAATCTCCCTCCTGGTGAATTCCCCTCCAGCGCAAGAGACTTCACTGCAGGTGCCGGGCAGTGTCGTATTTGGCTCCTTATATTCACCCTGCCCCAGATGCAGTGGCTCTAGCTCAGTGTATTGCCAAAGCTTCCCATGAAGTGTTACTGTCTCTGTAAATCTGGCGTTAGCCTGAGGACTGCTTGGCACACTCTTGATCTGTGAAAAATTAACATCAATGCCTCGAAAAAAAAAAAAAAAGAGTCAGGATCAGATTCTGGTCTCAGTTACTCTGATATAAATCCATTGGGCTGGATTCCTCTCTTCTGCACACCACTGCAATTCTGTTGGCCCAGATCTTCAGTGGGTGTAAACCAGCATACCCTCTCCATTGACTTCAACAGAGCTCCACTGATTTATTACAGCTGAGGATCCAGTCCTGAATGAATAGGAGAGGAGATCCTTTTGTCCACTGAATTTTCCATGGAGGTTCAGAAATGTAACAGAAATCTTGGGAAATTCTATAGCGTCATTCAAAAAGCTGGAAGGAAACTGAAGAGAGAAGGGGGTGGGAAAGGCTCTGTTTATATTTGCAGCAGATGCTGTCTAGAAGAGGAAAATACTTTTATTTCCCCTGTGGACTGGCAGTTCATTTTGCTGCAGCCAGTTCTAATGGAAAATAATAAAACCCATTTTAGTTGGGCTGTATCTAGAACACTTACAGGTCAAGCCTAGACTCAGAACAGACTGTTACACAACATAACGCATTAGTTTGCCACTTCCATCTTCTGTGGTCAGGGGAGTTTTACCATTTGAAATTGAATTTTATAGGTCGAGGCCTTTTATGGTTCTTGAAAAACATCAAATCTTTGTGGCGTTAGCATGAACACAGAGGCAGTTCCTGGAGGTGAAAACACAAAATCGGTGTATTTTTAAAATCACAAAAGTACAGATTTAAACTGGGAACTACAATACAATACATAAGTCCCAGTATTTGAGTCTGTTAATACAGGCTCAAATACCCCAGAACCACAATCTTGCTGCTAAATCAAATCCTTGGACTGGAGCATCTTTGAAAAGTGGCATCCTTTCAGATTACATTTTTAAACCCATAGATTAATGTGGAAGAAATGGGTTCATGATCACAAATCTCTTAAAAGAGAGATCAAAAAGAGTAAAATAAACATATTTTATGGTAAAATAAGTTAGTTGAAAATGTAAATGACCTCGCACCCCCTACATATGCTTTTGTCCTGTACAGAGAGAATAAGGTACGGGGCTGAGGTTGTGCCTAAAACATCAAGAAAGGAAATGCTCAGATTAGCTATTTTCTGGTGCTTGATCTGTACATTCCACCGTGAGGAAGCAGATGTAGTCATTTCCACAGAAAGCTCTCAGATGTTCTCTTAGGGTGCCAGAATGCATCACACTGTGACAAATGAAAAGGGTTTATTTTTTTCCCTCAGCAGAGTCACACAGCTATGATATTCCACTTCCAACATCTGTGTCTTTTCAAGAGCGTCTGATTTCTCGGTGTAAACAAAACAGACCCAGTATAAGCAGGTGGCTTTTCAATCCTACTCCAAACACAGTATACAGTACACACACACATGCTGGATCTGGTTCAAACTTCCTGCTGGTTTGTCTTGATTGTTATCTTAAATAAGAACTAAAGAAACCTTAGGCTGAGCTTTTCCTGAGCTTGGTTGTTCCTATAGATTTTGCCTGCATGATGAAAATGTCTCTGTGCCTTACTTCCATCCCTGTCCCTAATTCTCTCTGCCTCAGAGGGGCACGCTAAACATTTTATACTCTGGGGTTGGAGCTAATAGGATCCACTTGGTCTGGCTGCTAAGGTGAGTCAGAAGAATTAACTGCATCTCTGCAGGGTCTAGAGCCTGACATTAGAGTGACCCAGCAGAAGAATGCATCTCTAAAGGGGTTCCTAGAAACTTGTACATCCACCAGTGTAGACACTTGTACAGGGCTCCTACAAAGCGGCTGCAACCTCAGCCACATCAGAGTTGGGCCATAATGTTCAATGTAGCCCAAAAAAGCACACAGTGCGGAGGAAGAGAGTAGGTTACTGGAGATGCACTGATTCAGCACGTCTCCTCAGTAGCCTCCATTAGCCATGCTGCTATGGAGTCCTAGCTGTGAACTAAAGCTTCTCTGTCACTCCTGGCCGAAACCTTGAGGTAGGAAAATGACAAGAGTCCCCCTGGGGTGACCGGACCCTAGCTGGCCCTGAAAGGGGTAGATACCATTCCCTTTCACCAGCATTAGTAAACCCCGCCTTGATAGTGTAAACTAGAGATGGGCCCACAGCATATTGCCTGATCCAAACAACCGCAGTTTTGAGAGGGCTTGAATTCAAGGCACCTAACTGCACTGTTTTAAAACACCCAAGTTTCTGATCCTCACTCTTGATTTCTGCAGGGCAAGATGCACAGTCTGTCTCCAGCATCAATCCCTGCCACAGCTGCCCTGGGACCGTGCTATTCAATGCAGGCGTCCTGCACCACATTATTGCTAGATAGCTGGTTGGCTCTATTATGATATCAAATACACAGGTTGGTTTTAATGTGCTGTCACTTTAGGTTTCCCAGGCCACGGTCCTAATCCTATAGCATAGGACAGGCTCCATGGCTAAGAGCGGAAGCCCCTTTGCTTGAATCATTTAAAACAAGACAGTTTTTTCCTACCACATCCTAGCAGATTCCAACTGACTCACGTATCCGGTTGACCTGAATAAGAAGTCACATGGCCCCACAATGTGAGTCCCTTCCCTTCATTGCTGAACAGTTACTCACACAAGTAATCAGTGGGATTATTTATATGAGTAAGAGTTCCACAATCTGGCCTTTTGCTCTTATTTGCCATATTTCATCCACAGCCCTCAGAATGCTTTATAAAGGAGGCTAGGTAGCATTATCCCTGTTTTACATGAGGCCTTGGCACCACTCCACAGACGCTCCCTACAGGCACTGTACATCATAGCTCAATTTTATTATTCATTAGCCCGTATCTGCACCACACTTTGCTTTTCTCTTGCTCCCAGTTACATTTGTCTTGTCTCCTCTTATACAGTATAGCATCTTCCAGAAGGAGGAGGCAAGACCGCAGCAGACTCTTGCCAGTGCAAGCGAAATGATCCCATCTTCCTATATTCTTCTATCAGTCAAACCTGCCCTGATGATCTCTTCCTCACACTCACGTAACCCAGAGCTCAAAGGCATGGCCAACTCCTCTACACTTTCCACCTCTGTGAAGGAAAGATGCCTAACCAGACTGTTGGCGTGCTGGGAATCTAAGAACAGCTGGCATCGAGAATGCAGGCCCCTTTATTTGTAGATCAAACACGTCAGTCAGCTAAAGGCAATAATTACTAAGCCGTGCTTTTATTTATTTAACCCTGAGCACAACACACTGCGAAGCTCTGCTAAGAAGTGTGTTGCGTGTCAATGGCAACTGACTGGAGGTGGGAAATCCATCTGACCACTTTGTTTCGCAGTGAGCTTTAGAATGTCTGGAGCCCCTGTCAATCCCACAGGGTTTCCTATAATTTACTTAGGTAAAACCCCTCTCAGGGAGGAATTAACATAGGGTTACTGTGCAAAATATTGACTGACATTTTCCTCTTTATGTAGCAACCTCCACAGACTAGAAGACAAAAATCTGAAAAATAATGTGTTAAATTTGCTAAAGTTCAGAAAAGAACAAATGACCTCCAGTGCCTCCTATAGGGATTGTTGGGTTAGCTGAGCAAATTAGACTGAAGCCTAAACATTGTTACTTTCCTTTGTTTCTCTTATGCTTCTAAAATTCCTCCCTGTAGATACCCTGGAAAGAAAGAGAGAGTATCAAGTAAAACTCAGGAATGGAAAAAAAGGGCGTAAAATTAAATTATGAATGGGCAGAATAAAAGTGAAAATACTCATCATTCGTAATAAGATTCATGGTCATAGGCCAGTTTGTGGTGATCTTACCCTGGTAAGTAGTTACTCATTTCAGTCTAGTCTCTGACTTTAGTGAGACTACTCGCAGGAGTAAATGCTCACTAGAATAAGGGGCTCCGCAAACTTGTCCTTTGAAATTGGAATGCAATCGGATAACATTGTAATGCCCTTATAGTGAATAATGTTTTACTCCATGACTTCAATAGGGCTATGTGCAACGTGAGGTGCTACTCAGCATGATGAAGGCTATCAGAACCTGGCCCACAGTTCTTCACACTTTAGGATGACAAAAAGTTGGAGGGAGTGAGATCCCACCGCAGGCTGATCTATCCTGTTGTGTAATGGAAAATGGAGAAAATATGCTCCCTTCAGCCTCAGAGGCTCAGGAAAAAATTCCAAACAGTTGAGGCCTATCAGGCTGTAGAATATTCTCCTGCAGTGGTAGGCCCATTGATTTAGTCATTTTAAACTACACTAGACAAAGCACTTTAGCAGGGGACCATTTTGCCTTGGCAGGGAGGAAGAAGTGGATAACCTGAGGGACAGATGAGAGTGGGAGTTGGTCGTGAAGGGAGCGGTTAGGGGGGAAACATTGTATGGAATGGGGCTGCAGAAGGGAGAGTAGAAGGAATTTAGAGCAGAGGTCAGTTCAGCAGTGGGGTTTTGCAAAGTCATGAAGACAAAGACCAGAAGCTTCAACTTAATGTAAAACAAGTGAAATTCCCTCCTGTGCGGAGACAGCCCAAGGCCTAGCCACCACTTCAGTCCTATATTCTAGGTTTAAATGAGAACTGACCAGCTGTTTATAAACTGGTAGATGGCCTCTGGTGCATAACAGGTAAGTGGGAACTGAGTAGGTACGTGGGCCAGAAGATACAGCCCCTGGAGAATTATGGGAGGACTATCGCAGTCTGAGCTCTGTAACCCAGGCTTCAACTTCATTCACACTGCAAAGTAGGTGGGATAGAGCCCACCTTAAAACGAAACCTAGGCTGCAAGCTATAATTCTGGTGAGGCAAGCAAGCCAATGTTCAACCACATATAAACCTGGGTAAAAAGTTTGTGAGTGTGGACAGCAGGGGAATTTGGGCTAAAATCTGGATCAGAGCCCTAGTGAAATCTGCAGTGGAGACATACCCTTAGTGGGATATAAGCCATGTGCTGACTTTCTGCATGGGGAGGAGGCGTGGGCAGGGATTTCAGCCAGGGTAAGGAGAAGCTAGGGCAGGGATCTGACTTCCATGGAAGGTCTGCCTGTGAAAAGGCATCAGGATCATTAGTCATTTTTATTTTGCACCTTATTGCTATAACCCTCTTGCATTGGAACCTGGCTCCAGTGCTTGATCCTGCAAGGTGCGGAGTGCTCTATTGACCTCCTGCTGGCAATGGAGGACTCAGCCCCTAGCAGGATCAGGCCCCTAGAGTGCATGGCTGTAGATGGCGAGACGGCCAGGCTCTGAGCAGCTAGCTGACATTCACACCCTGAATTGCTTTCACTGATTTTGGCACGGCTCTAATCCTCTCCATGTTTAACTTTTTTAGTGTGTGTAAAGACTCTAATATTGCTGATTCCACAAAGGTCTCTGAAACATAATGAGAGAACTTTTCTAATGACTCAGAGATTTCTAAATTAAATGCAAAATGTTTATTGCAGAGATGCACAGCCATACATTATGCATTACCATTTCAATACAATAACATCACTCTGGTAGAAATTATCTGGGGGAGCTGTAATCAATTTTAGCTACTACTCTTGACAATCTGGTCATTCGGCTGTGGAAAAGTGCTTTTACTTGACTACTCACACTGTTGATAGTCATTGTGGCTTTTGGCAGCGCTGGGACACTATTTCACAGAGACCCACACTGCAAAGGGAATGGGTGTAGCGCTTTACATGCTGCCAAACCAACATTCCTGTGGCTTTACCCAACACCAAGGAATGTACAAACTCAAACAGAATCCTTAGGAGACTTATTTTAACTGCTTAGGCTTTTGCAGGCTGTGACTGAATGCATGCTGTAGTGCAGGGCAGACAATGTATTCCCCCATTTGGCTTTCCCCATCACTAATGATCCATTGTCATGGCTCTGATTTGGAACAATGACAGTAACCGCTTTATTGACTGCATTTCCGAAACACTTGCTCCCTTTGCAACATGGGTTCTAACATTCGCAGCACATGCCCTGCGCTGGTTTTGTTCTATCTAGAAACTGGCTGTTCCAGTGTAGCGATATGTTGGCATGGGGTATGTGTATGTATTGAACAGGGTAAAAAGGGGCTGGTTTTCAATATGAGTTGGAATAATGCACCGAGGGCAACGGACACCAAATTAGCTGGGACCCATCAGGCAAAGGCAGCAACGGAGGTGTGAAGAATCTAATTTGCATAATCCCAGGGACTCCATTTAGGTGGTTATTTTACGACGTTTCTTGTTCTTGAGTTTTTCAACATGTGCTTCAGTCCCAGCAATAGCTGCCAGACCTAGGCAACATCAGCACAGCCTTCCCTAGACTTTGCCAGTGTGCTTACGTTTGATCCGATCTGGTCTCCCCTGCGAATGGAAGAATTACAGCACTCCACCTGGTTCATCTGGCACAGCAGACACCTACCATTTTTATTTATTATTTGTAGTGCATTAGCACCTAGGAGCCCAGTCATGGACCAGGGCCCAACTGGGCGAGGTGCTGTACAAACACAGAAGACCATCCCTGCCTCAAAGAGTTTACAGTCTAAGGAAATACAGTTCAGAAAGTGGTCAGATTGTAAAACCCAGTCTCGCATTGAACCTGAACCCGACCTTACACCAGGAGTGGTCTCACTGAAATCAATGGGACCATTTATGGAGTAAAGTTTTCAAGTAACACATGGAAGGGTGTCTCAGAACCTGGCCCATAGACTAGACACGAGCATAAGAACTCTTTCATCAAAATAGAAATGAGGGATAGGACTGAGCTGCAAAGATTACAGTGGAGTCGCATCATAGGCGCATTTAACTTACGCAATTTTAACTATATGCGCTCGGCAAAACAAACCAAAAAAAGAGAAAAATAACAATTTAAATACTGTACCTGTAGTGTGGGCGATTCCGCCCGCCATTCCACCCAATGAGCGTTTGACTATACGTGATTTTCGCCTTACGCGCTGACTTCAGAACCTAACCCCCGCGTAAGATGCGACTCCCCTGTATATCTGGTACCAGATCTCAGTTCCTCATTGTTTTGTGTTGGACGGATTTTATATTTGGATTTGTAACAGCAGCAGCCGGTTTACACCTCCTAGAGCAGATTACAGGACAAATCTGGCTTTCAGTAACACCCACCACTGAGTGACACCGACAGACCCTTTCGATCATCACCACTGTGTGGGTACAACTATAGGCCAAATTTGGCCCAATGGGTCAGATCTTCAGCTGACATACATTGGCACAGTGACAGTGGCTTCAGATTAAGATCTGGTACCAGATCCAAACTCCGATCTATTTCATTTTTTATTTGTTTTAAGGGTTTTTATGCTAACTTGACAGCAATGGAGCTGCACTGATATATGCCAGCTGAGGATCTGGCTCTGTCTCATTGAAATGTAGGTATCTTAGCATATAGATGCTATCTATGGTTATAAATGCTTTCAGCATTGGCTAAAGGGCTGATAGTGACTGGCTGCTAATTGGGTATGTGCAAGGAAGATTGTGAGGATGTGTGCACAATGTGGGAAGGATCCTTGTGCTCGTTCTCTCCCTCACTACCACCATCTCAATCCCTGCATCCACCTCAACATGAAAAGCCACACATGGCAGTGACCTTACCCACCACAAATGAGGGGGAGCTCTTTGCTCCTCCCAGCCCCACTACCTCCATTGCAACATCAAGTGCCCCCTCCCGAGACAGCTGATTCTGTCGGGGATGGGTTGGAGAAGCATGGCACCTCTATCGTGTGAAGTTCTTGTGCTCAGGTTAGCCCCGGAAATACAGAATAGAGGCCTAAATAGAGAAAAAGCTGCCAGCTGTGTATAGGGTGACCAGACAGCAAGTGTGAAAAATTGGGACGGGGGTGGAGGGTATTAGGAGCCTATATAAGAAAAAGACCCCAAAATCAGGACTGTCCCTATAAAATCAGGACATCTGGTCACCCTAGCTGTGTAGATGTCTTTTGTGATGTGGGTACCTGCCCAGTAAAGCCACTGAGCAGTTATCTCATATGGTAAAAGGTTTCAACCACTAGTACTGTGAGCTAGATTTGAACCAGTGACTTCAAAGTCAAAGGTTCTTTACTGTTTGCTTAACCAGCCAGTCCCTTGCAGTGCACTTTCATTGTAGCAAACAGCATCCAGCTCTATTTGAAGTCAGTATGGTATGTCCAAAGAATGTCTAACAATTGTTAGCATTAACTCCACTTAGTAATCTGCCCCCACACCTCTTGTACTGGTTTAAACACTACGGGACAGATCTGTGGCAGGTATTAATTGGACTGTTGCGGTCAATGGAACTACACCAATTTGCATCAGCTGAGAATCTGGCCCTATCTATTTTTTTGAAAAAATATTGATACCAAAGTATACAACCCCTTACATTAGGAATCGGGAAATCTTAAGAAGTGGGTCAGTGATTTCCTAAGATGTGCTGTAAGAAATACGGAATGGGGCCATGTTACTGATTACACACTATACATTTCTCACTCTTGTTTATCACAACAGGGCTTGAGGCTGTTGCCAGACGTGAACTGCAGCCACAGTCAGCTACTACAGTTGTGCATATATATGCTGTACCAAGTTCACAATATGCAAGCAATGCACATCCAGAGCAGGATCATACCCACAGTGTGTGCTTGCTAAATCCACAGGGCCGAGCCTTGGCAGCTGCTAGTTGTTTGACATTCTAAGAACATGAACTTGCACGTTCCTCCTAACACCATCATACTCAGACCATAAGGTCATTTCTATCTGGACAAATTACACTGCAGTTGGCTAACCTTGCCAAGATACTGTATGTCGTGAAAACAACCTTTTTGTTGCAAACAATAGAGTTTTGCTTTTCTTAGCTTTTCACATGATCTAAGACTGCATTACATGGCAAAAGTCCATTAGTTGAATTTACCCGGGGCAGGGAAGGGGAAACACAGTATAATCTTTCTCTGTCTCCTACAGGGACTTCTCATTGTGCCAGGAGCTTGACTCATTCAGATACAGCTGTACTCTGCACTAATGCTGTTAGTTAACATTTCTATGTCTAGGTATTTTGCACAGTTGGTTGGTTCCAGTGATTTTCCATTCCACATATCACTAGTTCTCGGAGTTATCCAGGTAAACCTATAAACTCATTGCGTTGCTCAATTTGCACCCATAACTTAGTCGGTCATTGGCCAGGCAAAGAACGCACTTCCCCTTTGGATTTAGTTATTGCATCAATGTGTTTTGTGAAGCAGCTCTTGGTGAGTCTATGGCCAGGAATAAAATCGCCATCAGTAAAAAGTGGGTCAGTGTATTTCCTAGGATGTGCTTTAAGAAAGGTCAAAACGACATGGAGACAATTGACATTCCTGAGGTATATCTACTGACTGTTGAGCAAACGTGTTCAGATGCCACAATGATGAATAGGCTATAAAAATCTAGACAGACAGGTGGTAGCTATCTCCTGCCTTTTTGTAACAACAGACAAAACGAAAGGCTGCTGTTGTTTTTTTAGGTAATGTTCAAAGATGCACAGTATATCAAAGTCCTCTTGCAGGCCGAAGGAAACATAATATGTTTTTGTCGGACAAACAGCTATTGAACCAGTTTTCCACAGTCACAAATAACTGTTTGACTCGTTATGGTTTTGGTTAATATCACAATTAGACGCATGGGATCAGATCCTCAGCTGGTGTAAAATGTTATAAACTACACTAAGGGATAGTGGAGTTACCAGCTGGATGGCATAAGGTGGTTTGTGATATCTTCTTTATAAGGTGTCAGAGAGAGATCACTAATTTGCTTATAAGATAGTGGTAAATAATTCTAGTAATTACTATTATTTTTATTGTTATGATTCATTTGTATACCTGTAGCACCTCGAGGCCACAGCCCTATTATACAAGGCTCCATATAAACACAAAGTAAGAGACAGTATCTGCCCCCAAAGAATTTACAATCTAAATGGAGAAGACAGACAAAGGGTGGAAGAAGAAATAGTTGCCTTTTGCTGGATGGCTTTTGTTTTTGTGACTGATATGGCATCATATTTCAATCATTACCATATTTACATATTTGCCAAAGTTGGGAGTGTCTTATGATTTAAGTGACTCATGCTGTAATCTGTTTGGCTGCTAATACTGCATTGAAAATTGTTGTGCACCAGAGTCCTTATTTATATTATGATTCAAGCAGAAAAGTTCACAGACTCACAAATTCATTACCGCTCAAGTGATGTATCAGTGGCACAAGCACATTTTTCACCTACCCTAGCACTTCATGTGCTGCTTTGGTGACTCCACGGTGTTTTTTCCAGAGTTTCTCGGACTTCAGAATTACCTTCTGGCAAAATTCCTAGTGAATGAAAAGAGGAAGCTGGGATTGCTTCACTAATAGTTCTGTTTCCAGTTTGTTTCAATTATGGTTTTCCACTGGGTGTTAAACAGTTTTTTGCTGTTGTTTTTAATCTTCGGATAAAAGCATGTAAGACACGTTGCAAACATTCAGCGATTGCTAGTGACTGCTGCTTCAACTTACCATGCAAAATGGCCAGTGTCTTTACAAAAGTCTTATCAATTATGTTCAGCATTAGGTTTTTCTGGCTTATTTCAGACTTCCGGTTCAGCTGCTTATTCTCCTCCAACATGGTTTTCATGACAAAAGAAGCAAAACCCAAGCAATCCCATGCTTTGCTGATAGCAAAACCCACGCAGTCCAATACTTCAGCGTCACTGTCGCTATCAGCTGATAAAGAGGTTCTGCTCATTGCATTAAGAGGGGGTTTCATGCTCTAGGGCGCTAAGCGCTGAAATGTGCATTTATTTTTTTTTGAAAATGTTGGGCCAGATTATGCGGTTCCCCCATCTGCAGCTGCCCAGGAGTGAGCAAAAAGCTTCCCTTAGTTGCCTAGAGTCACAAGTGCCACCCACAACAGCAATCTATTCTGTGCTCTGGGGGACTGCTTAGTTCCTCCCCATGGGGAGTGAGGTGCCCAAAAAGGGGTGAGAAGAGATGGGGACCCAGTCCCACGCACTCTCAACCCCAGCCCACTAAATAGGGGCACACCCAGCAAAGGGAGCAGTGTATGGAGCAGATTGTTCACCCCACTTGGGCACAAGGAACAGTCCGAGAAGAGGCTGCCAATGCTCTGCGCAGGGACATGGCTTGAAAAACACAGCATAGTTAGAAGTTAGCCCGAGAGACTCTCTCAGCAAGGCCTATGGTAAATTTCAGCTGGAAATTCTGTGTGACAATCATTAACAATAAGAAAAGGAAGCCCACCGTATCCCCTCATTGAAATCGATACTTAACAGCCAATGAGACATCCAACCATTTCCATGCCACTGTCCAGGCCCAAAGTCTCCTCACTGATTAAATGACCTGCTCATAAACTGAGGGTTGGTAGAAAGCAGTCAGCGTGGAATGTTTTTAAAATGTAGGGCAAGAGATTTTTGATGTGCTGGCTCATCCTTCTCTGAGAGAGGACTGGCTACATGATCTTGGACGGGATTGGTTTCATATTTAATGTACATATTGTACGAGATCAATGAAGCAGTCTCACTCTGTTTCAGAAGCTAGTGTGCCGGAGGAGTAAATCTGTGTCATGCACAGAAGGCATGTTTCATGGGGCAGTGTGTAAGTAGCTGATATGGTCAACTTTTGGATCACTCTCTTTGGACGCTGCATTCATTTATTAAGAATATTTTCAAAAGTGCCTGAGTGCCCACCTGCTTCTTAAGGCGCCTAAATACCACTTAAAATGTGGCTCCTGGCCAGTGGCTCTTCATATCCTGTGTACAGTACATTTAGCGCAGAACAACAAAAGAAAACATTCAGGGCCAGATCCTCAGCTGGTGTAAATTGACATAGCTCCATTCAAATCTGTGGCGCCTACACTAGTTTACATCAGCTAAGGAGCTGGCTCACAGTATCTAGAGTTCTAGCTATGATGTACGGCTGAAGAGCAAAGAATATATGTATTCTAGGGTAGTGTAACAAGCCATAGAGATATTTATACTTAAGATACAGTTTAATTCTAGTTATTATGGGACAGATCCTTAGCTGATTTCCACCAGCTGAGGACCTAGTTAATAAGACCCAGGTCTACTATCCTATATGCATGCTGACCTCAAGGAAAGCAGAATTAGGCCCACCCTCCATATGTGCCTACAGCTGGCTTGTGTGATTTTCCTTTTTTGGACCACATTCTGCCATTGTTCTACCTGTAAAACTCCCATTGAAATAAGTAGGAGGGTTATTGGATTTTGGGGCCAACCGTGATGGCAAGATAGAAGTCTGTGCTAAGAGAGTTCAATGGGGTGTCTCATCATGGTGGGATGTCTACCAACATACCTGGTAGATTACATAAAATCCTTCTAACCTAGCAACATTTGCCTGTCCCTGTTCATTATCCAACTCATCCACACATCTCACCAATGGCAAAGGACCTCGTGGTTTCCTCTGGTGTTTGGACTGTGATGGAACATAGATTAGTCTCACACTCGGCAGTCATTTCCCCTCTCCCTGATTCTGCAAGGTAGCTTCAAAATGATTTAAGAGCGATATCAGAGCAGCATTGGCTGCTGAAGTTTGGTAATTAATATCCTGCCGTTAACTATGTCAAAAGCTTTCTTAAAATCAAGCTAAATGGCTCTTCACATTTTCCTTTGATTAAAGGCAGGGAAGATTTTTGTCTGTGAATTCTGATAGTGCAGTCGTGGTGAAATGTACAGGAATGGCCTGCAGCCTCAGCGCTTCTCATTCAGGAGTTTATTCATGCACAGGCTGGATTGCAAACTGCATGTTCCATAATTGCATATGAAATATGGGACAATAACTAATAATGTTCTGCTGTCATTAGCATCGTCAGGTGTTATTGGATAAATAGACTAAGATGATTTCAATTACAGCAACTGCTAATTATTTGGGAAAGTTGCAGATTTTTGTTCTTCCCAGTGAGTAATGAGGTGAGTTAATGAAAGAAGAAATATCCAAAATTTTGCACGGAGATGATCCAGTCTAGTGGACTTCAGTCACCTGAAAACAAAGTCCTTTGTCATTTCAGTAAGAGAAAGGGTTCTAAGGATGGTTTAAAGAAGTTCCTGGATGTGACAAGGTGTTGAGTAAGCTCCTTGCCACTGGCAACTCCAGCCCCAATCAAGAGGAATGGATTGGGGCTGGTTGAACAGTCCTGTGCCTGCCTGGCAAGGAGAAACAGCTGCCAGCCTAATTAGCCAGGGGCTATAAAGGCTGGGAGGAAGGACACCAGATGAGCGGGGAGGGAGAGACGAGAAAGGCCCGGAACGGCCCGGCCCGGCCCAGCCCAGCCTAGCCCAGCGCAGCCCAGCCCAGAGTGGGTCGGGTCAGGTCGGGTCGGGTCGGGTCTGATCGGATCGGGTCCTTCTAGTCTGTGGCTGGCAAAGTTTGGCTGTTAAAAAAAACCTGTACATAGATAGTAAGGTGATGGTGGGAAACAGCTGTAAATAAAAAGCACTGGTGTTTGCATCAACCCGAGGCGTCCCTGACTGATTTGTGAGGGAAGCGGGGCAGAAATCAGAGGGGCCCAGCTTATGCCTTGCTACACGTGTGGGCTTGTCTGGGATCTGAAGTCAGAGCAAGAGTTTGGTGGCCCAGAGATGGAGGGGACCATGAAATGGCTAGCGAAGCAGCAGGAGGAGAACTACAAGGTGCTGCAAGCCTTCCAGCAATCCCACCAACTAGAGAGGCAGTCCTTACTCTCCTGGCCGGCGGAACAACAGAAAACCCTGCAGGACTTTATGAGGGAGCAGGCCGATGTGCAGCAGCAGCTCCTACAGAGACTGGTGAGTCCGACAGGGGGTGATGGCACCCGTGCGATGGGATTGGCCCTGTGTAAGATGGGCCCTGCTGACTACCTGGATGCCTTCCTCTGCACCTTTGAGCAGGTAGCCTTGGATGGGATAGGGCAACCTGGGCCCTATGGCTGGCTTCCTATCTGGCCGGCGAGGCTCAAGTGGCCTATATGGCACTCAGCAATGACCAGGACAAAGACTATGAGGCGGTGAAGGCAGCCAGACCGGGTGGGACTGTCAGCAGAGAAATACCAACAGTATTCTGGCTCACTGAGCAATTTCTCTGGCATCTAGAAACACCTCAGATCTAGAGACTTCCAGATGCCGGGGGGAACAGATGAAAGTTTGGGTAGGACAGAATTCATAGCTGATATGTTTGTTGAGCAGGAAATCCTTCTGCAGGCAACTTAGCCTTGATTGCAATTGGAATTAGTCTAAGTAAGAGCCAAGAAAGGACAGCCCTTTATAATTAAAATAATGTATGACAGTCTAAACACTAAGAGTTGGTGAAATTAACCTATGGGTGGATGACAGTTTCTTGTTTTAGAGTGAGTCTTATCTAGTAGTTAAGAGCCTGATCCTAAACTCATTGAAGTCAATGGCAGTCATTCCATTTACCATCAGGCCATAGGTCTGTCATGTACTTTTCCTTGACTAAGATTTGTATTCTTAGCATCCATTTATTGACTTTAAAAATAGCCCCTTTCCCATTAGTTTTATTCTTTGCTGTTTTCTACAGCCAGTTGGTAGGAGCAGTATGGTGCAGCAACCAACCTGTCCATTCTCATTCAAGCCTTTGTTATCTTGTGTCTTTAATCTTGAATAATAACAATAAAAAACTACCCCTTTTCTTCTGCAGATCTCAAAGCATTATACATCATTCCCCATTTACAAAGGAGCATTATCACCATTTTATCAAAGGGGAAACCGAGGCAGTTACCCAAAGTCATCCGGCAATCCTGTGACCGAGCTGGGAATACAATCCAGCTCTCCTGAGTGCTTGATCTACTATGCAACACTGACTTCCTGTATAATACCAGTATGAGAGTATGTGTACGTACAGCAGTTTCTTGACGTAGGGTATATTCTTGACTTATGCTAGAGGTAACTACAGTTTATCTAGAGGGTCTATGAGAGAAAGCAGACTGCATTTCTTTCTAACCCAAGATGGGCAAAAATCAGAACCGTCTGTTCTTCCCACTGCCCTGCCCGCCTCCAAACTCTGGTGGTTCAGATAAAATCTGACCTCCATTTCAAATCACTCCTGTTTTTTGCAAACCCCAAACCACGCTTGTTGGCCTGTTATAGAGTTGGATTGAAACTGAACACCACTTCAGAACCACTCCACACTTCTGTGAAAAATGGGACACAGGGCTGAACCACAAGAAGCCTGGTCGAAATGATGAGGCTAATTCTGTGTCAGTCTTCTTCAAGCAGTGGTATTAGAGCAGTGCAAAGCACTAAACAAACAGTCAAACGGACACGCCGCCTTGAATGACTGCAAGTATCTGATTGTAATATGTTGCTATATTCTCCAGGCAGTGTCTACTTATTCTGTTTTGCTGGAGGCAGTGTTTTTAAGTGCCTCATTTACTGAACAGATTATGTAGTGATGAGCTGTACAGTTACACTGATAACGTGTTAATCTCAAAAAGTACTTGGCCTCAATGGAGGGTGAGAGAAGTGTGCATTTGGGAGGACTCTAACCAATTCTATTCACCCCATGGAATAATGATGATGTTAAAATTAAAACATCGGCTCTCAATCATTTGGTCTCAGTGTGACTCTGGCATCTGATATTACAAATAAAAAAAGAGATTTATTTCCCCTGAAATATAACAAACCATTGTGTACTGAAACAACATTTAGATCTGATCTTTGAGGGTTATGCTTCTTACAACAACTCAATCACCCCCAAATCTATTCATAAGTAAAAATATCTATGCATCTCAGTTTAGTTGAATGAATTTTAGTGCTAAAATCAGCCACCACCGTTACTCATCCTGGCTCTCTGCTCTTTCTACCCAAGATGTCTAACAAATTCAACTCCTAAAGGCAATCTGTAAAAATCGGGGACTAAACCGTCAGAGAGTCTCACTGGTTTCCTCTGTAGGCCTTGTCACTAATGAGGGATCTGGTTGTGCTGAAAGAGGCTAGCAAGCCAGGAAAGATGGAGAAAGAAAGTTGAAGCGATAAACTCTTCAATTTAAAGTGACATTTTCTGTGTTAGGCTTTTGCTGCTTGCGCTCTGGGAGGCTTTGCCTAGCAGAGTTGAAAGACTCAGGGAAAAAAATAACCCCCAATTTTCAGAAGCCTGGGCTATCCCATTTATTTTTAATACTAATGTGACATAGTTTAATGTTCTGTCGATTAAATTAAACTGCCAGAGTAATGTAGACAGATCTTCAATTGAATCTCCAGATGAAAAATAATCTGCTTGTCACAGAATTTTTCCTGGTAACCGTCTAGCATTCTGACAGACACAGGGCAACTGTAATTTACAAGGCTTGGAAGGAATCATCATTACCATCAGGAATGGAATGTAATCTTATTCTGGGCTGTGGTCTCCCAACTATGCTGCAGGAAAGAAGCAAAAAACAAACTCTGGACCTCAAAGAAGTGTGACAGGAAGCACTGCTGAGTTGATAGGAGGCTTACAGTTCTTTCCCATGTCGTGGAGATGTCACATTCCTCCTGCATGAAATAAGCATGGCATGCTGCACATTATGTTTAGTGAGGGAACTCTGCACGTGACCCCCTTCCACATGAATGAAAATGGCTAAGCTTGTAAGTCAGCATCTCTAATGTACCATAAATGCTGTAATATATATATAGACTTGATATGCTCTGGGCAGGGAGGTATCTAGCAGTCATGTAAATGCAGACGCCAGGTCTCTTAGCCAAAGCCGTAGCAGCTCAGCAATCTCTAGGTGGCCTAGTCACCACTAGAGGGGGGGTTCAGATAGCCACACCGCGTGGGCATGGCTCACAGCCATCATCTCATCAGTATATTTATAATGCTTTAAAGTTAGCAGTAATCTGATTTAGAATCATAGAAGATTAGGGTTGGAAGAGACCTCAGGAGGTCATCTAGTCAAGCAGGACCAACCCCAACTAAATCATCCCAGCCAGGGCTTTGACAAGACTTTCACCCTTCATCTCCACTGGCTAGAGCATGGATATCTATAGTAACTCTCGTGGGTGGCCCTGGAAAGATACTCAGATTCTATTCATGAAAAATCCTACAAGTATCAGGACTGATTCTGGGCTCACTCACACCAGGGTGAGTGATCCTGCTCCCATGGAAGTGAGTAGCAAAACTTTCCATTGGCTTCAGTGGGGGCAGGCTCATGTGCTTACTTTGATCAGAACCTGGCCTATTATCTGTAAAGCTGCTCCTAGAGTTTAATAACATTTTTAGTCGAAAGAGATACACAAGAATAGACATATATTCTTGAGAGGGGTATGACACTGGCAAACGTATGTAACATTACATTTATCAAAGGCACCCGCATATTAGTTCTTGAGTGCATAGATGGTACCATGTTCAGATAAATCTTGTTGACTGTGATATTCAAAGACTCTCATCAACTTCAACTAAAGCTGAGTTCAGCCCAGGCTGATCCCTTTGAGAATCCTGCTCTTGATTTTTGCGATCTGATCTTTACCTCCAAATTCACAACTAGTTCTAGAAACTTCAGTTCCTCACACTTTCTTGTTGTGAATCTTTAAGATTTAAATGTCTCAAAGCGCATGATCATTGGCACAGAATTGTAAATATGTTGTCACCGACCCCACCACATCATGGCACTGAGGTACGCTAGTCCCTTTTAGATAATTGGGAGCGTGTTTTATGAACCATGATCTCAGAGGGAAATTCTACCAGTGTTCCAAGCACTGGGCCTTTGTGAAGGTGTAAGACATATTATCCCTCTCGGCTCAGAGGCCCGCAGCTGGCTGGGTGACTGATTAGCCCCACCAGCTGCACCTGAGAAAAGAGCTAGACCTTAATTAGCTGATCCTTATAAAAGAGGGCAGCAGGAAATGGAGAGGGGAGACTGCAACACCCTCCAGAAAGCTGAGGGGTCAGGGACAGTGCTCCCAATGTACTGCTACTGCAGAGAGGAATTGCTCCAGAAGCCAAATGGACAGAAAGGAGACTGGGTGAAGTCCTCCATTACCAAAGCTCTAAGATAAGAACCAGGAAATGTTGGGTTGCTGAAGTTACTGGTATGAGGGACAGACTTGGGGAAGGGACTACTCGGCCTGTACAGACTTTTGAGGGAAGAGTCTGAGGTTTTGATCTGTGGTGTTAAGAAGGCTTAAAATGAAACCGCTAACCCTGCTGGAAACTGCTTCCCTGGATTCTGTGGGAGAGCTCAGACAGAATTACCTCAGGCAGTGAGCTGGCTCAGCAAAAGCAAAACCTGCTCTGGTAGGAGGAGGGTGCTATAAGAGACGCTCTGTAATGTTGTAAAGCAGTGTTTCCCAAAATGGGGCCACCGCTTGTGTAGGGAAAGCCCCTGGTGGGCCGGGCCGGTTTGTTTACCTGCAGCGTCCGCAGGTCTGGCCGATTGCGGCTCCCACTGGCCGCGGTTCACTGCTCTAGGCCAATGGGAGCTGTTGGAAGCAGCGCGGGCTGAGGGACGTACTGGCCGCCACTTCCAGCAGCTCCCATTGGCCTGGAGCAGCGAACTGCAGCCAGTGGGAGCCACGATCGGCCGGACCCGCGGATGCGGCAGGTAAACAAACCGGCCCGGCCCGCCAGGGGCTTTCCCTACACAAGCGGCGTCCCAAGTTTGGGAAACACTGCTGTAAAGAATTGGGGTCTATCCCTTACTGGATCCCCAGTAAACCACCCACACACACCAGGAGAATTCTTTAGGAAGGCTGGCAGGACGGAAAGGATCCAAATACGCTAGGCACAATGGCTCCTGAAGTGGAGCCTCTGTGGAGGTCTGGGTTCTTCCCCCTTCCCAGACTGACCTTTGGCTCACTCCCCTTTCTTCCAGCTAATGCTAGGGATGTAGGGTATCTAGCAGTGAGGCAGCAGGTTCTTTACATTATGAAATGATACTGTAATTCATAGAGACATTTCTCATGCCCAGGAGCACTCTCTGAAGTTAAAAAAAATCTCAAATTAAATTTCCAGGGTTAGTTAATTAACCAGGCAAGATGCCTTGGAGCCTGGAGAAGAAGACAAGTGGCTGAGAATGTAAAAGTTGCATTTGTTATTTTGACATCCTGGTTTTCTTGGAAGGAAGGGATGGGAAAGAATGTAACATGATGAGAGGAGAACATCTGGAGTATGTTGAGTGTAAGACTGCATACAACAGGAATGTAGTAAATATTTCAAGTATTAGTGGAGGCAGATGGTTGGGAAAATAGTTATCAAAAGGTAGCTATTGTACAGATTCATAGATCCACAGGATAAATCTGGACCCCACTGAAGTCAATGGCAACATTTCCATTGACTCCGATAGGGTCAGGATTTCCCCCATAGATTTTGGGCCAGAAGGGACATTATGATCACATAGGCTAACCTCCTGCATAATATAGGCTATAGAATTCTTGCATCAAGCCCATATCCTGTGGTTGAGAGAGAGCATATTATTTAGAAAGAGACATCCAGTCTTGATTTAAAGATTTCAAATGATGGAAAATCCGCCACTTGTGTAAGGTACATGCAAAAGGAAAACAATGACTTGATTAAACTCCCTGGCAGTTTGTTAGGAATGCTTTGGCATAATGCAGGGCAAGCAACAGAATGAATGGATCTCAGGAAAAATATTAGATTACAGGAAAATGTCATGTACTGGGAACTTAATTCACCTCCACTTGTGCAGTGGTGCGTGTGTGTGTGTGTGTGTGTGTGTGTGAAATGTACACCTTGGCTGGAGAGGATACACTGCTTGTGGGAGAAAACAACCCAGTTAATGTGAGCATATTTTCAGTGCCTAGCAAATAATAATTCACCATGGTTATCTGCAAGGCAACCCGACCTCCCCCTGTCCTGTACTGACACTGCTCCTTATGGGGGATGACTTTCTGCGCTACTGCCACCGCAAAGGGACAGACCTTCACCTGGTTTAAACTGCCAAAGCCTCAGTCACATTTCCCACTTCCTCCTCTCCACATTCTTTCTGCCCCCGCAACATTTATTTGCTGATATTCTCTGTGGCTGCTGCCTCCACAATCGACTTTCCACTCCCACCATATTCTTCCTTCCTTCTGTGTGCCAAACACACAACCTGCTCCGACAATCCCGTAGCTACCCACATGGGGGCTCAGATGGCTGCTTGTATTTGCCCATGCTTTTGAAAAGGTGGGGCAGAGTGAGTAGATGCTGCCCCTTTTCTGCTGCATGTCTGACTTCTGCAGCCTTTGAGCACAGACTGGGAAAAGGCATTTTAATTACAGCTGGTTGGAAATTTTCTGGCTAAATGTTTTTTGGTCAGAAAATGTCCATTTGTTGCACGTGAAATATTTTGTAGAAATGTGTTGATTTTGACCAACGTTCATTCTGAAAGAAAAATTGGACAATAAAAAGGGTTTCACTAAGGTTAGAGCATTCTGCTTCAACCTTTCTGGAATGTAACCTTTTGATTTTCCATTTAGAAACGCCTTCTCATTTCAATTTTTTAAACTTTTTCTTATACAATATAAATTTGAAAGCCAAAATCAGAACAAAATATTCCAATTTTATTGAAACACAATATTTTAATAGATCAAAAATGATATTTCCCCCAAAATTTCATTGCATGGGAAAGTTCTAAATTTTTGTTTTCATTCTGTTTCAGAACAGAACCCCCCCCTGAAATGCAGGATGCCCCATTAAACAAATTGGTCCCAACCAATTCTAATGTTAATATCACTTTGGAAAAAAAGAGTGACCAGTTCTTTCATCCATTGTCTGGCGTATGCTCCAGCAGAACAGGCCACAAAAGTCTCATGATTGGTTTGCTGAAGTGTCTTGAGTGATCTAGGTGTGGGGAAGTGCTTTAAATCCGGCTCCCCGTGGACTAGTGTCCACATCTTATAAAGCACCATCCAATAGGCAGTCTTATTAGAGAGACTGGCATGGAGGCTGACCTATCTTCTTGCTTTTACAGGGGCGATCCCACTACATGTGAACATAAATATAGGATGTGCTCTCTCTGTTCTTTGGCTACTGAGAATTTTAGTCTCTAGAGCTGTCAAAATAGCCTCTTTTACACACACATTCATAAAATTAATAAATAGCGGGAGTGAATGACTGCTGTGAAGTTTTTGTAATGCTGCTTTTTCTTCTGGGAAAGGTTATAGTATAATCATCCAACTCGTAAGGTAATCTAACTAATAGATTTTTTAAAAATAGAGCACACTGCACAAAAATGACAGATATACAAATAGATAACATTAAAATATAAAAAATTGGTACAGGGAATTCATTAAGTGCCTGTTAAAAACATTGGATTCAACTTTGTAGATTTATCATCACAAGTAAACTCAAATGATAATTATCTGAAAGGCAAATACCATGATAACTCTGCAAACACATTACATGTCTTCTTTTTTTTTTTTAAGAAACCCTTGAGAGCTAGGTCAGGACTTGTGCTTTTTTAAAATGTTCACCATCAATATTTTTTCTCCACTAGATCTCAAGAAGAAAACGAATGCAGCATAATCTGAACATTACAACATGTGTGTTTATAGAACACAGCATGGAGGGACATCAGTCACATTAGCTAATAAACTCTTACTTCTATTAAACCATCCTTCATTAACATCCATCCCCCAATTATATCTATTATTTATTTAAGATTGAAGCTGGCTTGTGAAAGATTTCCTCTTTATAACAGATTCAGCTAATGGTCTGTTTTCTTGTAATTTATACTAATAGTGATTGCCATCATGTTTTAATATATTTCAAAGACTTCAACAACTTTATGCGGTAAGACTGATATTATATACTCAAGTGACTGGTTTTATGGAAGAACCACAGCTTTCTAATAGATCAAATGCTGAAAGAAAGGGAAATAAAATATAACACCAGTTCTCACAGCTCGTATTCCTAGCAAACAAATGAAAGGGGGCAAAAAGGACAAAAGATATATAAAACATTATACTACAAGCCATTGTCTTTGGACAGTATTATTTTCCAACAGAAATGGTGGAAGCTCCATTGCTTGGGTCATTTATTACTGGAGTGGACAAAATCCTAGAGAATCCGCTGTATAGAACAATCCTGGGTTGATTCCCAGGGGATGAAATAGATGATCCCTTAGTTATCTTTTCCATCTCTAATTTCTAGGAGGCCAGGGTACATTAAACTCCTTCACTGCTGAATACAAATGCAACCTCTAGATGTTCAGCAATTGCATATGGCAGCATCTTCTAGGGCTCAGTACTGCCAGATGCTTCAGGCTCAATCATAAGCTCCATGCAACATAATATGAATAGAGCCTGAATGGGTTGCTACTCCCCATCCCCCGGAGATGGATAGAAAGTGGGGGTGACAGGTGAGGCAGGAAGTAGGTGGACCTCACTGACATATCTCTAAAGCACTATCTAAGGCACCAGAGCCAGCAGAGATGGGGTTGGAGACATCTGAGTCAGCAAAAGGATTGGCATAGGTTACTTTCCCACAGAGGAAGGGGGAAGCGGAGCTGAGAGTCACAATCTAGTTCCTGACCTCCTCCTGGAAAGTTTTAACTGAAAAACCGGAACATTAACAACAGGAAAAATGATTTTTTTCCCAATTATTTTTGTTTTGAAAAAAGGCCAATTTTTTGTTCAGAAAAAATTTCAACTGGTTTTAGTGGTTGGCGTGTCTGTGGGAGTAAGGTATTACTCCTCCTCAGCAGGGCAACAGAACCTGAACCACTGAATACTGGTACCATTCACACTGATTCAAATCTGTGTAAATGGAAGTCAACGGGAGCTTTAGCTGAGTGGAGGCTGTATGAGGACAGCAGGATGTGGCTCCGGAATGTGGATTTGGCATGAGGCGGCATGTTTCCCTCTCACACACAAATATCAATCCATAACATGGGCTGGATACGGCCTTAGAGTCTCCTCACAGAAACACACTGCAAAGGGAGTGACTGTGCATGCACAGTAGCTGATATTCACAACCCCATATTAATAATCCTGGCTTCCTTTGCAACTTAATACAACAAGGCTTTATTCATGTTATTAGTGAATGACCTGCAAGACGTTGGAGGAAACAAAGCTGGATTTGAGTTCCATGAACAGCTGGAGAAAAGGCTTTTGTAAGCGAAATGTTGTTAATACCAACGCCACCTTCTGTACTAAACCCACCAAAATCGGACTGTCTGGAAAGAGTTAGGGGTCTGAGCCAAAGTCCATTGAAATCCAGGGCCTCAATGCCAGGAAATATATTTTAAAAACAGAACCTGGTTTTCAACATTCAGTCCTAAAGCTGGAGACCTTTAAAAATGTAATTTTCTCACATTAGTTAGTTTACAACATGCGTAGCCAGATGTCACTATATTATGAAATAATCTGCACGTGGGCTGACAAATTTAGGCCCTTGATGCTATCGGCATGTATGTATATGCTTAACTTTATGTACTGTAATTCCATTTAAGTCACTTGAGGTACTTATGGGGTATGTCTACACAGGGATAAAAAACCCACGACTGGCCTGGCTCAGTTGACTTGGCTCTGGGGCTGTGTAGGCATACTCACAATGTGTACAGTTAAGCACAGGAGTTGGGAGGATCAGGGCCTAACGTTTTAACCACATACAATTTAAAATCAAGGGGTCCTGGCTTACACACTTTAAAAAGTCTCTGAAGTCAAAGTTCCAAAGAAACAGGATTCAGCCCAGGTTCAATCCTAACTAGAGATGGGTGAGTAAATTATCTGGTGAATTTAACTTCTCTATTTGCAGAATATCTGTAAGCCAACCATGATTGGTTTTATTTTTGTTTCCTGTTTTCACAAGTACTAAATCAAACATGGGATGACAATGGTTTCAGATTTGCAGGTAATCCTGTCATTTTTTGCGTGGGAAATGGTAAGATTTGTGCCTTTGGCACACAGTTAATGTTCTTATATTAACCCCACATTTTACATTTTTGGTTTTAACAGCAAGTTTAACATCTTACTTTGAAATTAATCACTGGAGAAAAGTTTATATAGTAGCCGTGACGATAAAAGAAAATGATTAACAAGTGGTGAAAAATCTTCCAACACAAAGTTCAGGTCAACACTGACATGCACCAGTTTGAAAAAGGTGCCATTTTAATATTTCTTGGGTACTCTATGTATCAACTAATCTTATATATGATAAAAAAATCATACTTTTAACTTATAAAGTAAATCCCCATCTGGAAAACACTTAAGCATATAAGTTTCATGCACTTGAATAGTTACATTGAACTCAGTGCTTCTATTAATATTCCTAATTTCACTCCTGTGTGTAAGACTTTGCAAGGTTGAGTCTCAAGGTCCCAGTTCTGCATACCTTGATTCACACGAGTAACCCCTCCCCGTGTGCCTGCTTCCATTGATTTTGGCAGAATTAGCTATTGGGTTTGTAGGACAGCACCACATTTAAATCAACTACTCACATAAGCATTCAAATTTGAGATGAAAACTGACTTACTAGGGTGTTTTTATCCGTGTCTCTGCAAATGCAGGATTTTTCCCTACCGTATATTCTGAAGCTCTCTGGCCAGATCCAGTTGTAAATGACTCACGCAATAGGGCTTCCACCACTTCTCTAGAGAGACTATTTCAAAATCTAATAAACTTCAATTAGGAATTGTCCTAAATTGTCCCTTGCTCAATTACATACATTACACCTAATTATACCCCTCTGACCACCCTAAATACAGTTTCCCTCCTTGGTATTTACACCCTTCAAATAGTTACCCATGGTCTTCATGTACCTCCCCCATCTCAGTTATCATTGGGTCAAGCACAAACTTTCCTCATAATAAATCAGTCCTTCTAGTCACTTAATAATTTTTCTTCCTTTTCTCTAACTTCTCTCCAGTGTGTAAGAACCTTTCTGGTAGAGAGCTGCCCAGAGTTGTATGTATGTGGCTGACATTTGGAAAGCTGCATATGGGATTTGGATGCCTAGTTTCTTATTAATTTTAATTTAGGTGTTAAAAATCTCGTAGGCAGCTTTGAAAATCTCAGCATCCTGGATTTAAGGAATTGAAACTCTAGAGAACAAATGAGATGCCATATAAGGAAAAAAGCATAGTTCAGGATTCTTCATAGCTGTGTGTGCAAGTGAAGAATAGCTGATAATGGGGTACGGGAAATATTAATCCCCATTAACACTCAGGTTCTTGCACTCTTTTGTAATTAATGCTAGAGAAATAGTGGCTCAATATATTGTAGTTAACTTCTGTAACTGGGTTACTGTGAAAGCTACTGTGGAAGCTTGCAGCTAATTCGACCTCTCTCTATCAATAGATGGCACCACAGAATAGTTGTGCTCTTAGGTTAACGAAAATGTAATTTATAAAGAACCATCACTCCTGCTCCTACCCTAAAAGCTGCAGTTCTGGCTAAGGGAGAATTCCCTAGGTACAGGCAGTCAGGATGACAGCCATAAAGATTGACTCCTGAGGACCCCCTCTGAAGGCTGATGTGCAGGGTGTGCCCAGGGGCAGGGCTGGGGGTGGGAAGGAGCAAAAATGGACTGTGATGAGTCCACATTTGGTTTCAGGGAATGAAAAACTGATTCTTTCTTGAGACAGAGAGCCTGGAATTGTTGGGACTGCATGTGTATCCACCAGGGGAGTGTATGGTGTGGACAGAAAAGCTGGCCTATTCCAAGGTAAAATACCTTTGATCTAATTCTGAATTTTAACTGGTTGTTTAAACATTCAAACTCTTCCCATCATTAAAGTGCATATTTAAGGTGCAGCATTCTTTGTGCCCATTTGCTTGAATTAACAAAGGGTCTTCATGCATTATTAGAAAATCTTAAACCAAAAAGATATAGATTACACAAATTACTAATGCAGATTAAATTTTTTTCATATAAACATATATAGGGTCAAAGTCCACTCTGGTATAACTTCTGACTTCAGTAGACTTACACTAGGGATGGAATTGACCTGTAACTGGAAATGACCAGAGGATGACAATTTTGTTTTGCAACAACTTTTGAGGTTTCACCATTTGTTTTCGCTCCACATTGGAATGAAAACAAAGCCTTTTGAAGATTTTTGCAAACAGAACTGTGTTAAGACATCTTTTCAAATTGAAAAGGTCAGGTTTTTGATTCAGGTCTCTCTGATACCCGGACCTCAGAAACTTTCCTGTTGAAAAATTGTCAGAATCAATGTGTGTCTGCAAAACCTTTTGGCTTCAACAAAAGAGCATGTTTGGAGAAAAAATGTTCTGAGAAAAAATGTTCAGACCAGCTCTAGCTGTAATGGGCCTTTTAGACTGATCACAAGGTTTGAATCATGTAGACACCTTAGGACAACAGGCCTGAATCCCAGTAGATTAAATCAGGACTTCCTCCTTCCTAAGTAAATAAAGTTCTCTGCTGTTTAGGACATGTGATGTGTCTTTCATCTGAGAGCTTAAAAACTGATGTCCTTTCTGTTTTGCAGGGACAACAAAGTTGCCGAGGCATATTTGATAACAGTGAGAATTTGCCTCCACATCCTTGGCTAACATTCTATCCTGAAGGACGATCCCTCACTCTCACAGACCTTGGGGGACAGGTCAGTCCTTGCTTACAGACAGCCCCCCACCTGAAGCAAATACTCACCAGCAACTACACACCACACAACAAAAACACCAACCCAGGAACCAAACCCTGCAACAAACCCTGGTGCCAACTCTGTCCACATATCTATTCAAGGGACACCATCATAGGACCTAACCACATCAGCCACGCTATCAGGGGCTCATTCACCTGCACATTTACTAATGTGATATATGACATCATGTGCCAGCAATGCCCCTCTGCCATGTACATTGGCCAAACCGGACAGTTGCTATGCAAAAGAATAAATGGACACAAATCTGACATCAGGAATCATAACATTCAAAAACCAGTAGGAGAACACTTCAATCTCCCTGGTCACTCAATAACAGACCTAAAAGTGGCAATTCTTCAACAACAAAAACTTCAAAAACAGACTCCAACGTGAAACTGCAGAACTAAAATTAATTTGCAAACTGGACACCATCAGATTAGGTCTGAATAAAAATTGGGAGTGGTTGGGTCATTATAAAACCTAAACCTAATTTCCCCAATGCTAATTTCCCCCTACTGTTACTCACAGCTTCTTGTCAACTGTCTGAAATGGGCCACTCTCATTACCACTTCAAAAGTTATTTTTCCTCCCTTGGTGTCCTGCTGTCAATTGAATGGTCTAGTTAGACTAACCTCACACTTGGTAAGGCAATTCACATCTTTTCATGTATTTATACCTGCTCCTGTATTTTCCACTCCATGCATCTGATGAAGTGGGTCCTAGCCCAGGAAAGCTTATGCCCAAATAAATTTGTTAGTTGTTATTACTTCTCCTGTCCCTCTGCAGTGTGTTTGCCGACAGTCTGCATGCTTGCTACTCTCCACCGCAGAGCGGATACATTTCAGTGACATCCTTTGGAATCCTTTGGCTAACGGACTATATATAGTTGGATACTTGAGTCCCCAGGAACATAACTGTAGAGATGAAGAGAGATTCTTTTACACTAATAGAAGAACTTGAACTCCCAGGTACTGGCAGTCCTTGACCTCAGAGCAGTTTGAGGAATAATGTATTCCTGCTGTTACATTTGAGGGAAGCAGTTTGTGGGGCTTAGTGTAGAAAAGGGAGTTGCTGAAGAATTCTAGATTAAAGAGCTGATATCTGCATTAACAATCTGTGCTGATTCCGTGCTCTGCAGGAGAGAATGCATACGCAGGCTGGGCCTCCACACAAACAACACAAGTTCACCAACTTAACAAGTTCAGATAAGATTTGGAAAAACCTTTGATCCTTTGAGTGCTTATCTGAACCAAGCTGCTACACCACTGGAAGTTTGCCAGTGAGTATTGAATATGCACCTGCACATTGAAATCACAGCTGGACTTTTATGGGAATGCCTCTGCCTTTCACATCTGGATGTCAGCTGTTCCAACCTCTATCTTACCGCTAGGTCTCCTGAACTCTAGAAAACTTCCATTCTAGCAGTTAATAGCATGAAGCATTGCTCCTGAAAGATAAGGTTCTTCAAATGGGCTTCAGCTTTTGCCCGCCATGCCCTTGTTTGTGCTTTACTATTGCTGATGATTAGTGAGGAACTCTAAAAGGGCGATGATCTTATGTAGGTGATCTCCCACATCTTGTAAACTGCTATAACTCAGCAAAATACACTGGGAGATGCAGTTCGAGATGGAATTTCCTGGGTTTGGAGTTTGAAGACAGACTCTTAAACTAATACTAGCATAGGGAGGGGAGGTGTGTGTGTGAGATATAATACTGTTGAAATCTAGTATGTGCCCCAAGGAATCAACTTCTATTCTGGATGATTTAGTAAACTCCTTGTGAAGTAGTGGAAAGGTCAGGAACTTTACAATAAAGAATAGAAACAGTTATCCTCTGCCAGGCTCGCCATGATCACATGCTTAACCTCTTTGGCATGCAAAGGAAATTCAAGAGCTGCCTTTCCCATGCGAGAACACTTGTGTTCATTAATAGAGTCCAACGTACACAGGAAACAGTGAAGTAGTTGTGCAATTAGGTTAAAATGCTGCTTCCAAACTGCTGCAACAGGCAAGGCTGGAGTCTGCCGCAGAACTCTAACCACAGCTTCCTTTCAAGCTACGCTAATTTCATACTCGGCAAAAAAATAAAATCTAAGCAGTTACCTGACCCAAAAAATTGCTTCGTCTTCCCCCATCCCAGTGCATACTGCAGGTCTACCTCAGTTTAAGACAATGGCAAAATTACAAATGCTTTGACTGAGAGGCGGATGGGGCCCTGTCTGAAGGCTGTCTTCTTGCACAGACTCTGCTTTAGAAGTGTGTGATAATAATAATAATAATTAATAGGCTTACTCCTGAAATTCTTTCTCAGGTCTAAATCTTGAAGGTGAAATTTTCAAAAGTGCTTTGGAAAATCCTACCCAAAGTCTCTCAGGGAAAAAAGCACCTACCCCACTGATTCAAGACATACCATAGCCTGACAGCCTATGAAAATGTGCCAAAACAAAAGCAACATTTGGCAACTAGAAATTATTACAGCTGCGATTTTCCAAGTAGTCAAAAGGACTTGGAAGCCCCATTCCATTTGGTGACACTGGGCCAAGCGACTGCCCAGCTACATCTGCACATGTCGCCCTTCAAAAGGATGTGGGCCAATGTCCAGTAGAATCAATGGAAAGGTTTCCAGTGACTGTGATGGGCTTCGGATCAGGTTCAGAATCAGCAGGGGTCCAGCACACACAGCAGGAGGCAGCATTTATTTATTTTTGGCCCTTTGGGCGAGGGATTTCCCCCCCCCAAGTTTTTATTTTCAAAGAAAAATGAAACACAGCTATGGAAGCAAGTAGCAGAGAATTCTCTCTTACCTATGAAAAGAGGTGACCCTTAAACCTGGGTACAGCCATGGACTCATTGTATCTGTTTATCACAGTACAAAACAAATTTGCAAATGTAAATAAATGCACCCGAAAGGAACTGGCATCATCACACTGTATTTAGAGTGGGAGTTTCAAAAGAGCCTAAGTGAATTAGGTACTTGTGTGCCTGAATCACTTAGGCTTAACTGAACATTCCATCCTTACTTAATGGGATCCATCCATTGAATCTCCCTTCCATTGAAGTAAAAGGCGAAAATCCCATTAACTTCAGTAGAAGCTGGCCTAAGCTCTATAGGCGTGTCCTAGAACCATTAGACTTACTAACACAAGCACCATTGTGTAGAGAATTTTAAAAACCACATTAAAGGTGACTAAAGGAAAGGACTCATCTACTTCCCTCTTTTTTGTTCCTGGATGAGCACTCGGTCAGCATCAAACAACGAATGATAGGACAGCTTCGATACCCTTATTCCCACTGAAATCAATGGAGCTAAGCTATTATTCAGCATGCATAAAGGAATCAGAACCCGGCTCCAAAATGCTACCACACTGGCCATTACAGCAGTGTTCCTGCAACATTTTTGGCCCATTAAGAGAGAATAATGTAGTAGTGTTAGTGAGGAGGGTTGGATTCCTAGCAGACTGAATGCAGTTCTTAGCACATGCCATATTTAAACAGCCTTTCTTTGAATAGCCTTAATACGAGCTACATTTCAAACAGAAAATAGCCGCCCTAGAGAGGAGAAAGAGAGAGGGCATAGGTTTACTGTATGTGTGTGTGTATCCTACTGAGTTTGGCATGCCAAATCTTCTTCTCAGCTGCCAGACTGGTCAGGGCATTGTGAAGAGCAGGCATTCTGCCAAATTGGAGAAACAAATTAAAGCAGCTGCTGGTTCAGACAACCCAACACCTCACCGCCTGGGTTCCTTGCCCTGTTTCAGACCATTACTATTTAGGACCCGTATGACTTGCTAGAGATGGGAGAGAACCTTTGCCACAGTCTGACATTGCCAAGTGTCAGATCCTACTGAGAAGGGTACTTGTGCACAACCTACCCATTCTTTGCAAGGTCTCACAACAAATGGGACCAGCACAAAGGGCCAAAAAAAAAAAAGTGCATTTAAGACATGAGCACAGCACACAGCCGTTACATGAAAAGGATGCTGCTGGGAATGAGAATCCCAAACTGAACTGAATTTTTAAAAATACCCGTTTGTGAATTGCTTGAAATTCTTTAAAGCATTTGATATGAAAAAAAACAAAACATGTAATTATATATTTTTCTTTAAAAAAAATCCCTTGAAAACAATCAGTGCCTGCAACCCAGTACTCATAAGCAACCCTACAATAACAGATCTCCTCATGCAACAGAGCATTCCTGAACAGCTCTACAATAACAAATATATAGTTGCTACATCCTGAGCAATCCTACCATAATAAACGCTGTGTGCAGCCCAGAATTTGAGCAACCCTACCATAACAAATAAGCACAGTCAACCCAGCACTCCTGGGCAACATTACAATAACAAATCAGTGTGGTCACATGAAGGATATGTAAACAGATTTCAGAAGGATATGTCTTCTGTCTCTAACCATCTGAAGGGACACTCTGTGACCTTCAAGCTGTGGTACCTGTTGGAATTGTGGGTAAGTCAACCAGAAACTTCACGTATCAAAGGGGTAGCCGTGTTAGTCTGGATCTGTAAAAGCGGCAAAGAGTCCTGTGGCACCTTATAGACTAACAGACGTATAGGAGCATGAGCTTTCGTGGGTGAATACCCACTTCCTTTGGATGCATCACCCATGAAAGCTCATGCTCCTATACGTCTGTTAGTCTATAAGGTGCCACAGAACTCTTTGCTGCTTTTACAGAAACTTCACATTCATTTCGCCTGGTAGCATTTGGTCCATTTATTTTAATTACAGATAAATGCAAAACAGAAAGAAGAGACCGCTGCTATTGTTGGTGTATCCAAAACAGTTTATGCTAAGTTTGGGCTTGTCTAAAACGGCCTAAATACAAACCATTCCCTAAGTGATAAAGATCGCTAAATTGTTCATGCTGCCTGTGTGATTCTCCAGTTTTATCCCACTGGGAATGAAGCTGGGATCTTAATAACTGAGCAATGTTTGCTGTCTAACTTATTGGAAGGCTCAGCCAGTTCAGAATCAGCCTCTCAGGTTGTGTCTACACTGCAATAAAACCCCTGTGGCTGGCCTTTGTCAGCTGATTTGGGCTGCCGGCTTTTAAAATGATACTCTAGACATTTGGGCTTGGGCTGCAGCCTGGGGTCATGGCTCCTGTGAGGCCAAATGTCCACACCGCCATTTTAGATCCCCCAGTCTAAGCCCCGCGAACCAGAGTCAGCTGACATGGGCCAGCCACGGGTGTTTTATTTCAGTCTAGACATATTGTCAGAGTGAAGGGAATATATCAGAACAGTAGCAGCAGCAGTGAGAGGATTTAACATGTTGCATTATTTGTAAGTCTTGGTGCAGGTGACATATGGATAATCTAATGAATAGGACACAACGCTGATGTAACTGGTCTACAGTTACTAGCAGAAATATCCCTGAGTCTCTGGGGTTCTCAGTACCAGCCAGGACTGTCCGTCACCCAGGCACACCTTGGATAGGAGAACAGAACACTTTTCCCTTTAAAGTTTGATTCCCAGCCCAGCATGCACTGAGCCACTTGGGAAGAGTCCGTTTGTCACCCCTCCGTGCGCCAAACAGCTGAACCAAACCAACCTCAAGCTGGTCTGGGGACTGCCATGCCTCGCTGGCATGTGGATATTCAAGCTGGTGCCTATGATGTCGCTGACATTAAAATGCTATGAAAACAGGCATTCAGCACTGAGAGGCTGAACAAACCTTATTATGCAGTAATTATGCAATCAGTCTATAATCTAATTTTGGTGTCAGCGCTTGGGACAGGGTTGGTGTCTAGATGCAAGTGTGGAGATACCGAGCTGTTAAGCTTTATAGTACCAGTTTGGTAGTAAATATAATTAATGATAAATATACAGAGCTTAAGCTATGCAGAGAGTGACTTCCACCGCTGGTTAAACTAGGGGAGACCCCCTTACTGCTCAATTGTTGGATCCTCTGCCTCTGAAGTGTACTGTAGTTGGCAGCTCCTTCTGTGACTGTGAAATCCAGGCCAGGATGTAGGGAGACGCTGCGTGATAGCCCTAAACTGCATTGAGTTAGTCTGGGGTTGGAGCCAGAGAGAATGGGCCACGCTCCTGTCTGAATAAAGCAACCCTGGGGCCAAATTCTGTGATGGTGTAAATGAGTGAAACTCTATTGAATACAATGAGGTGGTGTCTATTTACACCAACAGAAGATTTAATCCTTGGTCATGTCCTGCCTTTTTTTTTTTTTAAATCTCAAGGGACACAATATAAACCACTAGGAGCCAGGTTCGAATCTCAGCTGTGATAACTTTCTGGGCACAGGAAGCTATTTCAGCCAGCAGACTGGGGGCCCGGCTATCTGCTTATATCTGCTCTGGGGTCTCACTGTCAGTTGGCAAACAGAGCCTGGAATGTATTGCTAAGCACCAGATTCAGAGAACGGTGTTCTTACCATTTTAATGGCCAGGCCCAGCTCCCTGTCTATTTTGATCAACCTGAGAAACTCGCTAGTAATAGTGGGCAAGCGTCAACATGTCTGGAGACTTGGGTTCATCTGGACAAACACTGAAAAGTCTGAGGGCAGATTTATCCCTGGGATATGGAACGCAATGGAAGCAACTCCATCGCCCCTGGCTACAGCAGGCCTGAATTTGGCATTAAATATTTAGCAGGAGTTGATCTGAACTTTCTAGATGGCCAACTTCTGCCATCCCAGCACCCTCTCTGACTGGCTCTGGGTGATGCTTCCTTCTGCACCATCTGCTCAAGCTCCCACTATCTTCCATCTCCCCATGTCTCAAGCTCCTAGAATCCTGTAGCTGTCCTCTCTTGTGCACAGACACAAACTGCCAGCACACCACAGCTCTCTATCCCTCTCACCTCTCTGGCTCAGCTACTAAAATGTAGCAACCCCACAAAGGTTGCTAGGTTCTGGGTCTTAGTAGTAGAGGCAGCTCCTTGGCTGGACCCCAAAATCTAGATTTGTATACAGGGGCGGCTCCAGGCACCAGCGCACCAAGCGCGTGCCTGGGGTGGCAAGCCGCGGGGGGCGCCCTGCTGGTCGCCGTGAGGGGGGCAGTCAGGCTGCCTTCGGCGGCATGCCTGCGGGAGGTCCACTGGTCCCATGGTTTTGGCAGCAATTTGGCGGCGGGTACACCGAAGGCGCGGGACCGGCGGACCTCCTGCAGACATGCCGCCGAATCTGCGTTACCAGTGGACCTCCCGCAGGTGCACCGCCGAAAGCCGCCTGACTGCTGTGCTTGGGGCGGCAAAATACATAGAGCCGCCCCGTTTCTATAGCTCTGGGGACTCCATGAAAAGTCTCTGCAAAGACCTCAGGGAAGATAGGGGTGTCGTCACAGATGTAGCTGCCTGTGTGGAAGGGACATCTGTGCCTGGAAGGTTCCCCTTAGTGTGCAGATGTTTAACATATGCTCTGAGTTGGAGTAAGAGCCTCAGGATTTGGCCCTGTGTCATACATGTTGGAGAATTTGGTGAAGGCTGGGCCTTTTTGTGACTAATGCAAATGCCCTTTGAAAGTGAATAGATTTACACATGTTTTTACAGAGCATTTTAAAATGGCAACTACTGACTCTAAAAAAAAAGAGAGAGCGTTCAATAAATCATTAAAGCACTACTTCCATAAGCCCAGCCATGACTAATCCTTCAGCTTTCGCATTGGCGGATACATTAAAGACATGGGTTGCCATTGCCAACCATCTAAACATTGCAAACTGTGGCTGCCTTAGGCGAAATGTTGCCCCTTTGAACCAATGCTACAAGGGTTTTCTTTTAACTTCCAGTGTTTTGAAAACATTGTTTTTGTTTTTTCATTCACAGACACATAAGAATGTGCTCACCAGCTTAGCGGGCCTCTCCCACTGAAGAGAAACGTCCGTAGGTGATCTGAGAGAACATTCTAGTTATGCTTCACTGAAAGTGGCAAATGGGGATGTTTTTTAACCACCCACGTGGCTTCTGTGGAAGTCTCATGTGGCCCGATTTTGAACATTTCGGTCTAAATATATCTAACCTCTCCATCCTGCACATCTCCCCATACTATCTGAACGCCTGACAGAAGGAGAAAGGAAGAGATCCTCTTTCATTCCTCTCCTTCTCTCTCCTGAGGGGCAGTGAGTTAATGAATCCCCCTGTTCCCCTAAACATCTTAATTGTTATTGTGGAACATCTGGATTTAAAATTAGGCCTTCAGAGAGTTAGATCTGGGGGTTGTTCTTTGTTCCTGTTTCAGTGCAATAGGCCTTCAATCGAACAGACCCTGGGTGGAATCCTGACTCCACTGAGATCAATGGGAGTCATATAATCATGTGGCTTCCCATGTCTTCGTCTTCATGCATGCAAAGTAACTTTGAAAAACAAATCCCTAAGGCTAAGAAATAACTTAAAAACCGAATACAAATTAAATGGAAAGGAAATAACTGTAAATGACGCATTTCCTCCACAAAGGTCATAACACTATCTGGTGGTTTAATGCATCAGAGTGGATCCTTTGTGTTCTCAGAGGTGGAATCCTGCAGCCTTCATACTTGTTTCATTGAGGGCAAAGCTCTGCTCTCCTCTGTACATTGAAGCTCTCTGTCACAGAGCCCACATTTGAACCTCTGCAAAACTCTGGCTGACATCTCAGGGACTTAGTACAGAGCGTGCAAATAGCCCTGGGCATCCCAGAGCTCAGTTTTGATTGCAGAGCTCCATCTTGCTCTCTGAGGCAGAAGGCAGCTCATCTTGTGGAATTAACTACTAATTTAGTCAAATGTGCACTCACCGCAAATCCCACTCCTGCCTCCCACCCCCAGCTACAGGGTTTCCCTAGGTGCAGGATTAATGAGGTGAGTGGTGGAGGGAAGGGAGTTTGGGTGTGCATCTGCTGCACGGTACACAGCTCAACCCACTGGTGTTTTTGTGTGCGCCAGGGAATAGTGTTGTGGTGGGGCTGGAGGATCTGGCTCTGTGCAGACCATCCCCCAACCCATGGAGAACTCTTATTGAAGTCATGGGGACTACAGTAGGGTGGCTCACAGCTACTCCATGATTAGGAGAGGCAGGATTCCTTTTCTGTTTCCTTTTGCCCATCTCTCCAGTGCCATCCCTTGCTATTCAGGGCACTGGGCTTAGGATTTTCCCTGCGGGCACTAGGCGGAGCTGATTTGTAGGGCAGGAAGAAGGGAGATAAGATGGTGTGGGGCAGTCACTCTTGACCTCTCCTTTTCCATAGCAGCAGGCTAATTAAGGACCTGACCAGACAGATGTTGAACATCTTCAGCGCCCATTGAAGTCAGCCCCTAACATCCTTTTGGGTCTGGGTTCTGAATAACCAACAGCCTGGAAGTTAAAGACTGACATTCTCTCTTTATGGAAACTGCTGCTGTACTCAAGTGAATGTCTTTGGTTCCAATGTTCTCTCAATTTTAATGGCACACAACTCCCAGTCCTACGTTCCTGGACAAGGCCCCTTGAAGTAGCTGCTCAGATGCTGTTAAAGTTGAAATAGATATTCCTGGCTTTTTCTCTGTTTTCTGTGGCTGTTTTATGCCTCTTTTGTGCATGCCAAGGCCCACGTATAGGAGTTGGTGTCAGCGTGGCACTCGCAGAAAGGTTGTTGAGTCAACATTCTCTCTAGATGACTCTCTTTGGTGGGTAATGTTACTTGCCCTTATTAGATCACAAGCTTTTCAAAGGAAGAGGTTTTTATCCTTTGACGTTTTTCCCTCCTGTGAAGCTACCTTTATGAAAACTGATTAAAATAAAAGCTCAATAACAATTAGAGAAGAACCTCTACACAGTGATCAAATGAAGGAGCGGGCTGGGAGGATATTTGCAAAATTTCAGGGATGCAAGTTACAGGGGTGGTTACAAACTAGCAACTTTCCTGATTTTACAAGAATTTGGTTTTTTAAAAATCAAAGTGGGCCAAATTCATCCCAGGTGCAACTCAGGATGGTTTAGACAGACTAAACTAAATCAGAGGTCTTGGGGACAGATTCTGATCTCAGTTACACCAGCATAAACCTTGAGTAACTCATTGACTTGTCACCGAGATCAGAATCTGAACCTTTGAACCCAGTGCTGACATCAGAGGCATGGATGCAACTCCCATGCCATTTAATGTGAGGGCAGATACCGGGTGTATACAGTAGTTTCTTATCTAAAGGAGACTACGAGCCTTATTCTCAGGGTATGTCTACAGTGGAACTGGAAGGTGTAATTTCCAGTCTGAGTAGATCTAATCGCACTATCTCTGACCGAGCCAGCATGCTAAAAATAGAAGTGTAACCGTGGTGGTATGAGCTGCAGGAGTAGCAGCTGTACGATCCCACCTGACACCCAAGGCACGTACCCAGGTGGCTAGCTTATCCCACCACTCTTGCTACCATGGCTATACCACCTTGATCGGTGCTAGCATGGGTAGTCTTCCCAAGCTGGACACCTTCCAGTTCCAGTGGAGACAAACCCTCAGTTTCACTCAGGCTCCTTTACATCACCCTGGCATCTGTGCTGCAGTGGTATTTGGAACTAGTTTATTGAAGTAACAATGAAATGTTGGGTCATGCCTGAGATGCTACATTTTTGATCTTTTCTGAGTCTTCATTATTAACCTCACTCTGACAGCTCATGACGCAGTTTGTTTCTTTCTTCAATCTGAATCCACCAGTCTGACTCTGGATCAATAAACAACCTAAAGAAAGACCCAGATCCTGTCAGTAACAAGAAGCCAGATTACGGTAACACACTCAGAACAGGTAAAAACCTTTAAAATTCTCGTTATGTATACAAAAAAGGATAGTTAACAAAATCATGGAACTCAGAGGTCAGCTGGAGCATCAGCTTAGATCAGCTAGACCAGGGGTGGGCAAACTTTTTGGGCCAAGGGCCACATCTGGGAATAGAAATTGTATGGCGGGCCATGAATACTCACAAAATTGGGGTTGGGGTGCGGGAGAGGGTGAGGGCTCTGGTTGGGGGTGTGGGCTCCGGGGTGTGGCCAGAAATCAGGATTTCAGGGTGTGGGAGGGGCTGCGGTGGGGGAGTGGGATTCAGGGGGGGTGAGGGCTCTGGCAGGGCCGGTGCGGGCCCTGGAGTGGGGCTGGGAATGAGGGGTTTGGGGTACAGGAGGGTGCTCTGGGCTGGGATCAAGGGGTTTGGAGGGTGGGAGAGGGATCAGGGCTGGGGTAGGGAGTTGGGGCGTGGGGAGAGGCTCAGGGTGCAGGCTCCGAGCGGCGCTTACCTCAAGTGGCTTCCGGAAGCAGCAGCATGTCCCTTCTCCAGCTCTGTGTAGGCATAGCCAGGCAGCTCTACGCACTGCCCCATCTGCAGGCACCGCCCCTGCAGCTCCCATTGGAGCGCCGAGGGGGCCACTGGAATGGGGCCATTGGAGCGCGTCAGAGATGGAGAGGGGCCATGCTGCAGCTTCTGGAAGCCATGTAGAGTGGCCCCCAACCCTGCACCCCGCCTGGAGCGCCGGAGCGCGGCAAGCTCCAGACCCTGCTCCCCAGCGGGAGCTCAAGGGCCGACTTAAAACGGATCACGGGTCGGATCCGGTCCACGGGCTGTAGTTTGCCCACCCCTGAGCTAGACCAACATCTTTCCATTTAAGATTGTATTTTATAGTATATTTTCTATTCTACTATCCACTACTCAGACCAGTCAATGTAACAATCCTACCCTTGAACAGCCATGCGAAAACACTGGACACTAACATTTCTGGTCTGGTATTTCCATAAGTACAGTAGAGGTAGCAAAATACTGCTCTTACCCATAGTGCAGGTCAGCCGTTACTCCACTGTGGGTAGGTAACTCAGAACAGGAGAAGAGCTACATAGAATATCCTTATTTGTTTTTTGATTAGGACTGGAAAAACCTCATTTTCATGCAAATCCCTACTGTCTATCAGACATAATCATTGTCACAGAGGTCATTAGAGGCCTACTGTGTAAAATGAAGACTACTAATTAGAGCTGAAGAAATAATTTATAACAAATAATGTATTCAATACATTTACTGTCTTTTTCTCATTGTGGAATCTCCACAAGTAGATTGGAGATTCCTTAGATTTAGTCATTATTTGAAATATTAAAGATCCTCCCCACTTCCCCCCGCACTCTTTGGGTTGAACATGAACAATTGTGATTTTTTACTCATTGCTCTTTGAGCTGGGTGGATTAGTTGTAGTTAGTTGTTGTGGCAGAGGGATGGGTTGGAGAGAGTTAAAAGGCTAATTAATACAGTAGCATAGAGGGTTAAAAAGGCACAGGAAGGAAGTTCGAATGGAGAAAGAAAGTGAATGGGAGAGGGAGGCAGGCTTGTAGTGTTAGAGCTTTGAGAGATCTCTCTCCTCCTTGCCTCAGGAGCTGAAGGCTCCATGTTACTCTTGGGATGAGTAACAAGCCTGTAAAGGTGGTGGGAAAGAACGCTGTAAATAAATCGCACCAGGTGTTGTTCCAGAAGAAGGTCTCTGAGCCATTTGTGGGCTAGGAAATAGGTAGGAGCAAGTCTGCCCTGACCCAGTCATATAAATCACATAACGTTGGTTTTATCTCCTGATTGGAGTGTGTCTGGAATGAATAAACACATGTACAAACTAAAAATGTGGTTTCCATGAATACTCCCTCGTGTAACTTTGGAAGTCAGTACAGCTGGTCAGGAATTTTCTGTCAATGTTTTTTTTGACAAAATGCAGTCTCTGCACAATTGAATTTTTCCATACGAGAATACATCTCCCATGATGCACTGTGGTCTCCATTCTGACCAAGCCATGTGAGGCCTCACTGGAGACATATGACTGTGGGGGCCTCATGGAAAATGTAGTCAGGGAGCCTACTCCAGAGAAGAGAATGGGGATATGAGGCACCTGAACTGCAACTCCAGTGAGACACTTTAGCACCATCGGCAGATGTCGTTTAATATTCAAACTGACTCAAAACAAAACATTGTGATTCGATTCAACAAACAAATGAAATGTTTTGATTCCGAATATCTAAATGCTTCATTTGGATCAAAAGTATCAAAACAAGTGTGTGGAAATATCTGAAGTGACATTTTTTGGAACTTCTTGTTCAGTGAAAACATTTGTTATTTTGACTTTTTGTCCAAATTTGGGATGAAAACCAATTTCAAAATATTGGCATGCCACAGGCTGGAAATTCTGATTTCCCCCACACTCCACTCTAGAAGTCACCTTCCACAAAACCTGGGTGCCAGTTAAGTACAACTGTATGACTTTTCAAAGAAAGGAAACTAGGAGGGAAGTGAGTATGGCCAAAGTGAATTCTTTTCCAAATTCAAGCCAATATTAATGGCAAATCATTTGCAGTATTCAGCCAACTCAATGATGTTTTAGGGTAAAGTCAGGCCCGTCCACGTTGCACTGGAAACACAGACCATTAGAATGCAAATGATCACTTTCACTTTCCAGGAATTGAAACCCAATTAACTATGTGGACAGCAATCATGTGGGTTTTTAAGAGAATTTCCTTGAAAACTGGGGAAAAAAAGGCAAAATGTACCATATTCTTTTGAATTCCATCTGTTTCATATTTACAGAACTGTGTGTTCCGTATGCTACTTGTGCAATTGACTCATTCTCTATTGTGCTTGTGAGGCAGGGAAAGATATCATTTCCAATTTTAAAAAAAGAAGACGAGAGCATGTGAAAGAAAATCAGCAGAAAAAAAATAGAAGAAGCAAATGTTGAATGCATACATTCCTAGCTAAACAACTGCTCAGGGTAAGATTGGCAAGGTTGACAAAGCTGCTGCGTTTGTTGGTATTTTCTATGGGAAATTAATTGCGCTAGTCACTGAACATGGACATCAAGGGAAGTGAGTTCTGTATCACGCACTATTGACCCATGCGTGAACACACAAACACTGACATAATTACCACGTTATTTCTGTCTTGAATGTATTGCTGCCCTTTTCTGACATGAGTGGCTAGTCAAAGTTTGGAGCCCTGGGGATTCTCCAGTTGGGAGTAGAAATTTGGGTTAGTCAGCTATTTTCTTTGATATAATCTTGTTTCTTTACAAGGAACGTACAAAGTCCTGCTTCTCTGAATGCAAGAACAACCAGGAACAAAAGGAGCAGTCTTAGCTTATAGTCACCAATCCTTTTCAGACAACACCAGACCCAAAAGTTCTCTCTCTCTAGGTTTTTCCAGGGTCACATTGTGCTCACAGATTCCTGTTTGGCTTTCTTTTCTCTGCCTCTTTCTTTGTTCCTGTCTATTCTCAGTCTGTGTGTTACACACACACACACACACACACCGCCCAAACTCCTGGACAGGTTCACATACTCCTTTTGTCCTCAGTGGAGCTTATCCTTATGGATGCATCATTTGAAGGGTGCATTCATCAGTCTCAAAGGTTTCACCCAGCTCAGAACAGTATAGATTCATAGCGGTCATATTTTTACACCAACTTTCTTGGGACATTCTTGGAAGCTTGTTTGCTATGGGAGGGAGAGAGGAGCCCCTACTTTTTGCAGCACTTATGAGCCTTGCTCTGGTGGATCTTATTGACTGTACATAGTCATGAACTCGTGGATTTTAATATTCCTCGGGTTACAAGCTTTGCATTTGCAGAGCCTGATTCTCCATTGCTCTGCGCTTTATACCGTTAATTACACCAGTGCAAAGTGGGTGTAAGAACTACCAGATCAGAATGGTAGCATTCCACACCCACTGGGCACTCACTCTACACTGGTGTACATGATAGCACAAGGCACATGGCTATGGAGAATCAGAGTTACAGATTTTATAAGTTCAACAAATGTGTTCTTACTGCGTAGGAGCAGCTATATATACTCACGTATAAGCCAACTCTGCTAATTTATGAGTCAATACTTTAAAAATGAATTTTGACATCAAAATTGGGGGTGGAGGGAGTATTTAATATGCAAGTTACATTTTTAGTCATCATCAATCATCATCACTACCACCACAATGGCAAATCCCCAGGGAATGTAGCCTCCTTGGAGACGGAACACCATCTGGATCATCCTTTAGCTAGGTCCTTGCTATCCTACTTTTTTCACTGGATATCTTTCTCTCTGCCTCTTTCGCCTTCAGACACTGGTAAGTGGAACACAAGCACAGAAATTCTTGACTCCATGTCAGACATTTGAACCCACAATGATTGTGTGGTTTTGTAGCTCATCTCTAATCTACCCCATGTGGGAAACAATACTTTTTAATCTTTCATCAGGGTGCATTGCATGTGATAAGACAATAACAGAGAGGGATGCAAATGCGCCCATTTTGTTTTAAATACATTTTCTCCTCAGAACAAGCATGTTTTTTTATTTACACCTAAGAGCAAAGAACCTCCTCCCCAGTCTACTGAAGTCAATGGAAAGACTCCCATTAAATTTCAGTGGGCTTTGGTTTCATCCGGTGGGGTTGGATTATTCAAGAATGTTGGGCAGATTTTCAAGAGCCAACCCACAACTGGGGCCAGATTTTCAACAAAGCTCAGCACCCAATGTGCTGGCTGAAGTTGTTTGTGCTCAACCCTTCTGGCTGGACAGTTCAATGATGGTTCAGCATTTACATCTATCCAGCCCTTTCCTGCAATCAGGGAAGTTTCACTTTAGCCTAGGAAATACTGGCTATACAGATTTGAATGAAAATTGTCTACTTTTCTATTGGAGGCAGAAGAGACATCACCCCACTTAGATCAAACGCGCACCGCTGGCTGAGGCATGCAAACACATCGCCAGAGAAGGAGCAGAATAGCAGGTTTATCTCTCCAGTAGACTTGTGATTTCTTGTTAAGGGCGCTCTGTTACTGTGATGAAAAGTATTATTACACCACAGCCAGCACACTCTGCTGGCAAGCTTCAGCTGAGAAAAGACCTGCCTTAGACTGCAGGAATGTAGGTAAACTCATTTCTACCACAACCACTCCCAGTCACAGGGGAATTCAGCTGTCATCAAGGGGAAAACATCCTGTCTGATCAGATCCCCCGTCACTGCTAGGATGGGAGGATGTCTGCGAATGATAAAAAAGTTGCAGCAATGGTTCCTTTAACTGGTTATTGGTTAGATGGGTTGGGGTTTATCATTTTGTCCTGGTTTCAAACACCAGAAAAAAGTTAACAAACAAACCAAAATCAAATCATGTCATTCTGGATTGTACAGCCTGGTAATGGATATGCCTGGGTGAAGAGTTACGTTAGCCGGCAAACGTTCACTCACTTGAGTAGTCTCAATGGAGTCATGGGTTGAAATCCTGGCACCACTGAAGTCAATGGGAATTTTGTCTTTGATTTCAATGGGGCCAGATTTCACACACTGTGAGTTCTTTCCAGTGTGTGTAGGGGTTACCCAATCTAGCCCTAAACTCACAGGGTGCATCCTCAGATGCAGATAGGGAGTATTTCAGTATCATACACATCTACCAGCTTTTCCTATCAGAAGTGTGGAGTTCTTCACCCTTCCCTAAGTCACCAGGATCCCCTCTTTTCTCCATTTTATACCTGCATTCTCAAAGTCCCGTGTTATGGTTTCTTGTTGCCCTCTCCTTACCCACATTGTCTTTTTCTGTTTTTGCTGCCCCTCTTGTCCTATCACCTTTGCTTCTTCCTCCACATCATCTCTTTCCTCTTCATCTTCCATCATGTTTATTTCCATCTATTGTTGCTTTCCCGCCTTTCTCATCTATTCCCCCTTTGCAGGCTGGGTATAGAATGAAATTAGAATAGTGAGCAGTGGACAAGTCCTTGGAAGATTCTAAACACAAGCGAGCTGATTGTGAGTGAGATCACACCTGTTAGCATAACTCAACTAACTTCAATGGAGTTACTCCTGGTTATACATTAGGATAGTTAAATCAGATCAGGCTCAGTTATACCAGATTCTGAATTGTCCAGGAGCCAGTTAAGGTTTCTAAAGGGCGAGAGTGCAGATTCTGATCTCAGTTAGAATTCTGTAAATCTGGAATAACTTCAGCAATCTCAATGGGGAATTGGATTTGAATCCCAGGATCTGAACCTGTTTCTCCATGCTTGTTTGGGTTTTGATGCCGCTGCTTTCTCCTGTTTAACCCACCTCTGTTTCTATCGCCATTTTAAATTTCTCAGAGGATTCATGAATCCCTAGCGATTTTCTCCTATTGCTCACAGCAAATCACCTTTGCTTATGCGATTATTGGAATAACCCTGTAATGAAATGAGAGATTGCTGAAAAGGTAATATGGTGATGTCATGCACTGCTGTAATTCACAGAATTTGGTTCTGCAACTCAAAATGGCCTGAACAAATCCATTCTTGCATGGATGATTTCTGTTTTTTTTTTTTTTTTTTTTAATGCTGAACCATATGTTTTGGAATACACAGCTGTCTTTGTTCAGAATAGACCAAAAATAGCTAGATCTTCTTCTACCTAGCTGAGTGTTAAATTATTTACATTTCATAACCCATAAGTAGAAACAATGACTACATTTCCACAGCTTGCTCCTGCTGTCAGATATCCTTTTCTCTTCAGCAAGCTAATTTAGACTTACTTTTCTATGTTCTAGTTTAGCTCCATTTTCAATTATATTATAAAGGCACTCAGCTTTCAGGTCATTATCTCATGGTTTCCATGAGCAGTGACAAAAAATGTCCCCAGTGAAGGCTCTGATAGCCTTCACAGTGCCCCTTTATATGTTTGTACAAGGCTAGCATCATGCAGAAAGGGGAAACCCAAGCAATCATTAATAAGCAAGCAAGGATTTAACAGACGGGAGCAGGTGCCTTTTCCAGCCTGGTCTCAAACACACTGACCCCAGCCTAGTCTACACACTATACAGTGCTCAAATTCACCCCCTTCCTGGAGCCTGACTTTGTTACCATGGGAATTAATAATAAAGTGTTTAATATTTCAACTCAAACCTTCTCCCCAAGCTTGGCAGCTCCTAGGATTCCTCTCTCCAAACTCCAAACTATATCCTCTAACTCTAGGGGGACACTCCCACTTCCCTTATATCCCACTGCAATAAGTCACCAACCTCAGGGAGTCAGCAAAACCCTCTTAATATTCATTCCCCACCAGCATCCACCCCTGTTAACAGGGTCGAGTGTTTCAGACAAATACTGTCAGCCTATTACAGCAGCACATGTGCGTTATCATTATTGCTTATATCATGGTCAGTGTGCTAAATGGTTTCTGTGCATATAAGACAACTCAGCACTCCCTTTTAAAGCTTAACATCTAGGACAAATTTGAGGGCAGGGGTTTAAGGGATATGACATACAAGTTAAACACACAAAGGGACTATTGGCACAAGTTGGGTTAGTTCCGTGAGCTTCTTTTCCTTACGTGTAAACTAATTCCCCATCTGCCCAGCCATTGGTATCACCTGCAGTTCTGGCAGCTACCTCCATCTTTTCTCCCACGGTCTGACTCCACCCCTCAGATCTGGCCAGAACAGAATTTATGTCCTAGGTGGTTTCAGCTGGTTCTCAATGGCTTAGAATCCTCAGGAGCTTCTCAATGTTGCTGTCTGGCTTTGTGAGTAGGGAAGTGTCCCCACAGAGCTCCTGGTCCAATCAAACAGCAATTTCAGCCTCTGCCTTCTCCAGGGCAGTGATTAGAGTATGTTGAAACAAGGGGGCGGATCTCTCTGCACAAGCCAACGTGGATGGGGAGCTGTAAAGGAGCGCTGCTTACCCAAGCCAGGGGGAGCACTCTTCTCCTTTTAGCACTGGAGCCCCCTCTGGACCCCCCTGTTCCAGGGTTCCAAGGCCATGAGGCTGTACTAAATCCTGGAACCAGCTGAAGCACTCTTCCACGCTTAGGACAAAGCTCCTGCTATTCTAGTGATTCCCCAGTGTGATTGATATCCTCCTTTCTCTCTCTCAAGAGGATGGAATAGCTCAGATGGCTGTAGGGAGTCGGGATAGCTTGTATCTTGGAGCTCCCATAACTGGGAAACCAAGAATCTGGCTCACGGAGACCCTGCGAGGCTACCTTCCCTCCTCCGTGGAAGGTGATGATAGAGAAGTGTAGCCTGCTAGGAAGAAGTGATTGGGTGCATCAGAGGGGGCCAATGATGGAATGAATGACCAGGCTTCCTGGAACTTTAAGATAGACAGTCCTGGTGATAACCTTAGGTATCATGTAAATTTAAAAGGAGGATATAGATATAAATATACTAGACATAGGCATTAAGGCACAACAGGTTTCTCTGGACCCTTGAGATGGATTTTAGCTTGCTGTATTCAGACCATGCCTTCAATACAGACTATGATGCTAAACTTAATAAACTGGAAATTATGTCACATCAACTAGCTTGGTTTACTACGAAGGGAAGTTGGGGCCTAAACAAGAAAAGGTGTCAATTAAAGATCAGTGCTTATCAGCCCATTTTGGCCATGTTACAGCCTTCTTTCCATAGGGGTGGCACCCACCCTTCTTCCTTCTTTCATTTGCCAAGTGTATTACTCTGGAAAATGGTGAAGAACCTGCATAAACTCTAGCCACATTTCGTCCTTTCCCAGTTAGCTTCTTGTGTGTATTACTGCTGACACAGTTGTTGTGTAACTGAAAGGCAATGCAATCTAGGAGACAATATGAACACCTTAACCAGGGAACACTTACTGTAAGTCTTTCACTACTCCAGTTCACAGAAACCCATTTTATTCCTCAAGCCCAAGCTGCTACACAGCAGCACTCTCTTCTTGGATACTTACAAGAAGAATATTCCATGTCAGTGGACAAGCCTCCATGTTATCAACTCTCATCATTTTATCATGAGTCTCATGATATTTGATCTTTTTCATAAAGCCCCTGCTCCAGGACTCCAATAATTAAGTGAGAATCTCAGCTTTCATTGAACAATAAAAGGAAGTTTCTAGCCCATGTGGTTGTTGAGAAAAGCGGGAAAAGGTGAATCCTAAAAGCACAAACACCAAAAGGCAGCTTAAAAAGAACTAAAGTGTATTATGTATTCTTAAGGCAACCTCATGATTTTAGGGGGGCTGACTCATTATTTCTGAATGGTTGGGATTGACAATACTTTGGTCTGTAATGAAGGATCCAGTCTTTTTTTTGGCTGTTTAGCCCTGTTTAAACATAAATGCCACAAAGTTTATGAAAGATGCATTCCACTGTGGGCACAATGAAAGAGCTTCGTGTAGGCCATCTCAAGTACCAGTGCTAACTATGGGAATCTTCCTATACTTAGGGTAGAAGAGAAGATACCATGATACCGTAGACAATGCAGAGTGGCAAACGTCAACATTTTTTAATGGTGTCCATTGTATTAGAGTAGATGAACCCTTTTGTAAATCCACTCCAGCTGTAAAGATCTTTGTCTTTAAGTTAACGTGAATATTTATTGGCAATTGCTGGGCCACACGAGTCCTTTGGAGCCACACCAATCTTCAGTATGGTATATACCTATCCATAGAGTCATTCTGGTGCTACTTTTCCAAACTTTCTCTGAGTAGCACTGCAAAAATTCAGAAACCTCATTAAAGTGAATATGGCCGTATCTCCCTGATACGCACAGTACGATGGGTGTTTTGTTAGCCAAGCCATTTTCTCCTACAGCAATGACTCCAAACTCCTTACAATAGTGCTTGGAAATACTGCCTCCAACAAGTGGAATTGCATGTGAAGTGTTCTTTTCTGAAGGTGATTGTTGCAGGAGTGATCAGAGAATGCAACAGGCTCTGGGAACCAAACAACAAATTTAACCAGAAGTTCCATGCATGGGCTGCATGGATCCTTTCAAAAATATACTGTATTTAAAGAGAGTTAGGAGGGTTGTCTCTTTTTCTTAAGCTTAGTAAGAATGGATAGCAAAGCTTATCATTTCTTAACCTCTCTCTACTCCTTTTCCTCATCAAACCACTAAAAGCAACACACATCATGCCATATCTTTCCCCTATGGCATGTTTCCAGCTAGGGTGACCAGACAGCAAATGTGAAAAATTGGGACGGGGTGGGGCGTAAGAGGAGCCTATATAAGAAAAAGTCCCCAAAATTGGCACTGTCCCTATAAAATCGGGACAGCTGGTCACCCTATTTCCAGCAGGCCACATATTTGCTGTGTACACTTTTTGCCTGATCCAAAGCCCATTGATGTTAATGGAAAGACTCCCGTTGAGTTCAGTGTGCTTTGGATCAGGCTGTGTGTGCAACTTTCCACCCAAGCCATTATAGGTTATGAGATTTGAATGAGCATTAACAATTTTATTGGTCCATAATACCAAATGCACAGTAAATATCCTAATAAAAAGTAATTACTCTATTTGTACGGCAGCGGCTTTTTAACCTTAATGTCATAGCCATTTTACATTTTGTGCGTGCTTATGTTTGTTTTTTAAAAGAAATGCACAAACTACCTTCTCCACTTTATGGGCTAAAATACTGTGCAGTTTTATTATACAAAGCCAATTCTGAGTTATAGGAGCACAAATAGGTGACAGGCACCAATAAATATTTGTGAACTATAAACATCCTCATCAAGGATGCATTAGGAATAGCTTTCTATAATAAATGAACATATTCAAAAATTACGCATATAGTGTGAGCACCTAACTCCTTTAGGTACTTTTGAAATCTCACATGCATAAGCTAAGTTTTCTGCCCTGAGTCATAAAGCCCTGTTATAAGTGTTTACAGCAAAAGGCAAAACTCTACTCTGGGCACCCTCAGCTAGAGTTTCTCCTGGAGCAGTAGCTCAGCTACCCTTTGAAACGGAGCAGTGTGATCCTCATTCTGCTTTGCTGGCCAGTGCACAAGGGAATGGGGCCCTACAACCACCCATCCCATTTCCCATAGTGCCTATCACTATCTGAGAACTATTCACTATCTGACTACGCTTCCCAATGAGGTTCCGGCCAGTTTCTACCTAGAGGCCCAAGAGAGAGAACATCCCTTGAATTCTCCCCTTTGGGTACCTGTGAAAGTGCTGGCCTGAATTTGGTCCTAAATTAATGATAGGCCTGAACCAAAACCCAGGGAAGTCTTGGATCTAGATCCAGATCTGAACTTTGTAGTTTCAGCCCACCTCTAGCGTAAATCTAGACAAGGCCAGAGCTCCAGGTGAGCTGGTGTAACTGCTATGAGACACCACAACATGTTGTCCCACCCTGGCTGTATCTTTGATCTACAGAAGTGCTGCAGGAGAGAATGAAGAGGTGGGAAATGGGTGGGAAACAGGACCAACAGGTAGGAGTCAGGAAGTTTTGCTCGCAGGAAGGTGAGATGGAATGGTGGTGGGTACAAGTCACTGTGGCCCAGGAAGTACAGAATCCACCTTTCCCATAATCAGAGCCAACCAATAACATGAAAGGGCCCGTCATTTTGTTGCAGGAGTGAATAGGAAGCAGCCATTAGAAGGACTGGGCAACTCGCCAGTAAGAACTTACTGCATATGACAGTGAGGGCAAGGAAAGGGCAGGAACAGGTTTATTTGGGGAGGTGGGCAGGGCCATCCCTAGGTGGGGTACGGGGCCCGGAACATAGGCGCTGAGTTTCTAATCTGCCAGGGGGTGCTTCCCCGGCTTTGCCCAGGCCCCGCTCCCACTCCACCCCTTCCCCCAAAACCCCACCCCGCCCTGCTTCGTCCCACCCCCACTCCGGCCCCGCCCCGCCTCTTCCTGCCCCACCCCACCTCTTCCCCACCCAATTCTGCCCCTTCCCCCAAGTGCACTGCGCCTTCGCTCCTCTCCCCCCCCCAGTGCCTCCTGATGCTGTGAAACATCTGATCTGCGGCAGGCGGTAGGCACTGAGCGGGAGAGGGAGGCGTTGACTGGTGGGGCCCGTCCGCAGGCAGGAAACACTGGGGGGAGGTTCTGGTAGGGGGGATCCTCCTTGCCCCCCCCTCTGCCTGCCTGCTCACCTACCGCTAGCCTCCCCGTTTGCCCCCTCACCCCACTCGCCTGCCTCCCGCCTCACCTCCTTGCCTGCCTCTTCACAATTTTATCAAAGTGCGGGGCCTCCCAAAGTGCGGGGCCCGGGGTGATTGCCCTGATTTGCCGTACCCAAGCGACGGTTCTGGAGGTGGGGAGCAGGCAGGTTGATTTGGGAGGAGGATTGAAAGCAGCCGAGTGATTCTGGGGGAGTAGACATAAACAGGGCCTGGTCTGTATCCACAGCCAGGTTCACACCTTCTGCTTTTAGGCCCCACAGAGACTCTTTTATTGTGCACAGTCTAGCATAGAGCATGCTGGTGCATGCCTTCCTTCATTGCCTCTGAGGGCTCTGGTACAGCTGGCAGCTCTTTTATCTCCACCTGAGTGGACTCCCTCAAGACCCTCTAAGCTGCCAGTCTTTTACCAGGACCTCCTCAAGACCGGGAAGCTAGTTTCAGCAACCAGGTCTGTAGTGAGCGCCCAGGGGGATGATCTCCTAGCAGAACCCTGACTATACAACTCACACCCGTGTGTGCAGGTGGTGGAGTCTCCCTTGGTGCACTGCAGGACGGTACTGGATTGTGTCACCAGACTCAGAAACCTCCTGGTCTGAGGGACTGGCTGGCTCATGGGTCTGCTCACTCTACATGTCCCCTGTCATGTGCTCCAGAAGGTGAGGGCACCCTCACTTCACTTGCTTATCTCAAGTGAGTCCTGCTCCTTGCCCACCCCTCACTTCTGTCTCTCTGGAGTTCATCAGCCACCCTGGCCACCTTTGGCACACAACTTGAGTAAGTTGAATGCCATGCAGCTGGTCCATCTCCAAACTGTGCCCAAAGGACATCTGTACGTGCTCATGCTTCCACTTCCTCGTGACACAAAATGGCAGGACCTGCTGCCATCAGCAGAGGGTGGGGAGACCTGGTTGGCCAGTCTGTACTCCATTCTGATTCCATGCCCTGCTGGGGATATACTCTATGGAGCCATCAGCACAGGCCTGTGTCTGGTGTGGTTCATGGAATCCCCTGACATTTACCGGTTACACATCTCTGTAGAGTGTATCAGGTTGCAACCCGTTTTTCTGGCTCCTCCAGTCCCTCTTACTGAGGTTCTGGCTGCACTTTTCCCTGAACCTCCTCATGTATGTACATCTCATCCATGACCCCACAAAGTCACAAGTCCCCCTTGTCAACCTCCCCCTGGCACTGGCCGTGATGGCCATCCATCGTACCAGGAGGAGGAAGCTGGATGGGGAGTTGCTCTGTGACTGTGGTGCCTATTTCCAGTCCCTCATTAAATGATGCCTCAGAGCAGAGTTCCTCTGGGAGGTGTCCATTGACTCCTTAGATGCCTTTGAGGACCAGTGGGCGTTGTCGGGGTTCTTTGCTCGGTGCCCCCCTCCGATTCCCTGATTCTTAAATTTTGACCTCACTCCTGTTCCTGTTTTCCTATTTGTTGCCCCAAGAATTCATTGGTGGCCAGGGTTCAGTGGTTCCTGCCCCTCGGTTGAAGGGGGGGACCATCAAGTTCTTGGTAGGCCTCAGCCTGCCCATCCCAGTACCCACAATAAGTACACACCTTCCAACTTCTAAAGCAAATGAGGCGGGGGACCTATAAAGAGCCTAATTCATTACACAACCCTGATTTCTTCCCTGAGCAAAAATTTTTGTTTTTACATGATCAGTTTTTTAATGAAAATCTGAAAAATTCGGCAAAAAACAAAAAAGCAAAAAAATCCCAAACTATTTTCTGACACTTCTGCAAGTGAGCAAGATTTTGAAAACTAAGGCCCTGATTATCCTTTCATACTTGTGCTGTGTAAATCAGGAATAAGAGTTAAACTGATGTTAAGGAAGCAGAACCCTTTATGTTTACAGCTCAGTGCTAGAGAATCAAATGAAGCTCACCAACAAAATGTAAACAACTCCACCTTAAGATAGAAAAGAGAACCTTAAGCTTTCTTCTGGCTTCCTGCCACTGAAAATGCTTCAGGCTGAGCCTTAATCAAAAGGAAGTGTACTCTTTATACCAAGCGGGGGGAAGGGCAGATTAGAAGGGCATTTTTTCATTGGTTTTTACATTTTAAAAGTTTATTTTCCTGGGGTTTTGTTACCTTGACATAATAAATTCCAAATTTATTTTACAAGTCCCCCTCCCTCCACAAAGGTGTTATTCTGAAAGATTCTTCAGATTATCTCAATTTTTCTGATTATCTCCATCCTTCTGGAATCTCCTGAGTGAAATCTGAGCCTCCAGGCATCACCCATCGGCCTAAGAGCTGGAGGGGAGACTATGATATCAACATGCCATTTTGAGAACTAGCAGACAGGGTGTGCTGGTTCAGGGAGCAGCTGCCACCCATCTTGGAAGCAGATCACCTTTTGCAAAGTGTCTCGGGGGAAAGAATGGGGGTACAAACCCAGGATTATCTCCTAAATCTGGATTATTCCCTCTCCAGCGAAACCAGCGGATGAGATTTTTATTTTCCTACTAGCATCTCTTGCTAATCAGACCATTAATATTCTTGCTGATTAACCAGCTAGTTCCCAATCTAATTAAAACTAGGCTTTTTTGAAGAGCCAGAGGTTTCAATCACATTTTATTCTTATCACTCTAGGGCTGGTTGGCCTTAGCCATAAATACCACTGGGAGACCAAAGCAATTAACCCTTTCCCTTGCTAAGGTAGGCTTCAAATATATCATTGTCTATTTTCCCTGATATTTTGCCAGTTCCTGTAATAATGCTTCGTGCATCTCTGGTGCCTCACGTCCAAAGATCTCAAAGCATTTTTCAGTATGTCTAGGATGGCTTTGTTCAATTGAAAACACAATTCAAATAGAAGCAAAAATGGGCAAGTGTGCAGGAACTCCATTAATATGCAAAAGAAGCCTGTAACACAGAGCAAGTTATATAGGGCAAGACCCCAAGCTGAGAGGGACTCAAAGAGGATGGAAGGCAGCTGGATCTCCCTGGCTGGAGATTCCCTTGGTATGGGGGAAGCCTCCAGTTGCACATAGCCAAACCTATGTCTGTGTTACCTTCCTGGCCCAAGTACAGGACATGACAGTGTGGGAGGAATATGGCCAGAATGCTTTTGCACTCCAACAATCCCCAGCTGGTGGACAGCCTCTTAGAGGCCATTACCACCCACTGTATTTTAGAGCAACCCTATGGCTGCTCTAAAGGATGCTGGTGCTCAGGCTATTGCAGAACTGCCCCCAGACCTGAGAGCTACAACATGCTCCTTTGTGGCTCGTGGTCCTTAGTATTTTTCTGTATGCGTGTCAGTAGCCAGTGGTAATAGTATAAGCATACAAAGTCTGCGGGTTAGATTCTGCTCTCAGTTAAATGACTTATGTATTGTTATAATTCCATTTACTTCAATGGAGTTACTCCAGATTTACACCAGTGTAAGAGAGAGAAGGATTATGCCTCTGTGTGTGTGTGTGTGTGTGTGTGTATGTGTGTGTGTGATTGTAGGTAAAGCAGTGGGAGATGGATGGCTTTGAGGTTTGAGGGTGTTTCTTTCAGGAGTTGAAAGCTGAGAGATCCTTTCAGGTCAAAGCGGATTTTAGGGTCTTGGAGGATGGGATACTTCCATAGCCAAACAGGAATTTAGGGTGTTGCAAATAGAAGTCTCTTGCAATGAAGCCTTGTGTTATGGATGTGATAAAAGAGAAGTTTTTACATGACTGTGCTTTATTGTAAATGAATGAGGAGCTTGCTAAGCTTTTGTCACCTAGCTAATCAGTTGTGTTTATCAGAACTTGGAGAAAATTACCTAATATGCACTGATTCTCGCATGCATAGAGAAGTGATATAGTTATAACCGACAAAGCACTATTCTGTTGGGGTAACTGAATCTTGGTTACAACTTTGACTTACATACCACAGAAGAATTTGGGACAGGATTTTTTTTTTTTTTTGGAGTAATGGTCTGGTATGTCCTTACCAGCCTAAAAAAAATTGGCTAAAAATGGCTTCTGAGGTTTGGGTTAATTCCAGAGAATCTAGCAAGAAACATTTGAAATCAAAACAAATGAGTTCATGTTCAAACTTCTCCAAATCTGAGCTGCAGGGTGTTTCCCTTTCCCTGCCCCCATTCAAAACCACGGTGGACTATGTGAGCATTTCTGCAAAGCAACACCACAACAGAGAAGGGATTGGAAAGCACTTTGCAGAGCTTACTAATGGCCAATATTTCATCTAGCAAAGCACAAGCCAATAATTTGCTACTCTGTGTTTCCTAATGATAACAAACGTTGTCTCTTGGGATTTATTTTCTATCCTACCAACCTGATCCTTTTCCATTTCTTGTTTGGGGGCTTAGGCTGTTCCATGCTCACATACATTTGTTTCTGTCACTTAGGAACCAAGTGTTTTGTTCAACATGTTTCGCTTCATCTCTGCTTTATGCTTCCTGTTTGAGAGCCAAGTGTTTTGTTTTGTTTTCACGTCGATAGACTTGTAGCCCCTTCAATTGTGTCTTATCAGCAAGTAAAAGAGAAAGGGCAGAGGAGCTGAGAGGCGTCGTGCACACGCCTGATGCAGAGACAAGGCGGCGAGGATGAGCGTGCTAACCTCAGTCACCTCTGTAAATCCTGAAAACAGACTTCTGTAAATCCCCAGACAAACCTCTTTTGAGAAATGAAAGCAGCCAGACACTTTGCTCACACACAGACCCACCCGCACATGAACACACATGCCATGAGAGCCCCCTCTCTGGGAGATTGCTCTTGGTAGCAAAGCGTTTGCACCTGCTTTAGTGAGATCTGTATTACAGAGGAGGTGTTTTTAAGTGGATCCAGTGGAGCTTAGGGAATTGCACAGTCTGCTGTTTTTATATTAGATATTGCTTTCATCTGGAGTTGTTTTCTATCCATCTTCAGATACACATGTGCAGCTACACATGAACACACGCATGCACACACATGCTTTATAGTCACTGTGATATAAAAAGACCTCCCAGCAATATCTGGGGTACTATTGTTTTCCTTCAAAATGAGAATAGGTGGCTGTACCACTGGGCAACATGGCAACCCCTTGACCTTGTTTGGGGAATTACTTTGGAGTCTATGTTTTCTAGGGTCCAAATTGTCATTTAAATCAGTGGTACAACTGACTTCAGTAGGACTAGGCAGGCCCAGGGCAGTACAGGTCAGATAAAGTAGTCTGCCTGATGTAGGTCAAATCTACTTTGTCCATGTTACATCTGATATACTTTTCTTTCTTTATCCCACCACCTTCCATCCCAACCCCTTGCTTCATCCAAGGCTTGACAAGAATCAAGACTAAAGAGAATCGTATTCCACATGAACAGCTATCAAAGATATAACAAATGGCTAGGCCTTAATCTTAAAGTTAAGGTCACAGTAAAGAAAAACATGTATGCATTTTTGCAGGCACACAAGTTGCATGTGCACCCAGGGAATGGCATGCCATACCATTTCATTATGGCTTGTGCATACTCATGTGGGTGCTAGAGTGCACGCCCGTGCGCGAGCACACACGCACTTTTACACAGACATTTCAAAACGTGGGCCATACTGACTAGCGGAGCCCCCCAATAGCCGTCAGTTAAGTTAGGCACTGACCAGCCTCTTCTGAATGAGAAACATTCTGATCTTCTGGCTGGGAGCACACCTTGCTGTGTCAATTTCGTCTACCCACTTGCTGATATCAACAACCTCCACTGTAAAGGAGACAGTTTAAAAGAGTCGTCTTCGCCAGGCACATTGGTTCTCTGTGCCAGTGGCACTTTCTCAGTTTGAATCGCTGTAATGCCAGCCAAGTAGGGAGGATTGAAAATTATCACAAAAGCACCAGGCCGGGAGTGTCAAACTACTGCCTGGAAAAACACAAAAATGCTGTTTGATTCATTCCTGCTGCTCCTGACATATAAACTAGGTAACTAACCTGACCTGTGACTGCTTCTCCAAGAAACTGGCTGGGACATGACAAATATGCCTTTCAACATACCACAGATGATTACAAAGAGAGCAATGGGAATAGAACAAAGCCTTATGGTTACATTATGAAAAACAAGACTCCACTTAAAAGAGAAAACCTGGCTGATGAGAAATGCTTAGGGGTCCATTCCACTCTTTACTGGGAGCTATCGACATGCATCAGAGAGCAGAAGTTGGCCTCAGATACCTGTGTGCACTTCCTATTAACATAAGCAGGTATTACGCATATACTTATTAGTGGAGACCCCTTTCGGGAGGCTGATTTTTTAAAAAGGCGTGTGAGGGGGTGTTTACCTCACACAAGGTGCGGAAAGCTTAATATGGGCTTTTAACCAGAGGCCAATTAACCAGCCTGGGTGAACTGGGAGGGTGGGCCAGGACTAATTAAAAATAAAGCCCAGCTGGGGAAGAACAGGGCTTTTTCTCCATAAAGAGCTGTATGAGCCCAGTTGCGGAGAGCGAAAATGGAACATGCTCTCTGCCTGGGGAGCAGCCTGAAAAGAAGTCTTAGAGGGAGAAAAGACCAAACAGGCTTCTCCAGGGGTGAGCTGAAGGCCTAAGATGGGGCCTTGCCGAGCTAGAACTTGCCAGAAACCCCAAGCAAGGGGAGGAGTGTGCCTGCTTGTGGACTGGGGAGCTGCGACCAGAAGGTTTAATTTGAATACTTGACTTTTTTTGACTTTGCAGAGTTCAGCCCCTTCCAGGGCTACATAGTACATTTTCAAAGTGGTCTGGCTGGATGGCCAGGACATTCTTATGGCCAGAGTAGGCCAAAGGACAGCTGGGGAAACTGCTTCACATGTTGCTGCAGTACTGTATCCAGCCAGGAGGGGGCGGGTTGGGGCAGCAACTTTGCTCCCGGCAGATTTTGGTTTTGCAAGACATTTTCATCAGTAATTGGCTGACGATGCAGGAAATGCTGTTTCCCTCTGACTCCAGGCTGTAACATGAACTCTAGATTTTGAGGTCTAGATAGCAATGGCGTGAGAGCGCCTGCTGAGACCTGATAAAGTAATGTCAGAGATGAGCCAGCTGGCACCATACTCGTTACTCACACTTACCCTCTGACTGTACACGCAAATTCTGATTGTAGTTTGATGTCAAGCTCATAAGTATCGCTACTGATAACAGTAATTTTCTGGGCATAGATAAAAGCATTCCATTGCTCTTGGTGGGTAGATATATTATTTATTGATGGGCCTCAGAGCAGCCCCTCCCTTTTCGATGTCCCTAATTCACTCACTGAAGCTATTTGATGCATTACTACCTAGTGGAGCCACCGCCCTGACTAATATTTGTCGTCCATGTCAAGGAGGTAAAGTTTACGCTTATGTCCCGTTGTCTAGGCTATAAAGCTTCCTAAGACCAATGCAAGGTGGGTTTAACCTTATGCAGAATTGAATGGGCTCAGTTCTCCACTGTGTCGCGGCATGTGTAGTCAGCTGGGCCTGTGCCAAGTGCGTGTTAAGCCTTATTAGTGAGTTGAACCACACTTCTGAGATGATTCTTCCCTGGGAAAAGTAAGTGCCAGCTGCTGCCGTTACCCTGGCTGGCTATGAGGCCAAGAGTAAACTCCAAAAAGAACCATGGGTAATACAAATCTACACCACACCTATTCTCTAGTTGCCTTGATCAAGCTAATGTAAGTGGACAGGGTGTACTAGAGCAGCTGGGAGGTGTAATGCTGTAATGTGAAGTGCAAAGCTGCTGTACAGGAACCTTTGTCAGTAACATCTCACATTGCCATGGTCCATATCTATATCTGCCCTTGTGCAGATGTCTGCCAGTGACGGGCGTGTCCCCTTTTCGAGCTCCTGTACCTATGTTGCCTTTTGGTACATGATTCTTGCTTGTCGTGTAGTTCATGGAAATGGCAATCCATTTGCCCCTGTGCAACCTGGGGAATCACTCTGTCAGACATGTTTACATGGAAGGAGCCTGCAAAAGCCATTGAGGGCTTGTATTAATGGAAGGATTCGAAAAGGGGAAAGAGGCAAAGCCCTGAGATTAGCAGCTGGTGTGAAGAGGTTCCTCAACATCCTCGCAGTGGATGCCAGGGGTTGGTAAGAATCTTTGCAGGTGAATACATGATTGTGGTTCTAGTGCAGATGCTGGGGGTACTTTACAGTGGCTGTGGCATGGGAATCAGAGATTTCCCAGAGGGGCACTTGCCCTGTGCAGATTTTTTCAGCATTCACTGTAGGAACTGCTTGTGCCTATTCTCACATATGCCCAGCTCATCCTGTTCACCCTGCTTCACTCTATGCACTACCAGGATATTCAAGAAGATCAGTTCAGGGATGACAATCCTCCTGTGAGCTACTGAGGCAGAGACCAGGAAATGAATTGAAGGGACCGTGGGTGTAGCTGCACGGCTCATTCCTTTGACTCTTCCCTGTTACACAAAGCACCCTTTGTGTGCACTTGTGTGTTTCTGGTGTAAAAAGTGCTAGAAAACCAGGAATGTGTATCTTAGTGACACCAGAATTACCCATGAAGCGGCAGCGCTCATTCTGCACATGCAACCCAGAATCAAGGCCGATGTCTTTGCATTGCATTAATTCTTGGAGTTAATTGTGTGCCAGCCAGTTACATTTTAAACCTACAGTTGTATGATTTCTCCATGTGGCTTTGTTTTTAAGGATGACCTAATAGGAAATCAGCACCATCAAATTCTTAGGCGTGAGATGTGCATTAAGCAATTAAACTGAGCAATAAATATAGCACTTGTTTTGACAAAGCCTTCATTTCCTATTCTGTTTTAACAACAAGAATAATCAAACTTCTGTAGAAAACCAGTTTCTGGTTCTACTGGGAAACATGCCAAGTTATTCGCAAGCAGCTTGGATGAATTGCAAACGGCAGGTTTCCTTGCTTTGGGCTGCACACATGCTGGAGGGATCTCTGCAGCCAGCCCTTACCCCCTTTTGCCCACTCCCCAGTCTGATGGGAAAGAACCTTCTGTGGAGTGTTAGCTTCGGCCATATGCAGGGTAAAGTCCCATTAGGTCAGTGCCCTGTGGCACCAGGCTCCAGTATGCTGGTTTCTTTGGGGTGAAGGCAGTGGGTAAGTCCCCTCTGTCCCGTGCTGTGTTGCTGTTTGGGAGAGATGATGTGACTCAGCATTGGCTGAAACATGAAAGCAAAGCAGGTCCAATGAGAACAGATTCATTTTCTTTGCTGATGTTTGGTGAATTTGGCAATTCTGTGCTCATTTGATTTACCGGCCTTGGAGGCAAGCTACGATGCCCATAGAGTAGATCAGAACTGTAGCAATTCCACCATGAAATAAAATTCTGACGCTCTGTTTAATCACAGCATCCAACTGTTTCCTTTTCTAGCCGAAGGGGCTGGCTTTTTGGCTCATTATGTGACTGGAACATGAAGGCTGTGAGGCTGACAAGGAGAGGAAACTCTGTCTCAGCACTTTCCAATACCCAGCCCCCAACTGGCTTCCTCTCCCCCCACCAATCCCCCAGCTTTTGCTGCAGAACACTGTCTGCTGCCTAGCAACTGCACCGTGGGCGATGTCGCAAGGACTCAGACTGTGAAAGGGGAATAAACAACAGTTCCTGGATTTGTCTAGTGTTGCAGCTGTGGGAGGCTCAGTGGCCTACCAGCATCTGTTGGAGATATTTTCAGAAACCAGGCTAATATACAAAAGACTCTGACTGCAACATTAATGATAATCTCTGTGCTTCTGATGGGTTTGAATTTTTCTCTGCATAGCCAGTGCTCAATGCCTGACTAGGTTTCAGAGTGGTAGCCGTGTAAGTCTGTATCAGCAAAAAGAACAGGAGTCTTTGTGCCTGACTAGTAGCTGCAACCTGAGGACCCATGTCTGAAACCTAAATAAAACCTTTGGTGTCCAAAGCAGTTTTGGGAAGAGGAAATATTAACCCAGATCCAGGTATTATTAAAAGTAGGGTTACCATATTTGGAGCCTCCTAAAGGAGGACACTCCACGGGGCCCCG
>NW_020664439.1:39728667-39781848 GCF_002925995.2 Terrapene triunguis
TCCCGGACATGTCCGGCTTTTTGGGACTCAAATCCCCGTCCGGGGGGAAATCCCAAAAAGCCGGACATGTCCGGGAAAATCCGGACGTATGGTAACCCTATTAAAAGTCCCGTATAAAGACAGCTGACATGTCACACAATCTGCATTTCACCGAGCACAAGGGTCTGGACTAGGGTTACCAACTTTGTAATATTTAAAAAACGGACACTCCAGCAGTGCCAGAACCTCCCCTACCCCACCTCTTCCTCCAGAGGCCCCGCCCCTACCCCACCTCTTCCCCAAGGCCCCTCCTCCGTTCGCTCCTCTTCTCCCCTCCCCCATCACTCACTGCTCTTCCCCTCTCCGTCTCCTCCCAACCCACCTGGTTTGGGAGGGAATCGCCTCCAGAGCTAGAACTGGGAGCTGCAGCTGCCTGATGCAGGTAGGAGGTGGCCCTGGCTGAGTAGGGGCTGGCGCAGGTGATGACCAGTGTTCCCTCTAATTTTTCCCATGCATGTGCAGAATGAATTTTGTTATGTGCACCATTATAGAGGTGATGTGTGACACATCATCTCCATATCGGTGCACATAACAAAATTCATGTGGCGGGGTTGGGGCCAAGGAATTCGGAGTGTAGGAGGGGGCTCAGGGCTGCGGCAGAGGGTTGGGGTGTAGGGGGGTGAGGACACCGGCTGGGGGCGTGGATTCTGGGGTGGGCCCGAGGATGAGGGGTTCCGGGCTGGGGCAGAGGGTTGGGTGCGGGAAGGGGTGAGGGCTCCGGCTGGGGGTGCTGGCTGTGGGATGGGGCCGGGGATGAGGAGATTGGGGTGCAGGCTGCTCTGGGGCTACAGCGGGAAGAGAGGACTCCCCCCAGCTCTCTCTCCTGAGCTGGGGGGAAGAGACACCTCTCCCTGCCGTGGCAGTTTTGGGGCTGGGGCGGTGGGATAGGTGCCTCTCCCCTGGCCGTGGCAACTCCAGGCTGGGCTGGGTTGGGGCCGGGGAGGGGCACCTCTCCCCTGGCTGCGGCAGGTCTGTCCGCAGTCTGGGCTGCCAGTGACGGTCTGTGGTTTCGGGCTCCCCGTCTGTCACTGCTGGCCCGGAGGAGCTGCAGCGACTGTGGACTCCTTTCCACCCCTGCCCTGTCACTGGCAGGCAGTCGGTGGCTGAGAGGAGTGAGCGGGTGGAGGGGGTGCGGAGAGAAGCCCTGTGCTGGTGGGCCTAGAGGAGCGCGGGGAGGGGCTGAAGAGGTGAGGAGCCAGCGCTGGCAGCCACTGGGCTGCAGCGCAAGTGAAGTGAAGCGCTAGGCCGGGGCAGCGTGGGCCTGCCGCCATTATAAACCCGGTACTGGCCGGGCCGGGCTGGGTTCGGGCCGGGGGAGGAGCCCCTCTCCCAGCCTCTGCAGGTCCGGGGCTGAGGGAGAGGCCTCTCTCCCCGCCGCAGCCCTGAGCGCCTGTGCGGTGCTTAATAGGCTGCTGCACGGCCATGCAGCTTAGAGGGAACTTAGGTGATGACCCAGTGCCTACCAGCCTCCCCTGCCTGCACCAACAAGACTTTGGGTGTCCAATCAGTAGATCTGACCAGACACGGTCAGGTCCCCTTTTTGACAGGACTTTCCAGTTGAAAACCGAGCACCTGGCCACCCTAGTCTGGCCTTGAAAACTTCAGGAGTAAAAAGGAAAGGTGGAATCTCTCAACTGAGTAAAAAGAACCCACATACTCTGAGTAAACCCACATTGCAGCCGTTCAAAGTGTCAAGGGCCTGGGAGAGTAGAAAATACATTTCTATACAGGATTTACACACCCCTTTCAATCCTCTGGGGGCGGGGGGATTTTCATCATCAAGTAGGGATAGGGACATGTGGCCCTTAGAAACCAAAAACACCCTTTAGCAAATTTCCCCCTACCCTAGGGATTGCCATATTCCCCACCTTTTTTGTTGTGATCTCTAATGCCAGGAGTCAGTGTGGAAAAGTTCTCTCAGCCTCCCCTGTCTGATATCTAAATCACCAGACAGAGGCAAGAAAGGGTGGGTTACGGGGGCAGGCCAGGCTTTCCAAACTAACTGCTGCCAGGGAGAATGTGGCTGAGAGTGACACATGATGCTGGTGGGGGAGAGAGGAGAAATCTACCACTTACTCAGTGCCCTGTGAGTAGGAATTTCAAATGTATTATCAGTCTGGTCTTTGCCATTGCTCTACAAGGCTGGTTGTAGTTAGAATCAATGGCTTGTGAGGTCAGTGTGAATGGGTTAGGGCTGACACCATTGGAACTGTCCCGTTACCTGCAAGTTAAGACTTGAAGGACACAAGAAAAATGTAGGGCAGATGTGATGTCATCAACCTAGATCCTGCACGGTGACGTGGAGATGTTTGTATGATAACATATGTATGTTATGATGTCACACTATTGCATCATGACAGTTTCACGATGTGGAATGCCAGCTTCACTACATTGTGTCTTATTGACTTTGTCCCAGAGGGCTTTGAAAAGTCCTAGATCAGGGGTGGCCAACCTGTGACTCCGGAGCCACATGTGGCTCTTCAGAAGTTAATATGCGGCTCCTTGTATAGGCACCAACTCCGGGGCTGGAGCTACAGGCGCCAACTTTCCAATGTGCCGGGGGGGTGCTCACTGCTCAACCCCTGGCTCTGCCACAGGCCCTGCCCCCACTGCACCCCTTCTTGCCCCCTCCCCTTCTTCTGCAGTACCCTTCTTCCTCCCTCCTCCCTCCCAGAGCCTCCTGCACCCCACAAAACAGCTGATTGGGAGGTGCGAGGAGGAAGGGGGAGGCGCTGATCAGCGGAGCTGCCGGTGGGTGGGAGGCTCTGGGAGCGGAGGGGGGCGGGGAGCTGATGGGGGGCTGCTGACGTATTACTGTGGCTCTTTGGCAATGTCCATTGTTAAATTCTGGCTCCTTCTCAGGCTCAGGTTGGCCACCCCTGTCCTAGATTATATGTGCTGCAGTGTTCTCCAGAGTTGACAGTTCCAGAACTGGGCTTATCCTTTGCAATGTGGACTGGCTGTGCTGTAATTTATCTGATGGCCACTGAATGCAGCATGAAACATGACGTTAAAATTTCCAGTGCTGTACCTGGGATCTAACGTGAGCCTGCCAAGAGCTGAATCTGGTGTCATTTTTTTTTTTGGCCTAGAAATCTTTTATCAAAATGAAACACAAAGGGCCTCATACCTAAATAGCTTGTCCTAAAATGAGCCCCCAATATTTGCCACTGCATCCATGTGTGCGCACAGAATTCCCTGCACTGATACATACAAAACCAACACTGGATACATTTCGTACTGTTCCTATGGAGGTCAGATTTTTAAAGATGTATGTTTCTGTGCACCCAACTTGGCCACATGCAACTCTTGCAGCTGTTTTTGGTGCAGCCACTGTTGCAGAAAAGCAAGTTCATCATTCATGCAAAAACATCTTTTTAGATTGCAAGCTTTTTGGGATGGAAACCGTGACTTTAGTTATGTGGTGTTTATTGCTGAGCAAACTTTCGGTGCCAAATTAATAATAATATACTTAACCAAACTCATCCCTGGTATAAATCATTGAAGAAATGCTCTCATGTAATATCTGTTTTGCAAGCATAGAAAAAAAAAAGTGGGCATGCTGATTGGTTTACACACCAGCACAGATGCCAAATCAACCTTCACATTTTTTATCTTGTTTAGCTTTGGGCACTATGGCTTACTGCTGAGACATGAAAATCATTACAGGTCGCTGAAGGACAATGGAGCTATTTACACCAGGTAAGGATGTGACCCAATGCTTCTAATCTGTTTTTAGAAATACCATTTTTGGAGAATGGTGTTTCTGAGTATGATATAACCTTGCCCAGACACAATCTCTGGCTTGCTCCTACATTCCTAAGCAAGGAATGCAGGATCAGTCCTTTCTTAATACTGCATTGTATTGTAATTCCTTGATTGGCCCTAAGATGGCAGCTCCACACAGATTTATTAGTAAATTGGTTAGGCACAAGCAAAATGACCTACCTGGCAGTGTCCACACCAAGTAATACTCTGAGACAAACCAGTGTGGAATACATCTGAACACTTAACTACATATTTATAATTAAATGAAGGAAATGGAAAAATGCCATCCAGTTTCTAAGGCTACATCTGGTTCTGTTGTAAAGGTCTCTGTCTCATGCATACTGTAAATATCTTAATCCAAATTTTTATTTTGTTCTCATCTCATCTGGGAAGACAAGTGTGTGGCAGAATTCTTTCATGGCACAATTCATCACTGCTCACATTTCATTTTGCAGTTATAGGGTCTTAATATTTCCCAGTTACCTTTCATTTCTTGTGTAGGCTCCATGCTTTCTTCCATGCTGCCCCTCATGCAAGGAACCTTCCAATCCCAGATCCTTCTCTTCTCATTCCAGACTCACTTCTTCAATGAGGCCTGACACAGTAACCCATGCCATTTGTTTGCCTTCTCCACCCTATTTATAGGGGAGTGAAAGAGAGAAGGGAAAATGGATGACTACAGGAAGAAGAAAAGAAGAAAAGAGCCACAGAAAACACTGACACTATGCCCCATATTCTTCATAGAGATATTGTTATGATATGATTATGGCATAACTATGATGTATTTTATGCAAGATAGGTCATGTAAGATATAATTGAAAAGGTTATGATTCATTGAATATGATTATCCTATTTGTATGCATGTATCATTTTGGTATCTGAAGTTAAGAATATTGTCTATGCATCTATTACAAATGTGTTTACACCTGGGGAACACCCACTAGGCAGAATGCAATCAGTCTAGATGGCTGGCTGGGAAGGGCCATTAGGGAGAACAATAAGTCTTAGAAAATGCTAATCTCCTACCCGGGAGGATGCTACAAACAGTCTCCAAGTCATGGTTGCTGTTTCCCTATAGGGGCATGTGACCAAGTCACCTGGTACTGGACTCCATCATAGAATACCAGTGTTTTTCCACTGAAAGGCATGGGAACCAAGCTTGGAGACAAAGGGTTCCCACCATATGCAAAAGCTATTTAAGGCAGGGGAATGACATCAGCGTGGTTCTTCACTGACTCCCCAAACAAAGGAGACTCTTGGAAACACCTGAGGAACAAGGACTGAATTGGGGGGAAAGGGCTGAACCCAGGCTAGAGGGATTTCTAGCCTGTGAAAAGAATATCTGGGGTTTTAAGATGCAAGCAAGTGCAGCTTGCCCTCAAGAATCTCTGCAAACTGCCTGAACCAACAATGAGGGTGAGAATTTGCTACTCATATCCAATTTCTTTAGTATATTAAGCTTAGATTGCATTTTTGTTTTATTTGCTAGGTAATCTGCTTTGATTTGTTTGCTATCCCTAATCATTTAAAACACTGGTCTACAATTTTTGAGGAGTCGTCTGCTTCAGAGATAAAATGTGCTATTTATTATGTATTTTGATGTGCTGAATTCAAATATGACAATTAAAACAACTGATTGGCTACTGTTTCTAAGATATTTAAGTTTTTACATTTTATGTCTATGTATATTGTGTAGATAGTTTTAATCATAAATTGTAAACCTAGGTCTTTTCATGTGTTTATGGTTGCTTACATGATAATATTTCACCTGTCCTGTTTAGGTAACACTTTAAAAATCAGCAAAAGAGTTATATAAATAAAATTTATTATGAAACAAAAGGCAAAAAACTATTATGTACATAGTTTACTCCTATTCAGTGTCTACTCGGCGCTTCTTGGCTTGTCTCTTGTATTCATTAAATGGAGCATCTGTTGTCACTGTCCAGCAATAGTCTGCAAGCATTGATGGGCTCTATTTGCCCTGATAGCGTTTCTCCATTGTTGCAATGTCCTGGTGAAATCGCTCGCCGTGCTCGTCGCTCACTGCTCCGCAGTTCGGTGGAAAAAAATCTAGATGAGAGTGCAAAAAATGTATCTTTAGTGACATGTTGCAACCAAGGCTTTTGTATGCCTTGAGGAGGTTTTCCACCAACAACCTGTAGTTGTCTGCCTTGTTGTTTCCGAGAAAATTTATTGCCACTAACTGGAAGGCTTTCCAGGCCGTCTTTTCCTTGCCACGCAGTGCATGGTCAAATGCATCATCTCGAAGAAGTTCACGAATCTGAGGACCAACAAAGACACCTTCCTTTATCTTAGCTTCACTTAACCTTGGAAATTTTCCATGGAGGTTCTTGAAAGCTGCTTGTGTTTTGTCAATGGCCTTGACAAAGTTCTTCATCAGACCCAGCTTGATGCGTAAGGGTAGTAACAAAATCTTCCTTGATTCAACAAGTGGTGGATGCTGAACACTTTTCCTCCCAGGCTCCAATGACTGTCGGAGTGGCCAATCTTTCTTGATGTAGTGGGAATTTCTTGCACGACTATCCCATTCGCAGAGAAAACAGCAGTACTTTGTGTACCCAGTCTGCAGACCAAGCAAGAGAGCAACAACCTTCAAATCGCCACAAAGCTGCCACTGATGTTGGTCATAGTTTATGCACTTCAAAAGTTGTTTCATGTTGTCATAGGTTTCCTTCATATGGACTGCATGACCAACTGGAATTGATGGCAAAACATTGCCATTATGCAGTAAAACAGCTTTAAGACTCGTCTTCGATGAATCAATGAACAGTCTCCACTCATCTGGATCGTGAACGATGTTGAGGGCTGCCATCACCCCATCGATGTTGTTGCAGGCTACAAGATCACCTTCCATGAAGAAGAATGGGATGAGATCCTTTTGACGGTCACGGAACATGGAAACCCTAACATCACCTGCCAGGAGATTCCACTGCTGTAGTCTGGAGCCCAACAGCTCTGCCTTACTCTTGGGTAGTTCCAAATCCCTGACAAGGTCATTCAGTTCACCTTGTGTTATGAGGTGTGGTTCAGAGGAGGAGGATGGGAGAAAATGTGGGTCCTGTGACATTGATGTTTCAGGACCAGAAGTTTCATCCTCTTCCTCTTCCTCGTCTGACTCAAGTGAGAATGATTCTGGTGCATCAGGAACCGGCAGTCCTTCTCCGTGGGGTACTGGGCGTATAGCTGATGGAATGTTTGGATAATGCACAGTCCACTTTTTCTTCTTTGACACACCTTTCCCAACTGGAGGCACTATGCAGAAGTAACAATTGCTGGTATGATCTGTTGGCTCTCTCCAAATCATTGGCACTGCAAAAGGCATAGATTTCCTTTTCCTGTTCAACCACTGGCGAAGATTTGTTGCACAAGTGTTGCAGCATATGTGTGGGGCCCACCTCTTGTCCTGATCTCCAATTTTGCAGCCAAAATAAAGGTGATAGGCTTTCTTAACCATAGTGGTTATACTGTGCTTTTGTGATGCAAAAGTCACTTCACCACAAACATAGCAGAAGTTATCTGCACTGTTCACACAAGTCCGAGGCATCTCTGCTCACTTTGGCTAAACAGAAATGTGTCCCTTTGCAAAATCAAACACTGACAAATAAGAGAGCATGACACTGTATGATTTCTAGAGCTGATATAGGGCAATTTGTTCAGCAGAGTGATGTAAGCTTCGTTATGATTGCATCATCCATGACTTCTAGGAATAACATGATGCAATTCATATCATCTATGACGCAATACCAGCTTCAGATTGCATCATTCATTGTTTTGCCTAAAAAGCAAGTACTGTCCAAACCCAGTCATAGATTTAGTCATAGATCCAGTCAAAGATGTATTTTAGTCATTTCTGGTTTAAATTGAGATCCCTTCCCTTTATAACTCACTTATCCTCCGCCATTCCCAAGTCAAGGGTCGTATATACTGACCCAATAGCATATTTTGAAAACTAGAGCCAATCAACAATTTTAAGCATCATTTTCGTTCTCAGTGACGCAGAATTAGTAAAGTTTGACTACATTTATTTCAGAAGCATTTTGGCTGTAGAGCAGTGAAATCCATCTTTTGAAGTTAATAAACTTGTTTTTGTTGTGTCTAAAACCAGTGTGTGGAAATCATAACTGGGGGGCAGGAAGCTGTTGCATATTTTCCTCCACATTGAGGGAGGGGGCAAATTTCATGAGTTTACACTGTACAGTCCCCTGTGCAGTGCAAGATGGTATAATTTGGGTTTACACCCCAAAGGGGAGTGCGTGCATTAGGAACTGGGAGGTGCCTTAGCTGAGCCTTCCCATGCAGAGCTGATCTCAGCATCTGTGTGTAGCTGCAACTGGGTGTGTCCTTACCTGTATGTGCTGGAGGGGGCTTGAGAGACTGTCACAGCAGTACAGTGTAAAGGGAGCCCAGGCTGGTGAGTCAGGTGGGCTCAGTAGTACGGTAGTTCCAGGTGGCACCCCAGGGGGAACCTGTCACAAACACATTCTGAGGTACCACTTATTCTAGGTCTACTAGTCTGTCTTGTCTTGTGTTTGCCTTTTAAGCTGTAAATTCCTTGAATTGTATTTGTGTGCTTTAGACAGTGCAGAGACATGTCCAGAGCTTAGCTATAATAATGCTACCAAGCTGTGTCTTATTGAGGTCCTAATTATAATTGCTTTACTCTTAAATTTAGTTTTTTAGCAATAACCAACACGATTTGTGTTTGTATAGCACCTGGCGCATTGGGGCCCTGATCTCAGCTGAGGCCTACACTCATGGAATGCAAATAGTGATAATAATCCTATTGTTATTTTTCTTGCCATTTCTCAGTCTTCTACATTGCATGACAAAGCAACGGGACAGTAACACAGTGTATCAATGGCTCTCATTTATGTTTGATATAGTATCACATCGAGAAAATGTCTCTCTTCAACTTGAGTTTACTACATTATTTTCTGTTTCAGTGCCCTTTAGCAGAGGTGACAGTTCAACCCCAGTCAGGGTGTCTTCCATAACAGTGGAATTGGATATTACATCATAAGAACATAAGAGCAGCCATACCGGTTCAGACCAAAGGTCCATCTAGCCCACTATCCTGTCTTCCAACAGCGGCCAATGCTAGGTGCCCCAGAGAGAATGAACAGAACAGATAATCATCAAATGATCCGTTCCTTGTCTCCCATTTACCAGCTTCTGGCAAACAGAGGTTAGGGACACCATCCCTGCCCATCCTGGCTTATAACCATTGATGGACCTATCCTCCATGAATTTATCTAGTTCTTTCTTGAACCCTGTTATAATCACCTTTCTTTATGACAGAAGTTCTTTGGATTCTCCTCTTTTCCTTAATCATCTCTCTCTCTTTCTCAGAGCTGTATCATCACAATTTCCCTTGCAAGTTGTCATTACCTTTGTAATATGTTGTGGACTCTCTGACATTATTTAATAAATGGTAAATTTCCACTTGTCATTGAGTTCTTCGCTGTTCTCATCAGCATATATTTCCTATGTCTTCCAGCCTTTCTAAATATCTATTTATTTTAACATATTGGTTTCCATGCTTTGGTTTCTCCCTGTGTCAACTGATCTATGCTTTTCTGCAGGCTTCAACATTTCTTCAGAAGTCCCTGACTTCCTGTTCTGGTATGTTTTCAGCTCAATGATAGGCCTTGAATCATAGAATATTAGGGTTGAAAGAGACCTCAGGAGATCAGCTAGTCCAATCCCCTGCTCAAAGCAGGACCAACACCAACTAAACAACTGATAGAATGCAGCTAATTTCTTTTTGCAACTAAACTGTGATGAGATTGGGAATCTAGTAGCTTCTATCAAATTTGTCCTTCTCCCTGATGTTGACCAGATTGATGTAACAATTATAGACAGCTGACATCATTATATAGTAACCGACCAAAGTATTTCAGTCAGTCGAGGTAAAATTTTAACTTTGCAACAATAACTGGTTACCTAACATCACAACCTGGAAGGAGCTTAAACTTGAGGACAGTAATTCCCTTTTGTTTTTGAACCTCGGCATAGTCAATTTTGTTGTTGTGTCTGGATAAACTTCATTGCTAGAGTTCTCTATTAAGTTGAAACAAAATATTTGCAAGAGCTTACAAATTATCTGTGCAGAGCTTAATCGGTCTGTCTACATCCATGTGCTTTAATCTTTAGTAAGCCATGTTGGCCCATCCAGGTTCTTCCATTTCCATCAACAACCTGTGCTCCCAGTGTAATGCTGCACTGTCTCTTGGTATTGAATCTGTGATTACTTTATGATCATCACCACCATATCATGTTTGGAGACTACATTCACAATTATCCACAGTTGACTATAGAACTCTTCATTTTCATCACCTGTCATAGCAGAAGAATAGGTCTAAATAATGGTTGGGCTAGCTGGAGTGTTAATGGAAGGAGGCTTTAGGTAAATCACTGTGGGCCAAATATAACCTGTAAGTAAACACAATTCTGTTAACATCAATTGGCCCTGCATTACACTGTGGATGTAGTAGAATCTTTATTTTGAAAGTATGTCACTGACCGATATATTTTCTCTCTCATCATGCATTATTCCCTATCTTTCAAGGGTGTCAGTCAAGAGAACTTGAGAAAGCTCCTTCTGTTCTGTATAGTTTCTTATACCACACTCATCACCATAGAATCTGAATGCCTTCCACTAAGCAATATGACTATACATCTGCTACGTGTCGTCTGGTCTCTCATCCTCTCGCAGGAGGTGAAGCAATTGTAATGTAGTGTCCATGTATCATCCCTGAATGTCAATATTTGAGAAACGTGTCACTTGAGCTAGAAGCCGCAATATATCCATTCAATTTAATGATGTTCTAACTTCCAATGCACTCTTCAAACAAAGCACGGTTGTTTTCCAGCTAACCGAATGAGAAGTTCATATCTAACCAGCTTATATTGTCTTCTTGAGAGATGGTGGTAAAGGATCTTCTAAGAATAAGATAATTAAGTGGGTTGCTAAGGGGCCTCAAATTTACCATACTTCTTTATTTAAAATATCAAGAATGAGACTGGGCTTATATGCAGAACACTGACACTGCCCTGTGAGGAAAATGGAAATTACGATGAGTTTGTGATGAAACATAAGTTTTTCTTCTTGCTAATCGTTAACCATTCAGTCACATATGAGTATTGCTAATCCTATTTGAGAACAAACAATGAGTTATTGGCTACGAGAGCTGGCTGACTAGAACAAAGAGGGACTGATACATATTTTCACAAATAAATGTGGCGAGTTCACTTTGCTTTTAATTGGGGTGGGGATCATATTAGTTTGTTTACAAGTTGTTCATATGATTGTTGGTTTATTTGTGAAAATGTTTGGAAGTCACAAAAGATTGATGAATGATGACTCATTGTAAAATTTATGCCAGGCCTGTCGTTGGTTATTTTTCTGTTTTAACAGTTCCGATCATCCAATCACAGAACAGAAGAACACACATCTGATTTAGGTGATCAGTCAGATGCCAGGAATAAGTAACAATGAATTGTTTGCAAAACACCATAGGGTGACATTTACACAAATACTAATAATTACCCTAGTGCCTAGGAGCCCTAGTTGTGCTTGGTGCTGTAGAATAAAAAGATGGTAAATTCCCCAAGGAACTTACAGTCTAAGACAAGAGCCAACAGATGGATACAGATAGGCAAGAGAGTATAATTAAACAATGAGACAATATAGGTCAGCATGATAGGCAGTGATCTGAGCAGACCAGCAGCCTTAATTTGTTTGCATAAAACTATTCGATGAATATTAATAATAAAAAACAAGCATCATTGCAGAAATCAGGATTTATTTGCAAATGATCCATGATCAGAAAAAAGGCCAAATGTGGTCCTATAAATCAAACAGATGATAAAAAAAACTGGTGAGGTTGCAGATAATTATAGAACAGTTGGGCTGCATTGCAGAAAAGACAACAGCCAGGTTTCATGGTGTCTGGCAACATTGCACCTCGAGGGCAGGTCTGACTGAACAACCTTTACATAAAAATCTAACTTTGCCTGTTCCTCTTGCACTTGTCCCTTCTGCTTTTGTTATGTCACAGGTCATTAACAAACAGAAGGAGACCAGCTTCCTTTACCCTTAACTCACTTTGGAGTCTGAAAGCTAAACAAAGTTTCCCTGGCATTTATTTCATTCTAGGGAAGACACCTTTCTCAGCTTTAATTAAAAATCTCTGCTCCCAACCAAACACACACATTTCCTGCATGTGTATTAAATAGATTAATTTCCCCTCTGCTTACAGTGCCTTGTAACCAGTTCTATTTATTATGGCATCACTGTTATTACTCTGATGATATAGTGCACTTGAGGGCTTCAATAAACAAGGAAAGGGTACTTTTCTGGCTGCTTGGGGCTTTGTGTGTGTGTGTTGATAGATATGGTTCCTTTCTTACTTTTAAATAAGGAAGGAGGTTCTTGAGGGCATCCCAGAACATTAATTAAAAATACTTTCTCTAGACATTCATTCTAACAGTCCTGGGAATGTTAGGAGTCTGATGAACTTGTCAGGCTTGGCTAGTTTTCCAGTTGGCTTCCTTTGTCTCATCTGAGTGCAGGTATCCCACAGCTTGCAAATCCTGCTTTTGATTTACAAGGGCTTAAGGTCCCTGATTAAAAAATCAACATTTTTGAAGCAATGCCAACATTTCTTTCTGGTGAATTTTCTTTCTTAGTCACCTATTAGGTATTGTAAACTGCTAGCAAACCCCCTGCTGTTTTTCAGTACTGCTTCATGGTCAAATCTCTTCAACCTGTTTTGTGTTGTAACTCTTTGGATTTCTTTCAAATGGGTAACTTTATCCTTTGTGCAGTTTAGAATTTAGGGACAATTTAAAAAATAGCCACCGAAGAGCATGCACAGACAGGCATGGTTGCTGGTGCACACTCTAAGCATGCATGGAGTTGGGTTTGCAGATTGAGTGCTTGACCTTACAATTTCCATTACATGGAAAAGTGCACTTAGATACTTAAGCCGTGCACAAACAGTTTTATAATTTGGCCCTTAAAGATTTAGGTTATTGAATAATCAACAGTGTCTGCCTTTAAAAAAGTGCTATTCTCCCCATCCTCCACAAGACCGCTTGAGTACTTTCATTCCAAGGAATCAGGAAATAAAGTACAGTTCTATGGTGTGCCTTGATTTTCTTTAGAAACAAACTGAATCTTATAAAGCCTTTTGTGATACTGCCTTTCAACCTATTTCCCTCCTGTCTGTCATATTGTCCGGAAATTCTCACTATTGTCGCAGATGAGATGAACTGATTCCAGTGACTAATTTGGATAGCTTCATGGAAAAGACAGCTACTGTGCTCCAGGCAATAAGTGTAGCACCATTTTTATGCTGTACAGAATACTGGAGACAGATCTGGAATCCTCAGTGATGCTGATTTGATTAGATCATTCTGCATGTAATGCTATTCACACATGTCCCAGAATGGCATCTGAGCATGAAGACTTGTTCTAGAAAATGGCCTGGACAGGTAAGGGGTAGTGTTCTGCCATTCCTCTTTCCTTTAGTAAATATGCTCTTTGATCCCATGGTTCAAGAAGAGAGAAGATCTCCAACTCCATGGAAGAGTGCAAACAGCTTCCACCATGGGTATCATGGTGTCCCTAGACTCTGTTTGTCAGAGGGTGGAGATGGATGGCAGGAGAGAGATCACTTGATCATTACCTGTTAGGTTCACTCCCTCTGGGGCACCTGGCATTGGCCACTGTTGGTAGACAGGATACTGGGCTAGATGGACCTTTGGTCTGACCCAGTACGGCCGTTCTTATGTTCTTATCATTGAGAAAGTCACCCTGTAAAATGAGGTCACTTTTGCTATGTGTATGTATGTGATAGGACAAAGGAAAGGATGCCTAGAGTTCTAATACCTTTGTCATGGGCTTTATTGTAGCATCTGACTGAAGTGAATCTATAGAATGTCCTCTCTCCTTCAAGGGCCAAAAACAATAGTGTTTCCCTAATCAAACCCTGGAAGTGTGCCCACTTCAGCCAGATGCATGAGGGACGGAAGGAAAAGGAATCAATCAGTCTACTTGCTTCCCCTTTTGGCTCGCTGCTTCCTAGAACACCTTCCCCCTTGAATCTCACTGCCAGTTTCCCCTCAAGTGCCAAAGCGCAGCCCTTTAATTGTGAGTGGAGTGGACTTAATTCCACTACCAGAATCCCTTCCTAAAGCCAGAAAGGAGGGAGGGTTGGCATCTTCCTTCCCAACATCTGACTGGAGCTTGTACATTCATCACATTAACCTCCATGGAAAATGGAGTGGCCTGCATTGCACCACTTACCTGGTGCTATACAATGTGTTCAAGGCAGAGCTGAAGCCTAATGGGGAAGGGGATGAGGAATGCATTATCCCAGCATCACTATATAGGCTTTGTGTGGCTGGAGCTTTCTGCTGAATTATCCAGCACAAGACAAGGTGCCCTATTTTTTAATCCATGTTGCTTTTGTGATCTAAGGATGCATTCCCTAGTGCAAAGCCTGCTTTTCAGATTAGCAAACTAGCTCAGGCTTTCAGTTGATTTATGGCTTATTTTTCCAGGGTGACTAACTTAAAAAAATCCAGACAACAAAAATAACCATATTCTAGGACCTTTCCAATAATTTCAGATCAGAGCCAAGGAAGGGCCACCTCTCCTATGTAAGAACAACAGGCGGCAACTGTGAGAGGAGGTTTTTTGGTTGGTTTTTTTTTTTGATCTACTGTATGTAGGTACTTATATGGTCCCCATCATTATAGTATCTGAGCCTCTCACAGCCATCAGTCAGTTTATCCTCACAACACCCCTGGGAGAGAGGGAAGTAGTAGCTCCATTTCACAGATGGGGAACTGAGGCACAGAAAGATGTAGAGCTCAGCCCTACAACGTACTGAGCACTCTGGCCTGGAGCCAGTAAACCACTTAAGCACCTTGCAAAATCAGCCACTAAGTGGCCATGGTCACATGGGAATCCTGTTGCAGAATCATGAGGTGAACCCCTGGCTCCCAGTCTAGTGCCTTAACCATAAAACCATCCTTTCTCCGAAAGATATCACTTACAGAGCTCCTCCGTGACTGGAGCTGCAAGGAACCATTCCAAAAGCAGGGTCTGGTGTCAGGGTTGTGTGGCCTAGGTGGTTGAAGGCCTGCCCTTCAAAGTGTCGACTGCCTTCTGGAGGCTGCCCAGCACCCTCAACCTCCACCAACTTCAGTGGGAGTTGGGGATGCTCAGTGCCTAGCAGGATCAGACATTTAGGCTAGCTGATGTCTGTATGAAAGGCAGTGCAGGGGGTCATAAGCATCTGGTATACTGGCTCGTGTTAATGCTGTTTTTGCAAACATGTTGGGCTTGATTCTGATCTTCCATCTTTACACTGGTGTCACTCCATGGCCCCGATCCTCTGCTTCGCTAAGAGGCTTTTATAGTGTTTAGGGAGTGGAAAGGGGACATAGAGGCAGCAGCTCTCTTCTGAGGAACACTCTGAGCATAAAGGGGCTCCCCAACAGGTAACAGAATGGCTCTAGCCTGGCCCCCATCATAGCCCCCATTGTAAGTAGGCTCTGAGAGGGGGCAGGTGGGGAAGTAAGGGAATAGGGCAAAGCACCTCCATAATCCAGCAACTCCTGGCTGCCCATGGCCCTAGAAGCAGCTCTAACATATGCCAGGGGCCAGGCAGGCCCCCTGCCATGCCCAGAACATCAGAGGAGCTTGGTGTCACCTTTTCACACCCTGCTCCATACCTGTGTTGAGTGCATCTCAGGTGGACAGGAGAATTGGGCCCATAGGCGCCGACTTACTCAGATCCTGGGAGATGCTTGACCTCTGCTCTACCCCAGGCGCTGCTCCCACTCCACCACTTCCCCCTAAGCCCCCACCCCACCCCGCCTCTTCCTGCTCCCACTCCACCCCCGTTCCCCCTCTTCCCACCCCTCTCCCACCTCTTCCTGCCTCCACTCCTCCCTACATGCTGCTGAACAGCTGATCGCAGCAGGCGGGAGGCCCTGGGAGGGAGAGGGAGGAGCTAATCAGCCGGGCCATTGGTGGGCGGTGCTGATCCGTGGGGCTGCCGGTGGGTGCTGAGCACCCACTATTTTTTTTCCGTGGGTGCTTGAGCCCCAGAGCACCCACAGAGTCGGTGCCTACAATTGGGCCCATTGCCTTCAACAGTGTTCCACCACTGCAAATGAGAGCAGAATCGGGCCGGCTGTGCTCCTATTTGTTGAGAAAACAGGGGCGGAGTCTGAATCTGGACATGTGTCTTTTAAAAAACTAGTTTCCTTTGGGTAACCATGACAACACATAGTCCTGCTTTTTTGTGGACTATTAGCCCCCTATTATTTAATCACTAGAGCCAGAGATAGGGCCCACTATCTTAAAGGCTCATTAATAGATTACCTGCTCTTGGAGTGAATGAATCTATTCCTTCAATAAGCAGTAAAACAGCAGAAATGAGAACAAAATAATATTATCCTTTCACATGGCTCTTAGCTTTCTAAACTGGTCCTATAACACTTTCAAAGGAGCAGGAGTATGATTTGGCTCTAAGTCTGTCTTATGTAACATCCAATTTATTTGTTTCCCCCTATTTTAAAGGTTTATTAAAAAGGAAGGAGAAAAACTTCTGTAGAAATTTAGAGGGTGAGAAAATATAAAGACGGTTCTGAGTCCCTTTGAGCTATTCATGGAGAATTGCATAACAACTGTCATGGGGTTGCTAGGTTTTACCACGTCCCTGCACTGTGTTAAATATTAACAGTACTCGTACTTTCAGTGGTATTGTTCAAGAGCCTGGATACTGCTCAGCCAATCACAGCCAGGTGGGTTTCCATGGAAGCAATATCACTGATTCATTTCATTCACAATGAAATCCACGCAGCGCTTGGCTAAATTGATCTATAAAAATGAACCATGTAAAACTGAAGCAAAACATTTCTTGACGTTTATTCTATGCTGTCTGTGCGTGTCTGTTTTTTTTCCTTAAAAGTAACCTTTCCAAATTCATACATATTTTGCCTTCCGTGGCAGCTGTGCAAAACCACGTCGTGCTTTTTAACCCTGGTGTCACCAGCTTTGAATAGATGTCTGTAAGACTGAATTAATTCTGCAAAATGTTATTTCCTAAACTGAGTGTATCCCTTCCTTTCCTTGTCTCAATAGTGCATTTCCCATTGTAACCTTTCAGCTTCAAACTTGAAGTTCCTTATTGCAGCTTGATGGGGTCAATTTTTATCATGTGGAGCAGTATTTCTCAAACTACTGTACTGGTGACCCCTTTCACATAGCAAGCCTCTGAGTGCAACCCCCCCTTATATATATTTAATTTAATTATGTTTATATATTTAACACCATTATAAATGCTGCAAGCAAAGCGGGGTTTGGGGTGGAGGCTGAGAGCTCGCGACCCCCCATGTAATAACATTGCGACCCCCTGAGGGGTCCCGACCCCCAGTTTGAGAACCCCTGATGTGGAGTCATAAGACCCGTTTATATCAGCCTTGGATGCAGGCGTATTTCCTTTGCTGCTGCTGTTGTTGTTGTTGTTTTGATGATGGCAGCACTAGATTCCAGAGATCGGGCATATTCGATTTGCATGTGCTCAATCACGCTTTTGTCATGTCTCTAATTAAGCTAAGTAGGGTATTTGATTCAAGTACTAATTTGAAATGACCACTCTAAAATACATAGGATATTTATGGCTCTGTGGCATTTGCATAGTCAGGCTTCAGCGCCTTATTGATGGGCTTGTGTGGGTAATAAAATGACTGCTGCCATCATCTACCCCCTTTTAATCTATGTCACTAAAATGTCATTAGCCAGAAATACCATATCTAAGGAGATGGAGTTTCTGGGAATGGGAATAAGCATACAGTGGATATGGTGCCATCCTTTAAGTAATGGCAAAAGTAGAAAGGGAGTATCCTCTAGTGCAGTGGTCCTCAACCTTTTTCGTCTGGCGGGCGCCAGACGACGAGCCACGGAGGACCGTGGCGGCGGACGAGCAGCCGCCGAAATGCCGCCGACAAGCGGCAACGTCAATAGGCGTCGCCGCCGAAAAGCCGCCGAGAAGCAGCGTCATCCAGAGGCGTCGCCGCCGATTTTCGGCGGCATTTCGGCGGCGATGCCTCTGGATGACGCTGCTTCTCGGTGGCATTTCGGCGGATGCTCATCTGCCGGTCAGAACGTGGGCGCACTTACACGCCCCGGCGGGTGCCATGGCACCCGTGGGCACCGCGTTGGGGACCCCTGCTCTAGTGGTTAAAGCAAGGGGTTGGGAATCAGGGCGACCAAGATCCAGTCCTGTGTGCCCTTGTAAAATAATTAAAATATTACTACACATTAACATACTGTAAAGCCTTTCATACCAAGAGATCCCAAAGTGCTTTGCAACTCTTTACATACCACTGGAATGGACTGGGGAAACTAACAAGCACACAGCACAAGAATGCAGAGAAGGGATATTTTGCCCAGGGACACCAGGCCAAACTACTCTTTCAAAAATAACAATGGTCTCTATGATGCCCAGGTGGAGCAGAGATGACCTTAATTTTTCACACACAATTAATTGCAAGGCCTCAGGAGGTTGTAGAACCGCAATAAGCGGGATAGGATTTGAACCTCTGATTCCAAGGAGCGGAAGCATTTCAAAGGTGAAGCTGAGACCATTCAGTCAGCTTTTTTTGCCAGTTTCCTCTCATAACAGCATTGTGAGCCTTAACTATTTAGGGGAAAGTCTAGCTTTACCAGTGTGAGGTGTGCTGGGGCCGGGAGGAACGTGGTGGTAACACTGAGCATAGGGTCCCTGTGCCATCCTGTCTGAGCACGCAAAAAGGCCCAGGGACACAGCATTACCTACCACTCCTAACAGCTATTATAAGCTGCAGCAAGGTGTGCCTAGGTTCCCATTGCTTATTGCAAACCGCAGGAAGCTAGGGTGTGGGCCACAGCCCAGCCTAGATGACTGGGGTACATGGAATGCCATAGTCACATTTCCCAGTTCCTCCTCCTCATGCACATGAGGCTCAGGGCCAGGACCAGCTTTAGGAAGTGCGGGGCCCGATTCGAACAGTTTCGACGGGGCCCCGGCAGGGATGACTAAAAAAAAAAACACATAAAAAAAACACGTGGGGCTTGTACTCACCGGGCCGCACTCCTAGTCTTTGGCGGCGGGTCCTTCACTCGCTCCGGGTCTTCGGCGGCACTGAAGGACCCGCCGCCAAAGTGCCGCCAAAGACCCAGAGCGAGTGAAGGACCCATCGCCAAAGATCTGGAGCGCCGCCGGGTGAGTAAAAATTAAAAAGGTGCCTCTAGCCAGGGAAGGGATTCTCTGGCACTTGCCCCCCACTCTGGGCATCCCTGCCACTGGGCGCGGGGCCCTCTTAGGCGCGGGGCCCGATTCGGGGGAATTGGTGGAATTGGCCTAAAGCCGGCCCTGCTGGGCCTAGGCTTCAAGCATAAAAAGAGAGAATGAACCAAGGCAGTGCAACATTCAGGCTTTATTCCTTCCTCCACATATACTGTCCTCTATCATCATGCATATCCTGAAAGCAGAGCTCTCTCAGTTCTGAAGCATTCCCCTATACTAGGTACTATCATGCTCTAGCACCCCTTATTCAGAAGCTATCTATTGTTACAGGCTGAGATGCTGCAGCAGCGGGATTTATCCTCCCTCCCTTTTTCTTGAATGTTTAAAGAAAGAGGGTGACGTCAGCTGTCATTTTCTGCAAGTGACCAGGGTGCTATGGTGACTAAGCATTGGTGTTGCGATCTCCCCAGGGAGGGACAATCCATTTCCCAAAGAGTCCAGCTATCACCTTACTTGGAGAGGCAAATGTTTCTAGTAATGAAAAAGGATTTGCCTCCGAGTTATTGGGATGAGGTGAGGGCCAGATTCCCCAGAGGTTAGCTGGTTAATGATTTGATTTAGACTCTGAGAAATGTGCACTGTGTGATGCAACGATTTTGCAGTCACAGTTCAGATAACACCAGCGCTTCTGTCTCCTTTCCTCTGTGCCTGCTGGTGTGATACTGCTGCTTTCCTCACTCCCCTACACCAGCGAGGCTGCCTAATTGACGTTTCCTGTCCTGCAGCATCTGTAACAGAGATCTCAACGTCTTCTAATGCAGCAAATGCAGCATGGCAACTCAGTTAAGCAGCCTAGGGCCTTGTCTGTAGCGGGCAGAAAGCCCCATGTTAGACAACATACTAACTGTGATTTTGCCCTTAGGATGCACAAGGACATTCATGTTTAAACATGTAGGCTGGCTGCAGTTATGAATGTGTCTTTTGGGCCCGACTGTGGTCAGTGACTAGCTAACACATGTTTATACACGATTGTCCTTGTACATGCTTTGAGCAGGGGGTTGGACTAGATGATCTCCTGAGTCTCTTCCACCCCTGATATTCTATGATTCTATGCTAAGGGAAAAGCCATTTCTGACATCACGTTAGGAGGAGTCCAGGCTTGCACCTTTGGGAGGCCATGGCCAGTTGCTCTTTTTCATGTTTAATGGCAAAGGCCTGTTCCTGCAAAGTGAGGAGACCCCTCACCTTGTGCTCAGTGAGAGATCTGGGCCTCCACAGGGGAAGCTCAGCGGGACAAAGGACCGGGCCCAAAGTTACGTGGGGACATCCTATTTCCTGGGCAAAGCCCTTGAAAACAAGCACATTATCATGCTGTTTTGTCCCCATATATTCTCAGTCCTTCCAGATTTAACCTGGCATTTGCTGTGGCTGAACATGGGGTTTATATTTGAGACAAGAAGCAGCAAAATACAAGGTATCAGGTCAAATTCCACTCCTGGCGGAGTCAATAGAGTCCCTCTGGATTTACACCAGTGTGCCTGAGAGCAGAATCTGGCCCATTTCCGTTAGATTACACCCCATTTAGGAGCTCACCCTCTAGGAGGTCAAGAATCATTATCCAGGCATACACAGAGTTTATAACTCTTCATCACACAATACATTTTTGTGAGGTGTTGATGAATTCTTTTCAAGCTTGGGCTTTAACAGACACTGTGTCCTTTTCTACAGAACCTTGGGGATAATAATAGCTGCCCAGGGAGGGAAGGATGGCGAGGCAGGCTGGCTGCCTGCCCGGCAGATAAGAAGCCTTGTCTGTCCCACTGTAAATATCTAACCCAACTTAGACAGCCTTTTATATGCTGCTCTGTGCAGAGTCAGCATGCATGGAATGAATGCAATACATGTGAAAAGCCCAGGAAGGATAGAGGGGGGTAAGCAAAGGCGAGGCTGCTGAAGATGAAGATCTAGCTCTCAGTACAGGAGGCTGTAAAAATCTGAAAACAAATTAATATCTCCTTCACTCCATTTCTCTAAGAGGCAGCATCGTCACCTCACCTGCATCCTCCCTTGTGCAACCTGCCGCAGCACAATACAGTCGCTTTTGGAGAAGGGGCTGGCTCTGTCTCTTTCCTTTTAATCACAGCGTCTCCCTGCGGCTTCTGAGCTGCATGGGAGCGGAGTAGACATCTTGTATTTGTACGGGTGAATTCAGAACCGTTTAGGAAGATCATCGCCCTTTGATGGCTTCTGCATTGCACGGTCTTTCCTGGACTGAGCACAGTGCTCAATGCCGCTGTTTGAAATAGCGGGGTTTATCTTTCACGTGGGTGAAAGTTGAGGCTGAAAGGTAATTATAAAATGGCTATGTAAGATCTGGAGCATTACCCCAGTGCTTCTGACAAGAACATGTGATTCGCCATTATTGTTATTAATTATATTCAAGTAAAGCCTGAAGGACCCAACCAAGATTGAGGCCCAGTTGCATTAGGTCGGGGTAGGCAACCTATGGCACGCGTGCTGAAGGCGGCACGCGAACTGATTTTCAGTGGCACTCCACTGCCCGGGTCCTCGCCACCGGTCCGGGGGGCTCTGTATTTTAATTTAATTTTAAATGAAGCTTCTTTAACATTTTAAAAACCTTATTTACTTTACATACAACAATAGTTTAGTTATATATTATAGACTTATAGAAAGAGACCTTCTAAAAACATTAAAATGTATTACTGGCATTAAAATGTATTACTGAAACCTTAAATCAGAGTGAATAAATGACGACTTGGCACACCACCTCTGAAAGGTTGCCGACCCCTGCGTTAGGTACTGTTTAGACACATAGTAAGAAGCAGTTCTTGCCTTGAAGAGCTTTCGGTCTAGACAAAACAGACAAAGGAAGTATTCCTATTGCCCAAGGTCACCCGCTAGTCTGTAGATCAGGGATCAGCAACCTTCGGCACGCGGCTCGCCAGTGTAAGCACCCTGGCGGGCCGGGCCGGTTTGTTTACCTGCCGTATCCACAGGTTCGGCCGATCGTGGCTCCCACTGGCCACGGTTTGCTGCTCCAGGCCAACGGGGGCGGTGGGAAGCGGCGGCCAGCACATCCCTCAGCCCACACCGCTTCCTGCCGCCCCCATTGGCCTGTGGGAGCCACGATTGGCTGAACCTTCGGACGCAGCAGGTAAACAAACCGGCCCGGCCCACCAGGGTGCTTATCCTGGTGAGCCGCATGCAAAGGTTGCCGATCCCTGCTGTAGATCAACCAAGAATGGAATCTAGAATATCTGAGCAGACTCCTGCACCAGGGGGATGGGGTAACACGGGGGGCCAGCTGGGGCCACCCCTCTCCCCAGTACCCAAAACTGTGCAGAGGAGACCCCCCTCCACCTCACTTTGTGGGCACTAGGACCCAGGTGGTTCCTCCGTCCCCTACCCCCAGTCCCAGGAGTTCCAGGAGTAGTAGCTAGCACAGGTGAGGAGCATTGTCACCGGGAGGCATGGAGAACAGCAGGGAACATGGAGGCAATGCTGAGGCAATAAGGCCTTCCACATAGATAGCTCTGGGCCTCCAGCAGCACCCTGGGTATCCACAAAGATTTCAGGTGATTCCCTTGGCTTGAAAATGCACCCCACTCATTCAAAAGGTGAGCAACTCTTGCCTTCTCCCCTCTCAGCCCCTGGTGAAAGCATTTGGGGAATACCCCGTGTGGCAGTTTTCCTCTGCCTTCCATGGGCTTCCATGCAGGAGGGGGCAATCTACCCCAGTGTTATTACAGTCACACTTAGTATCCCACCAGTGCCACAAAGAGATGCTGTGGTGTATAAGGAGAGCCTATCCCTGTTTTTGATGCTATCCTCTTTATATGCAGCCCACGATGACAATATGGGTTTTTCAGTTTGCTTTTTGTATTGTATTGAAAGCTCTGTTATAATTTACTGTCCATTTTCATCCTAGGTCTTCCTCGCTAATACTGTTGTCAAGGGGTTGTATTTTTCCAGACAGGACATTGTCAGTTCCATGGTCAATGACAAACTGAAATGCTGCTTTGATCACATTTATCCCTCCAGCCATTTCTCTTGTTCAGTCTTTCTTGAGTTACAGCCTTCCCCAACATCCAGCATGCAGGCGCCAGCCAGGTAAAGTGGCAGCTCAAATTGATGATCGTGACCTGTTCTGCCCTGTTCTCAGGATATAAATGATGTTGTTCAGGTGTTTAATGATACCTTAATAAAGATCCCAGATATAGCTGCTTCTCCTTTAACCTTATTATTCTTTCGTTCAGGCTACTCACCGCATTAGAATGTTGAATTAAGGGCTATGAAAATGGAGGGAATTTCCTAGAGAAGGAAAAAACCTAGGGCAGTTTTGGATTTGCAAAGCTTAAACCAAAACCCAGGTTCATCTGGATGCAGTTTCCAGTGTGCCCAAACCCCCGAAGTGAGTTTGGTATAAACTAAAAATAAATCTAAGCTGGTCCGTATCCCAAAGTTCATTTGGCTTAGGTATGGACCTATCACTGAGTATAAATGGCCCATGTCTTGAGTCATATTGGTGAACTTCCAGCCCTCAGGTACATTAATGAGAGATGAAAGCTCCACATGAGTATTTCTAACAGAGCCATAGTTGACTGTTTTATTATTTGGAAAGAATAAATAACGGCAAAGGAAAAAGGATGACACTCTTAAAGCTATAAATAGGGTGCTAAATGAAAGTGCTATATCTCTGTGGCAGAAATAGCTGGATTGCACACCCAGAACTGCAGGGATTTTTGTTTAATAAACTTAAGTTTTTGCAGACCAGTTATTTTCCTGTTTTTATTCTCTCTCTCTCTTTTTTTGGATTCCCAAGGATGATCCATCTTTGGCAAGGACTTGTGCACTTGTGGTAGAATCTCCACCCTTAGAGGTTTTTAAGGCCCGGCTTGACAAAGCCCTGGCTGGGATGATTTAGATGGGATTGGTCCTGCTTTGAGCAGGGGGTTGGACTAGATGACCTCCTGAGGTCTCTTCCAAACCTAATCTTCTATGATTCTATGAAGTGTTTCTTGATGAGCTACTTAATTTGAATAGTCTCTCCATTTTGCCTCTTTCCTGCTCAAACCTCTGGACTATGAATTTACACTAATGGGAGCATTCTAACCAAAGGACTGAGGACCTTCCAATGATTTGGAAGCAACCAGAGACTTGACTTAAGCCAACAGTTTATTCCATCACTGCTACAAGCCTGAATCAAGAAATTAGCAATTATTGTATGTGTTTGATTCCTTTAACCAGTTTTAACTCTCACCTTTCTTTCTTTCTTTCTTTCCTATAAATAAACCTTTAGATTTTAGATACTAAAGAATTGGCAACAGCGTGATTATTGGGTAAGATCTGAGTTATATGTTGACCTGGGTGTGTGTCTGATCCTTTGGGATCAGAAGAACCTTTTGTTTGATGAAATTGGTTATAAAGAACCACTCATCTTAAAGTCTAGTATTTGTGGTGGAGCTACAAGGCCTGGAATGCCTAAGGAAACTGCTGTTCCGACTTCTTGTTAGCCAGTGTGGTGAAACAGAAGTTTACTTTGTTGCTGCTTTGGTATATCTTAAGGGAGAAAACTGCCAGTGTTGGAGTGTATCTGCCCTATTTCTCAGCAGTTTGTCCTGAATTTGGTATTCTCAGTTGTGACCCACAGGGGCACAGTTACACGAGGTGACGAATTTCTGTCTGGATTTATGGAAAAGAATAATGCTGTAATAACCTCTGCCTCCTCCTTTGTTCTGCTGGCTCTGGGCCAGCTGTGCAGAGTTGGTTCCAGCAGTGGCTTTGGGGGAAGATTCTCTCCTGGCCAGGGCTCTGCTCGGCACAGCAATGTGCGCTGGGGAGGGGAGGTGGTTATGGCTCCTGGATGCTGAGGGATGCTAGGTTACATCACTGCTGTAGGTCTCTTAATGGAGGAAAGGCCTGCAGAAGACCGGCTTATTGTAGTGCAGCAACACCATGAAGCCCTAGCTCCAGATGGGAGGATCGGCAGAAGCTCAGGATCGGGCAGTGGCACAGAGACACTGAGCACATGCATTCCTCTATGCCAGAGGAATTCTCTGTTGGCAGTCGTGGCTGGATTAAGTCCTCCGAGTGTCCCAAAGCCACCTTTTCCCACCCCTCACATCCTGCATCAAGCGTGGCCGGAGAGACCCAAGGATCTGGTCCTTGTTGTTTTGGGGGCTCGTTATCAGCATTGTGCAGATGATACTTCCCCTCCATTCTGATCGCTTTGGAGTGGCTTATTTTTGCCTGTCAAATGAAGCTTATCTTTGGATGGCACCACCCTTCCCGGCAGAAGAAACTGAAATGCTACAGTGGTTCTCTCTTCATTGTGGAGCAACGTTCCACCAGATGCTGCATGTCATCTGCCCCTGAAATGATTACACCCTGCAACTTCTGCCCATACTGAAATTCTGAGGGGAGTTCCCTTGTGTTTTCCTCTTTCGAATAGCCTATCACCTTCAATCTATTTATTGCTCTGCTCTGCTTGTTTTCGTAACCCCTCAGATGAAGCCATTTCAATGCTGATGTTTTATGGTCTCCCTGCAAAAGCTCTTTCTGTCTTCCAACATGTTCTTAATGCACTTCTGTCACAAAGCAGCCTCTCTGTGTTATGCCAGTCCTAAGGGAGTAACATCAGCTTCCCTTTAAATATTGAATTGCTTTTAAAATTCTTTTGATGACTTACAAAGCAGCACAGTCTTGGGGGCCCATATGTCTCTCTGAGCTGTTCTTTCTGCTGTTGGAGCGTAATCATTGTTTGAAACCATCAGAAGCATATTTTTCTTTGGTCAGTCTAAAATATAGGGTAGAGATTTATCGATATTTAATGTGTTCTGAGGTTGTGTTCACTGAATCTGGACCAAGCGCTGACCAGGGTGGAAATAATGAGCCAATAAACTCATACAGGTCTAAATATAAGTATTCTTTCTTTCGGCAGGCTTAGTCTCAGTAGGTGGAGAGCTCTCCTTGTGCATTACATTTTAGTGTGTTTTATTTGTAAAGCACCTTGGGGTACTTTTACATGAAAGGCACTAGACAGTGTTTTCTCTTTGTGTTGCAGTGTGTTGTGCGAAATGGAAAAAAAAAACCCAGTGCACACAGAGTGAAGACAGACAGAGCTGCAGAATTACTGCTGAGCTATTTGCTGTCTGCTGCATTCACAGAGCCATGCAATATTCATCTCAAACACAACCTGGGAAGCCTGGCCAACTGCAAAACCTCTATATGTGTGGAGGGAGGGGGAAGGGAGGGAAAATCCTCCCTGAATAAAAATAGGAAGATTTGAAAGCTTTCTTCCCCCTATTCTGTCTCTTTATGCCTCCAGCCAGGTAGAATATTCAAGACAGGAAAACACAGCATCCCCACAGCCCCTCTAGCAAAAGAGATGCAAAGTCCTCTTGAAAAATACATTTAAATTTCATAGAAGGGCTGTTGTTCTCCATTCAATCCTATAGGAATTTTCCATAAGGCAAGGAGTTAGTGATAACCGACTAATGACTTCAGGATTTGGCTCACTGTTATAGTGTTACCCCTTATTTGAGCTGAGCGGTTAGTCAAAATTCAGGGTCCTGGGGGGTTGTTTTGGTTCGGAGGAGAAATTGATAACGGAGCCAGGTATCTTTGATGTAATGCTGTTTATTTACAAAGAATGTACAGAGTCCCATTTCCCTGAACACAGCAGCATTCAAACAGCAGGGGACAGTTTTTTTGCTCACAGCTCTAAGCATCTTTCTAACTAGCAATCAGCGCAAAAGCACTCTTAGTTTTGTCTCAGGCTCAGGGTCATTCTCCCAGTGCTTCCGTGCTTGTGTTTGGTGCTTCCTTGTTGTCTTCTCTCTCTGCTTCTCTGGTCTTCCTCTTTCACAGACACACAAACCATCACAAAGCGATACCCAGAGAAACCCCTCCACCCACCTGTGTCTTGCATGTTCCTTTGCTTTGGGGGTGATGAGTGCTATTATTTCAGCTACCCGGCGCCATAAAGGAGCTTGTACATTTATCCCAAATGAAGGGTGGCTTTTATACCCACCGGTTGGAGAGAAGTTTAACCCAACCCATAACAATAGTCACAGTATTACCAACACCAAGCATGGCAAAATCTCATGAGTCAGGCCCCCAAAAATCATGAGATTGGCTGAAAAATCATAGATTTTTAAAAGAAATAAATTTTGGGTTGTTTTTCTTTGTTTCTGGTCTCTGAGCCTTTAGGGTGAATTTTTCAAGATTATTTTTCTCAACCAGAGGCCTAGAAATTTACTTTGTTTTTTTTTTTTTTAAATGAAAGCTAAGAGTTTTAGGCACATGCTTTATTCCAGCAGCTGGGTCTTTAAGAAAAACAACCCAAAATCATGAGACTTCCAATAAAATCATGAGTTGGCAATGCTGCTTTCAACATACTGTACCCTCCCATTGAGGTCGGGTAGCAGGTGGGTGTTGTGTGAGGGAGAGGCTGGGGAAATGGGAAATTGAAAATAAAAAGTCATCTTTTAGAGGGCAGGGCTGCCCATCAATACCACCAGGGGAAGCATGTCGTGCTATATTAGGGCTCTGATGGCATTTAAAATGTTGTTGGGTTTTCCGATCATGTGCTGGACAAATAATGGATTTTTGGCTTGCTGGCAATTCTGAATAATACAAAAACAAAAATTTATTTTGAGTAGCGCCAAAATGAAATTTTTCAATTTTGGGGGGGCAAAAAGTTGATGGTCATTTTTTGTCAAATGAAACATTTCATCCGACTGAAAACAAAATGTTTCATTTCAATTTTTAACTTTTAATTATTTTATAAAAAATAAAATTAAAGGAAATTTTGAAAGTCATTTTAATAGAAAAATTGTGTTTTCATTTAAAAAATGTCAAAGCAAAATGTTTCAGTTTCCCCCCCCCCAAAAACAATTTGCTGAAATCGACACAAACTTTTTGCTGTAATCAAATCAACATTTTTCTCCATGTTCTAGTTCCACCACATTCCTTCATTTACCCCTGATGTCATAGCATTTTTGATCTTGCACCAAAGCCTGATGGAAACAGAAAATGCTGTTAAAAACACATGTAGGTTAGCTTACAAACATATTGCTAAGGGAGGACAAAGAGAGCTGGGTGTGGAAATGGAAGCCAGGTTGTGTAGGGTTTAATGGAGTTGTCTAATTTACTATTCCCATCTGCAACAGCCCCTGTCTCCCTGATACTTTCTGTCCATGCTCAGCAATCACAAACAGTCACACGTCAGGGTGAACAACCAGTTTCTCACAGCTGTTTCAAATTCTGGTATTTCCGCTTTCAGCACAGGTTGCCTATGTCAGAGGCCATTGGAATTCTCTTCCTCACACAAGTTGATCTTATTCCTCCCCTAGACCCTTTAGTTTTTCTTTAGCTAAGTAGTGATCAATGAAAAAGGAGACCTCTCTTGAACTCTCTGCTCTGACTCAGACACAGCTATTCTACCTGGAACACAACACTGGAATAATGCCAAGGTCTATTAGGACTGAGTGAGCGTCCCTGTTGTTGAAGAAGAGAGGTCGGCCTAAATTGGAAGATGCTGCCCTTCCCCCACTAGACCTCACAGCTGAATTTTTCTAACACTGCTGATACAGTCTGTATCAGCATCAGTGGGAACATGCATAGCCTGCACAAATTATACAGTGGGTCAAAACAGGAGGAACAGCAATTCTGGGAGAGAAAAAATTGGCACTGAAAGGAAAAAAAAGTGATCCAGAACTTGCTGTGCAAATCTAAATGCTTCTCTTTGCAATCTATAATTAGTTACACCAACATCAATATCCACTTTCAAGAAGCAGTGAATGGGCCAAATTCTGCATCTCTTGCACCTATGATACTCCCAAGAAGTCAGAAAGGATGTGTGTCCCAGGGTATTGGGAGCTCCTTAAATCAAAGCATCAAGATTTGACAGTGAGATGCATGAATATGGGCTTTATTGATCATGTCAGTACTGTATGACTGAATTCCCAAAGTCCTGTCTTTGCATGCTCAGTGGAAAACATGGGATAGACTTTCTACAGCCAGGTTTTTTTTTTTTTTTTTGGCTGTTCCAAAGTCCTTGTCAGAAATAAGGAGTGGATAGGGTCAAATTATTATCGGTTATTGATATGTTCACAGTATACACTCAGAGTAGTCAGATAAAAACATCAAATAGTCTTGCTGGGAGGTAACCTACAGCAACTAAAAACGGAGAGAGAGCGCGCCCGAGAGAAAACAGGCAGCTCCCAAAAGCAGAGAGGCACAATTTAACAAACCTGGTTCTTTCCAGACTGCTTCTGATTGCATGCTTCACTATATACCCCCTAGCCTATAAATCCTCTGCCCCCAAAATGATAGCTTGCAATTCCAACACAGTGCTCAGTACTGTACACCAGATACACAGATGTAACTCATGGCCTACTGGCTTACTTTATACACTTGTCAATAGCAATAACTCATTTAGGAGATTTGAAGGATTTCATATCCTTTGGCAGGTGCAATTTGCAGAAGGAAATTGAAGAAGAGGCTGGAGTACTGTGTCCAGTTTTGGGCCCCACACTACAAGAAGGATGTGGAAAAATTGGAAAGAGTCCAGTGGAGGGCAACAAAAATGATTAGGGGTCTGGAGCACATGACTTATGAGGAGAAGCTGAGGGAACTGGGATTGTTTAGTCTCCAGAAGAGAAGAATGAGGGGGGATTTGATAGCTGCTTTCAACTATCTGAGGGGGGGTTCCAAAGAGGATGGAGCTCAGCTGTTCTCAGTGGTGGCAGATGACAGAACAAGGAGCAATGGTCTCAAGTTGCAGTGGGGGAGGTCTAGGTTGGATATTAGGAAACACTATTTCACTAGGAGGGTGGTGAAGCACTGGAATACGTTACCTAGGGAGGTGGTAGAGTCTCCTTCCTTGGAGGTTTTTAAGGCCTGGCTTGACAAAGCCCTGGCTGGGATGATTTAGTTGGGAATTGGTCCTGCTTTGAGCAGGGGGTTGGACTAGATGACCTCCTGAGGTCCCTTCCAACCCTGATATTCTATGATTCTATGATTCTAAGCAATTTTGCACTGGCAGTTATTTGCACCTGAAATTAGTTGTCTAAGTAACTGGCTTGTGGGTGCAATCAAGGTCTTGGAAATCTGAGTGGTCTAAATCATGGCACCAAAGTGTACCCTCAAGTATTTGCCCATGCAGTTTTGCAACCACGGTAATGGAGACCCAGTTGAGGCAGGTTTGAACAATGAATTCTTAGTCAATAAACCGAGTAAATGATGTTAGAGAAAACTGGCAAGTCATCAAAAGACCCTATCTTTATTTAACTGTCTTTCTGGTTCATTATGGATTAGCTCATTTCCTCTAGTTAGTGGCATGATTATGGAAACAGAAAATCATTTCTTTCTGCTTCTTATTTGGAAGATAAATGAAGCCCATGTAAAGTAGCACAAGATATAACTTAGAATAAAGCTCTCTTAATAGACTTTCATCTCATCCTCACCTTGAAGCCCTGAAATAAAGTATATGTTGGTTTGTTCATCAGGTTGTTCTCTATCCACAACATATACATACCTAGATAAAAGTAACACCTTTATGAAGGGTGCTGAAATATTTTTTCCAGTTGAATTTATTATATATAAGGTAGTTTGTTATGCCAATTATGGAAACATTTCAAAAACATTTCAAAAAGAGTCCACGCTTTAAAAATAGAGCTCATTCCATTGCCGCTAAACTCCATGAATTGTCATCGAACCTATGATTTGTGGCATTCCAGAAATATGATATAAACTTGAGGTAAACTTAAATTGCTACAGCCTTGAAGTATGTTGAAAAAGGAAAGGCAGGATGAAAATTTTTCAAACTGATGTTTTTCTTCTTAGCAATAAGAAAGGGAAAAATAGCTAAGATTATGGTTTCTTATTTGAGGCGCAGCCACTGTTGTGTTCAGATGTCCCCTGTAAAGAGATGCTATTTCCCCATCAGCCAAGCATAATGATGCTGTCCTTGTTCTGGAGTCTTGGAAGACATAATTTGTATGAAAATAAACCAAAGGATCAAAGAGCTTTAATCCTCTTCAGAGGGAGGAGAAAATCATCACAATTTTACAGGTTTATTTTCCCCCTTGCAAATCAAATTTTTGATTGAAAATATCATAGAAAACTTGACATTCAGAATATTGAACTAGCTCTAATAAGTGCATACATAAGTGCTTTGCTGAATCTGGCCTAAGTGAGATCAGAATCATGCCATATATGCTCAATATTGTTTTTGTAAATTAAATTAATTAGTCATTGTGGTGATGGCAAAACCCAAATTGTATTTTTCATCTTTACAAATGTGCCAATAAATAATCCGCCGTATTGTCATCTCATAGTTAGTCCTTCTGGAAGTGACAATGCTATGGCAGGAGATTATGGTTTCAGGTAGTGAATGAACACCAGGAATAGATGGGTTTCAAGGAGCAACAATCTTGTTCTTTTGTTAAAGAATCTAGTAACAGGAACATCTTACCAAAATGCCCTGAAAATATAGATCAGTGGAATTGTTCCTAAACTGAGAATTTTACTATATTTTCCATGAAGCATCAATCCCTATTTAATATTGAATGGAAAATATAGATAACAAACTACCTACTTACTGTACATCTTCAATTATGCCACTATCATAGAGAAAACTATATACATTTGGTCAATCAAGGGTTTAGATGAGAGGAAATTTTCAATGGTTTTAACAGGCCTCAGGAGATGTGACCTTACTTTGGATATAGGGGAGCTTCAGGTGGTGAAGATGTGGGTAATAAGAATTTACTGTATCAACGTGCAGTATTTTTCATAAGGGACACTATGGAAACATGAGGACATGGCAGTAAATACTATTTCAATTATTTAGCATTCAACCACCATGTCTGGATGTGCCTAATCTCGATGTTTTGATGTATGAGCTTTCAGTACTGGAGGCTGAGGAGAAGCATCCAATTTTTGAACAGTTTGTGAATCCAGCCACTGCTTTTGTTTCATCATAGTTTTCACACTGACCTCTCGCTCCTTCTAGTTACGGGTCCTGTTGATAAATTTCAAGGGCGGGCTATAAATGTCTGGAGGAAAACAATTTGAAACAGAGTCCTAAATCTAGATAGCATGGCCATTTCCACATGCCCTCTGCTATGTGAAAACAGCCAAAGACTAGACCTATTGGTTGCAAAAAAGAAAACACTAGTAATTTGCTGCTTTGTGGGTTTGCAGTGCTGCTGTGGAAATGCTGCTGTGGAAATGCACTGAGTTGCTTGGAATATTCTGCACAGTTAAGCATTTCACTAGAATTGAGGGTAGATATTTTTGTCCCCCAAAGTTTCAAAGAAGATTTACAGCGTGCACTTTTGAGTTTCAAGATGCGTTTGATCACATGGTTTAAGACATGTGATATTGGTTGTGCTACCCTTAGTGGCTAAGCCTACCTTGTGTACGCTCACTGCTTCTCTGAGACAGGAACCATAGCTAATTTGTGAGCCAATCAGAAGAACATCTTGTCTGTCCTTTTTTCCCCTGATCAACTTAACTGCCACCCTTTATGTGGCCTGGTGCTGTGACACACCTCTCTCACCCATGATACATCGGGCATATTGTTCAACCTCCTTTTCAGCGATAGTAAAATATGCTTTGTTTGGACAATCAGCTCCATGTTGTTCGTCTGAGCAGCCTCCTCTAGCTCTTCAACCTCATCATTTTCCTCCTTCATTGCCTCCTTCTCCATTTCAAAGTGCCAATGTCTGTGAGAATGTCTTGGTGTGTACCTTCTCTTACCACTTCTTACCTATCAGATCCAAAGGAGACATTCCAAATATGGCTGCCGTTACTATTCCTGGCTCCGCTAAAAAGTTTACAAGAATGGAAATGGTTTTCAGAAGCTTCCTTTTAGAAAACAGCCAGGTAGATGAAATTTCAGGGGGGAACGAAGGAAGCCAGAACCAAGTGGTGGAAATATCCATGCCATTTTTCACAAAACATTTTCCCCTCATCACTGTTGACAACTACATCAGCCCCTGAAGGAACACGGGGCACAAGATGATATGTAATCCATGGCAAGACTTGGGGGAAATGTTGATGAGTGAATAGCTGAAATCTCCCTGATGTCCCCATCCTTTCCAAGAGACCGAAATCAAAAGATCCCACTTTCTCCCTGTAAGGTATCCTTTCAGACAGTCCCAGAGATGGTTTATCATCCATACTTTGCACACCACGTCTCCCTAGCTTCCTTATTCATCATTATTATTGATTAGTATTACTGTAGTGCCTAGGAATCCACTGGGCTAGGCCCTGTATGGACAGCACAAAAAGAGCTTACAGTCTAAGTCTAGTGGCTCTTAATCTTGAAGTTGTGTAATCATTCTACCCCCACAATAATACTGTACATTCCTTCCAGACTGCAAATATACCCTTGACTTTTCAAGAATTTCATTCTGATAACATGGCTTTAGGGAAGGGGGAATGGGGACTGGACTTGAAGTAAATGGGTTTGCTGAAAAGGAAGAATCAAGAGCTGCCATTAGACACTTCTGTGAGTCAGGCAGGCAGCTGAGTGAGTGTTTTCTCTCTGTGGTTACATTTGCCACATCCAGGCCAAAATTTTGCTGTTATATTTGTCACATATTACGTTGTAAACAGAGCCACCTCAGCAGGGAGGGGGAAGGTCAATGAGTGAAAGGGAGAGAGAGAGAGCCTTGTTAACCTTTTAATTAGCTTCTTGTGCTTTCCCCGTACCTCCTACACAAACCTTTTACCTTCGTCAAGCAAGTGTCAACACACTTGCACTGTAACCTCTTAGCCTCTTCACCCGGGTTAACATTTCTCTCTTAAGGTCTTTAAAGAGGAAAGACACTCAGTTACTTAATATTGCAAAAAGTACATATATAAATACCTATGATATAATTTAATAATATATTGCATGCACTTTAAATGCATGTACCGCATTAATTATAAATGAATTATAATAGGGCCTGTTTCTGCAAATCTTACATTGAGTAGCATGTATTCCATCGAGTAGTCCCATGGACTTCATTTGAATAGTAACAGGCCAGGTTCTGTTCTGTTCACTCACAGTGAACAGCATCCTTCTCCACAAACAGTCCCACTGATTTTAGTGGAATGACTTGTGGAGTAAGCTACTACTCAGGGTGAGTTAGCGGTATCAGAATCCATTGCAAAATCACTAAGGGCCTGAAACAAACTCCTGGGTCTGGAGGGCCCCTCCACATTAAAGTGACCCATCTCCAGATCCAGGCCTGAATTTTGCTGCTCAGGCTCAAATCTGTAGTGCAGATGCCTTTAAGTAATCCTTGAATAACCTCCTTGTGCCTCACAGTGTCACTCGGCTCCTCTAAGTCTCTCCTTACCTCTCACTACTTTTGCCTGGCATCCCACCCACCATTAGCACTTGGGTGTGCTCTGCTCCCCTTTGCCTGAGCATGTCAGAGCCACTGAACCAAATCAAACCAAACCACAAATAAAGCTTTGCCATGAACTGTGCCCAGCCCCCCCTCCGCCTGTTAACATCACAATTTGTCCTCACAAACAATATGTTGATGGCATCCATCCTCCCTGTGTTATTCATGTAAAGTGGTTCATGGCAGGGACTTTCCTTTCCCTACCTTTGCTCCCATTGAGGTTGGCCTCTTTTGTACAGGACTAAAAACTTGTGTTTGTCTCCTTCCTTCCTTACACACTTGTGTGGTGCTATGGCTTGAGACGCGTAGGTTCTTAATTTCAAGGGAAGTGTTGTTTCTGGTGCTCCCTTCATATGTTTGGGCAAGAAAAGCAAGAAGGCAGGTGGGCATATACTCTCCTTTCTATGCCATTTGTACATTGAACACTACCCTTTCTGGAGGTACCTGACGTTTCTCCAAAGCCTGCGGCTGTTCTCTGGTTCTTATTTCTTTTTAATGCCACCACACAGCTGTAAATTAGCTTGCAGTTCCTGTGAGCAAAAATGCTTAGGATTATAACTGTATGGGTCATTTATTTTCCCCATGTCACTGCCTATGCAGTATGAGTACTGCTCCTTGTGAACTATAACAACAAACATTACACACCAGTGAACAAATACAGCTCCTTTTGTATTTATTTTAACACTAAAAGAAAATAGCAAGTATTGACACAGAAAGCAATTACCTTTGTGTTTTTCAGTCCTAATTAGACTGAACTCTTTCTTATTGTGAAACACATTTCTGACCTTTTGTCATTAAAAAAATATTCTGTCCCCCTGCTCTCTCCCTTGGCAGCACTAACTGAAACTGCAATGTAAAGGTGAATGAAGGTGGAATAATTAACAGCAATGAGAATGCTGGCTGGCTATGTGAGTGAAGCTGCATCCTCATCTAAAGCAGCCATGCATGTTTAAATCTCTGTCTTTGGAGTTCTTTGAAGTCTAAGTCTCAATCCATGCCCTGGCTTCTGTTGTGGGTTTTGAACTGGCAGAATTTCTATTCACTTTACTTATGATTGAAGTGGTGCCTTTGCTGGGATCAGAATCAAGAACCTTGTTGATTGAGGGCTGGATTATTTCCAGCATTTAGGGTATTAGAGATTGAATGCTGTGGAAATTTATTTTAAGTAAGCACAAAGGGCGGTATTTGATTTCACCCTCTGTAGTGAAGTTCGCAAAGGTGAAAAAGGAGAGAGACTGAGTTTCCCTTTGTCCAAAATGTGTAACAAAAAACGTGTGACCATGATGACGTGGGTTTCCAATGTTAGTTATTATTACTGATGTTACATTAGCACCTACGAACCACCATCAAGGATAAGAGCCCCATTGTGCTAGGCACTGAACAGGCAGGCACAAAGAAGACAGTTTAGATGTCAGGCAGGACACACAAAGGTGGGCAAAACAGACAAAGAGGTTGGGGTTTGGGGGCTGGGAGGGAGAAGACACAACAAAATGAGTAAAATTGACCAGAGAAATGGAAGCAGATTTATTTATATTGGAACTCTAGTTTTGAGATTCTCACCCCCACACCAGCCCCTTTAAACTTGGTAAAAGGACCAGAGCAGTGTAAAGGGTCTTTAAATGCTCTGCTTCCAGCCAGGGGAGAATTCCCTTGGTGGAGGCACTATGGAAGACAACCATAAGGCTATCTTTAGAGGCCCTGTTCTCAAGCCTTGGTGCAGGGGCTGTGTCAGGGCCAGGCCTCAGCACATAGCACTGAAGAGATTCTGGGCAGTACGGTGGCCTTTAGGGTAGCTCCAGGAGTCTGCTATAACTTAGGCAGGTCCCTAGGTGTGTCTAAGTTACAGTAGGAGCCTCTTCAGCCCCCCTAGCTTTCCAGGATTAGGAGCATTCAAAAATGGCTTGAACCTTAGCCCCTTTCCCTGTGGGTTCTCAGAGGCCCCTAATTTAAAATGTTATTTAAAAGTTTCTCAGGTTAAGACCAAAGGGGAAAAGCTATTTTATGCCCCCAAGACAATCAACTTCCACTAATCAATCTGAATAAGACTGGTCCATCCACCAGCTAATCTCTTGGAACAAAAGTGTGATTTTCAAAAGCACTCAATATGGGCTTAACTCTTCACCAGGAGATTAAACTCCCATTGGGGTCAATGGAAGCAATGCGAGACCAGCGTTGAGCTCTCTTGGAAATCCCATCCCTGTAGGGTGCTAACATGAGCATCACGAGAATTATGTAGTATTTGTAGTGTGTATTTGGCACAGGGACTCAGGAGAAGATTGTCGCATGTCAAAAAAAGTTCCAGAATATGTGGACAAACTGTAGTGGACTGTCGAATCTCCTAGAAAGATACCTACTAGACCTGGACTTTGGGAAAAAAAACAACAGGTAGACACAGCCTCAGAAGTATCCATCCCATGTTTCACACAGTGCATTCTGGATTGGATATTTAAGAATGGTTAGTTAGAATCACATTGCCCTTGAGCCAAGCTGGATACTTTTACTGAAGCTGCTGGTTCTTAACATTAGTACTGAACCTTAGTGTATTAATTAAAGGCCCCTAGTAAAATAAGGCATGGGCACAAAAGATTGCTGAGTTCTCTTGCCTGGTGATATTTGAACAAAAGACAAAGATTGTCCTTTAATTTTATGTCCTATTTTTTGCATCTGCTCTTTCCTTTGTCTCTTGCTTCAGAACAAATGTATTAAGTAGAGTAAATAACATCTGAACATGCTAAGGAGCTCAATGTACTTACAAAAGTTTAGTTATAGGCAAACTTGAAAAAGCTTATAAGGTAAGAGCCAAATTCTACTCTCTGGTAGCAGATTTGGCCTGATGTTTGAATATGAGCCTCCGTAGCCAAATTTTTCTGAAATATTTGAGGTCTCTCTTCTCCCTTTTATTTATCTTAATTATTTCCCCTCCATCACCTCAACATTTCATCCCAGCTAGATATCTCCCATGTGGCTATCCTACCATCTCTTGAGTCCTTTTTTCCAACCTTCAACATGGTTCTTTCCTTTTACAGTAATTTATTGTAGAATAGGATGAGGATTGAGTCAGATCTAGCACTTTCTCTTCAGGGCTCTAACATGATGATTCTTTCAATCAGATCTCATACTTAAGGGCAAGCGTTCTCCCATTTGGTACTTGGAGCATTTCACAGTGGTCAGCCAAATGAAGTGTTTGGAGAACACAACGGAGTTGGGAAATTGGAAGATCATCCATTAGGAGATCTCTCTTACAATGTGGTCTTCAGAATGACAAAGCTAGTGGACCACCGCTTTAAGGCTTCCAGAAATAGCCCATAATACATTACTCCACCTTTCGTCCTGGTCAGATCTTGCAGAGACTCTAAAATGGATATCAGTAAAGGCAGGATGACTTTTAGGGCAGAGGAAGAGATAGGAAGATCCTGGAGATGAGCCTGTATATGGGTAACGTCACTAACATTAGGGAAAGACATTAGCTTCATTTTAAGATTTGAGTGAAGTTTTGGTCCAGTCCTTATTTTCTTCTTCTGTAACCAATTTGTTTTTATCTGGAAAGGAGTGAAATGATTCAATATTGCAGAAAATAAAAAGGCAACATTTAATTTTTATTGGACTATTTAAAGCCAAACTGTACAAAATATTCACACTGAACCTCAAAACCTCAAACTGAACCTTGGGTTTGAAGTTCAAGGTATCCATCTATATACTTAAATAGCCCTCATCACTATAATTTCTGAACACCTGTGAAACTCAGCCCATTCTTGAGGAAGTTCATGCACAGTTTGGAAGGTGGTAAGCCTCCTTATACCGCAAGCAGTGTCCCTCACTGCCTGCCAAGACCTTTAAGGTAAAACAGAGAGGGGCTGTGAGTCTTGGGGAATGCTGATGGGCAATAACAGCTTGGAGCGGGGGAATTGTAGTGATGGATCAGGTGTGTCTGTGTGTGTGTTTGGAGGGTCCCCGTAGAGTCAGAATGCACTGAAGTTGAACCCCCATGTGGATCTGCAGGGGTGACGGCAGGTCACATCCATGCACCCTGAACAGCAGGGTTCAGTATGCAAACCCCTGTGTGATACAGATTTACCTTTTGGCATACCTGATTTTCAGGACAGCTACAACTGGGACTTCTGCTGTCTGAACACACTGATCAGCACTCCAACTTCCTGTGCCTAGTCTCAGGCAAAGAAGTGTAAGGGGAGAGGAGCAACTGAAGGCATTTGAAGGATGAAGGAGAAATTAGGTAGATGCCCCATCCGAGAAAAACTTCACTGCTGCCCTTCTGAATTCCAAGAGCCAGGCCTGAGAAAGGGAAGTCCTGACTCCAGTATTGTATGTAAAACAGTCTTCATTGTGGCTGCCATCTCATTACAGTAAATTGCCGTTCCAGGCTTTGCCTTGTGGAGGCTGTAAATACAATCAGGTAGTGCACAGCTGGATTTATGAAGACTAGAAATGTCTGTAAACAAAATAATTAGAGCTGACCCAAATGTTGGGTTTCAATTTGGATTTGGACGAAACCTGTATTTTTTTCTGGATTTGGATAAGCATTTGCAAACATGAAAGTCATGTCTAGTTTTATAAGGCGTATTAGTGCATGTGCGTTAAAGGCACACAGGGGCTTGATACATCCCAAATTGGGATAGCTTTAAATTCAGCAAGGGACATACAGATAATACTAAAATAAGAGAAAGGAAAGAATTTAAGATTTTTGTAGATTTCCCGCCCCCCCCAATGCTATTTTTTCCTTTGACATATCGATACCCTCTCTAAATGAAGAAAGGATTTCAGCAACATTACTCACAACTGTTTTGGTTAACATTTAGGCTGCATGACTGCAAAACAGTTGTGTCAGTGCACACCAAAGAAGCTGCAGCTGGTGGGAGACGGGGGTGTTTAATGTGGGGGAGCTCACCCTTTTGTTTCCTTCAGAAAAATGAAAGGAAAAATAATAATCCTATCATTTGAAAAGATGGACCAAAAATAACAAAATCCAGACAAAGATATAGACTTCCCTTCCAAGACAGACTATGAAATAGGGTCTTCTTGTTCACTGGGGTTCGGTAATGCAAGTTGACAGGATATTAAGGTTATTTCAGGTTCTTCTGTCTCCCAGGGTCATAAGCCGTCTGTTATGCATGTTAATCCATCTTAGCATTCCTGCGAGTAGCTCCATAAGTAGGGCAATCGGTTTAGTATGTACTCTTTCCATTTACAGCCTAGTCAGGAGGAGAAACCTACTAATTAACAGAATACCCATAGAAAATCAAAAGAGATTTTAATATTAGACAGACACTGCACAACATTTTGTGATTAAGGAAAGACGAATCCTCCATGGAAATATTTTAGATGAGAGAAGGGGAAACAACTCAAGAGAAAAGGCATTGCAGCATTTGAAATGTGTTTATCCAACACTCTTTTTGACATGCTCTTTGCTTTTGTCTGTTTGTTAACGGTAGGGGTGTGTGCATGCGTGCACCTAATGCCAACACAGTTGACTGAGCTACATTTCTCTACGACTGAAAAGAAAACAAGACGCTGTGTCTGATGGCGCTGTATCCCAGTGCATACAAAAGCGTTCCTCTTGAATAGAAGCCTGAATAGTTATTAGCCATGCTGGGTTGGAGAAGGCAGAAGCCTGATGGCACATTAAACCCTTAGCACCAGTGGTGTGCCGTCCAGACATTAAATGTGATATCAAATGTATTTCTACATAGCCCAGGTGGGGTACAGCTGAAGATATTAGATCCTTATAGACTAGTTAAAACCCTGCCAACTTTCAAGCAGACTTAAAAAAATTGATACAGTTTGCAAATGACTAACGTTGGGTGAAGTATGAAGTTTTCCACATCTTTCCCAACAGAGCTTTCAATATTGTTTATTAGCTGGTGTTGCATAATATGCTAGAGAGCACAGATGGAAATTTGATGTGTATATTTATAGATATGAAACCAGAATTTCTTGGGGGCGGAAGGGATAGCTCAGTGGTTTGAGCATTGGTCTGCTAAACCTGGCGTTATGAGCTCAATCCTTGAGGAGACCATTTGGGGATTGGCCCTGCTTTAAGCAGGGGGTTGGACTAGATGACCTCCTGAGGTCCCTTCCAATCCTATGGGGGAAAAAAATGTAAAAGTTTTTGCCACTTTCTCATATATCACCTAGCTCAAGTTACTTAGATATTGAAGGCCAGATCCTCAGCTGGTGTAAACCCGAGTAGCTACGTTGACATCAGTTTACACTAGTTGAGGATATGGCTCAAATAATTTTAGAGGTAACTCCTTTAGGAGTCAAAGAATTAATGAAAATACCTTCTAGTACATTTACTGGGTGAAGTAATAGTACTTTGTACTTGTTAATGAAATATCTGAGGTTCAGAAATACATGGTAGGTGTTAGGTAACATATAGAATCTGTTCATATGACAGAACTTCACCTTTCTTAATAATGTGGTAGAACTCAGATATACCTGCTTTGAATCAATACCTAGGGTCATCTGGTGCAGCAAGACTGAAAATTATAGCAGTGCCTTGTAGAGGAAAGACTGGTTAACCTGTTTCTCCTTTCTTTTTCTTTTTTTTTAAAACCCACAGTGAAACTGAATTTCACTTGAGAAGAAAGAGGTTTTAAAAGTTTTTATTAATAAAGTATAATGGATTTGTAAATTCATCGAATAACCCAGGTGATTTCAGATCAGGGAGTCAGGAGACTGAGCCCTGGTCTACACTGCGGGGGGGGGGGGAGGAATCGATCTAAGTTACGCAACTTCAGCTACATGAATAACGTAGCTGAAGTCGACGTACTTAGATGGACTTACCGTGGTGTCTTCACCACGGTGAGTCGACTGCTGCCGCTCCCCTGTCGACTCTGCTTGCGCCTCTCGTGGCGCTGGAGTACAGAAGTTGATGGGAGAGGGCTTGAGGGTCGATTTATCGCGTCTAGACTAGACACGATAAATTGATCCCTGCTGGATCAATCGCTGCCCGCCGATCCGGCCGGTAGTGTAGACATACCCTGAGTCTCTCCCTTTTACATAGCAATTCTCTCACAAAATAAATGCCCTTCAGCAAACAGAAGAAACAAAACAATAAATGATTGCACATTTACAAGAATCAATAAGGTGATTACACAAAATATTATATGATCCAAGATTAATTAGGGATGACAAATGCCCCAAAAGGATAAAAACATATAATAGTTTTAACATGGATCTCACTTAGATTTTAACAACTTGATAAAGTAGGTGTTACTATTTAACGGTCTAACACCTCATGTTGTTTCAAACAAGAATCATAGCAACAATACAAAAATATCGAGGATAAATATATATATGCAATTCCTCATTCAAAATAGGATATAAAATAATGGTTATCTGTTAGGAGGTCCTACTCGGATGGAAAGGGCTGGAAGCAAGAAAATCAGAAGCCTGCCTGAACGCAGAGATTCTTTATTATAGCAGAACAAATTATATAGGTTACACATGCCTGCAGCCATCTGCCTCAGGCAGTGATCTCATCAGCTAAACAGCATCAGGTCTGGTCAGTACTTGAGAGGAAAATCTTTGAGGGAAAACCTAGGGTGCTGAGTGGCTAATCTGGTAGGTGGTGATCTTCTGTCAGCACAGTGCTCGGGCCCACTGGGATGCTAAAGTCCATTGCATGTATCTGGATGAGAGAGAAAAGAAAAGACCTCACCAAGAATGATAATTAAAAGTTCCAAAGCCCTTTGGGGGAGGGTGGTGTATTCAGTGGAGGTGTGGTAATTGACACCAGCTAAATAATGTGGCCGATTTCATTATTAGGTTTTAGGCATATTTTGCCACAACTTATTGAAATAATGCTTTCTTTTAGGGCTTCGGGTATTGCTGGGTGCTAGCCTTGACCCTTCAATTCTGCCTCATTTACTCTAGGACCAACAGGGACTTGGAGCACCTTCAAGATGGCCCGGTTGGCTCTTAAGAAGCGCTGTATCAATCCCTATTGACCCCTTTGAAAGTGATGGTCAGAACTAGTAACAGTATGGGGAGGGATAGCTCAGTGGTTTGAGCATTAGTCTGCTAAACCCAAGGTTGTGAGTTCAATCCTTAAGGGGGCTGTTTAGTGATCGGGGCAAAAATCTGTCTGGGGATTAGTCCTGCTTTGAGCAGGGGGTTGGACTAGATGACCTCCTGAGGTCCCTTCCAACCCTGAGATTCTATGTAACACTTTTCATCACTGGGTCTCAGCCGCACTTTACTGAGGTAGGTAACATTATCGTCTGTTATTCAACAGATGAGAGAGGGGGGAAATGATGCATAGAAAGGTCTAGCAAGGTCACGTAGGAAGCCTATTATTTCCCTCTTCACTGGCCCACACCTCCACCTCTTGATCATGACAAATTTGCCATCTGACGGTCCTTTCCTGGCACATTCGTTGAAAGGTACATGACTGTACTTTTCCCTGGTCAGTGGGTAAGAAACCAGCCTGCCATTTGCTGAGGTGTATCAAAAAGAGAAAGAGACACCACCCAGTTGACTGAAGAGTGCCCAATGAGAGACCTGTACATTGGCCCACACAGTACAGGTCAGATTTATTGCTATTAATTATTATTATCATTGATTTATATTATCATAGCTCCTAGGAGCCCCAGTCCTGGACCAGTTGTGCGAGGCACTGTATACACCCAGCACAAAGACAGCCTCTGCCCAGCATACAGCTAATTAATTGCCCAAAAACTTGGCGATGGCTGTGATTTTCAAGCTGTTGGTGCTGCGCACAACAGCAATCCCTGTCCCTATTTCAGGACCATATGGATTAGCGTCTGTCACCTTTCCATATGGCAGGTACTGTGGAGGAGTGGAGCTGATAGTGATGGAACAATCTGCTGCTGATGTGGGGGACAGAGAACCACTGAAAAGTTAACCTAGCAGTGTATCCTAATGATCTAATTTCCCTCCAGAGCCGTAAGGAGCGAGAGAGAGAGAGAGAGATGAGAACTGCCCAGCTGGGCTCCCCCATTCTCACACCTGTTTCTTTACTATAGAAAGAGAGGCCTGAACACTCGCATAATGGAGGGAAATATTTCCTTATAGAGGGAGTGATCTCTAATACCTTGGCTGCAAATGCATTTCAGAGACACAGAAGAAGCCAACCTACTTACTGTTATGAGAGGCCACTTTGGAATCATGTGAGTGGGCCTGGGTGTGTCGCTGACTTATAGCCTCCCACAGCACCACAGAGTGGCAGAAGTGCAGAACTGTAGCCTTCCGCTGAGAGTGGATGTGAAACTAACATGACAATTGTATGTACATTCTATTTAGAGAGCTTTTCTCTTTTCTTGTGATTTTTCATCTTGTCTCTTCCTGTGCGTGGTGTGGATTTCCCTTTGCTTCTTGCTGACCAGAGGAAGTGCAGAAATCAGATTTACTCCTGAGGGAATTCTGTGCCCCAAAATTAAAAATTCTGCACCAAAAATAAAAATTCTGCAAATTTTATTTATCAATAAATAAGTATGGAGGCTCCAGCATGGCAGTGGGGAGCACAGGCCACTGGCTGCATGAGATGGGAGATCACCCTGCAGTCCCCCCCGCCCCCTCGGGACATGGATTGGCAGTGAGACTTCACCTGATCCTTACACAGTGCAAGGGCCGGGCCTGCCCCAGAAACACACCTCTGAGCCCTGCCCCTCCACGCCAGGTGCACCAGGTGTGGCCAGGCAGTCTCAGCTTGTCAGGATTTAAGTGTGGAGGGGCTTAGTGTGGGAGGATCCAGGTGTGCAATGAGCAGGTTCTGTATGCGGCAATTTGGATGTGGGTGGGTCGTGGGGGATCCAGATGCACAGGGGTTTGTTGGGGAGTTCCAGGTGCAGGGGCAATGGGACTCTGCAGGGGGGCCCAGGCGTGGGAAGATGAGACTTGGCTGGGGGGGGCCTGGATGTGGGGACTCATCAGGGTGTCTGGGTGCTGGGGGAGTGGGTCTTGGTGGGGGTCCAGGTGCAGCTTGTTTTAATTATGTATTCCTCTTCCCTCCCGCCCCATAGCTGGGGGTCAGGGGGACGGGACTCACATAAAGATATAGGCATTTGATAGGCTTAAGCCAAATAGAGAAAAAGACAGAAGCCCCTTACACAGGTTTCCAGGTCTTAAACAAGGTAGTAGAGGCCATGACTCAGTTCAGACTCATGGTATTGGGGAAATCTTGGTCCTTGCTAAGGGATATTACTGGGGCTTGTGTATGATGAGTTAAGCCACCTAAAAAAAAAAAAAGCAAAACCTGAAGTTCAGTATCGTGACTGTTCAGGTTTGTGCCCTTCTTTCTCACACTGAGCGAACATGAGTTTGCAGCCGATGGTTCCTGTGACAGAGGGAATAATACTTCAGGCCATATTTTGAAAAGAACTCTGGGCCAACTTTTCAAGTGCTCAGCAACCACAGTTGAGGCCAGATTTTCAGAAGAGCCCAGTAGGCTGGCTAAATGGGAACTGACATTTTTTGAAAATCTGGCCGATGATGTGTTGTCCTGCTGCAGGGGGCCTGGGAAAGGAGAGTCACAGCTTGGGAAACAGTGTTTGCTGATGCCCTCACTAAAATGTCTAAAGGCACTGAAGGATTCTTTGCATTGGTGATTCAGAAGATAGTTAATAGTCCTTCTTCCCAAGCTAACACACTTAGCTTTTTCTCAGGATCATATGAGTGGAAGGGACTTTGAGAGGTCGTCTAGTCCAGTCCCCTGCACTCAAGGCAGGATTAAGTATTATCTAGACCGGGGTCGGCAACCTTTCAGAAGTGGTGTGCCGAGTCTTCATTCATTCACTCTAATTTAAAGTTTCACATGCCAGTAATACATTTTAACATTCTTAGAAGGTCTCTTTCTATAAGTCTATAATATATAACTAAACTATTGTTGTATGTAAAGTAAATTATGTTTTTAAAATGTTTAAGAAGCTTCATTTAAAATTAAATAAAACACAGAGCCCCCCGGACCAGTGGCCAGGACCCAGGCAGTATGAGTGCCACTGAAAATCAGCTCGTGTGCTGCCTTCGGCACCCATGCCATAGGTTGCCTACCCCTGATCTAGACCAGTGCTTCTCAAGCTATCTGATGTGGGGGACCGGCAATTTTTTTCCCCCAGTGTGCCAGGGACCGGTGCCATATTATTATCCTATTTGACTCTCTTATGAGGAAACTCGTCACGGACCGGCAGCCGATGGCTCGCGGACTGGCACCGGTCCGCGGACCACCACTTTGAGAAGCACTGATCTAGACCATCCCTGGCAGGTGTTTGTCTAACCTGCTCTTAAAAATCTCCAACGATGGAGATACACAACCTCCCTAGGCAGTTTATTCCAGTGCTTAACCACCCTGACAGATAGGAATTTTTTCCTAATGTACAACCTAAACCGCCCTTGCTGCAATTTAAGCCCATTGCTTCTTGTCCTATCCTCAGAGGTTAAGAAGAACAATTTTTCTCCCTACTCCTTGTAACAACCTTTTATGTACTTGAAAACTGTTATCATGTCCCTCTCAGTCTTCTCTTCTCCAGAATAAACAATCCCAGTTTTTTCAGTCTTCCCTCATAGGCCATGTTTTCTAGACCTTTAATATTTTTTGTTGCTCTTCTCTGGACTTTCTCCAATTTGTCCACATCCCTCCTGAAATGTGGTGCCTAATTCAGTTGTGGCCTAATCAGCATGGAGTAGAGCAGAAGAATTACTTCTCGTGTCTTGCTTACAACACTCCTGCTAATACATCCCAGAATGATGTTCGCTTTTTTTGCAAGTGTTACATTGTTGGCTCATATTTAGCTTGTGATCCATTCTGATGCCCAGATCCCTTTCTACAGCACTCCTTCCTAGGCAGTCATTTCCCATTTTGTATGTGTGCAACTGATTATTCCTTCCTAAGTGGAGTACTTTGCATTTGTCCTTATTGGATTTCATCCTATTTACTTCAAACCATTTCTCTAGTTTGTCCTAATCATTTTGAATTTTAATCCTGTCTTCCAAAACACTTGCAACCCCTCCCAGCTTGGTATAGTCCGCTTTATAAGTATACTCTGTATGCCATTATCTAAATCATTGATGAAGATATTGAACAGAATGGGACCCAGAACTCGATCCCTGGGGGATACCACTTGATATGCCTCTTGATTTTGCTGCGTGAGAGGATTGTGCATTGCATGGATGCAAAGAAAAATCCCAGCAAAGCTATTTCTGTAATGAGCCTGAACCAACACCTCCTTCATGTGCTTTAGGAGGGAGGAAAAGTCAAAATCTGAAGCTAGATCCAGATCCATGTTTCACAGCTAGTCTATCGTCTGAACCAAACCCCTTAATCTGAACTGGGGCAGCAAAGGTGAGGGGCATGAAACCTGAAACCAGATCCAAGCGCTGTGGTATATGCCAAGCTTTAATAATAAAGAAAGGTGTATGGCAAAAAGGCAGACGTGGCTGCAGTTTCATTTTCTGTTCCCCAAATCCCTCCTCTTTCCCTTCTCCCTCTTCTGAGAGCTAATGTATTTCTGCCTCCCCTGAATCAGCAGTAGCTCCTTTGCTAGAGAGGGAAAGAGAAGCAGTGCATGGTTGTGTGGCAGTGATTGAGAAAGTAAATCAAAAATAAGTCACCGGCATCATATGTCTCAGGATCAAAGACACTGCACAGGCTTTCCATAACACTCCACCGAGCAGCTGTTAGACACTGACTGTGTGGTCCTCCCCCTCCCAGCTGCCCTCCTGCAACACTGTAAATGGCTCAGCGTTGCTCAAAGAGTCATTCAAGCCTACAGAGGGTACGACAGCTAGTTGGTACCTCCTGTCAGAGCTAATGCTGGGAGAGGCTACAGCTGTGTAATTCGGATCAGTAGCTTTAAAGGAACAGCAGATGTAACTCACCTGGAACAACCAGCATGTCATTTGCTTTTATTGCTCCCCTGTGTAATTACAAATGGCCAAATTAAAGCAATGTGGCAAATATGGTGCATCAGCTCCCTTGCTGGGCAGGGATATTAGGGCAATGTCCCATCAGCAGAGCTAATAAATCCAGCAGGGAGAGTCAAGTCACTCCCTTGGCAAACTTCTCACATTTAACGTCACATATAAAACAGGGTCGGATTTTTCAAAGCACCCCAGGCTAAATGACTTGCTCCAAGGTATTGGTTGGAGAGGGGGAAACATGGCTGCTGTCTGCTGAGGAGCTGGGGAGGGAGGAGTACATGCATTTTGATAAAGCAAGCCTGTCAGCCATTCATATTATATTAGTGTCCTCTTCTCCAGCCACTCCACACAAGGAGCATGGAGTGTTCTGTAGTACTTAGGATGGCACCGTGTGCTTTGGGCCAAATTGTGGTCACCCTTACACATCTGGAGTAGTACCTTACTCTGCAAGTAATCCCCACTAATTTAAACTGGGCTGCTCAGTGGGAATAAGGATTTCAGTCTTGCCTGTACTGTACTGTACGATCCCCAGAGCAGTAATCTCTTACTGCAATGGGCATTCTTCACAGATTGAGTTGCTCTTTACTAAAACAGGGAACAACTTGTTTTCTCATAAGCTTTACACTGACATCGTCCCTTAAACACTGACTGGCTGAAAATCTCCCTCTGAATGATTATTTTTATCATTGTATGCTCAACACACATGGAAAATGATTGTGGTTGTTTCACATAATATAACTGATCTAAAGCATCACAGGCTTGTGTGTGCCTATTGCTTTTAAGGCACCGAAGCTTGTTCATTCTCTAGACAGTTGGTAAGGGCTAAGGGCCAAATTCTGCATTAATTCATACCATTTGTAGCCAGATTTATAGTCTCATGCGATGGAGCTGCACAGGTGTAAATCAAAGCAGAAGATTGTGTGAAGTCTGCCTAGGGCTCCCATCTGTACTGTGCTTAATGTGTAAGGCAGATTAAAAAATCCCAATAACTATTGGACCTCATTTCATTTGCTTTGCCTGGAATATTTAGTCCTCATCTCATATTTTGCTCCTATGGGCCTTGAGGCCAATGGACGTTCGACACTGGGAGTGAAGCTCTGGCCTTGTGGAGTTAACATAAGACATGAAATAGGAATTAAACTCCACTTTCTCCAGTCAGCAGGCAGACTGGAGCCAAGCTGAAAGAGATACTAGTTTTTCTCATTGATTTCAATTTTACTCCCCAGTGTCTGGCTGCAAGCGAAGGTCACACACATGACAAGAAGCTGGCAGACCAGAATTTCAAAAGTAAGTTTTCTCCTTCAATTCGGTCCCACAAGACATTCCAGCTGAGCTGCCCAGGGTTTCATCTCCTTTTCTTAAGGAAATTGAATCAAGAATGCATCATGTTATGGGAGTGCTGCTGGGACAAACCCTGCCATGCCTCTTGGCAAGGAAAACCTGCAATCGGAGCCTTTAGACATGGAAAGAGGGGGGATCCTTGGAGCCGCAAACCCTGTGTTATCCAAAGCAAACACATGTAAATCATTTACGCAAGCGCAGCAATTAACGGCTGTCGCCCAGAATAGAATTTCCAAGCAGGATGGCTTCTCTTCAGGGTTTTTTTGATTTTTATATCTCAAGGAAATGCTCCAGTTCACCTTATGGACCATAGTGCTGACCCTGGCAGCTGAAATAGCCAGTAGATCCAGCCCTTTGAGGTTTTGCCCGTGGGATGAAATCTGTAGGTGGCATAGGGTTGCCCTAGCAGCTGCTAATCCACCGTCCCCTACCCCTTCCTGCCCCTGGTTCAAGAGAAAGAGGCCGTGGTCAAGATGTCCCTAAGCTCTGACCTACCAGTACATTGTCGACAGCTGGGGATAAATTAGTTAAAGCTGAATCAGGGCTTTTCTAACGCCAGGGATTAGGTAGGGCCCCAGCCAAGCCCAAGCGAAAAGTGATGCCCTCTTAGTCTCGCACTGAGCGCAGTTTAGGATCTAGCCCCCCATGTCACTCTCTACTCTCTTAATTCATCTAGCACCAGACGTTTGTCCCCTCACCCAATCCGGGCTCATATAAAAGTCATCAGAGCTCCTGGTATCTAGAATAACTTTCCTGCATCCCTCAGCCTCATGAGCTCTTCAGCTACTGTATTTTGATCTGTCTACTGAAGATATTTCTCCATTTTCCACATCTCTTACTTTCCCTCCCTTTTCTGTGCAATTTCTTTTCATTGTAATTTTGAAGTTGTGTTATTTAACTCTGTAAAGCATGTGTGGGTATTTAGTAAGAAAGTCATTGTTCCAAATAAGCTTTTGATTGTATTTGTTGTTGAAACACTTTTTGTAGCAGCATTTGCCATGGCAGATCTATGTGTGAAGTGAAGGGCTAACTAGCTTTATCCCTAGTTAAAGGTCCCTAAGTGTGATTGTAAATTTCCACACCAAAAAAAAAAAAATCTCTTAAGGTACAGTAGAGAACCCATTAAGTTTTGTGTGGTTATGCAAGCTGATACAAATGCCTTATTACATAGAAAATCAATCATGCTGTCCAGCTGATTGATGTTAATCCTACACTGAAAGTGGGAACGATAGTACAATCATGACTAGATAATTTCTTCCTATTACAGAGGTGACTTGAGTCCATGTCAAAATGATTCTGCTGTAACAAGCTGCAAAGAAACATGCCACACTGTTAGAAGCTTTTTAAGAGGCAACACATTATTGACAATAATCACATTCACTCTGCATCCTGAATCTAAGAGACTTAAAAAAAAATCACCAGATGGGATCCCCTGGGTAGAGAGTCACTGATATCCAAAGAATAACATTCATATATAGAGAAGAGGCACAACACTGTAAAATGGGTAGGCAATAAACAAGAGTTAAGGGCTGAGAGTGTGTTTCCGTGGTGTTCAGCTAATGCCACAAGACTATACACTTAAAAAAATAAATAAATTCAGCACCTGTTTAAAAAACCCCAAATTTTGGAAAGACTAGAAATTAACAGTAAAATGATCCAGACAGTTCCCTACTGCTCTATAATCCTACAGCATTCTGAGTCACTCCACCCAAACTTAATGTGGCCTCCCAAAATTCGTGTAAAAATCAAACTAACAAATTGCTAGGAGATGATTGGAAATGGATCCTTTGAAGAACAAATGGGATCCGTAAGAAGAAAATGTCTTCTGACCATGCAAATGGAAACTGGTCTGAATCCAGGCTAATTGTCGTATAGCATAACCCAGGGGTTCTCAAACTGGGGGTCGGGACCCTCAGGGGGTCGCGAGGGTATTACATGGGGGGTCGCGAGCTGTCAGTTTCCACCCCAAATCCCGCTTTGCTTCCAGTATTTATAATGGTGTTACATATATTAAAAAGTGTTTTTAATTTATAAGGGGGGTCTCACTCAGAGGCTTTCTATGTAAAGGGGTCACCAGTATAAAAGTTTGAGAACTACTGGTATAACCTATATAACACAAAATTAAAACCCCCAAGGCACATATAGCAAGTAAAATGTATATTGTATACCGTCTACACCAGTGGTTCTCAAAGTCGGTTCGCTGCTTGTTCAGGGAAAGCCCCTGGTGGGCCGGGCCGGTTTGTTTACCTGCCGCGTCTGCAGGTTTGGCCGATCGCAGCTCCCACTGGCCGCGGTTTGCCACTCCAAGCCAATGGGGGCTGCGGGAAGGGCGGGCAGCACATCCCTTGGCCCACGCCACTTCCTGCAGCCCCCATTGGCCTGGAGCAGCGAACCGCGGACAGTGGGAGCTGCGATCGGCCGAACCTGCGGACGCGGCAGGTAAACAAACCGGCCCGGCCCACCAGGGGCTTTCCCTGAACAAGCGGCGGCCCGACTTTGAGAACCACTGGTCTACACAACTGAAAGCACTGTGTGGCTGTAAAAAAGGCTGTGCCATAGGGGTTTATATGTAAATGAGGCAAATGTACAGGATCATATATCAGAGAGAAATTACGTTGTAACACAGCACCTGACAAATAGGTTAGAAAAATGTTCATGTTGAGCAGAAAGGGCTGGAGACATTCGAAGTGAATCAAACTTTCTGTGATTCATAAATTGCTTTATCTAAATGATATTTAGAATGTCTACAACAGCTTGTGGAACTGCTCCACACTCTAGTTAAGATTTCATGGACTGAACATTGATATTCACCTGAAGAATAGGTACAGTGAGCCACATGTGACATTGTTTTGAGAGCTGGATTGAAGACAGACTTTCTGGTGTACACCTGCCTTGAGACAGTGGCAGTTGTTCTAAAGCAAGTTAGGTGTGTGGTAGTTAATGGGTCAGTCTCTTATCTGGGGGCTGGAGCGGACCAGTCAGATAGAGAAAGGCAGGAGGGGAGGAGAGCCATTGAAAGAAAACAGGAATGGGCCGTAGACACTGATGCTTTGACTGCGCTCTGCTGACCCTTTCATCACCTGAATACAAGAGCCCTTCCTAAAGGCAACAAGAAGGCCTCAGTTAACTGGATTTTCCCCACTGCATCAAGGGCCCGGGTCTGTACCCCTATTCACATGGAACGGTACCTTTCTGTGTCAGGAGTCCAACTGATTGGAGTGGCATGACTCAGTATGAGTAAAAGTGGCAGAATCAGGCCCTAAAAAGCCTCATTGTTTGAGCACAAGTTTATTAAACTGTAATAATATGACTGTGTAGCCAGGCCATCATGCCCACTGATCCTTGCAGCTGATGCAAATGTGAATGATATATCATCTGAGAGCCAGCTAATTATTAGGTGAAGGGCATTGGAAACTCCTGCTAAATAGTCTGGGAAAGCCTGTTAATCAAATTGCTGTTTCTTTTCCATAGTCAGCTATGCTACATTCTCCGAAATAGCTTTGCAAGCCCCCCAGGAGACATGTAAGCTATGTAATGGTTCCTGTTGGCTGCTACAGCCCTGCCTGGTTTTATTTTAACATGACTCTGAGCTGCAGGTGCTTTGGAATCGGATATTTAACAAAACTTGGTGCTATTTTATGTAGAGGTATGCAGACCATTTATTGTCTCACAACTCGAGAATTCATAAATAGAGATACATTTACACATTCTGCCACTGACAGATGGTGTTTTTGTCTGGCTCTACCCGTGTTCCTCGAAGGTAGCACTGAGTTACAGGAGTCAATCACTCCTATAATGATCTCTGCTTGCAGGGGTTTCTTGTTTTTTCCCATTCATATTTCACACTGGCAGGGGCTGAATGGAAGAACAAGAAATAATAACCCTATTTATGAGGCATGTGGATTTGTTAACAGCTAGAGATGGGCCTGAAGCAAAGCCCTAGATCAAAACACCCCATGACTTCAAGTAGGCTGGGAAGGGTTGGAATCCAAACCTGTATCCGAAGTTCATGGCTGATCCGAATTTCTAAAAGTGGGGATTTGGGGGACTCAAAATCCAGATCCAAATTATTCAGCTCAAACCCATCTCTATTGGCAGAAGGTGCTAGACAGAAAACAGGCTGAAGAGAAATACCTGGTATCCCTCACACATTAGAGTCCTTCTAGCCATTTCAGCTGAGTAGGTCATTCCTACGAGGCTAGTCTCTGGGATTGTGTCTACAGTGAGACACAGTAGACACAATCCCAGTTCACCTGCTGTTGGCCTAGCATCAATGCAGCTGCTCCAGGCAGGGCCGGCTCTGGCTTTTTGGCCGCCCCAAGCAAAAAAAACAAAAAAAACCCGGGCCGGCCAGAACGGCAAAGCAAAAAAAAAAA
>NW_020664439.1:39781948-39816703 GCF_002925995.2 Terrapene triunguis
GAGGGAGCAGGCGGGAGAGAGAGAGAAGGGGGCGGCCAGGGCTACAGCAGGGGCGCTGCCACGCGGCCCCTCCCGCTGCGCCGCCTCCTGCCGCCTGCCGCGAGGGCTCCGCTCCGGTCGGGGGGAGGGAAGGAAGAGGACTGCCCTGCAGGGCGCTCTGGTTCTCCGCGCCGCCGCCCCCTACAGGGCGGCCGGAGGGGAACAAGAACAAAAAAACAACAAAAAAAAGTGTCCTTCCACCCTAGGATTGGGCAGAATGCCGCCTCCAACAATCTGCCGCCCCAAGCACCAGCTTGCTCAGCTGGTGCCTGGAGCCGGCCCTGGCTCCAGGACTGGGGGAAGTTCTAAGGCAACCTGGGTGCAGGTGTTTTCATCATCACATCATCTAGCCCTGCTCTGAACCACCCCTTCCCTACCCCTGAATGGTCATATGACATGGGTATAAACCATTTGGACACAAACTATGTTTAGAACCAACCATGTCTAAGTGGTTACAAACTTGGTTAAGATGCAGCCCCTACCAGGTAATTGATAGATACTCATGCCTTTGGTGGTATAAACAGATTCCAGTGCAAATTAAGAAAAAAAAACATAAAGATCATCAATGGCTAGCTACATATTAAAATGCCCGGCTATAAGGAGGTGCTTTGTGTGGCCCCGATAATGAACAATGTGGGGTCAGATCCTCAGCATGTGTAGATCAGCATAGCATTATTGAGTTCAGTGGAATTATGCCAGCTGAGGACCTGGCCCACTGCTTTCTCACAAGGCAGTCCTATCGGTTAGAATTGTTTCTCTTTTGCTTTCTGCTTTATCTTTGCAACCCATTGCTGTTTATTCCATGTAGGCAATATGAGCAGAGAGGTTACATCAAAGAACAGAACCACAGAGCGGTTAAGAATAGTGAAGCTTTTCAGAGACAGAATTGGTTGTATTTGTTGGGGTTGTTATATAACAGGAACACTTGTTATTTGGGCCACCAGGAAAAAACGCTTTCAAATGGTGAGAAAACCAGTGTGGACTACAAGTTACAGCTGCAGATTCCTTATGTTCTTGATCTGACACTGAATTTATTGTGGAGGAAATGAAGAACAGATGTCAAGAAACACGAACAATGTAACGACAAGCAAGTAGCACTTTAGGGGAGAGCATGTATCACACAGTGGAGGAGGCATTTTGATGCCTGATTACTTCTCTCCTAATCAATTAGAACATCTATATGCATATCATTTTCAGGCAGTCTATTTTACACTGACATCACATTGTAAACAGAAACCCCTGTCAACATGTTTTATTAAAAAATAATTCCCCCTAGTTAATAATCATACTCTGCACTTTCCATCCATCATAGATTCCAAGGCCAAATAACACAGGCCATAGAACAGGGGTGGGCAAACGTTTGGCCCGAGGGCCACATCTGGGTATGGAAATTGTATGGCGGGCCATGAATGCTCACAAAATTGGGGATTGGGGCGCGGAAGGGGGTGAGGGCTCCGGTTGGGGGTGTGGGCTCTGGGGTAGGCCAGAAATGAAGAGTTCAGGGTGCAGGAGGGGGATCAGGGCTGGGGCAGGGGGTCGGAGCACTGGAGGGGGTCAGGGGTGCAGGCTCCGGGTGGTGCTTACCTCAAGCAGCTCCCGGAAGCAGCGGCATGTCCCCCCTCCGGTTCCTATGCAGAGGCGCTGCCAGGTGGCTCTGCGCGCTGCCCCATCCACAGGTGCCGCCCCTGTAGCTCTCATTGGCCGTGGTTGCAGGCCAATGGGAGCTGCGGGGGCGGGATTTGGGGTGGAGGCAGTGTGTGGAGCCCCCTGGCAGCCCCTACACATAGGAACTGGAAGGGGGACATGCTGCTGCTTCCGGGAGCCACGTGGAGCCACAGCACTTGTGAAGCAGGGCAATCCCCGGACCCCGCTCCCTGGCAGGAGCTTGAGGGACAGATTAAAATGTCTGAAGGGCCGGATGCGGCCCCCGGGCCACAGTTTGCCCACGCCAGCCATAGAACTACTCCAAAATAATGTCTAGAGCATTGCTTTTAGAAAAACATCCAATCTTGATTTAAAAATTGCCAGCGTTGGAGGATCCACCACTGCCATTGGTAAATTGTTCCGGTGGTTAATTACCCTCACTGTTAAAAATTTACACCTGATTTCCAGTCAGAATTTATCTAGCTCAGGGGTAGGCAACCTATGGCATGCGTGCCGAAGGCGGCACGTGAGCTGATTTTCAGTGGCACTCACACTGCTCGGGTCCTGGCCACTGGTCCGGGGGGCTCTGCATTTTAATTTAATTTTAAATGAAGCTTCTTAAATATTTTAAAAACTTTATTTACTTTACATACAACAATAGTTTAGTTATATATTATAGACTTATAGAAAGAGACCGTCTAAAAATGTTAAAAGGTATGACTGGCACGCGAAACCTTAAATTATAGTGAATAAATGAAGACTCGGCACACCACCTCTGAAAGGTTGCCGACCCCTGATCTAGCTTCAACTTCCAGCTATCGGATTATGTTATACTTGTCTCTGCTAGATTGAAGGGCACATTATCAAATATTTGTTCCCCGTGTAGGTACTTATAAACTGTGATGAAGTCATCCCTCAAATCTCAAAACACATTCATAAATGTTAATTATGTCTCACCTCAGCCCTGTGAGATAGGAATTTTTGTATCCATTTGACAGATGGGTAAACTGAGACATGAAAGATGACTAACCCAAAGTCACACAAGCATGTATGCACATGTGTAGTGTCATTTGAACTCAATGGGACCACTCACATTCATAAATCTTGGCACAGGCGTAAGTGCTTGTAGCATAGTTTAATGATGGAACCAGGAATTGAACTCAGGAATCCTGACTCTCATTCCATTGTTTTTATCCTCTGGAGACCATCTCCTTCCCCCTATAATTACTCTCCCCAACAATCTCCAGTGCTGAAAAATTATGTGCCAAATTCCAAACATAAGTATATGAGAAACAACTGCATTTAAAGTATCTTTGAAACACAGTTGCCAACTTGCACGTGGTAAATAAGCACCCCAACTTTCACAATAAGCCAAAAACCAAGCTAATCCCATTTCAACTCAAGGCCAAAACAAGCCAATCCCTAAGAACCCCAACACTCTATGTGACTAGATCCCCGCGGCGTGCACTCTGGGACTGTGGTGGGCCCGCTGTGCACCCCTGACTCTCTCCCTTCCCTTGGTCCTGCTTGCCCCTCCTTGCCCCTGCTTGCCAGGAGCCGATCAAAAAAACCAAAACAAAACACAAGCTACAAGCCAAACAAGCAGCAAGCTACAAGCCAAAAACTAGCCAACAAGCAACTCACAAGCCAATTAAGCCAAAAACAAGCCCAATTTCTGCATTTTTTCCACAGGTTTGGCATGTCTGCTTTGAAAGTGTGTTTATAACAGCAATACTGTCCTCAGTACTGTAGTAGCAGTAGCTGAATGCAATAAAATAAAACATGTACACTTACAATGCATTAATATAGTCAGAAATCAAATTGAGAGTAACTTTGGTTTCTCATCATTCCAGCTCTTCTTTGAAGCCCGGTATGGTTTGATGGTTTCATCACCTGGTCATGTGCTTTCTCCATAGTCACCCTTAAGGAAATGTAGCGTCATGTGCAGCATGGTTGTTTTGTGGATGGTGCTCGCAAAAATGGAATATATCTGCCCTATACTCATGTGACTTCTTCTATACATTCTTAACAGCTGTTGGTAGATAGATAGATAGATAGAGTAATTAGACTGCTTGAAAGGGGGAAAATGTTGTCCCCTGGTACAAAAGCAATCATTGTTATTAAGTGCTCTTGCTGATTGCTGTTAACATCATATTAAAAGGCAGTTGCCAAGCAGCCATCTAGCATGGGCCATCTTTCTTTTTGTTTTGAAGTGCATTTCCAGCATTCCATATGATTACCATAGGCCAAATTCTGATCTCACTGATAGCAGTGTAAGTCAAAAGTAATGCCACTGAAGTCCCTGGAGTTAGCCAAGTTTATTGGACATCAGACACCATGTGTTCTGACACAGCAACAAAAAATAACTATGGGCATTACATGAATATTTGAACCTGAATGGTGATGGTATATAGTACATGTTGTCTTTGTTAGGTAGGTGCCAGTGCAGACAGTGATGGAGAATAATTCCCACATAGAGAGAATCCAACTACCATGAAACATTTGATTTCTTCCAGCAACTCTTGACCTTGAACAGTCCCTGGTCCTCAAGTACCTACACACAACCATGGTAAAATAGTCACACATGCAGACAGTACCAATGAGAACAGTCTACTGCATGGAAACTGAGATATTTTCCTCAAAGGAATAAGAACAGATGGTCATATATTCAGTTGGTGAAATTCAGCACAGCTCCATCCCATGGATTATGTAAATTGGAGAGAATTCTAATCAGAACAGATCCAGCAGCCTGAAGGTTTCCAGTAGGCAGTGGTGTAAGAGAGTTAGTGGCTTGGACCTAACATATTTGCCACTGGAATGAGCTCTCAGTACCATATACTAGATCCTAAACAGCACGTCTCTTACAGGTCCAAAGTGTTTCACAACTATATTATGTGTTGTTTCACTCCTAGTGTCTCTGAAGATAATTAGATAAGATGCTCAGGGGCAGGTAAGTAGGAAAAATACGTATCTTTTGAGTAGAGCAGGGGGGAGAAAGGTAATTCTGTTTTGTGCAGGATTTTGAAATTTGGTTTCATTCTGATTTGGAAGAAAAAAGAAACTTTTTGAAGTTTTCCACAAAAGGAAATGGAGCTGCTGGGCTGCCCTGGAGCCACCGTCACTGGAAGCTCTGGGGTCCCCAACAATGACTTGCTCAAATTTTTAGCAATTTTACAGCAAGCTCCTTGTAAGCAGGCCCACAAGTACACAGCCACATCCAGCTAAGTGCACACACAACTGGTTCAAAGCCACTGCATGTAGAGCTGTACCTCCCATGGTGGGAGCCATGTTTGACCCATGTTGTAACATCACAGCCATGAGTTGGAGGTGGGGTGGAGCTGGACCCCCTGAAGGAAAGCACTAGAGAAACGGTACCTCAGAAACATACCATCTCTGCCAAGCCTGCTCTCTGCTCACACGTGCAGTCCCTTGTGCTCCCTGCACTCTGAGGAGAGCAGGATACCAAAAGAGGAGTGTTGGAGGGGCAGAGATAAGGCAAGGTGAAGAGACAGGGACAGCACAGCTAAGGGAGTATCACTCCATTAGGCTGCTGTAAGATGCATATCCCCTGTGTGCAGAGAGCAGGCTTGGCAGAGATGGTACATTTCTGAGGTACAGTTTCTCTAGCGCTTTTCCTCAGGTGGTGCTGCTCCACCCCACCTCCATATCATGGCTGTGGTGTTACGACAGGGTCAAACATGCAGGGCCAGTGCTACCATTAAGGCAAACTAGGCGGTTGCCTAGGGCGCCAAGATTTGGGGGCGCCAAAAAGCGGTGCCCCCAATTTTTTTTTTACAGTGTTCCTGGGCTGGGTTGCTGGTGGCGCGCTGACATGTGTGGCTCAGACTCCCTCTCCCAGCGCAGCGGCCACTCTACTTCTCCCGCCTCCCAGGCTTGCGGCGCCGATCAGCTGTTGGCGCCGCAAGCCTGGGAGGGGAAGAGAATTAGAGCGGGGGCGGCATGCTCGGGGAGGAGGCGGAGCAGAGGTGAGTTGGGGTGGGGAGTTGCCGCACGGCTCCCCGGGCTGGGTGGGTGGGGAGCTGCTGCGGGGGGGGGGGGGGGGGGGGGGCGCCGGGGGGGGGGGGGGGGGTTGCGCAAAGTGGAAGTTTCGGGGAGGGCGCGAAACTTCCTTGCATCGGCCCTGCAAACATGGCTCCCACCACACTGCTTCCTAACATGGGTTGGCCAATTGTTGTGGACAGAGACAAGCTGTGTTTGAACAGTGGCACAGGAGCTGCCTGAATTGTGTTAGGTCTGGGAATGGTCCAATGGGGGAGTCATGTTTCAACACATTCATAATGCAGATGGAGCCACATTCTCAACAGAAGTGGGAACTGTAAGCAAGAAAGAGCCAAAGCAGCATGCGGTATTTAGTCAGGAAACAGGGTGACTGGAGAGAACAGGAATTGTCATATTGGATCGGACGGTGGATCATCTAGTCCAGTATCGTGTCTCCAAAAGTGATGGGTGCCAGATGTTTCAAAGGACGAGAGATGCAAGATTAACATAGTAGGAAGATGTGGTAGAATCCACTTCCATTGAGATCTCATCCTAATCTCTAAGATTGGTTTAAACCCTGAAGCACGAGGGAATTTATCCTTCAAAACTCCATGTTTGCATTGACTGTTATATCTCTGAATACTTGTTATCCATATAAATGCCCAATCGCTCTTTGAATTTTACTAAATTTTTGGCTTCATCAATATCCTGTGTCAATGAGTGCCACAGTCTAACTAGACTGTCCTCTTTGTGCTCTCTTATACTGTGTTTTGCGGTAGCCTGTTGCCTTTTCCCATTGGAATGATAGAAGGCCAAGAGAACAAATGATCATGTATTTTTCCTTCAGAATGGAAAACAACACCTAGACCAAATATCACCTCTTAAATTAGCTACCATTTTGACAGCAGTCACACACACTCCTTGGCAGATCAAAGTGACACACAGCTTTCAGTTCACTACACCCCTTGTATACTGCAGTATTAAAGCTACAATCATCCAGGCCAGGCTAACATGCAGTGCAATGTGACACACATAGAATATTAGGGATGGAAGGGACCTCAGGAGGTCATCTATTCCAACCCCCTGCCCAAAGCAGGACCAATCCCCAGACAGATTTTTGTCCCAGATCCCTAAATGGCCCCCTCAAGGATTGAACTCACAACCCTGGGATTAGCAGGCCAATGCTCAAACCACCGAGCTATCCACCCCCCAGATGTTGATAAATTTCACCACATGAAAAAAAATAGATGTAAGCTGTTAAAAACAAAACAGCCTCATAAACAGGGTTTAGGAAGCTGTGATAAATCACTTTGTTAGGCTGCAAAGGTGGTGCAAGCTGCTGTCTCAGCTAATGCAGATAAAGTTTTCAACGCATGCTGCATATATCAACATTTTAAACACAGACTGCTTACAGGGCCTTAATGAATACTAAAAGCCCAATAACCAGGAACCAATGCAGTTCAGACATAGCTGCATTCAGATGTCAATAGCATTGCCTTTTATTTTATTTGCTAATGAGTTATCAATAGTGGTAATTTGCTGCTGATAACGTTGCAGGTTATAAAAGAGAAAAATTAACCTGTTCTGCTAAATGGAAAAATAAACTCAACGTCCTATTTTGTTCTGGTGCATGAACCAAGGACAAATGCAGGGCTAGGTATTGAAATCATCATATTCGTCTTGCCTTACACAGAACACTAGCATTATTCAAAGCGGTAAATTAGGCAATGGGTTATGTTTTGCCACAGAGCAGGGCATATCAGTTCTCGATCAAACATATAAACCAGCTCTGAGTATTAAAATAAATAAATAAATAAAAAGGAATCCTTTCTGGAGGTAATAAAGTTACAGCTTGAGGTTCTCTTGTGTCAGTGGAATGCCAAGCTCCACCTGTCTAGGCAATTACTATAAAGAGCCGAGGAAAGACAAAGCGCTTTGTGTGAGAAAGCATCGAAACTATAACATTCTGGACAGCACTGAACAAGTCCCTTGTCTGCCTTCTGAGAAATTCCCTTGACTTCCTTCCCAGAAATTCTCTGCTGGATGGGAGTTATGTAATTACATTAATATAGGAAATCATCTGCAGAATGATGATGAGGACACATCCAGTTTTTGGGTGCCATACATTCCTTTTGTGTAGATTAGGATCGCATTGTAAAGTGTATGTGGAGTAATTTAAATATTTAAGGCCAGAGACTCAGCTGGTATAAATCAAAGTGGATCCACTGACTTCAGTGGAGCTATGCCAGTTCACACCAGTTGAGGCTCTATTCTTTCTTCTGTGTAGGGAGAAAGACTGGATCCAAGTTAAAGCCTGGGACTAGGATTCAGGAAACATGAATTCTAGGCCTGGTTCTACCACTTAACTTCTCAGGCCCTGATTCTCTTCTCTGTTGTATTAGTGTAAATTAGGAGTGACTCCATTAAAGTCAGTGGATAATTAAAGTTAATGGACAACCTTTGGTATTGGCTTATTAATTAGTCCACTGGATATAAATAATAGTCATTGACTCCCCTGGCCTGTTGTGAGGAATGATTTGTTAACATTTGTCAAGTGCTTGACAGAAAGTGCCACACGTGCAAAAGATTGTTATTTTTCAGCCTGCCAGGTTACTGGTTGAGAATTGCTGATAAATAAATAAATAAGCTAAATAAAGAGTGTTAGCCAGTCAAAATAATTTCTGAGAGTAGCTCATAGGTTACAAGATAGAGGGCCAGGGAGATTTTAACTTGGTTGTCATATTTTTCTTTAGAAAGGACAATACTGCTTCCAGAGAATGTGGGATGGACTGTTGTCTAGTACTTAGAACCAGGGCCGGCTCCAGGCACCAGTGAAGGAAGCAGGTGCTTGGGGCGGCCCGTGGAAAGGGGCAGCACGTCCGGGTCTTCGGCAGTAATTCGGCGGCGGGTCCCTCATTCCCTCTCAGAGTGAAGGACCTGCCGCCGAATTGCCGCCAAAGAATGAAGCGGCACGGCTGAGCTGCCGCCGAAGTGCCGCCAATCGGGGCTTTATCTTTTTCCCCGCCCCCACACTTCGCCGCTTGGGTGGCAAAAAAGCTGGAGCCGGCCCTGCTTAGAACAAGGGCCTGGAAGTCAGGAATCTAGGGCTCTGTTCCTGCCACCAATACTCATGTGTTCTGTGAACTTTAGCAAGTCTGTTAACTTCCTCTCTGTCTCATTTTATGTTTGTGACAACGTACCTTACAGGTGAAACAAAGTTAAATTGTTTGCCAAGTGCCTTGAAATCCTGGGACGAAATGCACTGTTGTCCAACTCCTAAGGTCATTGCTCAGTTTGCACTCAGGCCTAACCCAAGCCAAGCTTCCAGACAAACACAAAGCCAATGGGGTGTAAGGATTGAATAAAAACTGATTAGCAACCTCAGGATTGGGCATTATGCAATGGCAGTCTTATTATGGTTATTAATGTTATCAATGGGTGTACAGCACTTTGGGAGCCTCAAATTAAAGGCACTATATCAGCACAAAGTATTATCATTAACAGTCTTATAGCGTAAAGGATAAGCATAAGCACTTTGTGTCCATGGAACAGGTTCTCTATAGGGTATCACTGTGTAGTGCCAACATTGTTATAACAATCACCCCTGGGAGGGAGGTACAAGAGCTGTTGGGAAGATTTCCCAACATAGATGTGGTCTGTAGTTCTCTGAGCCCCTGGGGTTCATTATTTTATTCTTTTAGACATATGTAACCACCCAGAGGCATATTCCTGCTGATTGTACTACTCTAGCTGGTGGGATCTCTAGTGCTATTGTACTCAGCACAGTCACACAAGTGGGTTGTTTCTGGTACCTTTTGGGAAGGAGACCAGGAAGAAAAATGTCACATTTCCCTGTTGGTTTTCTTTAAAAGACACTGAGATAGATCCTGGCATATTTTCCCTTGTGAAAATGGGGTGGATAACCTCCTGGCTTGATTGAAGACGTCTGAGGGAAAGGAGGGTAGCACTGTCTTGTAGTTAGACACTAGGCTTTGAAGTCAGGAGATCTGGGTTCTAGCCTAGTAGAGGCACTGCCTTGTTGTGTGAGCTGAGTCAACTCACTTGAACTCTCTGTGTCTCAGCTGGCTTGTGTGTAAAATGGGGGTGATGATACAAATACTGCTACCTACCATTGCACAGGAGTGTTGTAAGCTGCACAACCATTTTTGCAGTAGGACACTGCCAAACAGTGATGCTGATTGGGACTGGAGAAACAACAGTTAAGGAGCTGAGAGAATACCCTTGCCTGGCCATTAACCACAAAAAATTCCAGCAATTTATGGTCAAAGAAAAATGTGCTTAGGATTAAAAAAGATATACAGTTTGTGTGTTTTCAATGAGTATGGCTGGTTTTTTAAAGAGCACTCAAGCGATTCTGCTAAAGTAAAAGTGTGGAACAGTCCCACAAATCAGCAGAGAGGAAAAAACTCAGTGTGCCCTAAAGCATGTCCAGCGCTCTCTCTTTGCTTCCTAGTATCAGACTCCATCACCACCTCATGAAAAAAATTCATATTGGCCCAGATCCTGCTCCCACTGAAATCCAGGGTGAAATTCCCATTAACTTTAGTGGTGCAGGATCAGACCAAATGTTCTTTGAGGACAAAGATGCCTTCTGTGTTATGTCATTGAGAACACAAAAAGATGCTTAACAAGGCACAAAGCAAAGGAAAATAATGCTGGAGCCATCATTGTTGGGAAAGGACAGAAAGTACTAAGTAACCTTCTGTCCTGCATTCACATACATATGCTACCATGCCGTCAGTTGAACTCTCCACAACACCAAGCTCCCCCTCATCAGTTTTCTTGCTTTGTTTTCTAATTTCTTTCCAGAGGACCTGATCCAGCCCCCAATAAAGTCAATGGAAAGAGTCCCATTGACTATGGGGGGGTGGTTTGGGCTCAGAATGCTATATTCTGAGGGCAAATGCTGTTTCAATGGTCTTTGCACATAGTCTGAAATGAGAACTAAGCCCTCCCATCCATTTCTTCATCTCTCCTTTGGTTTTGTACTTTTACTGTCTTTAGGGATAATTCAGGCAAATTAATGTGTTAGTGGTTATGCCTGTGGATTTACAGTGTTAGGTGCTATTAATGAATCTCTGAATTATGGACTTTGTGGAACTCTATGGATAGACTTTAATTTGCTGTCTCTGAAGATCCTTTCCTTTCTCTTCCATCCCTCTGCCACCTACAGAGAAGTTATAGGATATGCAGACTTTGGATCATTACCAATAATTGCTAGGCTGCCCCCAAGTACTAATTTAATTGTAAAATCTTTGCTTTCCCCCTTCTCCCTTTTGTTACTTGTGGTGCTTGTGGAAATTAATTTAAAAGTAGTATGCAATTAAAAAAATAACGATTTCCTTCCTCTGGAATTGAGAGCTTTCTTTTGAACAGCAGGGAGGGGTTTATGAATTTGTCTTCCATTTATACAAGGCTGAATAGAGGCTTTTATCCTCTCATGGTTTAATTAATTTTTCTATAGTTGCTTCATTAATTGATATTTATGTATTGCTTGCTGTGCATAAATTCTGGAAACAGCACATAAGAGGATGTTCTCGTTATAGTTCTACAAGTGCTTGGCCACCACTGGAATCTTAATAATTATAATGACATGGGTGTACACATGATGTGCCTTGGTCTCCTTGGGTTACTGTCTTGGATAATGTCTTCTACCTCTTGGGGTAGATGGCTGCCTTAATTCGTTTCCTTTGTTACAAGAGTGCGCTGTCAAGATGTAAATAGCAAGTTAGTTAATAGGTAAGGTTCCAGCAGATGGCGCTCAAGAATACATGCCTTAGCTCTTGGGTTTTACAGGCCCAATAAAACTGCTCATTGTGCACTGTAGATGGCTTCTCCTATGCTGCTGTTTACAAAAACACTTAATATCCTGCATGTCTATTGATCCAGACTATTAGTCATAGCTTGCAGCAGGGACTGTAAGACAGAGAAGGGCAGTTTTAAAGGGTCACATCCACCTTCATGCTAAAACTCTTCCAGAGTGTCCCCTGGTGTAAATGTTCTACTGCCAAAATGGCTGAGGGGGAGGAGGAGGGGGAGGTTGGCTTGGCTCCTATGTGACAAATCCTAATCCCACTGAAATCCTGTCAGATTTGTGCCATTGACTAAAATGGGATCGTGATTCAGCCTTATATTAGCGGGCGCATGAATATTACCAAAGAGGAAATTTTCCTTCTTTAGTGTTCAGCGTTGTTGGAAGCAGTGACCCTAAGGGACGGGGATCATAGTTAAAATGTAGTTAGCATCTCTATTTCCCACACCTATACACATGTGCATGCCTACACACACACACACACACACACACACACACACACACACACACACTGTTTGGTGGCTAATTTGGTTTGGGTACCAAACACCCAGAACACATTCTCCCCACTACTGGTTGGGTGGGATTCTCAAGACAGCTTGGGCCTGATTTCTAGAAGCGCTGAGCACCTACAGAACAAGTTGAAGTCAGTGGGGGGCTAAGGGTGTTCATCAGTGCTGAAAATCAAGCTCTACTGTGCTTCTTGGCAGTACTCAAGAGCAGTTCTTTGGTGGGTCAGGTATTTCTCCCTTGGCTCAGACCTAGAATGTATCCTCCACAGAGCAATCAGCTGGTGTCCTCTAAAAGCACACAGTCTGCTCAGAGTGCCTACCTTTGACAGGCTGTCAACAGATGTCGCCATGGAGCTATTGTTATTCAAGATTTTATTAATCATTTTACTACATTTGATGCGGTTAGTCACCCGCACTGTCTACATGCTGACAATAATTTACCACTGTGAGGACAATGAAAAAAGTAAAAGAGCAGCTCATGATGATTCAGAATGCTCTTAGCAGGTTCCAGAGATGGCATATGGCAAACAGGCTTCTGCTGAGGAATCAGAATAAAACCAAAGGAATGCTGACGGCCAGTTGTGAGGCCTGTGAGGATCTCTGATGATCAGTTTCAGACTGAATTGTGTGATGATCAATTCTTCAAAAACATGAAACTCCATGTGAGCTTCTAAAGCAGCCGTTGGACCAGCTCAGCATGAGAGCTATCCTATGCTAGGGCCCATAAATCTGCACATCATATCATTGTACGGCACAAGAGAAGGTTGATACTAGGTATGTAGCAGAAATGAGAAAGAATATTAGAAAATACAGGACCAGCAACTCAGCTAGTGTAAACCTGCATTGCTCCATCAAGGTCAACGGAGCTATGCCAATTCATACCAGCTGAGGATCTAACCCACAATCTTCATTGAGGATAGCTCAGTGGTTTGAGCATTGGCCTGCTAAATCCAGGGTTGTGAGTTCAATCCTTGAGGGGGCCATTTAGGGATCTGGGGCAAAAATCTGTCTGGGGATTGGTCCTGCTTTGAGCAGGAGGTTGGACTAGATGACCTCCTGAGGTCCCTTCCAGTCTTGATATTCTATGATTATAAAGGATGGATTCCTGGGGAAAGAGAAATCCAGAATTAGAGCCCTATCCACACTGCAAGTACAACTATGTTTTAGTAACAAGGCCATGACACTAATCTGAACTGGCAGCAAACACCATTGAGTTTTTTCCCCACGGCCATGTGTCCACCATGTTTACACATCTGCACTTACTGCACTGCTGTGTTTGTATCAGTGCATTGGAGGCAAATCTGGGCAGCTATCCCATAAAGCTTTATTATAGCATGAACAGAGAGTACCCCTGTCAGTATAGTGAGCAATGCAGTTTGGGGCTTCTTACTGCACAAAGAGCAGTGAAGATAAGAGACTGTCCAAATCAGTTACACAAACACAGTTAGGAAATCCCACTCTCAATAAAAGGGTTACAGAATAATTATAGGTAGACAGCTATGTGCTAGGTTAGGCAACTGGCAAGGGAACAACATAGTTGTTACCAAGTATTAACAGTTGCTGATTGAATACTATTAGTATCATTCATTGGTTTTCTATTTTTTCCAAACTAGTTAGACAGGATGTACTGTGAGGAGGGATGGCCTAATATTTGTAGCTAATATCCCAGAATCTGTTAATACCCAGCCAAGAGGCAAAGTTCAGCATGTACTTAAATACTTTGTTAAATCAGGGTCAGAGTGCTCAATCTGGACATTTGCTAACTGCTCCCAGGAAGTCAGGACCTGCTTTTCAAACTGGTCAGCCACCTCGATATCTGGGTAAAAGAATAAGATTTCCTACTTCTAATTTATGCTGTGCTGAAGACGCTTTAAAAGAAAAGCAAAAGCTTTAATTGTTTTCAGGGGTACATGTCAGTTATGAAACTCACCTGGATAACAGAATTGAGAGGTTTATCCAGACTTGATCAAATGCCTGATTTCTGTAGTTTTGGCAAAACCTTCAAAATGATGCTTAGCCCCTCATCCCCCATCCATTTGGGTATCTATACTTTCATGTAGGAAGCCCAAGAGGTCTGTTTATCTCTTCTCTTTAGACTCTTCAGCAAAGTGAAGAGTGCCCCTGAAATTGATGCATTAGGATGTTTCATAAGCCACAGATATTCTTAACCCATGGCTCATGGCTGAGCTAAGAAGCAAGGCAAAAAGGGTTTCTCTCTCAGTTGCTGAGATCTCAGCTGAACTGCTATTGGAGGTCTCCAGCTTATATTAAATGAGGGATGAAACTGCCTCTTTGCCCCCCAATGAAACATGCCAGCATTTTGTGTGGGCATAATATTTCATAAAATCTTTTATGTCAGGTAAGGAAGAGCACAGACTGTACTGCTGGGAACATAAGAGTAAAAGTCTTGTTTTACACAGCTCAGGTTCTCCTATCTGGATTCCACACTGGGCCCTGCCATTGGGTCTCTCCAGTTCACTTGCCCACAGGACCTTTTTCATCACATACCTGCTCCTTACACATAACACAAGACAGCTGCTTCCCCAAACAACACACACCACTACATGCCTGATGTACTTCACAAGCTGCCCCTAAATATATTGATTTGCTCCCTTCTCAGCACATACAAATACACACACCTTTTTTTCTGCAAACACCTATCCCTTACCTCCCACTACCTCACGAGTGCCTTCCCTAACAGTTCTCTTTTCTGCTTTTCCTTTCTCACACCCCTATCAGTTATCTCACTCCCCAAGTGCTGATGGGGCTAGGTGGTGTATTCAGGGAAAGAGGGAGCAAACCAGCCTGGGGAAACGAAGACATGGGTCAGCACTGAAGTCAACTGGCCAACTATCAGAGCCAGGGGTCAAGCCAGACTCAGACCCAAGAATCCAAGCTGAGAGTTGGAACCAGGGTCAGATACCAAATGCCAGAGCCAAGGACCAAGGCAGAGTCAGAAATCGGAGGCCAGGGTCAGGGCCATGACTGGTAACTGACAGCTGGAAGCAAGGCGTAAGGGCAGGAAACGGAGGAGAGGCAAGGATGAAGCATGGAGCAGGAGCATGGTGGGAACAGGAGCGAAGGCAGGGGTGAGGGAGGAGCCGAGCAGGGACCAGGAATAGGGTTGAGGGCAGGAAGCAGGTACAAGCAGGATCCAAGGCAGCCCCAATAGAAAATCACTGTATTGCTCAGACATCTTCCTGTGCTTCCTTCTGGCTTAAATAGCATGGGTAGACCAATTGGTGGAGCCAGGCAATCCTCCAATCAGTGCTCCCATGTGTGGTGCCTTGGCTGAGGCAGTAGTCCTACTGGCTTCTCAGCTCCCCCACCCCCCCCAAGTTTCAGCAGACATTGGATGGAGGCCAGGATGCAATGACTGTCTGGGAACTCCTACATCTATGTTCAAGAGCTGGGACATCACAGGGGGAAGACATGTGATAGAGGTGAACCTACAGAGACATTGTTTAATTAGAGCCAAATAAATTCAATATAATAAAACCATAGAAGCCAATTTTTTGCGACTGGAGAGGCTTTTTAGCAGTAATTAGTTCCAAACATTCCCCTGTACTGTATAATAAATGAACAGAATAGTAAATGTTATGAGAGTAATTTATTATTCATCATGAATAACAAATGAATGGAATAATTTACCATCCACTAATCTCTAAAAGGGCCCCACTTCTTTCTTAATCCTCTAGAAATCCCATGGGACAGGACCTTATTTGTTCACACAAATTCTCTGAGTTCCAGGAGTATTCCAAGGGAACCACCATGAGCAGGCAGCTGTGTACTGCTATGACCTAAATATGTCATCAGATGAATGTTACAGCCTTTGGGAGTGGCACTCTATTGTTGTTCCGTTGTGGTAACGTGACACAAGCTGTACATATGTCTCCTTTTGCATCCCAGTAACACAAATACTAACAGTGATAAATAATGTACAGTGTCATCTATGATGGAAAGTGGAGATGCAAAGCGTACAAGGAAGTTCAGAGAATGCCATCTGTTTGGCGGGTGAGGAGAAGCACAAAGACGAAGGAAGTGATGGAAGTGCTTAGAACATTCAAAAGCAGAGTGGACAAATCAGAAGCCAACATATTGCAGGGAACAATCCTGTATCTTTACTATAATACAGGCCTAACTCTTTTTCAGAATCCACTTTCCCTAATTACAGCACAGGGCGAAGAGGGTATGGGGTAGACAACCTCATGCTGTAGGTGGCTCTTTTCCATCTCTAGTTTCTGCCATGATTCTATGGGTGTAGTATTTCCTACTCTTGTTTCTCTGTTATATCAACCTTCCCGCCACTCTGGTTTTTGTTACAGGGGAAAGCAGAATCAGGGACTCTGAGTCTATGCCTGGGAGGCACAGCAAAGAAGGTGAAACCCAGAGGGAGGGAAGGAGAGAAAAGGTGGCTTTAAGCTACTTTTGCGTCACCTGGATTTTAGGTTGCTATGGGAGCCAAAATAACTGCTTCTGAAAGTTGAACAACCCTGGAGCCTAGAATCCCATACAAGCTCTCTTTTTTCCTCAGTGCTAATGACTTCCAATCCATCTATGCTGTTGGCATAAAATTCTCCCTGTTGCATTCAATGTTATTGTCCAATCTGTTCTTACTCTCTTATTACGGCTCAGCTTCCAATGTTTGCTTCCTTTGATCCTCTTTTCCCCATGATTCATGTCTTCTAATGCTATTTCCAACTATCATGGTTTTTCTGTTCTAGATATTTGTTCATATTACAGTAGCACCTGGAAGAGCCAAGCATGATTGTGCTAGACAGTGTATGAACACCTAGCAAGGGACGGTCCTTGCCCTGAAGATCCTACAGTCTAAATAGCCGAACCAGGGAGGGAGAGGAAAGAGGCTCAGAGAGGTGAGGTAACTTCCTTGAGGTCACTTGGTAGAACTAATAGTAGAACCCAAATCTTCTGACTCCCATGGCATTTCTCTGTCCACTAGATCATGCTGCTCTCTCTTTATATTGCTGGCTCCCTGCACCATTTTAAATCTTCAGTCACAGCCCCACTCTTTTTCCTCTTCTCACTGCTGCTTCTCCTGATGATTGGAAGCAGCTTCTCTTCTTCCTGTGAGCTCAATATTTAGTTCTCACTCAGGGTCAGCATTTGTTGACTTGTTTGGTTTTTATTACCACTGATTATTATTTGCTTTATTGCTATGCCCTTCTGTTATCCTTCCCTAGCACTTTGGATGACAGGCACCATATATAAATATATACAGTAATGTAACATAGTGAGCAGTGAAGGAGATATATGAATTGTAGGGATGATGGACCGGGAGCCTTTTGAATATTAGCAAGTCCTGTTCTTACTCTTAGTAGTGTAAAAGGATGTTATTAGACAGCCAGGAAAGGAAGGTTAGACTTATGGTCAAGGGGGTTGTCTAGGACTCTAGAGACCTGGGTTCAGTTCTTGACTCAGCTATAGACTTTCTCTGTGGCGTTAGACAGGTCAGTTAATCTACCATTTACCTCAGTTCTCCATTTGTAAAATGGGGCTGATACTACACCAGGCTCTTCCTTGAAATCTCCCCCATTGCATTAGCAGTGCTGCACATCCACCATTAGTAGCACTAGCATAGACTGGCTGCTGGAGACAAATGGTTCTTACTACCTCAAAGGGAAAGGAGCAGTGAAGGTGGGTGCTCCAGCCCTGCCTAGAAAGGCCTCAGGGAAGCAGCCAATGAGAGCACAGCCGGCTCAGATAAAAGGAGCTGCACCCTCGGTTTGCACCCAACCGACAGGAGGTGCTCATGAGATGTGAGTGTCCTGTCACAGTGCCCCATTCTGATTGGCCAAGGGACCCCTGAGCATGAATTCAGGGAGATAGTAGTGGTGGTGGAACCAGCCAAGCCAGAATTTTCAAAAACTGAAGACAAGGAGGAAACCTTTGCTTGTTGGCCTTTACTTGTTTGGCTTGCTTACCTGCAATTGCTGCTGCTTTTATCTGTTAGCGACTGGCCTGTGGCCATATGAGACCACCATGCCTGACAAAGACCTATGCTTCCTCCACCCTCCCAGCTGGTCACCAAGGGGTAGGAATCCACCAACCTGCAACATATAAAATCTACAAGCAAGTCATCTCTAGCCAGCAAGTCCATCAGCATTAAACTTCTGTGCCAATAAGACCACTGGCTATGGCCTGTGTTATAAAGGAGATCAGAGCAAATGATCACAGCGGTCCCTTCTGGCCTTGGAATCTAGGCAACCACACATGCCAGCTTCCTGAAGCTGAATCAAACTGCAAAATTTGTGACAACCTCATGCATAAGTATCAGCCTATTTGGTTTGGCTGGGTTGGGTTTTCCAGTCTTCATTAGTAGAAGGACACCTGTACGTCAGCATTTTTTTGCATTTGTTTTCAACTCCAGCAGATGGCTGGTAGTAAATGTGTGTGTGCAGGAATGTATGTGGCTAGAAGCCACAACGTCTATTTGAGATTGGCACCTATAGAATAGTTCCTCAAATACCTACATCAGCCCTAGGTTAAACGAGCCTGCTGTCTAAAAGATCACACACTCATAAATTTCATGAGTTAGGAGTGGTTTGTTTAATCCTGAAAAGCCATGTTATTTTCACTTAAATGTAACAAGCTGCATCAGCTTGTATTGCTTTGGAATATTTCATGTAACCCTATGTTGGAGAGAGAAGAGATTGGGTGTTACTGAACCACCCTAATTTGGGCAGACTGTCTTAACTGGCATCAGAGCTGTAGTCTCAACCTGGGAGTGATTTGACCCTCTATGTATCAGCTGTTTGGCTGGAATATAAATATATGACTTGGCATTGAAAGTGATAATGCTCGTTTGCATTTGGGGCTGATAGCTAATCAAGATTGTTGCTTTCCTAAATTATTACATAGAGATTTATAAGGAATCATTGGTTTGTTTGATACAGTTTAATCAAATGATAATTAGACTAATTTGATTATTTGATATTGACCCAATTTATTCTAATTTGATTTGTTTAGGCTATGTTATGTATGTATCTTAGGTTTTTGTTTAGTTGTTTATTTTAGCTAATAAAATATATACAATTGGAAAACGTTGTTGTTTGGATGTTTCTGTACGGACGTCAGGGTTCTAGACCAGAGGACTTGGCAGCGTAGAGAGGAAACTCTGTGACCATCTAGTGGTGGTCCATAGAACTGTCCAATAATCTTTCGGTAACTGATGCCCCAAACAGGAACACTGTTGGTTTCTGAAGGAATGTTTACTTCAGTATTATTCAGCTTTCCTGTAGGAAGTTGTGGCTCTGGACAGAATGATGGGAAGATTTATAGATTCCAAGGCCAGAAGGGATCATTGTGATAGTCTAATCTGGACTCCGATATAACACAGGTCAGAGAACCTCCCAAAATAATTCCTAGAGCATATTATTTTAGAAAAATAGCCAATCTTGATTTAAAAATTGCCAATGATGGCAAATCCAGCAAGATCCTTGGTAAATTTTCCCAATGATTAATTATTCTCACCATTAAAAATGCGGACCTTATTTCCAATCTGAATTTGTCTAGCTTCAACTTCCACCCACTGGATCATGTTATAACTTTCTCTGCTAAATTGAAGAGCCCATAATTAAATATTGATTAGTTTATAAGTACCTACATGGGGAACCAAGTCACCCCTTAACCTTCTTTTTGTTAGATTCAAAGAGCTCAATCTATTTAGCTTCTCACTATAAGGCATATTTTCTAATTCTTTAACCATTCTTGTTGCTCTTCTCTGAACCCTTTCCAATTTGTCAACATCCTTCTTGAATTGTGGACACAGAACTGGACACAATATTCCAGCAGCGGTCACACCAGTACCAAAAACAGAGGTAAAAGGACCTCTCTACTCCTGCTCGAGATTCCCCTGTTTATGTATCCAAGGAGGATGACCTTCTGCGAGGCATGGAGATGTGAGTTAATCTTTGACAAGAAGGATTCTCATATCTTTTAACACCAACTTGTCATCATGGAATACAAAAGGGAGTTCCTGCAGGAAGAAAGCTGCCATTCTTCCCTGAGCACATCAAAGGATGGGTGCAGCGGGATTGCTATCTCAGGCAGGTATTTGCCCTGAGGCTTGTCCCTGTATGCCTGCTCAGCTGGAGCTGGATGCAGATGCAACCTTTCTGAATATGGTTTCAGATTTATCCAGGGGAGGGGAGGAAAAGCAAGTTTGCTGCATTTTTTTCCCCCATGCCTTGCTCAGAGCCTGAATCTGAATCTGACAGCTCTGCTTCCTCAGGAGAAGAAGTGGTGCCTGAGTCAGGAGTCAGCTCCTACAAAGCAAGCAAAAGGGTCCAAAAAAGGGGAAAAAAATAATATCTGTCACCTGAATGTAGCCAGTGTGGGGGATCTTGGGGCTCCCACCACCACCACCCAATCTATGCCTCTGCATAGTCTCCCTCTGTGTCCTCCCCCTCTGGATCCGATTCCCTCTGCTTGGCAGATGGCACCCCATTGCGAGAGTCTCTGGACTTGTGTTGAGAAGAAGAGGAGCTGTATAGGACAGCTGCTTCTTTTGCCAGGGAACTTAGGATCTGCTTCAGTATCTGGGAGGAGAGACATGGTGCCCCTTAAGAGTTTTCTCCCTCCGGCTTTGGTCTGTCCTGGGATTTACCCTCTGAGCCGTCCAGCTGGTTCATAGATTCCAAAGCCAGAAGGAACCATTCCATCTAGTCTAATTCTTTCAATAAGCACTGTGATTTCCAGAACCTTTGAGGGCCAGGGAAGGATACCAGCTGGCCAACCTAGAGGCGAACCAATTTGCTATACTCATCATACTTACTTGAGGCATACTGTAACGTGGATTAGTGGAGGTACCTGTCTGAGTATGGAGTATAGTAGGAATGCCATTTAACAAAACATTAATGTCACAGGTCAAATCTGAGGCCTTACTGAAATAGAGAGGAAAAGGTCCATCCCGATTAACATATTGTCAGTATTGTTCAGTATTCATGCTATGATCACGCCCAGAGGCCCCACTTGGGGAGCCGTTGTACTACATGCTGTACCAACGTAGTCTCAGTCCTGCAAATGTTACTTTACGTGTGTGAGTTGTCCCATTAACTGAGTGAAGGTAAGTTCCTGATTGAGCGTTTGCAGGATCAGCCCCAGAGATATGTATGTTCCCTGCTTCAAAGAGTTGGCAATCTAACATACAATACAAATCCATTAACAATCAGGTGGAAAAGAGGGTTGCTAACCCGCTCCAGGACACCGTAATGAGACGCTCTTGAATTTCATCCTTCTCAAATGGCAGCTGCAGAGCCTGAGTGAGTGAGAAGATGGGGGAATCGCAGGCCCCAGTAGTAACAAAATTGCCCTTGACATAATTCACTGTATTTGTAGTCCTGCCATACAACAACTGCCTTGCTTAGGGCTTTGCTGCACCTGGACTTGACTCCTGCCAGACTCTCTGCTATTATCAAGTCTTTATTTAGCAAAGCAGGTTAATTAATAACTTTGTGTTTTGCCAGTGAAATGAACCTTGACTTACCTCTTATCTCATCGTGCTCAGTTAAGAGACCATATGAACAAAGAAGGTTTTGTTACACCCTGTATTACTCAGCACCTGACAATGGCAGACAGAGCTAGCAGAAATATGGCACCTTGACTTTCAAAGGGCTGTTTTATCTGCTTTCAGTTCCCCTTCCCACAAGAGAGTTTCAGTTCTTAAAACATCTTGAATCAAACTGTTGTTAGGGAGCCAATTCTGTTGCTAGATCAGAAGCATTTCTGATATAACTTTAGAGCTCTCAGATAACCGATTTACTTGTATTTAAGTTCACCTTCTGTCAGTGGGTGATGGGAGCAGGAGTCAGTAGTCAGGAATCAGAGTCCAGGGCTAGGACCGGGCAACCTGGAGTGGAGCAAAGCTGCGGCCAAGGCAGGAGCAGGATCTGTCGCAGTTGTGAGCAAATGCTTTCAGCAGCTGCTGAACTTCTTACGGTTTATGGCAGAACAAACTCACCTACTGAGAATAACCACCACCTACTATATTCCTTGTATGTTCATGCCACTGCCCTCTCTTACCCTGCTATATATTCTTAAGAAAACATAGCAGAGCTTTTTTAACGGTACCTCCCTTTTCCCAATACACTCACAAAACCCTTCACAATATAGTCTGTCACATTAAAACATCTACATTCTTCATCAGGAGTCTGTCTTTCTGGGAACACTCCCTGCATTCCCTTAACAAATCATCAACTGTTTCTTTAACCTTACATGGGTTACACAACCCATCTTTGTATTGATTCAAGAAATATAAATTATGATTCAAACCACAGTAATCAGTTAACAGTCTAAAGATGAGTACTTCACTGCTCCTATCTAAACCACGGAGTATCACATTATCCTCTATTTTGGGGCATTCTTCATCGAATCTCCTTGGTCCACATTTCTTGCCATTCTTTTTATATCCTTTTAAAACTAAATGTTTAAATTCCTGTTTACTCAGAGGAATTTTTATATCATTTTATTCATTTTTAAAGCATTTTTCACTTCCTTACCTGTCATTTCATTGCCAGGCATCTCAGCATGTGCTGGAATTCATGCTACTACGATGTTCACGCCCAACCATACTATATTGTGTTGTCAAAAACAATATTTCATTTATTAGATCACTTCTGCTTTCTAAGTCACCCCTTTGGATTGCCAATAATCCTTATAATGAATCAAAAAAGATAATAGCTGCCATAGGCCATACATGCTTTATTCATTTTAGCGCTAACATTAGTCCTACCAATTCAGCCATCATAATGGCAACAAAATTAGTAGATTCCTTAACTCCAATCACAGGGATGCAAAAGGCTGTTCCTATTCTACCTGATTTTTAATCTTTAGATCCATCAGCATATGGCAACTGCTGCTGGGCTTAAGAGCCAGCCTGCTAACTTCCAACCAATCAGGAAGTGTAGCCAATCATGCAGCCTACTACAGACCACCTGCACTCATTAGGTTGCCCAGAGACTGGCTCTGCTATGGACCCTGCTTCCAGACCGGCTCTGCTGCAGGCCCTGATTCCTGACACTTTCCACCCCATCCCAGAATCTCCTACACAATAGGTCAGGTCCACAGGCTATAACATACATATAGCTTGAAACAATCAGATGCTTTTTTACATTCAGGAAAATGGCTACACAAGCAACAAGAATAGATTCCCCATGGTTGTGCAGATAAGGGAACTACGGTCATGTACACCTTGTACACGGTAGGTTGCAGGGCTGCTATTGGCAGGTCAGTCTCTTGTACCAGATGTGGACAGGCTACAGAACTTCCTTCCCAGAGAGGTACACTAGAGATGTCTTCATTTTAAGACTTTTTAATGTCCTGCCACACGTGGCTGAGGTTAGTTTAAATAAGGTATGTTACACACACAGCACCACCTAGTGGCCGAGCAGTTTAATACCGTTTATCATTCCATTACAACCAGGAAGACACCTTGCAGCGTTGGAACACAATCCAACTCAAAGTCCCCTGGGATACTCTAAGGAACACAAATGCAAACAAAGCCACTGGCGCTATTCTCACACTGGCCACAAAAAAAGTTTGCTCAAGGGGGCGGACAAATGTTGGAGTTTAAGGAATGTGAAATATTTCCAGGATAGTTCAGCTTTACATAATGTACAGCTGGATAATATTCTATCTAAGATGCATATATGACCCTATTACTATAGTATCTAAGTACCTAGCAATCTAATATATATTTAATCCTCAAAACATCCCCATGAGGTTGGGAAGTGCTACTATTCTGATTTTTCAGAAGGGAAATTAAGATCCAGAGAGACTAAGGGCTGGTCTACACTGCCGCGCTAGTTCGGCGGCTGGGGATCGAAGTTCCGAGTTCGATTTATCGCGTCTGGTCTGGACGCGATAAATTGAACCAGGAAGTGATCCCCGTCGACTGCGGTACTCCAGCTCAATGAGAGGAGTACCGCGGAGTCGACAGGGAGCCTGCCTGCCGCGTGTGGACCGCGTCTGAACCGCGGTAAGTTCGAAGTGAAGTATGTCGAATTCAGCTACATTATTCACGTAGCTGAATTTGCGTACCTTACTTCGACTTGGGGGGTAAGTGTAGACCAAGCCTAAATAACTTGCCAAGGGTCACACAAGAAGCAGGGAATTGAGTGCCTTAACTATTGGGCCATCCTTCTTCAGGATACCGGTTCACTGTAACATCGCATTTTGTCAATCTGCCATATTGTTTTCCAGGGAACTATGGCTTATACACCTTTCTCCCAACATTTTCCAGGTTATTTGCTCATAAATCTGAATCCATTTTTAGTGTAGGATCCTTTTGCCTTTTCTTCATACCTTTAGCTCCCTGTAAAATATTATTCCTGAATTTAGTGTACTAGAGAAATGTCAGACTGGCAGATCTGGTGTTTCAAACTGAAGCACTTCCCTAGCAACATCCTACAACCAGAAGGGCCACCTATGCACACAAGAAGACTTCCATGCTTATTCAGTCATTGGATTCTTGAGTAGATCCCTTCTACTGTCAATGTGGACAATCTGTCCGTCTCTAGAATATAGATTTTTTTCATCCAGATCATCCAACAGCCATGAGGTGGAAGTGTTTCTTACCCATGATTCATAACTATCCTGGGGCAGCTTGGAACCAGCAGCCTGGAGTAGGAGAACTCCATGGGTGATATCCTAGTCCCATAGAAGTCAATGGCAATATTCCCAAAATGTTGACCTATTCAGCCCTCTTATCAACTATTGTTTCCCCTCCCACCTTTTCTCTGTCTTGTCTATTTAGATTGTAAACTCTTCTGGCCAGGCACAGTTCGTTATTATTATGTGTATGTATAATACCTAGCACAATGTCGTTCTAATCTCACTTGAGGCATGAGGCTCTACAAATAAAAAAAGTTACTATTATTGTAATGGATCTGGGCACCCATCTGGGGACTGCACCACAAGAATTGTCATTGCCTTGCAAGAAACTCTTAAGAAAGTAACATAGAAACGGCCATACTGCGTCAGACGAATGGTCCATCTAGCCCAGTAGCCTGTCTTCTGACAGTGGCCAGTGTCAGGTGCCCCAAACAGAACAGGTAATCATCAAGTGATACATCCTCTGTTGCCCATTCCTAGCATCTGGCAAACAGAGACTAGGGACACTTCAGAGCATGGTTTTGCATCCCTGCCCATCCTGGCTAATAGCCATTGATGGACCTATCCTCCATGAACGTATCTAGTTCTTTTTTGAACCCTCTTATATTCTTGGCCTTCGCAATATCCTCTGGCTAAGAGTTCCACAGATTGACTGTGTTGTGTGAAAAAATACTTCCTTTTGTTTGTTTTAAACCTGCTGCCTATTAATTTCATTTGGTGACCCCTAGATTTTGTGTTATGACAAAGAGTAAATAATACTTCCTTATTTATTTTCTCCACGCCAGTTTATAGACCTCTATCATATCCACCTTAGTCATCTCTTTCCAAGATGAAAAGTCCCAGAATTATTAATCTCTCCTCATATGGAAGCCGTTCATTTTTGTTGCCCTTTTTTGTACCTCTCCAATTCCAATATGTCTTTTTTGAGATGGGGTGACCAGCTCTACATGCAGTATTCAAGATGTGGGCATACCATGGATTCATATAGAAGCAATATGATATTTTTGTCTTATTATCTATCCCTTTCCTAATGATTCCCAACATTTTCTTAGCTTTTTTGTCTGCGCTGCACATTGTTTTCAGAGAACTAGCCACAATGACGCCAAGATCTTTTTCTTGAGTGGTAACAGCTAATTTAGACCCCACCATTTTATACGTATAGTTGGGATTATGTTTTCCAATGTGCATTACTTGGCATTTATCAACACTAAATTTCATCTGCCATTTTGTTGCCCAGCCACTCCGTTTTGTGAGATCCCTTTGTAACTCTTTGCACTCTGCCTTGAGTAGTTTTGTATCATCTGCAAATTTTGATAAATAGCAATGTCCTGTAAGTTATAGAGGACAGTTGTTGTCACGTCTTGTAACACAACAATAAACAGCCATCCATTCCCATGAACTACAGAGAAAAAATTCTTTAGTTATAGAAAGGATCAGGAAGTTGAAATGCATTTCAGTGCCTTGAACATTAGTAACTGCTCCTGGGTAAGTTCAGAGCGCATTGTTAGTGCCGTTTTCTGATTTTTTAGTTCATTCCCTGCTCCCTCCATGCTCTTTCTTTTCTTAGTACTACCCCAGGCTCACATTGACACTTAAGGGTATGACTCCTCTGCAGTTAAAAATCCTCAGCTTGCCTGTGCCAGCTGACTCAGGCTCGTGGGGATCGGGCTAAGGAGCTGTTTAACTGAGGTGTAGACATTTGAGTTCAGCCTAGAGCCTAGGCTCAAGGGCCCTGCAAGGTGGGAGGGTCCCAGAGCTGTAGCCTGTGCCCGAACATCTACATTGCAGTTAAACAGCCCCTTAGCCTGAGCCCTGCAATCCTGAGTCCGGTGGCATGGGCCATCTGTGGGTTTTTAATTGCAGTGTAGACATCCCATTAGTGGTTGGGATGGAACAGTGATATAGCTGCAGACTTCTCTGCAGCATGGATCTTGGTGGCCAGCTGTCATGACTCAGTGGTGCATAGTTTCTAAAACAAATTCTGTCTCCAGGACATCACAACCCCCAAAATCATTTCCAGTTCTATTATTATTCTCAGCCCAGGGCAATCAGACTTTGGTTTCAAGTGCAGCTGACTTGAATGTCATTCCCTTTGAATATGCTGAACTATCCTTCTAGCTTTGAGTTAACAAACTATGAAATGTATGTACCCAAATATAGACAGAGATTTCATTCCCATAATGAGCCTCTGTCTGTGCTATGAAATCTCAGGCTTTTATACATGCTCTAAAGTGAAATAAAAACATACCAGTGATACTTTTTGTATGAAATAATATTCCATTGATTAATGTTTAGGGAAAAACTGAGTTTCATTTTTCCACTCTGATGAGAACAGTGGGAAATATGTACTATCCATGTTCAAAAGAGGCAAAGGGAAACAGGATCTGAACATACTGAAGTGTTCCTTCTAGTGATCTCTGAACCTCAAAGGAGTCAGAGTTTGAGTTTGATTTGGATAAACTGCTGAAGTTTTCCAGAACTATTCAATCTAGATTTGTATCTGTGAGCATTCATAAAGTTTCTCCAAAGGTTCTCTCAATCCTTCTTGTTTGTTTTCCATGAACATCCATTGGGTTCACAGAAATCTTAGTGGGAAATAAAAGTCTTCTGATTAATTTATGGGAATATCTCTTTTTTAAAAACTGAAAGCCGTCTGTTATAATTCACAAACCTAAAAAAAAAAAAAGGTGCAACATTCATCAAATGAATCATTTGCTATCAATACTTCTCCCAGCTCTAAACCGAACTTTTTGAGTTAGCAAAATTGGGCTGCGCCCCATTGTCATAACATCCTCTTTAATGGTGGCCTTCATCCCACAAGTCTTTGGGTGGTGCACAGCAAAGATACCTGGCTGTGGTGCTCCAGTGCACATCTGAGTGGGAACTATGTGAAAGCACAAGTAAGGTCAAATACTAAGCATAGTTCTCCTCACTGAACAGTAGTAGGCTCAATCCCCATGCATAGCTCCTCCATTATTCCCAAGAATAAAAAATAATAGGGAGAATGGGCATGTGTTATGCAACATGGGTCGAATCATTATAAATACAGGCAGTCCTCGGACTTACGACACAATTAGTTCCTAAAAATTGCATCATAAGTCGAAACATCGTAACTCGGAACTGCAATACACTCCGTTGCGGGTCCGAGCATCGTAAAGTCAAAACCAATAGTCGTAAGTCAGATCAGGGTGTCAATTCAGAAACGTCGTAAGCTGAACGTCGTAAAGTTGAGGCCTGCCTGTATGGATATGTTACGTAGGTGGAAGGCTCTTTGGGACAGGGACCATATAGTAGGGCGATCTGCCGCCTGAGGAGCCAGGGAGCAGAAAGCCCTGGCCTAAGGAGAAGCCCAGCAAGCAGGTGGTGGGCACCTGATTCAGCTAAGCAGCGTTAATGGAGCTGATTCCCAGCTGGAAGGGATAAGGGAGGCCCCCGCTCTGTAAGGGGTGGGTAGATGTGACTAACACTTCTCTGAGCAGCAGAAAGCTCACATGGGATAAGTAGGCCCTATGATCCCCCAAAGGCTCAGGGAAGGCCATAACCCTAGAGTTACTTGTGGGTTTAAAGGCCCCTGCAGTATCAGTCCAGATCAGGGCTAATTTTCTGTATTTTGTGTGACTGTGTGGCAGAAGAATGAAAGAGCCTGAACAACTAAAACAGTTGGGCATGTCTGACTGTTTTGTCCCCAAGCTAATGGACAGGCCCACAAGATTACAGACTGTTCTTTTGTTCTGTGTTTGTACAGCGCCTAACACAATGGGGCCCTACTCCATGACTGGGTCTGCTCGGTACGACTGCAATAAACAAATAAAAATACATGATATTCTTGTTATCTATAGCAATGTTAGACTTTTTTTTAATAATCTGGATAAATTCAATTATCTACTTAATATAAGTGATGCAGGATTGGGCTTCCTATTGGACTTTTATTAATCCTTCCTGCTTAATATTGTAATAAAATTGCCAGGGTATCTAACACTGAAATTGTCCTACATGTAAATGACAAAGAAAGGCTTGAAGAAGAGCTCTGTGTAAGTTTGAAGCTTGTCTCTTTCACCAACAAAAGTCGGTCTAATAAAGGATATTACCTCATCTACCTTGTCTCTTAAATAATAACATCAAAAAATCATCTTTCAGGGTATACAGTGGCATCTAAGAGGTAATAACTAATACATAATTGAATTTAAATTTTTGTCATCGAAGAATTGTAAGTATGCAGTTTTTATTGAATGTTAGTAAGAAATAGACAGTAATATGCACCCTTTTTTCAGGCATTAAAAGCATGACAAACACTGTGCTGGGGTATCTGGATTCAAAGCTCTTTTTTTTCAGATTTCTTTTAAAAGGAATTACTTCACAAACACATTGACGCTAGGAATTTTTCCTCTAAATTCTCTGTCTGCACTTTTGGCAGTGACTGCACATACTCGGTTCAGTCCCAGAAGGGTGCTGCAGACAAATGTTGAATCTGCAGAAGTGGTTCCAAATTGAAACATTCAAAGTGCTGCTGTATTTCCCTGGTTCTCTGATGTTTAGAAATAAACATTGGCAGTGCTTATTTAGAAAGATTGGGGTATTTTTTTAGCATGGCATCAACATGCTTTTCTCCAAATAGACTTGGTCTGCAATTTGATGAATGAAAAGTATAGACTTGTAAACCTGCCCAATTAAAAATAGAAAAGACAAAACAAAAATGTTGAACATTCTTGGGACATGAGGGATGAGCTTAGTTTGAAATTGCTGCCGTGTTATTGAAACGATGCTTTTCCAAAAGTCTTACATGAATTCTCCATTGTATGAAATACATCTCGCAAAGAAATTTTGGAATGAATATTAAGTGCATGCAACACTTTCAGCAGGTGAATATTAAGAGTCCACAGTGACTGTGCCTTTAGATGCAGTCTGCAGCTGTAAACTGACTTCAATGGTATTATGCCAATCAACACCAGCTGGGCATCTGGCCCTTTATATCTCAGGTTTTTGAGCAAGGAGAATTAATATTCTGTTCAGTGCATTCGCCTCTGGCTCCCTCCTCAGTTCCTATCGTACATTCAGAACTAATCTCTGGAACCGAGGCTTTCACTGTTTTCCCAAATGTAGGGGCCTGATTCAAAACCCATTGAAGTAAATGGGAATTGTTCCATTAATTTCAATGGATTTTAGATTAGGCCTTTAATCTGCAAATTTTAATTTTGCTTCCTCCTGCCTCTCATGTTCGTACTCTGCCAGCTTTCCCCTCTGACAGACTGTAGGCTGATGCTGATCTTACTTACGCTAGGGTTAATCCAGAGCAGTTCCACTGAAATCAGTGGAGTTCCGCCAGTTTAAAAATGGAATGAGACAAGAACCAAGCCCCTTTTTCTGTGAATCACTCCAATGAAGAGACTGAAGGGTCACAATTTGTTGGTGACGCTATGCACACACTGTTTCTTGCAGCTAATGTTACAGATACAGCAGTGTGGTGGAGGAAATGTACAGCCTATTTTTATCCTCTGCATTTAGAGATGCATTTTACAAGGGGTAAGATTATTTTGAAAACATATGTAATGTCCAAAGTCTGCTCTCAGTTATATTGGTGTAAATCCAGAGTAACTGTTGACTTCAATTTTACATGATCAGAAATGGGACCTTATAATTCAAGATAAGAGAAGGGAACGTGAGTTTTGTATCTGCAGCATTTTTCCAACCTTCCCATTTTTGTGAACAAACTCCACTAAGAAAATAGCATTCAATGACCCATTCCCCTTGCACTTAATGAATGAGTTAAATATTAAAACTGACAATAGGTGAACCAATTTAGATAAAATAAGAACTGGCCCAAAGTTTTGCCATAAACTTAAACTTTATGATTCCAAAATATCCAAGAGGAGATCAGACAAATCTTTAGATGGATCACTAGAATATCCAGTTATAATTATTAACGACGATAAACATATCAGAAAGGCTATTAAGCCTCATGCTTCAGGGTTTAAGACGATCTCTGACTATCAGAGATCAGAATGTGACCTAAAATAGGTGGTGTATGTGGAGGGGGACAGTTATGCCATATCTGCCGACTTTTCTGACACTATCCTGTGAAGCACCAGTAGTGTCCACTGCCAGAGATGGTGCTAGACAAATTCAGACTAGAAATTAGGTGTAAATTTTTAACAGTGAGAGTAATTAACCATTGGAATAATTTACCAAGGGCCACAGTGGATTCTCCATCACTGGCAATTTTTAAATCAAGATTGGAAGTTTTCCTGAAAGATATGTTCTAGGAACTATTTTGGGGAAGTTCTATGCCCTGTGTTATACATGAGGTCAGAGTAGATGATCACAGTCTGTCCTTGGAATCTATGATACTGGACTAATTGGACCTAAATTTTGACCCAATATGGCAATTCCTAGGTGCCTTCCTTACTATATAATTATTTTTCATTTTCATACAATTTTGCATTTCCCCATTCAGAGCAGAAGTTCTAAACTACTTATCTTCACCATATATTTCTGGCCCAACCAGAAGGTATAGGAATCAGAAGTTTTTGGCAAAAGCCATTTTTCATTAGACTTCCAGCCAACTTTCTCAGACTCAAGAGATTACACTAAGTTTGGATACACATCTGAACTTGTGCTCATCATCAGTGTTTCTCCACCTGTCAGTGAAATGACGTCTGTACTGAATGTTTTAATTAAAATAATCCAACAGAACCGAGTTACATTTAAAGTAAGGCCCCTATTACACTTCCAGAGTGGTGGAAATGGCCCTTAGTGAAAATGAGAATGAATATATTAGAATATAGTTTGTGGGGCTATTAATTGGTCTAAAATGTTGAAGGGGCCAAACTATATAGTAGCATTGCCCAATTGTAACAATGCTTAGATGTAAGGATAAGTGAAAATATTCGCTACATGAGTACATACCAAACAGCAGATCCATTGACTTGGGCTAGCCATAGGAATGGGACTTTTTTAGGCTTAATTAGTTCTTACACAAATAATACACTAAAGACTAATTTAATTCTGGTCACATGTAGCATGGCCTCTCTAACATTTATTCTTGGTAGCTAGGATCTTATTTAACTCAGAATTTGGAATCTGAGTGGATTCATCTTCAGTCTTCTTTCCTTCAATGTGTGTTTTTAGAAGAAATATATTTATTTTATAGTTTCTCAGTTATTTCTCTTGATGTAAGTGCTTCCTCTCTCTCCTTCCCCCTGGCTTGTTTACAAAGGGAATGCAAACTTGACCTTGACTTTAAGGTCAATGCTTTTTCAGACTGTACTGTCAGCAGAGAGTAGGGGGAAAAAATCAATGTGAAACATATTAGAAGTATAAGAGTAATGCATAATTGCTGGGAAGTCATGCTGGAAATGGAAACAACTGAGGTAATTCTTAAAGGAAAGGACAACATGCTGATATACCTTTTGTTGTAAGAAAAAAAAAGCTATGCAGTTTCCTTTCTTCGCCCCTTTTTGTTCTCATTTCCATACATGTTCGCAGGGCCGGCTCTGGCTTTTTTGCCACCCTAGGCAAAAAAGCCACCCGCCGTCCCCCCCCCTACCCCCCCCCAGCGTGGCAGGGGAGGGTGCCGAGCCTGGCCACGGGCCCGCAATCCCCGACCGGCCGGAGCGCCGGGGGGAGGGTGGCGAGCCCGGCCGGGGCTCTCCGCTCTCCCCGGCGGCCAGAGCGTCGGGGGGAGGGCAGAGAGCCCCCGGCGGCCAGAGCGCTGGGAGCGGGGCGGAGAGCCCGGCTGGGGCTCTCCACTCTCCCCGACCGGCCGGAGCGCCGGCGGGAGGGCAGCGAGCCCGCTGTGGCTCCGCTCTCCCCGGCGGCCGGAGCACCGCAGGGAGGGCGGCGAGCCCAGTCGCGGCCCCGCTCTCGGGCCGGAGCGCCCCGCCGTGCCGCCCCCCTCCAGGCGCCGCCCCAAGCACATGCTTGGTGGGCTGGTGCCTGGAGCCGGCCCTGCATGTTTGTTGTTATTGTGATATGTTTTGTAGGGCTGTAATAGGTAATTTTTGAGCTATTTACAATGCAAACCTAGGAACTGAACAGGAGGTTGGTGCTATAAATGAGATGTGACCTGCCCTTTATACAATCGATCTCCTGCACCTCTACTTCTTGCATCTCACACAAGCCTTTCTGTCCCCATGGGCTTAATTCAGCTGCTATTGAAACCAGTGGAAGCTTTAGCAATGAATAGACCCCACATTTGTTTCTGCATTTAGGCCCTGATCCTTCACACGCTTCGGCCAGTACAGAACTTTAAACACTCCCTGAGTGCAGCTAAGCGTTCAGGCCTGAGTTTTGGCCACACCGTGACCTGTCAATGGAATGAGGTCCGTACTGAATGTTTTAATTATATAATCCAACAGAACCGAGTTACATTTACAGGAAGGCCCCTCTTATGCTACCAGAGTGGTGGAAATGGCCCTTAGCGTAAATGAAAGTGAGGCCCTCTGTATTTTGTCATACTAGGCACCACTTCTATGTATATCATTTTGAATATTACAAATGTCCTTTTATCCCAAATAAAATTCATTTTGAATGAATCAACAGGACAGACAAGAAGTGACAACACAGCACATCAGACACCTGACAACATTAATTAGGATGTCAGCCACCGACATTTGTGATGGATAAAATAATGTTTGTCATCAATGGATTTACAAATGATCTTCCCTCTTTTGCCCTGTCTCCCTTTGCAGAGATGGGCCAATTTAAAATAATAATAATAATAATAATATAGGTCCCATTTTAGTTCAAAGTCCAGTACATTCAAATGTGTCCTAGCTCCTAGTGCATTTTTAACTATAATGGACTAAATTTATCCCTAGTTTAACTCAACTGACATCACTGGAGTTACACCAGGGCAAGATTTGGTCAATGGGGCCAAATTCAGCTCTCATTTACTCAAATGCCACTCCAACATGCCATTAGGATTACACCAGCATAAGAGAAAACAGAGTTTGGCTCGATATATTTAAATACTAATGAACTGCCCATGGTAGTAATATCTCAGTGAGACTTATTACACATGCTTATGTAATTTTCAATTAATTAAACGGCAATAGAATATATCAACTGTATTCTCAATGCTGTTCACAAGTGCTCTTTTAAAAAGCAATTAATATTTAATAAAAATATTATCGTTTTTCTAAAAGTCTTAATGAAATGCATACATCTTTATGATGCTTACAAGTGCTAGATCTGTCAGTTAGCCTGCCAGGAACTTGCATCATAGCTGCTTCTACGATAAGGTACTATGTGAATGATAACGTTCCATAGATCATTCCTTCAGAGCCTGTGCCCCATTCTCAAACATCAGCATGGAAGATGTTAGGTTAGCTCAAGGAGTAGAAATTACTGAAGGAAGCTGGGAGACACAGTGTATAGTGTAAAAATCAGAAATGCTTTCCTTTCCACGGCAAAGAATCTAACATAAAAAGCTGAATGTGAACTTTGAGGGTTTAGCCATCTCACTGTGGCCATAAGACATCAAAAAGCGAGAGTTAACTTTTTCCTGCTTTTGTATCTTTCCATCGCAGATATGGCTTCACTCTAAGATTTCGTAAACTCATGCCAGTGTACACCTAACAGAGATGAATGAAATGTTTGCGTTTCACTCAAATGTGAGAGGGCAACTGAGGCATGCAGATCTGAATGACTTGCTTTAATTACATCCAAACTAAGGTTATGTCTACACTGCAGACCTTACAGCGGCACAGCTGTACCCCTGAAGCTGTGCCGCTGTTAGGTCTCCCGTGTAGCCGCTCTATGCCAACAGGAGAGCTCTCCAGTCAGCATAATTAAACCACCCCCAACGAGCAGCGGTAGCCAGGTCGGCAGGAGATATTCTTCTGCCAACATAGCGCTGTCCACACCGGCGCGTTTGTCGGTGAACCTTATGTTACTCGGGGGTGTGTTATACTGACAAAAGTGGTAGTGTAGACATAACTCCTCTTTGCATTTGGTTCTTAGGCTATGTCACAGACTCATAGGGTGAATATGTCCAAAGGTGGGTACCTAAATCTGTCTCCAAGCCATCAAATATGATGATCCTGATGTAACCCCAATAAAGGAAATGCTATCAGTATCCCTGGCCTTAGTTGGTGGTGTGTG
>NW_020664439.1:39821703-39870689 GCF_002925995.2 Terrapene triunguis
GGGGGCGGCCAAAATTGTTTTTGCCTTGGGCGGCAAAAATTCTAGAGCCGGCCCTGGATGAAAATAATTTTGTACAAGGATTCAGATTTAAGTTTATACAGCTGCTTTCTCTCATGTATATTTTTTCAAGATTATATTTTCCTTTCATAGCTAAGAAAATGTATATTTCAACTCGTTTATCTTTAGGACTTTTTAAAGTCTATTTAATTAAACTTGACCTAGACATTTAGACGGAACACACAATTACAGATGCAAAAAATGTGCAGGCAAATGTAGGCCTAATTTATATGTGCAATAGCCATGGCGGTATATGCAGATCATGTAGTTTTACATGCAAGTGGCCATGTTATATAAGTAACTGGTCATTTGAATCCAGAGCTACCCATTTTGCATATAGAGTCATGGTAATTTGCTCATGCAAAGTAGGCATGCAACTAGATATGTACAGCTCTGGAAATCTGGAACTTACTCCCTGGCTTAGTTTTTCTCTACTAACCCTCCCCATCCTAGGATAAAACCTGTGGTAGCAGGACAGTAGCTTACAGAGCAATACAAGGTGTAGAAGGCAGGATCTGTGAGCAAATCAGAGCCAATCCCAACCAGACCTCAGGTATTCCTACAGGGCCCCTTGCATGCTGGCGGTGTGACCAGTTTATGGGCTCATCCAACACAGCGGCCTATTAACATACCTTCCAGGGTGAATTAAAGCCGTGATGGGGGTGTGAACACTAGTCAGACCACCACGAACATCTTTGGCAATTTGCTGAGGAGCTCAGCTTCCTTTCCCAGGGTCGTATGTGAGACCAAGACTTAGGTGCCTTCTGAGGATATAACAGCTATTGAAATCAATGGGAGTTAAGCACCTAAATGCCTCTGAGGATCTAGGCCCAAGTGGCTGCTCCCTGGATGCCCTGTCTGCATGTTATCTGGGGAATCTCTGGAAGCCTCCAGAATCTCTGGAAGCAGGGCCGGCTCTAGGATTTTTGCCGCCCAAGGCAAAAACAATTTTGGCCGCCCCCCCCGTCTTTAATTACCCCACCCCCGGCCCTGCCTCAACTCCGCCCCTTCCCCAAATCCCCAGCCCTGCCTCCTCCCCCCAGGCTCTCAAGCCTAGGAGGGAGGGGGAGAAGCAGCGCCCGCGCCGCGGCCACTCGGAGTCTCCCCCTCCCTCCCAGGTTTGAGAGCCTGGGAGGGAGGGGGAGACCCCGAGCGGCCACGGCGTGCGAAACAGCTGATTTGCACGCCGCTGCCCCCCCCCCCTCCCAGGCCCTCCACCCCCGGTCGGAGGGCGCGCAGCGGCGCGCGAATCAGCTGTTTCGCGCGCCGTGGCAGCAGCGGCGGAGGTGAGCTAGGGCGGCCGGGGCACATTTTTAGGGGTGGCATTCTGGTGCCGGCCATGCCGCCCCTAAAAATGTGCCGCCCCAAGCACCAGCTTGTTTTGCTGGTGCCTAGAGCCAGCCCTGTCTGGAAGCCTCCAGTGTCAGAGGGCATCACCTGAGGGCAGGGGGAAGCATGCATACTCCCTCCCCCCCATCCCAGGCACATCTGTTGCCTTTTGCCTGTGTAAAGGGGAGCATCATCCCCTAGACATGCCTGGCCCTAAGTCACTACGTGCTCTATTTCATTATTTAAACAATAAAGGGAAGAAATAATTCAAGATTATCTGCTATAAAATGATCAAGGTGGCTCAGTAATTCACGGAAAAAGGCACCGAGACAATACTATGGCCCTATTAGACAACAGCATAAACACATTCAGCTACGTAACTCAGACCTTCCTGCTTTACACATGTAATTAGGTTGTTTCCATGGTAATGATCTAATTATGGTCTTCTCAGCTTTGTGTAATCACATTTGCTGCGTTTTGGCAGAGCTGTTTTCCTTATTTCGGAACAGCAACACTTGGCAAGATGTTCTTTCTGAAGCTGAATAATGATCTCCTGTGATTAAAAACCTACCTTTCGGAGATCTTTTTAAATTTATTTTTATTTAAAGAGGGCTTATAGAGCCGGAAGAAGACATAAATATATGGAGAAAGAAATGTTTTCCCCAAGTGAATCATGTTCCAGCTTCCTCCCTGGGCTCAGTATATGATTGTTTATAATGACTATTTATTACAGCGTGACCGAGTAGCTAGGACAGAGGATTGGGTCGCAAGACACCTGGGTTCTATTCCCAGTTCAGCCACTGAGCCGATGAGGGACCCTGGGCAAATCACTTTCCCTCTCTGTGCCTGACTTCCTCCCATTTGTACGATGGGGGTAAATGACACTGATCTCCTTTGTAAAGTGCTTTGCGATCACTGGTGAAAAGCACTGTATATTTAGTCCGAATTATTTTACAATTACCACTGGTGGGCGTGAGGTGTTAAAGCTTGTGGGTGAAATCCTGCTTCCATTGACCTAGGTGGCAAAACTCCCATTGATTTCAATGGTGCTAAGATTCCACCCAGCTCAGTGGTTTGAGCATTGGCCTGCTAAACCCAGGGTTGTGAGTTTAATCCTTGAGGGGACCATTTAGGGATCTGGAACAAAAATCTGTCTGGGGATTGGTCCTGCTTTGAGCAGGGGATTGGACTAGATGACCTCCTGAGGTCCCTTCCAACCCTGATATTCTATGACTCTATCTGTTCAAGGATCTTAGAACATGCAAATACAACAGGCCAACTCCTGCAACCCTGACTAACATATAGACTCCACCCTCCCTCCTTAGGGTATGGTAGGCAAATCCTCAGAAAAAGCTGCCGTGGTACGGGAAGCGGCTGCATGGGATGCTCTCCGCCACCTTACGCCTTTCTGCAAAACACCTGTGCAGCCCTGGATCCCTGAGTTAAAAATGGGGAATGGGAGGAAGAAATTCCACTGAGCAGCATGTTCCCAATGCCCGGATTACAGCTGACCTCCAGGAAAAGTCTGAACAAAAGTGAATAAACTTTGGTTACATCTGCTGCAATTCTCTTCTGCTGAGTCATAGCAGCCAAGATTAATGGCATTGGGATGACAGGGGAACAGGGAGGGAGCGCTCCCTGTTCACAGTCAAGCAGGACCTATGATAATCCTGAGCTAGGGTTGTCAGACGTCCGGTTTTCGAGAGGAACGCCCGGTTGAAAAGGGACCCTGGCAGCTCTGGTCAGCACCGCCGACTGGGTCATTAAAAGTCTGGTTGGTGGTGCTGTGGGGCTAAGGCAGGCTGGTCCCTGCCTGTCCTAGCTCCGGCCAGCAGGTCCGGCTCCTAGGCAGGGGGGCCAGGAGGCTCCGTGCGCTGCTCTCACCTATAGGCACCGCCCCCAGCTCCCATTGGCCATGCCCCAACCCTGGGCCCCAACTCCCTGCCCCAGCCCTGAGGCCCCCAAAACCCGGAGCCCCCTCCTTCACCCCAAACCCCTCATCCCTGGCCCCACCACAGAGCCCACACCCCCAGCCAGAGCCTGCACCCCCTCTCACACCCCAACCCCCTGCCCCAGCCCTGAACCTGCTCTCAGACTCCAAACCCCTTGGCCCCATCCTGGAGCCCCCTCCTACACCCCAAACCCCTCATCCCCAGCCCACAACCCCAGCCGGAGCCCTCACCCCCTCCAATCCCCTGCCCCAGCCCGGAGCCCCCTCCCGCACCCTGAACCCCTCATTTTTGGCTCCACCCCAGAGCCTGCACCCCCAGTTAGAGCCCTCACCCACTTCCGCACCCCAACCCCCTGCCTCAGACCAGTGAAAGAGAAGAGGGTGGGGGAGAAAGGGAGGGGGGAATTTAGTGAGTGGGGGCGGGGCCTTGGGGAAGGGGCAGAGCTAGAGTGTTCGATTTTGTGCGATTAGAAATTTGGCAACCCTAATCCTGACCCCTTGTTTTCTTTTGGGATCCATCCCCACTTTAAGCCCCTCTTGGTCCTGTGGACCAGTTGGTTGCTAGAGGAAGACAGAACGCTCAGATTCCATGGTAGCTGGTGCTTGCATGAATTTATTACACTTGATGCACTTTTGTGCAGGAGAGAAGTTTATTGTGACCCTTAATCCCTTCTAAAACACCTTCACTAGAGTCAATTGCAAGATCTGGCCCTTAGTTACCATCAATATAGATTTATAAAGCTTTCTCACAAAACAAAACTGATTTCCCAGCTTTAGAACTAAGGGACCTGGAGGGGCATAGGAAAGCAAAGGTCAGGTAAGAAAAACTCATGAAATCCATGCAGGAGAACAGCTGTAGGCTGTATTCACTCAGGAACCTGTATTGCAACTGACAAGGCTATTCATGGAAAGATACTTGATTAGTGTTGCCATGACAATAGAAAACACCTGGAAAAGATCTATTAAGTGATATAATGGCATCAAGCCAAGGAGTAGGGGAGTAGGGCCAAATTCTGCTCTCAATTTACGGTGGTGAGTCAATGCAATTACACTAGTGTGACTAAAGGCAGGATTTGATCCCCATACCTTAAACACTAACGGATTCGCAGCAGAAGTATGTTGGAAATCACACAAATATTTTTATAGCCTTTGTAAGTGAGATTTTTATAATGTACTGAATATTCACAAAAAAGCAATAGAGACTTATTCCTTTGAGGAATTAACTAGCATGGCAGCTTTCTGAACAAGTGTCATATAACTCATTTTTGGCTATCAATTGAAATATACATCCCTAAATTTTTATTGAGATCTTTTCAAATAAAAAATGAAGGGGTTGAATTTCAAGGTCCAACTAAGCAGAATTCACCTTTGGAAAAATTGGTTTTTGGAAGGGATTGGAGGAGGGAAGAAATCCCTACTTTATCGTCACAGAGACAGATATTAGGTAGCTGCTTAACTTTATGGTTGAACATTCCTTGCCCCCCCCCCCCCCCCATCAAAAAGCTATCCTAGATCGCTGTGGTCATAATGACCGGCATTTGTATTTTAGAAGATTGACATTCTAAAATATCAAATTGCACTCAAGCCCACAATAAGTGATTTTCTGATGCATATAGAATACCAATTATTACTAAATTCAAATACAAATATGTTTGGCTGGGATTCTCAAAAGCACTCAGCAAAGGTTTATCTTTGCTACCAGTGAAGTCAATGGCTGCCTGTGCACTTTTTCTGAGCACCTCATAGTGGGTTACAAACATTAATTAATCCAACTCTAAAACCCCCTTGTGCGATACGACGGGTATATATAACAAGTTGGTTCTCCGGCCTTCTCTTCCAATATACAGCCATCTCCTGGATGTGTTACAGTTCAGGACATAGCAACCCTGCACAAAAGTAGGAGGGGAAGTAAAGAGAAATGATCATGTACATCCAAAAAGTCAGAGGAAAGGTATGTTGGTGAAATGTGAATAGCTGAGTTGGAAGCTGGTGCTTTCCTCAGACTCCTCTCTCACGATGCATATGCTGATATTACTTTGCAAAGCACCAGAGGGACCATACTGGGCCAGATTTTCAAAACTGCTCAGTACCCAGGCCTGGGGTCAGATTTCCTACACGAGCTCGGCTCCCAGCTAAGTGAAGTGACCAGATTGTCCCAAGTGCTCAGCAAGTAGCATATCTCATTGTTCTCAATGGGAACGGCTGCAAACTGAGCTCTTCTGTCAATCTACCCACTTCATTCAGTCCCCTTCATGGGAGCTGAACTCTTTTGAGAATCTGCCCCAAACAATGCAACTTACACTTTGAATTGGGAGGCTTATTCCATTGTACACCCATGTCTCCCCTCTCCGCATTCAAAAGACTACCAAAAACTCCTTTTTCTGCTCTGCATCCCCAGCCATAAGGACCTCACGCCACCACCAATGCACATCAGTGGGAGTTTTGACTGAAGAAGGTCCTCTGTGTTCTTTCCTTATTGCATTGTTGCATTGTAGTCCCCCCGTGCCCTTAAGGACCAGTCCTGTGAGGTGCTGAGCATCTTTCCCTCCCATGGAGTGCAGTGGCAGTGTGGAATGCTCCCCACTTCATATAATAAGTCTCTTATATGGTGCGATTAACCGAGTCCTTTTTAATGTATCAGCCTTTATATGTTCTTATACTATGCCCTTAACTGTGTTATCTGAGCACATGACAGAGCATATCCTATTGTACCATGCTGCATATATGTCCATGCAGTATAAATCCATATTCACTAACAATAATCAACATCTCTCTCCTTCCTGGTGCCAAACACTTACGAAACTAAAACCAAAATTAAGGAGTCTACTCTCCATTCGGCATGTGTGAGTGAGATCTTCATTAATGCCAGCAGGGGTTATGCATTCTGATGGAAAAGAAACCAGACCCCTGACTTTATTCTGCCCTGGTTTATATCTTCCACAACCCAGATATTTATATAATACATACCAGAAACGCCATGTGACACGTGCCTCTCCATTAAGCGTATGCGGACTCCATATGATGCCTGTCTGTGTCAATTTCAGGGAGCTCTGCAGCTGCATGAAGACAATTTTCCAATTGGATGTGTGTAAATTAAAGCTGACACTCTGTAGCTTTCACTCATGGATGAAACCTGAGCCTTATTCATGCCCTATGCATCAGATAACCTTAACAACATGATCAATACAGCTGGATAATTACAACTAATAGGAAAGCTAAGTGTAAGTTTCCCGTTTCTCATCAAAACAGAAGGCTACTTACCTGTTTCTGACCTGGTTTACGCACATAAAGGAGAATTAACTGACAGCCCACAAGAACCCAATACAGTAAAATCTCATTGACACAGCCTCTCCCAAGCTGAAATTCCCTTTAATCTAAATCTAGCTCAAGTATCCTGGTAGGAATTGCTTATTCTCTAGATAAACCACCCCACCGCCCCAAGGGCTTAATCCAACATCCACTGAAGTCAAAGGGAAAGACTTCCACTGACATCAGTGGGCTTTGGAACAGGCCTCAAGAGATTAAGAATTGTTTCATGTTAAGAGTGGTGGACCAGGAGTCAGGTCTTCTAGGTTCTACTCTAAGCCCTGCCACAGACCTGCTGTGTGGCCTATGCAATTCACTTAACTTCTCTGTGCCTGTTTTCTGTAAATTGGGAATAATCATGACTAGCTCATTAACAATATTCATTATTACTATTCTAGAGGATAGTCGCAGGATAAGTCTACACCAGTAGTTTTCAAACTGCTGGTCATGACCCAGTACTGTGTCGTGGAATGGAAAGCACTGGGTCGCGGCGGCTCTGGTCAGCCCCGCTGACCAGGCCGTTAAAAGCCCCATCAGCGGTGCTACCCAGCTAAGGCAGGCTAGTCCCTACCTGTTCTGACACTGCGCCATGCCCTGGAAGCAGCCAGCAGCAGGTCCGGCTCCTAGGCAGGGGTGCCACAGGGCTCCGGGTGCTGCCCCCGCCCCGAGCACTGGTTCCTGGCCAATGGGAACTGGGGGGAGGGGAGAGGAGGGGAGGGGCGCGTGCCTGCAGGCAAGAGATGCACGGAGCTGCTTGCGCGCTACCGCCTAGGAGCCGGACCTGCTGCTGGCTGCTTCTGGGGTTCAGCACGATCTGTGGTGCCAGGACTGGCAGGAAGCCTGCCTTAGCACCCCCACTGCACTGCTGCCTGGGAGCTGCCCGAGGTAAGCCCGCACCCCAACCCCATGCCCCAATCCTCTGTGCCAGCTCTGAGCCCCCCGCAAACCCAGAGCCCCTTCCTGCACCCCAAACCCCTCATCTCCAGCCCCACCCCAGAGCCTGCACCCCCACCCCAGAGCTCTGACCCCCTCCTGCACCCCAACCCTTTGCCCCCGCCCTGAGCCCCTCCCACACCCCAAACCCCTCACCCCCAGCTCCATTGGGTCATGGGCATCAACAATTTTCTTCAACTGGGATGCCAGAACAAACGTTTGAAAACCACTGGCCTACACACAGCGGTGAAGCTACCCCGATGCAGCTGCAGTACTGTAGCACGTCTGGTGAAGACACAGTATGCCGACGGGAGAGCGTTCTCCCATCAGTATAATTACCCCACCTCCGCGAGAGGCGGAAACTATGTCGGCAGGAGAGTGTCTCCCACCAACATAGCACCGGTGTGAACAGCGCTTAGGTCTTTTTCACAACCCTGAATGACATAAGTTACATCGACTTATGCGGTACCGTAGACCAGCCCTCACTTTGGTCATTTGGAACCCATCTGAGCCGGAGCTCACAAGGCGAAGGGGGAACTCAGACTAGATTTCATAATAGAGAAACTCTTGCAGATTTCTAGGGGGTTGATGATGTGGACAGCAACCAACCGGTGGCTCCACCTTCCCCCGCAACTCTTCTCTCAAGGAAGAGGCTTTCGCAAAGATGGAGGGAGGGAGGCTGGTTCAGCTTGGGCACTATTCACCTTCCTTTGGCCAGAGTGGCCTATTTTGGTGAAAATTCTACAATTTCCATGCGTGTGTGTGCGTGTGCGCGCGTGTGTGCACGCCCGTGTGCATTTGTTTTCAAGACTGCATGGCCTGGGCCCAGTTTGTGATTGATGCAAAAAATCAAGATCCTAAAAAGTTGTATCTTGGTTTAAAATATGCTACTCGAATTTCAGACCAGCGTGATTTCAAACAGACAAGCCAAGGAACCTTTTAACATGCCGATAAACCCTGAATGTGAGGCTTGTGGATCCTGAAACTGTGCTACAAACACAGTGCAACGTAATTCACTTTTCTAAATAACTGAAAAGGTAGAATATTATCCGGTGAAAACCTCAGGGCTTTCAAACTGTGCTTGTTAATCCCATTTCCTATTTGTTTCCCAAACACAAGCTGACCTTTTGCTTTTCGTGTGTTTGGACTGCTAACAGTTGAAAGAAGATTGCCCACTGCAAACATTTCATTAGGAGCAGTTACCGGATGTCTAGCGCCATTTTACACTTTGCTGGGAAACTTCTGTCAGCCTCTTGGTGCATTGAATTATTATGCTGGACGGAGCACTGAAGAGGAGTCAACACACTCTAATGACAAAATGACTATTCCCAAGATGAAAGTGTACGGTACTATCCGCAGAGCAGTGCCACACACTGCATCAAGTGAAAAGCAAATGCTCTTTCAGTTTTCACATTAAATTAAATGGGATCCCATAGGGACCCATGAACCTTTTACACATTAGTATTGTGGGGCTGGAGTTTTTTTGGATGGCTATTGTGAGCTAATTTTCAAGTACGAAATTGGTTCTTTAAAAATATTTCCTGGCTTCAGCAGCGCCAAGGACTGGCATAGCTGCACATTGAGATAAGTGCCTGAAGATTTCAGACAGCTGAAATACTAACGTACTGTGCTAGCAAAGTGAATGGGCCCAAGTCGATCATCTCAACTATTGTAGGGCTAAATTACACCATCAAACGGGCACACACCGCTCCTACTGACAGACAGATGGAATTCCAAAGTGTTTGTGCTTTCCTGAAGCTGATTTGAACTATCAGCTACCCCCGGGTCTGCAAAATTGCCCTTATTAAAAACTAAAGTCTGCTGTATTCTGTTAAAGGTCCAACGGCTCAATAGCCTGTTTCAGCTTAAAACTACTTACACTTTTCTGTTAGTTGCTTTTTCTGGTACTCTCCCAGGCTGCAAGTTTCACCATTTCACAACTCAGTTAGGCTCACTGGGCCAAATTCAGTATCTCGGCATTGTAAGTTATGCATTTAGAATCATAGAATATCAGGGTTGGAAGGGACCTCAGGAGGTCATCTAGTCCAACCCCCTGCTCAAAGCAGGACCAATTCCCAACTAAATCATCCCAGCCAGGGCTTTGTCAAGCCGGGCCTTAAAAACCTCCAAGGAAGGAGATTCCACCACTTCCCTAGGTAACGCATTCCAGTGCTTCACCACCCTCCTAGTGAAATAGTGTTTCCTAGTATCCAACCTAGACCTCCCCCACTGCAACTTGAGACCATTGCTCCTTGTTCTGTCATCTGCCACCACTGAGATAAGGCCCTGATTCAGTCCACCCTCCACTGAAGTAGATGAAAAGGCTCACATTAGTTCCAGTCTGCAGGCCCTAAGTGGGGCTTGTAGCTGTGCAGTATGAGAAATATGGGTGAACTCTCTCTCCCTGGAAGCATAAGCCTCAATTCAGGCTTCAGGAGGGTTTAAAATAAAAAAAAGACAGTGATAACTCCATGGCAACATGGAAGCAAAATGACTACAGGTACCTGCAGTGCAATAAAATCTATAGTATATACGTTAAACACTGTCAAAGAAACCACCCCTTACACATGGACATGCACAGAGCATCGGCATACACAGAGAGATCAATAGGGTGGTTGTGGCATAATTCATGAGATTTCTTGACGCCTGTCACAAATCTCAGACAAGTCAGGCGAGAGCAGAACTGGGGAAGTCTTTTAATTAGTCCTTAGCTAAATTGGAGGCTCTGTTGTAAAATTCACTCTCTGACATTGCATCCAAAATTTATAACCTTTTAAATCAAAGGAACATCTCAGGCTCTGGGCTTCTGCTAATAGGGGGTGTTAATGATAACGAGCTAGTCTCAAAAGGGACACGTTAGACTATTATTCACAATATTCAGAAACTCTTCTCACTGTGCTACCCACTACAAAGGAATCCACAGGATGTATGGAGCCCCCACTAGCCCAGCTCATACTGGGATATTGCCAAGCACTCTGTGCTGGAGGTGGTGATAGGGCGACCCAATTTTATAGGGACAGTCCTGATTTTTGGGTTTTTCTTATATAGGCTCCTATTACACCCCCCACCCCATGTCCCGATTTTTCACACTTGCTGTCTGGTCACCCCAGGTGGTGAAGTGAGGAAACTACATTTACTCATAGGAAGCAGATCCTGCCCTCTGCCCTGCTCTGGATGTGGAAGGCTCTGGATGCAGTGGGACTGAGACAGTTCAACTGCACAGGGATGGAAGAGGGCCATGATTTGGGGAGCATGGGTTCTGTAACACTTGCTAGACAGTGACTGGACAGGGGCTCACAGCTTCACAGCACACAACAGTGTTCAGGGCATGGTGGGCTGGGGCCAATGGATCTGAGATTACATCGATCCAATAATTCACCCCAAGGCAGGGGGAGTATACAGATTACTGTTACCACTACACCATGGATGGAGGGATAAGGAGGAATTCCTGGTACCTAGTTTTGCTGCAGCTGTACCCTGTGGGCAGTACAGATATAGCCTACGAGCTATGGCAATTACAGAAGAAGAAAGACCTTATCAACATTGTTGGGCTAAAGAGATGTTGTTAGGCCCTTTCCTGTAGTGAAATTCCTCTTCTGGGGAAAGTGCGTGTTGCGAAGGTTGAAATCTCTTATTATAAAGATGTTTCTACTGTATTATCAATCTTCCATGCTGTATATAAGCTATTAAAAGCTAGAGTCTGTAGAGGAAACACAGATAGACAATCGTGTCATTGTCATGAGCATAGTTTTACAACACGGGTGGGGGAGGGTATAGCAATTCTTCTCTACTTCTGAGAAATGGTTAACTGGATAAAATAACCAATGTGGAAAGAACTGGAGCGGTGGGCTGTGATTCAGGACAGCTTGGAAGCTCAAGTATGTTAGCTTTCCCTTGCATAGGGTCCAAAAAGAGACACGAATACACAAAAGACAAATTTTTCCAAACCAGACATAGCCCAACTCTTCTATACCTATTATAACTGTGAACATCTCCTAAATGGCAGAATAGCCAGTGTTTATCAAATGAAACTCACACCAAAATGATTCACTTTATCAACAGCCCAGCTACAGGCTTTTTAAAAAATAATAAACATAATAATGGCTTATGCACCAGCTGGAAAGGCTATCACTTCATTATGGTTAGAGGACCGGGAGGCAGGACTTCTGTATTTCATCCTTTCCATCATCAGCAAATACTGCTTTCCACAGGAAAAATGCTGAAACTCTGTGCACTTCAGACAAACTGGGCAAAAATTCACCATTTTCAAAGTGACATGGTTTTTCATGGCTAAAAGACACTTCTCCATTAGCAATCAAAGCAAAGAGGCTTTTGTGGTTAAATAAATTTTCTGTTTAGCAAAATCCCTTTCATCATGATTTGTGCTTGAAAATAAAAGAAACGAAGTTTGATGTGTTACATTAGTTGTTGCAGGGATTTTTCTACACAGTTCTACTAGGCCTAACAACTTTTGCAAAGAACATTTTGAATAACTTGGGTAGGGGAATCTGTACAAATCCTGTCTGATTTCAGAGTCTCCACACATCAGAATTAAAACTGGTGAAATTTTTCAACTGACCTTTTTTCAGCACATAAATACAGATTCAGCAACACTGAATTGTTTGACCACTTTGTGTCAAATTTGCTGAATTGTTTCAGTTAAAAAACAAAACAAAGCAAAAAATAAATTCTGAAAACATCAATATTTTGACACTTTCAAAATGAAATGTTGGATTTTTCAGATTAAATCAATTTTATATTTAAAATTTTTCTTTAATTTCAATTAAAACAATTTAACTGGTTTTAAATAGTCACAATCAAAACTAAGCATTGTGATTTTGTTGAAATGAAATGTTTGGTTTGGGCTAAAAATGAATTTTTTTCAACTGTTGGATTCCCCAAAAATTTCAAAACATTTAGTTTTCAGTTTGGCCTGAAACAATTGTTTTTTCAATTGTTTTTGAATTTTCAGCAAACAGAAAAATCCATCATTCGCTTTGCTTGAGGCAGGATATTGTTGAAAAAGCAAATGGTGGCACGCTCCCCAGCCTCCAATCCATCAGGAAGTGCAACCTCCATTTCCGAAAGCACACCTAAACGTGAAGGATTTTTCTCTAAAGGCAAAGCATCTGTCATGAGCAATCAGCAGAAGTATGTAGCTTTGATGCCTTTGTTGGCAAGTCTTCCATATCAGCACTGGAAAAGACTGGCACCAGAAGAGAGCTTTGGGGAAGTCCATTTTTTAAGTTCTGGGGCAACTGATGTCATTATCGCAAATGCACACAAGTGCAGGATTGGACAGAGATCAATTTCATAATAAATCAGTCCCGTTTTCCAATCTGAAACAATTTATCTGCCGAGCCAACTTGCCAAACAGTATTAGAGGCTGAGGTCAAATTGAAAAAGACAGATCATGTTTTCAGCTTTTCCTTAAAACGTATGCTCTGTATCCCGAGGCATCCTTCTCAGCAGTTGATTCACAATGTATTTATCCTTTCTGGAGACATTTCCTTCAGGAGGTTTTCATCTATAGTTACAGCAGGAATTACATGTTTCATGCCATCCACTGACATGCAAGCTTTGAGCTTGAAACTAGCACCTGTCTTTTGTCATATTTTGCACTATTTATAGACTGGATAGAAAGATTATTTAAAAAGCTTGATTTGTAATAGATTCAAGATATTCAAGGAAATTTCAGTTTATTGTACCAAGCACAAGCTAGTCTTTATCTGTGTTCATTCAGGCTCCAGCTCTGCTGGAGACATCCAAGTAAAGATATTAGATATGGGCACATTATAATAGAGCTATCTGAGCATTTTCTGTATAGTGAAAGAGGGAATCATAAACTGAGCTCATAAATTGTGCGCTCACTTAATGTGTAGCATTAGCCTGATAATATATGGTAGAAACAAAGCTAATTGTGTCCTCCAGGAATGGTCACTGTATGCAAGGCAGAGCCATGGGGAAAAAAAATCAAATATGTGCATGTGAAAATGCCAGAGCTAATGTTATTATCATTGCTAAGCCATTCAGAAGAGCTGAAAAGGTCACAGGTTCATTGATTCCAAGGCCAGAAGGGACTATTGTGATCATCTAGTCTGACTTCCTGTATAACACAGGCCATAGAAGTTCCACAAAATAATTCCTCGAGCAGATCTTTTACGGAAACATCCAATCGTGTTTTAAAAATTGTCAGTGACGGAGAATGCACCAGGACTGTTGGTAAATTGTTCCAATGGTTAATCACCCTCACTGTTAAAAATGTATACCTTATTTCCAGTCTGAATTTGTCTAGCTTCAACGTCCAGCCATTGGATCATGTGATACCTTTCTCTGCTAGATGGAAGAGCACATTATTAAATATTTGTTCCCCATGCAGGTACTCAGACTGCAATCAGTGACCCCTTAACCTTCTCTTTGTTAAGATAGATTGAGCTCCTTGAGTCCATCACTTTAAGGCGTGTTTTCTAATCCTTTAATCATTCTTGTGGCTCTTCTCTGAACCTTCCCCAATTTATCAACACCCCTTTTGAATTACGGACACCAGAATTGGACACAGTATTCCGGCAAAGGTCACACCAGTGCCAAATACAAAGGTAAAATAACCTCTACTTCTACTTGAGATTCCCCTGTTTATCCATCACATCAGATCTGCTGCAGCCAGGGTATTGTGTGTTCATATGATGTGAACTGAAAATGGCACAGGCGTTCGGCATGCAAAGTATTGGTGTGACTTGCGTACTGCAAGTTATCTGATGTGCATCGTAATGCTTCAGAAGATTAAACCCTTTGTGCAGACACACCCTAATATAACTTCCCAGGTGCATATACAGTAGATTCTGCTTATTAACAACCATCTCAGTTGCCAGCAAAAAGTTGCCATTATTTGGCAGTTGCCAGTAGGTGGAAGTCAGGTTTAAAGGGATACAGCCAGGGGATTTCCATGGGAGTGGGGGTGCTGGGGCTCCATGGGGTTGCACTGTACCTCTCCCTACACTATCCAGGGGTTGGGATTCAGCACGTCCCAGCGTTTCCTTTCCTGTGTACAGTCCCCCGCAGGGCACAGTCTGGAGAGCACAGGGAGAGGTACCACCATGCAGCTCCAGCATCTGGGTTGCAGCCTCCCTCCCCACTACTGCCCTGTCCATAGCCTCCCCTCCCAGTCCCTCACTTCCTGAGTAGTTCCCTTCTGCAGGCAGGGTTGCAGCCCCAGTAGGAAGCATTGGGATGGGCAGAGCACTGGCCTCAGGCAGGTTTGTGGGACTGCAGCCAGGGAAGGCATGTCTCAGTGCTTCCTTCCATGGCTCAGCCTTGCAAACCTGCCTGCAGCTGGGGCCTTGCTTCCAAAACATGTTAAAAAGCAGTATGCTGTTGCCCATATCCAAATCCCATTCACATTAAAGTCAATGGGACAGGATTAATTCCCAGCAAAATGTGGCTATTAATAGGAAGTTGTCACTATCTGGGTTGCTGTTAAGCGGAGTCTACTGAATAAGGCAAATCAAAATCACCTCCCTCTCCCATTTTTGCAGCTACATTTTTAGGATCACCCCAAAATACAAAAAGAATATAAAGAAAACAACCAACCAACCAGAAAGAAACCCATTCAAAAGACAAATACCCTTTTTTATGAAAGATGTGCTGTTGCCACTGTGGTCAACTTCTGACTCAGCAGCACATGGGCATATTTCTCAGAGTAGAGGATGTTCGCCAGTAACACAGTGTCTGAATGTGTTTATCCCCAAACACTAACAAGTGTCATTAACGCTCATTGTGAATAAAGGAACAGCTTTGACAGGGCTACCCTAATTCAGTTTTTCTCTTCACTCTTTCTCACAATGAACACTCCTTCTACTGGACTGTTTCTTTCTGGTGTGACAGATGGCAATGTCCTGGACAGACTTATTGAATGAAATTTAATATCTTTGAACTCTCTTGTATTCAAAATGCAATTGTTGAAGTGCTATTGTGAGATTGTATGGCACTTCTGTAAGAGGTATGCTAATGTAATTCCTTCTGTAATCCACCATTTGGAGCTCCCCAGGGAGACGGGGGGCCCCTTGTCTGGCTGTTTACCTATTCCCAGTTTCTTCAAAGGTTCAGACTGGATTCTCGAGAGACCAACAGACAAAGGGAGGGTTTGGGGTAAATAACCCAACTCTGTGCTTTTGTTCTGATCCAGCAAATGAACAGGCCTCCGGGCCATGGAAGACCCCAATCCTCAAGGAAGGGTTAGAAGGACTGACACTGATCAAAGTCCTTGGGAGATGGGATGGGGTTGGTCTCTGGTAAGCTTATTAGCATGCTTGGAGGTGCTTTTATTGTTTTTAATATGTTCTCTCTGTAGTGCTTTTACCGTAAGAATGAAATAGGTTTGCTTACAAAGAATTGTGTGGTAAGATGAGAACTTAAGAGCTCCCATGCATGCAAATGTGTCCTAGTCCACCCTGCCCAGTGTCCTGTCTCTGACAGTGGCCCATACCAGAGCTTCAGGGGGAGTATACAGAACAGGACAAGTATGAATGATACATCCTTGTCTTCCATTCCTACTTCGTGCAGTCAGAGGTTTAGGGTGATCCTGGGCATCTTGGCTAATAGCCATTGATGGACCTACCCTCTTTGAACTTATCCAGTTCTTTTCTGGACCTAGTCATGCTTTTGGCCATTACAGCATCCCATGGCAATGAGTTCCACAGGTTAGGTATGCGTAGTGTAAAAGAGTACTTCCTCTTGTTTGTATTAAACCTGCTGCCTATTAATTTCATTGGGTGACTCCTGCTTTTTTGTATTGTGTGTGAGTAAATAACACTTCTCTATTCACTTCATACCGTTCATCTTTTATAGACCTCTGTCATATCTCCCCTGAATCATCTCTTTTCTAAGATGAACAGCCCTAATCTTTTTAGACTCTTCTCACATGGAAGCCGTTCCCTATCCTTGATCATCTTTATTTTCCTTCTGTGAAACTTTTCCAGTTCCACTATATCCTTTCTGAGATGGGATGACTAGAACTGGACACAGTATTCAAGGCATGGGCACACCATATATTTATATAGTGGCTTTATGATATTTTCTGTGTTATATTCTAATTCTAACAGACTGGTGAGACAGGATGTTGAATCTTCCTCAACAAGTCATGTTTATCTATATGTCTGTTAATTCCATTCTTTACTGTAATTTTCACTCCAGGCATCTGAAGAAGTGAGGTTTTTTTTACCCACAAAAGCTTATGCCCAAATAAATCCGTTAGTCTTTAAGGTGCCACCGGACTCCTTGTTGTTTTTGTGGATACAGACTAACAAGGCTACCCCCTGTTCTTTACTATAGTTTATACCAATTTTCCAGTACTGAAGTTAGATTCAACATCCTATAATTGCCAGCATCTCCTCTGGAGCCCCTTTTTAAAATAGGCATTACATTAGTTACCTTCCAATCATCTGGTACAGAGGCTGATTTCAGTGCTACGTTACATACTACAGTTAGTAGTTCTGCAATTTCATACTTGAGTTCCTTCAGATCTCTTGAGAGAAAACCACCTGTTCCTGGTGACTTATTATTGTTTAATTCATCAATTAGTTCTAAATCTGCTTCTATTGACCTCATGTGAGACAGTACTTTAGACTTTTCACTTAAAAAGAATAGATCTGCCATGGGTATCTCCCCCACATTCTCTGCAATGAAGACCAATGCAAAGAATTCATTTAACTTCTCTGCAATGGCCTTGTCTTCCTTAAGTGTTTTGTTTACACCTTTGTCATCTTGTACCCCTCTGTCTGTTTAGCAGGCTTCCTGATGTACTTGAAAAAAAAATACTGTTTGTTTTTGTCTTTAGCCAGCAGTTGCTTCTGAAATTCCTTCTTGGTCTGTCCTGTTATACTTTTACAATTTACTTGCCAGAGTTTGTGCCCCTTCCTATTTTCTTCATTGGGATTTGACTTCCAAATTTTAAAGGATGCCATTTTGCCTTTAAGGCCTCCATTTCTCTGCTGTTCAACCGTGGCAGCCTTTTTTGATTGGGGTATACATTACGTCTGGGCTTCTATTATGGTGTTTTTAAGTAGTTTTCATGCTGCTTGCAGGCATTTTACCCTTGTGACTGCTCTTTTTAATTTCTATCTAACTAGCTTCCTTATTCTTGTGTAGTTCTCTCATTGAAATTTAAATGTTTCTGTGGTGTGTTTTCTTGATATTATCCCCCCAAGAAGTATATTAAATTTAAGTACATTATAGTTACCATTACTGAGTGATTCAGCTATAGTTTCCACTTGAACCAAATCCTGTGTTCCACTTAGGACTAAATCAAGAATTGCCACTCCCCCTGTGGGTTCCAGGACTAGCTGCTCCAAGAAGCAGTCACATATGGTGTCAGGAAATGTAATCTCTGCATCACGCCCTGAGGTGACATTTACCCAGTCAATATAAGGATAGCTGAAATCATGCATTACTATTGTGTTTTCTGGTTTTGTAGCCTCTCTAACCTTCCTTAGCATTTCACAAGCTCTGTCACCATCCTGGTCAGGTGGTTGGTAGTATATTCCTGCTGTTATACTCTTATTATTCAAGCATGGAATTGTTATCCATAGAGATTCTATGGTACAGTTTAATTCAGTTAAGATTTTCACTTTATTTGATTATATGCTTTTTAAAAACATACAGTGCTACTCCTCCACCAGTGCGACCTAGTCTGTCATTCCTATATCTTTTGTACCCTGGTATTGCTGTGTGTAATTGGGTGGACCAACCCCACACTGGACCAGTGGGGCAGACCAATCATTGTGGGACCAGGAGCTCATGCGCCCTTTCCCCTGCTGCGCATGCTCCAGGTGGAAGAGTCAGATTAAAGGCACCAGCCCAGCTCAGTTGGGGCTGGCTGCGGAGGAGGAAGGACGTGTACTGCAGGTTCCTGTAGAGGTGCCGGCGACACTCCAGGCAGTAGAGCCCGAGGACCCAGACTACACTGTGAACGACTCACTGCCTGTGGAGACTGCCGGGGAAGCCGAGCTGCTGAGGAGGTTCCCAGGATGCAACTGGTGGTAGGAAGTGACCCAGGGAAGGTAGTAGAAGCCGATGCCTGAACCCCTAACAGGGAGTTCCCCAGTTTCATAGGGCCCTGGTGGAGAGGAACAGGCTGGGTTCCCCTACCACACCCCATGGGCCACCAGGCATGGCTGCTGTCTGCTCTACGTCCCAGTCCAGACGCGTAGAGGCCAAAGACTGTTAGTTTGTTGTGCCCCGCCCAGGGGCCACAGACTGATTGCTGTTTTGCTCTGCCCAGGAGGACGATTCCCCAATCACTACTGCCTGCCCTAGCCAGGAGGCTTAGGGGGCTATAGACTGTTTGTTTGTTGTGCCACACCCAGGGGCTACCGACTGATCATTGTTCTGCCCCGTCCAGGGGGCCAGAACTCCAGTTGTGGTTGTCGGTCCCAGCCCGGATGCTCAGGGGCTACGAACTGTTTATTTATACGGCCCCATCAGGAGACTGGAGCCCCGTTGTTGCAACTCCCTCAATTAGTAAGAAATCCCAAAGACTGGATGACCAGGTGTACCAACTCCGAACTAGGTCAACGGGGGTAGCCCAGCTCAACACACGGAGCCCCCGTCATATCGTGTCCCCTTGATTTCCCTCCTTCCACCAAATTTCCGCAATGCCTATTATATCAACATCCTCATTTAATGCCAGGCACTCTAGTTCACCTATCTTAGTATTTAGATTTCTAGCATTTGTATATAAGCATGTATATATTTTGTCAATATTTAGTTGCTTGCCTTTATGTGTTATGTATGTTTAAATGGGACTTCTTCTTTCCTACCCTCTATTCTTGGATATAGAGTTCATCCCTAAAGGATATCTCTGTCTGAACCGTGTGCTCCTCTGCATTTGTCAGCTTTCTCCTAGTCCTTAGTTTCATTTATAGCTGTGGGCAATTACACTGTTAGTCTCTGAAGAGAAAGCAAACAGCTCTATTTAGGCAGACTGTCTTTTGGTGGGAATAAAACAGTGAAGGCAGGGGACTGTTCAGCCTGGAAATACCCCAGTCAGGAGGGAGAGAGACACGGGTCTCCATCCAAGAGAGGCGATGGCCAGGGAAACTGGAAGCCTGAGAGATAGTGCATTTTCACCAAGCATTTAGTAGTTATTTAAAAAAACAACCCCTAAACATTTTGACAGATGAAATGAAAAATCAGGACATTTCAGGTGTCTTTAAAGAAGTTCCAAGAATCTACATGAAAAGCTAGTAAAACTGAGATGTATATTCTCATAACAAGACTTCCAACATTATTAAATAAATTTAATATAAATAACTTCCGGACCTCACACTCTGTTCATTACATACATAGGGAAGGACGAAGCTTGAATGCACAATAAATATAGGTAGTACTGCATGTACCATCAGAACCAATTTGTTTTCTGTTCACACATAAGATGAAGGAAAATGTTAGCAGAATAACCTGAGAGCAGAAATACAAAAATACTACATGGATTGATATGACCAGATTTTGCAGAATGAGTTTTATTGCAACCTATTTATTTGGAATCTTTAGTTTTTGCAATTGGGAGTACTAGTTTGCCAGAAGAAGGTACAGAGGATTAGCAATGTCCATCCCAAAGTCTCACTTTACCTACTATCACCAATCAACAATTTTTCAATCTTTTCAAGCTACAAGAGAAATTGGAAAAACTCCGAGATATTAGTTCTCAATACATCTCACCATGAGGCAGATCTAACTTATGGTGTAGCTTTCTTCAAAATTATACATAGAATCATGAAATCATACAAATGTAGGGCTGGAGATCAGCTAGCCCAACCCCCTTGCGGATGCAGGACCAAGTAAACCTAGACCAGAGGTGGGCAAACTGTGGGCCACATCTGGCCCGCGGGACCCTCCTGCCCGGCCCCTGAGCTCCTGGCCAGGGAGGCTAGCCCTTGGCCCCTCCCCTGCTGCCTCAGCTCGCCCCGCAGCCAGCGCAATGCACTGGGTGGCCGGGCAGCGCAGCTGCAGAGCTGGGGCCTAACCTAGTGCTCTGTGCTGTGCGGTGGCGTGCCTGGCTCCAGCCGGCCAGCGTGGCTGTAGTGACACCAGCCACCAGTGCTCCAGGCAGCATGGTAAGGGGGCAGGGAGGGTTGGATAGAGGGCAGGGGAGTGCGGGGTGGTGGTTGGGGGCGGGGGTGTGGATAGGGGTCAGGGTGGTCAGAAGGCAGGGAACGGGGGGGTTGAAAGTGGCAGGGGTCCAGGGGGGCAGTCAGGAAGGAGGGGGGGTTGGATGGGGCGGCGGGGGGGAGTCAGGGGCAGGGGTTCCGGGGGCGATCAGGGAGAAGGGGTGGTTGGATGGGGCAGGGGTCTCAGGGAGTGGCAGTCAGGAATGTGAGGAGGGATTGGATGGGGCAGAAGTCCCGAGGGGGGGGGGCATCAGGGGGCGAGAAGCGGGGAGGCGGGGGCTGGACCATGCCTGGCTGTTTGGGGAGGCACAGCCTCCCCTAACCGGCCCTCCATACAATTTCCAAAACCCAATGCGGCCCTCAGGCCAAAAAGTTTGCCCGCCCCTGACCCAGACCATTCCTGACAGGTGTTTTTCCAACCTGTGCTTAAAAGCCTCCAGTGATGGGAATTCCAAACCTCCCTTGGTAACCTATGCCAGTACTTAACTATCCTTATAGTTAGAAAGTTTTTCCTATTGTCTAACCTAAATCACTCTTGCTGTAGATTTAAATTGGAGAGGAAATGTGGCCTAGTGGTTTAAGGTTCCAGTGGGATTTGTGAATTTTATAATCAGATATATAATCTGAAATGTGATTTTGACAAATATTTAAGAATTTGCACCACAATTCACTGTTATAAGCTTTTCAGGGCAAGGAATGTCTGCCTCTCATTATACTTTATACAGTGCCTAGTGAGTGGGGCACCTATCTCAGTTGGGTCTTTTAGGCATTACTACAATACAAACAATAATAATGCTAGTAAAGTTTCCGTGCTCCAAAGCTTGCAGAACGTGAACAAAGGATTGTACATATGGTTGCATCCAAATATTTGCAGAAACTCTCCTCCCACTGCTCTTTCCCTCTCCCCGCCCCCCTGGCCATTTCCTCAATTCTAATCGACAATAAAGCCCTTTTGATCCCATGGGGAGGATAGTAAATGGACATGGAGCCTTCAGCTCTACATAGCTGGTTTGAAGACAGACCAGGTCAGTTGTGACTAAGGATTGCTATCATTTGATGGTTATTCAGTGGCCCCTGTGAAATGAATTGGGGATGTCTGTCTGGTTCTATTGGCTGGGTTGCCATCAAGACATTTAACAAACTTTTCTCAACAGAGGGGCAAAAATAGATGAATTATTCTCTCATCCCTACATGTGACTTCTTCAGGTCAGCATTAAAACACATTGTCTCATTGTTAGCAGGTGCTGTTCCCAACCTACTCAAAGTGCAGTCTACTCACTTTATCCAAAATCACCCAGTCCCTGGTATTTGGAATTATTAAAAACCTAATAAGGTAACAAGGAACAGCTCAAACTTTTTTTCCTGGCTTGGCTGCACCTAGGTTTCCTCTCATGGGATTTCTCAGCCCACACAATAGACCTTCTCTACCGAGAGATCCACTTTATCTCCCTCATATAAGCCACCTGTCTTAATGAGTCAGAAGAACCCATTTAACATTAGTAACAGGAATGGGATGTTTCAGGCAAACCCTACCAGCCTATAACACTCCCATTATTTTACAAGCTCAATGAGAAATTGCCATCCTGGCACCTTTCACCAGCACTAAATTTATGATGAAAAAAGTCATTAAAAATAAATCAAAGGAAAAAAAGGATACATCTAAATGGATTTCTGGAAGATCATGTTTGTGGAAGCACAAGTAAGAGCTGGAGAGAAAAACACAAGGATTCTAGCAGGGAAACATTGCAAAGCTGACAGCCTTCAAAGGCTGGACACCAAAGACATGAGCAAGAACAATCTCTTTTGTAAGCACATATTTGAGACACTACCAAGGGAAAACTTTTGAGGACAAACTAAAAAACGAAGCTATTCTCTTCCACAAAGCCTCTCTCTTTTGGGAACTGGTATCCGATCCACCTGCAGTGCTAACCTTGACTCATGGAAATTTTCCCTAGATTAAATAAATAATACTAAAGAGACCCAGCTAATTTGGAAAGCTCTCCCTGACAATTAACATTTCCACCCCCAATTTGGTTTCTTCTAATAGAAGTGCCAATAGTGACCCCTTCTTGCTTTTGATGTATTATGCTTAACAATGAAAATGGCGTTTTCAAAACCTTCTGTGGTAAATAATGAAAATGGCTAATGGGCATTTCTTCGTTAAATTAGTACAAGTGATCCAAGGAATCCTCTTTGGTAGGTGATGTGCATTGATTTTGTTCTAATGAAGTGGATGAACTCATGTAGAAGCTCTGTCACTCCTGGATTTGTGGGTGTTTGGCTGGTGCAGAAAAGACACTATGCTACCAGGTGGAAAGTCAGACCGGAAGTATGGTCTAATGGTTAAGGTGCTAGTCTAAGAACTACAGGTTAAAGTTCCTCCTCTGCCACAGACTGCCTGTTGACCTTGGGCAGGTTGTATAGGGCCAGATTTAAAAATATTTAGGTAGCTAAAGATGCAGATGGGCACATAGAGGGATTATCAAATGGCTTTAAAAATTGAGCCCTTCAATTTTCTGTGCCTCAGTTGCCCGTCCACAAACTGTGGATAATAGTACTCTACCTCAATGGGAGTGCTATGAGGAACAATACATTAAAGATTGTCAAGTACTCAGATAATATGGGACATATAAGTATCCAAAATAGAAGGAAGGCTAAGGACCAGTGACACATATAAACCTGCTGTATTTCTACGGTGCTCATGATTGTAGTATCAGAGTGCCTCACAATACCCATTTGTACACTTATTTTTGCATTAGCAGGAAATACAAACAACTCCAGTTCTAATGGTTATTTATTCAAAACTTAATGATTGTAGTCATTGAGATTCCTAACAGATTCAGAAATAAAATCATTAGAGAAATCTCTTGGTGTGTTCCAGCCTCTTTGGGTAATTCTGGCACTGCCACGGTGCTGGAAAACAGCCAGATATGGCTAAGTGAGAATTCCCCTAGCATGCTGGGAGTGGTCAGTTGGCACAGAACCAGCATTATGTGGGAGCTGCGATCGGACGAACCTGCGGACGCTGCAGGTAAGCAAACCGGTCCAGCCCTTCAGCAGATTTCCCTGATGGGCCACATGCCAAAGGTTGCCGATCCCTGATGTAAAGTAAACCCAAATGTTTAAGACTTTAGCACTGTAGGTTTAATCAGAATAATGCGTAGTAGTAGTTAAAGCTTTCAGTTGCACTGCAGTTCTGTGGACTAACTCATATGTTGTTTTCTTCAAATAAAGAACCACTCACTGAAGGCAAAGATACATAGGACTGTATTATTAATTAACTATTATTATTATTGGGGAGGAGGGATAGCTCAATTGTTTCAGCATTGGCCTGCTAAACGCAGCATTATGAGTTCAATCCTTGAGGGGGCCATTTAGGGAACTGGCGTAAAAATCTGTCTGGGGATTGGTCCTGCTTCAAGCAGGGGGTTGGACTAGATGACCTCCTGAGGGCCCTTCCAACCCTGATATTCTATGATTCTATGACTGAACTAGGTGGAAACCTTTGGACCCCACACAGATGGAACCAAGCTATAGAATGACTCACTGTCTGCCTTAAGGCACTGAGAGTATCTTTGGCCTACACTCACATACCTGGCTTTAAAAAACAAGAGAGATCTTGCTCTAAGAGACTTTGGCTCATGAGCTGAAAAGCGTGTTGGGCTTTTTGAAATATCTGCTCTATGCTGCTAATCCATTGCTCTGGGAGACTGGATTTCAAGAAATGCAGGAGTGGGCCTTGAATGGTAAAATTTATTTCACCTATACTTTGTCATATTAATGTAACATTAGTGGCTACAGAATGACAACCCCTTGTCTTCCATGCACAGTACAGAGAACATGAGATGAGACCAACTATAAAAATCTCATCCCCACTTTTCCTCCCCATTTCAGGTACTGTGGCACATTGACTCAATTTCCCACTGCCCCCCACAGTCTCCGGCCAGGAAGGGTATGGTATGGAGCGATTTTGTCAGCTCCATGTTGCCTGTAGCTTCCCCTTACACAAGGGCAATCCCCAGGTAGCCACTTAGGATACAACTACACTGTCATTAAACATTCACGGCTGGCTCGTGTCAGCTGACTCAATGCTCTTGGGGCTGCAGGGCTGTAAAATTGCAGTGTAGATGTTCGAGCTCGGGCTGGGGCTAGAGCTTTGGGCGCCCACAAAGCGGGAGGGTCTCAGAGCTCGGGCTCCAGACTGAACCCAAACATCTACACTGCGATTTTACAGCCCCACAGCCCAAGCCCCGCGAACCCAAGTCAGATGACATGGGCCAGCTGGGGGTGTTTAATTGTAGTGTAGACAGACCCTTAAACTGCTTTTCTGGCGGCTTTGTGCCAGCACAGGGGAGCTGAATCTGGCCCAATGTTTGTAAAGTGCTTTGGACATAAAAGTGCTAAGGGTTATTTTTAGGTGGGCAAAGAATGCAGGATCATAGTGAGTTAGGGGTTGAAATCCAGCCCTCCATTATACTCATGGAACCTCATTAGTATCCAGGGAGTTTCATGTGCACAACTAAGGGCAGAATTTGGCTCAGGCACTTAATAGAATTTCGTGTGTTGTGTCCAGCTGGTTGCTTACTTATAAATTACAAAAATGTACTGTAATTTAAAACTGCATTCATAAGATAGCAGTTTCCATCTGAGTGATAATGAAACACATTCCAAGGTTACTCCAGGACTTTACTGAAAGCTATTAGAGATCAGTTCAAAGCTACAAAAAAAAAAAAATGTACTAATAAAAGTTCTGCATTTTTTAATTCCCCTATTCGGGGGAAAAAAAAATGTGATTTTTTTTTTTTAAAACAAGTAATTTGTGGAAAAACTGTCAAAAAAAAAAAAAAAAAAAGAAGAGATCTGGGATTTTGAAACTAAATAACAATGCATCCTGAGGATATTTTGCATCGGGCTCTTGCAGGAAGTATCCCTTGCTGTTATGTGGCCAAATCCTGAAATCTCTGCCCAGCAGGTAACGTGAGCTCCAGCATAAGGAAATTTAAGCCCCAATCCTAAAAGTTGTTCCACATAGAGCCCTATTCAGCCAATGCGCCTCTTCTCTCCTCACATTCCCCATCTGGAAAACGAGGATAATGATACTAGTTATTCTTTGTATTACAGGAGCCCATATTGTCCCCAACTGAGATCAGGGCCTCATTGTTCTAGGCACTGTCCATACACATAATGAGAGACAGACTTTGCCCCTTCAGAGTTTACATTCTAAAACAGGCAAGGCAGGCAAAGGGTGGGAGAAAGGATATCCTATGCCCAGTTTACAGGTGGGGAATGGCGGTAAAGAAATTAGGGACTCACCCAAGGTGACATAGGCAGTCTGTAGCAAAGCTAGGAATTGAACTCAGCTCTCCAGAATCACAGCTCAATGCCACAACCACAGAATTGTCCTTCCTCTCTATTTATCTTATTTTGTAAGATGCTTTTGGATCTAATGATGATGAGTGTGATATAAATGCTAAGTATCCCCAAGGATTATTTTTATGATGTGATTAGTTATACAACAACTGCACCAAACCCATTACAATGATGCTCTTGTGGCTAAGCAAACTATCCCCAGACTATCTGAAACTCCCCTAGAGTTATTCCCATCAAGGAATGCTATATGCGCTAGTGAAACAATGCTTATCTGTGTGAGCACCACCTACTGCTCTATTCAGGTCACAAGGCAAGTGGAAAAACTCCTGCTCCAGACAGCTGAGCTGGAAGTCAAGTAAGAACTCGGGAGATGAGGATAGAATTCCTGGGGGTTGGGTGAAGCGGCTGGTTTCCTTTGAAAAGAAATAATGACTTCTCCATGCATTTAAACTGTACAGGGATGAGGCAAAGTCTGGTGATACTCCACTGGATTTATACTGGTGGATGTGATAATAGAATTTGGACCTGGCTTCCACATATATAATTGTACAGTTAAGGTCACAAGCTTATCTAAATTGGCTTATATACTGTGACAAAGTTCCTCCTCTATCTTGGTGGATCCTGCGCTTATTGGCGGATTTTCTTGCCTCAGAGATTCACCATGTGGGTTGGGGAACAGCCCAGAGACCTTCCCCTCTGGAAGAACCCACAGTCCAGGTCAATTGGGAGGTTTGGGGCAGAACCCAGGCCCCAAACCCTCTACTCCAGGTTCCAGCCCAGGGCCCTGTGGACTGCAGCTGTCTATAGTGCCTCCTGTAACAGCTGCATGACAGCTACAACTCCCTGGGCTACTTCCCCCTGGCCTCCCCCAAACACCTTCCTTATTCTCACCACAGGACCTTCCTCCTGGTGTCTGATAACGCTTGTGCTCCTCAGTCCTCCAGCAGCACACCCTCTCACTCTCAGCTCCTTGCGCCTCTTGCTCCCAGCTCCTCACACTCCCACCACAAACTGAAGTGAGCTCCTTTTTAAAACCCAGGTGCCCTGATTAGCCGGCCTTAATTGATTCTAGCAGGTTCCTGATTACTCTAGTGCAGCCCCTGCTCTGGTCACTCAGGGAACAGAAAACTACTCATCCAGTGACCAGTATATTTGCCCTCTACCAGACTCCTGTACCCCACTGGTCTGGGTCTGTCACAATATATATATATTTTAATGGTTGGCTTCAGAGATTGGATGGCTGCATTTGAGACCCACAGGCTGCTGATTTTGCAACTGCTTCTCTCTAATGACGGTGTTTTATTTACATTTCCAGGCATGTGTTATTTCAATTTCTGTTTATCTCTTGTATCAATCACTGAGGCTGTCTCAGAAGACAAGGCTGGGCCCATGAGAAACATGCAGGTTTTGCTTGGACCGAGCCGCAGCATTCCTAAAAATTGGCTGCTACCTCAGAAAAACTCTTAGAATAATGTTATTTACTAATTTCTGCCCTGCAAAATGCAGCTGAAATAAAACCATTTCCGACCAGACTGTTACGCTTGATGGTGAGACAAAGGTGATTAACCCCTGGCTTCCCTGATACTAACCGCACTTCACTAACTCCATATATGCCTTTTGAGTCTGACTCTGCAGGGAGCTGAGCAGCCTTCCTGAGGTGACATGTACCCTCCTCTTCCATGGATTTGAGCTGAAGACCCTCAGCACCTTGCAAAAAACATCCAAGTGCCTGAGAAAACTGGGCCCTTTCTGGCAAATGGGATCCTTCACATACACAGGTTACTCCCTTCCATCTGGAAGCAATTGGCCACACGGTCTCACTTTCAGGAGCATTGAACAAGAAAGCAAATTAGATTCTATACATGTAAACTGCTCAATCATCAACACCAAGATAAAGTCAGGGTCCCTCCTGCCTGGGGGTTACACTGGAGGGTGAGCCTGACAGCTCAACGTGTGCTACTTTTGAGGAACACAGAGTTAATTTTCCATAAGGGCTGTTATTGTTACCAGTGCTGGTTACTAACCTCTGCTTTACTTAGCTGCCTTTTTAAGCTGCAGAACCTTCCACTGGCTGCTGAGTGGATGAATTGATTTGTGGACAGAGAGGGGAAAAAGGCACAAAGCAGAATAATTACCATTGCACATTCATTATATAATGAGAGGGGGAAAAAATCCTTATTGGGCGTAAGGAGATTTTCCTTTCCCCAGTTATAACTGGTAATCTTACAAACATGAAGTCAGAGGGGAAAAAAAAAAGTCAGTCCACATTTCCTGGAGAGGTCAAAGAAATTGGTTTCCTAATGGAAATGTAACAATTCAAAGATTTACAATTCAAAGTTTAAGAACACCTGAAGATTAAGGTTTGGCAAGAATACGGTGTAAACACTAGGTAAGATACCCTTTACGAAAAAAATACATATTATTCTGAATCATTACAGTTCAAACAAAGCAACTGTCAATTTCCCAGTAATTTTCATTTAAATGCACAATATTATTCTCCTACTCAGTTATCTATTTCCAAGATATTCAGAGCAACGGGGGGGTGGGGGAGGGAGGGAGAGATGAGAACAAGCTACGTGATCAGTCTGATATGCACAATTATTAACTCCAGGATAGCTACACAGTAGGGTCACATACAGTAACTGTTATTTTGGATCTTCAAACAGATAGGGAGGGTCAAATTTTCCATGGGCAGAATCAGTTCAGGTAAGCGTGAGAAAGTTTCCACATTTCCAAAGCCTAAAGTATGATAGGAGAGACTCGAGAAAGAGGATCAGGTTTCAGGAAGGACCTAATTTGTTCACATGTTGAGCTTAGGAGTGCAAGCTTGTGGCTAGGGTATGACTAGATAAATTCAGGCCTTTCAACATGTAAAACTGGCCTCTATTCATGCTCAATAAAGATCTTTCCTATATCTGTGCCTGCCTGTTGCATTACTTATTACTAACAAAATTTAGCCTGTCATAGCATCATCCCTGCCTTCATCTAATCTATTGTCTCACTTGCCTCCTGCTAGCCTTGATGTTTCCCTCATCTCTTCCTTTCACAAGCAGCTCTATGTTCCTGGCATGCCATCCTGTTTGTAGTGTGGAAGTGCAGCTAGAGGGTGAGACTCATTCTTCAGGAGGGACATACGTTGGTGTGAACCCAGTGACTCAGATGTGAAAGCAAAATTGTTGCTCCTGGGTGTGGCATAGAGAGAAACAGATAATGAGATACTGGAGGGAATTTTAGATAGTGGAGGCACAAAACTGAGGCTGAACGGTATCTCCTTAATTTAAAAATATTCTCCCTCTGAACAGCATTTCCCAACATCTTTTAATCAGTTACATAAGAGTTATTGACATTTTCAGATGGGCGATCAGTAAATGGTTTTTCTTGGCCAAGAGAACAAAAATTAATGGCGGCAGAGCTATCCAATATTGGCAACTTTCCTGATGGTACCACTATACCTAGGTGATGGGCATTCCTCAGAGAGAAAGAGAGCGAGAGAGTTTCTCACACTAGAAATCCCAGTGGACAATGCACAGATATGTTCAATATGGTGCAAGATGTCTTTACCTCACAGGAAGTTCAGTACTGCTGGGTGTATTTGGATACATTTTTCAAGTAAGAAATAAGTGAACAGAATGAAATGACAATGCCTATGGGCATATGTAAGACCTGTCCTGTGTTTAAAAATAAAACAGACATCAAGACAAAGGAGACTATCAGTGATACATGGAAAAATGTCTACTGCATTCCAGTGTTACAGTACAATACCTTGACATCTGTAAACCTTTGGTATCTGAGATCAATAGATTATTTTCAGTGAAAGATGCTATACGTAGACATGATCTTCTGCACACACACAAAAAAGAGAGAGAGCTACTCTTTCATATACAGTGTCTCTTATCATTTGATATGAATCAAGTTGTTTCTGGGGGTTTCAAAGAGAGTATCATATCTGTATCTGCAGATGCCCCCTCTCATGCCATCATGAAACATAAGCATTTCTAAATTTCTAACTGTACCATTATTATCTTTTAAGCCATCTGCTTACCTTTTTAGTAGAGAGGCTTATGATAAAGCCACACCATTTATGATTTGTAAGTTGCAGGCAAAAAAATTTGTGCATGGTTTGTGCTGCTACAACATTGAACCATTATGCGTTTGAACCCAGAGACTTAGTGGCATGTTCCTATCTCAGTCAGCGCTATGAAGTATAATGGATTTGTCAACTCATCATGAATTACAGGGTAATGGTTTATAGGACACTACATTCTGACAAACGTTTCTATCAATTTGCAACCATTAATCAGAATGAGAGTAAGCAAGATCAAGCTCGTTATGTTAAGCTGGAGAGCAACCTGAACCCAAGAAAAGCAAAATAAATTCCACTTGCAGACTTCCACAGCTACAGCTGAGCTGGGTGACACTTAGCCATGTCACTTGAGAATGAGATCAGCCAAAGATTTGATTTGTACTTGTTGAACAGGGGTTCACGTCTCATGCAACCCAATTTTCCTTGGTGTCTCAGCCTTTAACGAACCCAAAAACTCAAAGCAAAGCTTGGTGAACCCTGTGAAGTTTCACCTGGTTTTGATGTTAAACAATAAATGAGCCCAAGCTTGATGGGAATTTGTGAGCCTGATCTGAGTTAATAAAAAACCTGAAATCAAGTGAGTTTCACCAAGTAGATTCCATGCTGTCACCCCCAAGGACTGAGCTGCACAGAAATAAAAACCAGACAGGACCCCAAAATCATTTGGTACCCCTAAAGCCAAAAGGCTTCAAACTGCCAATCAGACCAACTATTCCAGGTGAGGTATCGAAAGATTAATTTAAAAACACAAGAGGAAAGTCACCTGGCACACCACTGAGCCAAAATGTGCTCTCAATTATACCTTCAAACATCTGAAACAACACAGAGCAGAATTTGGCCCACCAGTGGCATAAAGGCTTGGTTATAAAATGTGCACAAACAAGCCTCTTTAACAGTGAAAACAGCTAATGTACAAAAAGCTTTGCTCTGCTGCTGACTTTCATAAACCACTCCTCTGTGCTGTCATGATATTCCAAAACATCACAAAGCCATCAGTTGTGGTGTCTTAGCCTGCCCAGTGAACACAACAGATATTATTCTGTCGTTTTTCATTTGACAGCCACTGTACTTGTCTGTGCAGCTGACTTCGCTTTACAAAAATATGCCATCTACTACTAGGTAGTGCGTGAATTCTGTTTGCCAGCAGGAAGAAAACCAATCTCTGGATTCTAGAAATAGCCCCTTCATGTAAAGGCATCACAAAGCAAATGCACCTTTTTAAAACAGTATCAGAGTCTGAAATAACATTTCCAGTATTAATTCATGCTGACTAAAATGAACTGAATACCAGGTTGATACCGATTCTTCTTGGTAGACCAAGGTAATGCCCATTGCCATTACTGTATCTAGTACACATAGGAAAGAGAGAGGGAGAGGAAGTTGTGTTTATTTGAATAAACATAGTTCACGTTACAAGTTATACCAAAAGAAAATAGGCAGAGGCAGAAAAATCCTCAGGGCCATTTTCGGAGTGTGTATGTCGGGGGGGCTGACGTGGTGGGGGAGTTAGAAATTAGGAATATGTGTACCCTAGACAGCTCTGAAGAGATGCCACATGTGATTTCCAGAGGACCACTTTTGTCCCCAGTTTTCCAGCAGGGTTGACAGAGACACAACATGAACATGCCCAATGTCCCAGAGTTAGTTAATGCCTCAGTTACAACCAAGACCCTCCATTTCCTAAGCACTAGGTAGCCCTCACATTCCGGACTTTCTGGGCACAGCTTTCTAGCAGAAAGGAATCAGATTCTGATGGGTGCTTGCAAGGAGGAGAGGCATCTTGTATCCCTGCACTGAGGACAAGCGGGTAAGGGAAGCTCCTTGGACATGTAGGAAGGAACCCAACTGCACCTTCTCTAAATATGGCATAGCTACCACTCTGGGAATGAGCACTTGAGCAGCCCTGAAGGAATTCTGTCTGACTCTAGTTTGCCAGAATATTTCCTGGGACCCTGAGGGCAACACAACCCTTCTGCACTAGTGCACCTGTACTATGCATGACAGAATCTTACTCAAGATAGATGTTTGACTGAGTGATAGGGTAGACTGGTGGTTTACAACCTTTTTTCATTTGTGGACCACAGGTTGAAAACCACTGTGGTAGACCAAAGTTCATGTCATCATATACCTCTCAAGCCCTCTCACATTCTATACGACACTAGCATTTTCAGGTCTTCTCTGGGTCACCTACATTTATTATTGAAACTTTTGCATGAACAAGAATATTAATGCAGAAATGTAGCACGCAAGCAGAGCCCTCTCTCTGCCTCACTCCTCATGTGAAGATTGCCGATCCTTTGCCTTCTGTTTGATGTATCTCCCACAGCAGATACAGGGGAGCTGTGGCAGTTTCTGTGGATGGCAAAAATGAAAAGGAACAGCATAGAAGCAGCAAAAAAGATCTTAAAATCCTTTGATTGTGCCTGTTCTTTGTCTGAAGTATAAAAAATGCTGCTGAAGGATTTGTCTGCTAAAGATAATAACCTTTTCAGGAGACTCATATCATCTTTCAAGGATGAATTTCTCAGAAAAGATCCCACCTCCAAAGCATTTTCCCTCCCTCGCAAACATCTGAGTTATTTTTGGTCAGGACCAAGATTTGCTTGAGAGTCACTTTTTGAACCCTTATCCAAAGGTCTCCTGGAAGAGTTTAAACCTCCCTGCAAGTAGCCAGCTACCCACCTGGAGAGCTGAATAGATCTCACTTCTACTGATGTAAATCTCAAGCATCTGCTGGAACTGGTTGGATGCACTGACTCCCATTGGGCCAGCTATGTATGTGTTTTTTACCCTGGGGCCAACACTCCTAGCTTCAGGTCTGACCCAATGAGGTAAATAAGATTTTAATCTATTTTAAATGTCAGAGCACCCACATAGAAGTCCCATGTCTGCCACTACAGAGCACGTTGCCTGGTTCAGCCCCAAAGTGAGGATTTATCTAGTCACTGACCTATTGGCCATGTGTCACTGCAGCTGTGGAAAGAACTGATTTGTCAGTTCGTTGGCCAATCTGAATATTCGTTGGGCTTTCCCTACACAAGCGGCGTCCCAAGTTTGGAAAACACTGATCTGGTCTAGCCTCCTGCACATTGCAGGCCACATAACCTCACCCACCCACTTCTCTCCCATTGGAGAGATGCAAATTTACACCTGCTGAGGATCTAGCCTTCTGATCTGATGTCTGCAAGACTGTGTGTGTTTGCTGCCAAAGTTGCTGACCGCAGAGGCTGCAGAGACATAGTTAAATGCACTGAGTCAGCAGATATCTAGGCTTGAGGGAGAATTTTCTTGCTCAAAAGATTTGTTAGACTTGAGATAAAGCACTAGCCAGCGCTATAGCAAACCATCAGTGCATTTTTTACACGAGAAAAATATCCTTTCCCCCCAAGTTTGGGATAATGTGCTGATTAGCTCAACAGGCACATGCTGTCTTTTACCCAAAGGACCAACTTTGTGTGCGTGTGACAGACAGACAGAACAATCGAAAAGGTTCAAACCCTGGGACTAACTTCAAAACATTTAAAATAATGCAGTCATCTCAAACACCTTCTAACAGAGGGTGGCGAGCATTTGACAAGCATAGTGGATTTAGGCCAAGGTTTTCCAAACTGACTACAGATTTTGGTTGCCTGAATTTTTGGATGCCCAGCTTCAGACACCTGAAAGGGGCCTGGTTTTCAAAAAGTGCCAACTGTCTGCCCTGTGAAGATCAAGCACCATTTGTTTGTCTCAAGTTTTACATACAAAAATGACTACTTACTTTCAAAAGTATTGACAAAAGTATCGATCCCACAATACCTCTGTGGGGTCTGAATATCGCCATTAAACAGAGGAGGGAAATGAGGCTACCAGCATGTTAAGTGACTTAGCCAGGGTTACACAATAAGGCAGTGGCAGAGCCAGGAATGGAAAACACGTTGTCTATATCACAATGCTGCACATTAACCATATGGATCATCCTTCTTCCTATATTTGTCCCAGCTGAAAAGTAGTATCCTTTCACTTTTGTCACAATCAAAAGAGCTTTTGTAAAGCAAAAATGTGGGTTTTGCACCTGCAGTAACAACAAGCTTTTGATTTTTTTTTTGAATATAGCAAAAATATTGAGCAAAACCTGCAAAACAAATCTGAGACCAAACTGGATTTTGCCAGCACAAACCCTAGACACCACAGAAAGCGTTAGGGCCTGCTTGCAAATGAAGACAAGCTGGCTGATACAAATAGCCTAGTAAATGAAGAAAGTAAAGAAAAATTGGAGTATTCCAAAGTGCTCTTCGGACAGATTTTTTTTTTTTTTTTTTGTACATGACAATGACACAAAGCTTTAGTGGCCTGGAAAGGCAAAATGATGACATTTAAACCTTGAAATCGTCAATACCATCTTGGAAGCAGCCCGACTGATGGCTTAGTTAATTAGCTTTCTGTTTGTCGATATGGACAGTGCAGTATGTCTAAGACTAGGAGCCGGCTCATGTCACACAAGGTGTTGGAAAGATTCCGCACAAGGAAGGTTTGGAGCAGGGAAAGCAAACACTGTTTAAATAGCTCCTAATGGAGGATTGTGTTTAAACAGCATAGAGGGGCTTTAATGTGCCTTCAATACGGCCAAGGGGATTAAAAAATGAACTCTTAACTTTGCTCACTGAAAAGATGAATGAAGGTTGTCATTGTGCAAGCCATCATCACCATCAGGAGAAATTGTAGACTGTCAGGAAGGTGAAGCAGTTTTTCATCTGAGCAGAAACCCGATCTTTTGTGCTGTACTGTATTTATGATAAAGGTTTCCTTCCACAGACTGACAATGCAGCCAATTCTGATCCCTATATGCTACAGGGCCAGGAAAGAATTTCCTGGCTGCAGGATCAGTGTAAAGCGAATGTAGGAGGCCCTATGCAAGCCCCAAACTGCAGATGGGGCATGAAGGGATGGATTGGGAGTGGGAGAAGGCTTGTTTGTAGTACTTGCAGCCCAGATGCGGCCCATCAGAGGCTTCCATAAGTTAGCACAGGCCACAGGGCTGCTGTAACTTACCCATTGTGGGCTTCACAACACTTCGGAATCCAGAGAGTGCAAAGTTGTCAAAGTCACCATTGCTGCTCTTCTCTGGGCTTGCATTTTCTGTGCTGCACTTCTCTGGAGACGCAGCCCAGACTCTAGCCCAGAGTGACAAATAATTTTGGATTATGATTTTTTGCAGCGTGTGTCAGCTTTGCAGACAAATGTAACCATTAGTGAGGGAAACAACTATGAAATGTGTCACAGTTCTGGAGTCAGGGAGTGCCCTCTGGGGCAGATTTGGCCCTTCCTTACCTCAGTGCAACCCCACTGAGATCTGAAGACAAAATCCGGCTCTGTGCTTTTTCTTCAGGAGCTGGGTTATGGCCTGTTGTGATTTCCCTGGGGTACAGTTTGTCCTCACTAGCAGCTAGGTATTTCATTATCTGTACATGACTGTGATGTGTCTATACAACCACCAACGTGAAAGGAAACTTGAGTTGGGTGTGGAATTGTTCTCTTAGAGTTTATGTAGTTCTTATTGCCAGGGAAACCATTTCCTTTGTGTGTGTGTGTATGTTCATATTCGCTACTTCTTTGGCACTGTGCCTCGCAGTGGGTGGAGTAAACTGGCTTAGACCTCTATATCTAGGGGCTAAGATAAAGTGAGTAATCCCTCTCCTTCTCCCCTAACCTAGCTGGCAGGACTCCTAGAGCAAAGGCTACATCTGCCATTGGTCATTCTCCTCCTCACAGCAGTGGAAAGAACAAGATGTGGCCCAAAGATTTATTTTTTAACAGCAAAGAGCCTGAGCTGCAAATTTCAGATCCAGCTCCAAACTTCCACCAAGTCCTGATCGAGGTGCATTCAAATCTGGAGTTTTCCTTTAGACTCCTCTCTAGCTGTTTTGTAGCCAAGCCCAGACACAGATCACATTCAGCTCTTACGCAAACAATGGATAACAATTTTCACATACAGAACTGGGCAGGGGAATAAATGGATCAAAGCGACTGATAATGGGCTATAAAGCGTATAACTTGTTAGTTGCCAGTCTAAATCCAGTTTGGGATGGCAGTGTCTAAAAGTTGTTACTGGAGCAAAATGCATAGTAGGGAAAATTTCTATGAATATTCGTTTAAACTCAGAAGTGGTTTTCAATTCGCCTGGGTTGGTGACCATTTCACATTCACTTCCCCTGCACATTTGAAGGCACAAGCTCCAATGATGTGAAGGCCCAGGAATAAGGTAGTGTACACTTTAATATTCACCGAATGCAATTTTTTAAATTTCATATGTAATTGAAATATTTAAAATTTACAATTCATGCTGTATGACTTGGTAACACAAAACATTTACTCAGGGAACAGAAGATGAAATGTCACATCACAGGTATCAAGGCTGCCTTACCTGAATAAGCACATTGAGCTTCTAGGAGTCAGACTACCTAGGGGTAGAGGGCAACCTGAGAAATATTTTCAGTTCCAAACACATGTTTCACAAAACATGTTAGAACTCGGTGATTTGTTCACACAATGGGCCCAATTCCGCCCTCAGGTGCACAGATAGATTCTCATTCTCATGTCTACTGAGGTAGTGCCTAGGCACTCAGTCATGGAGGAGGACCTCATTGTGTCAGGTGCTGTATAAACACAAAACAAAAAGATGGTCTCTGCCTCAAAGGTGTAAGCTTTCATTTTATTCGCTCGAAGCTGCACTCTCCTAGTTCAGGGTAGAATTTCATACATTCATAGATCTAACTCCAGAAAGGACTATTGTGATTATCTAGTCTGTCTTCCTACATAACACAGGAAACAAGTCACCCAACGGTGAGCCACTGGGTCACCTCCTCAGCTGGTGTAAACTGGCATTACTCCATTGATTTCAATTACACATTGATTTATTTCAGATGAGGGTCTGGCCCCATTGGTTTTGTAGTGATCACTTAAAAGTGAGTAAAAAACCATGTTTAATAGGGCTGTAAAGCAATTAAAACAATTGATTGTGATTAATCACACTGTTCAACAATAATAAAATACCATTTATTTAAATATATTTTCATAGATTCATAGATTCTAGGACTGGAAGGGACCTCGAGAGGTCATCAAGTCCAGTCCCCTGCCCGCATGGCAGGACCAAATACTGTCTAGACCATCCCTGATAGACATTTATCTAACCTACTCTTAAATATCTCCAGAGATGGAGATTCCACAACCTCCCTAGGCAATCTATTCCAGTGTTTAACCACCCTGACAGTTAGGAACTTTTTCCTAATGTCCAACCTAGACCTCCCTTGCTGCAGTTTAAACCCATTGCTTCTTGTTCTATCCTTAGAGGCTAAGGTGAACAAGTTTTCTCCCTCCTCCTTATGACACCCTTTTAAATACCTGAAAACTGCTATCATGTCCCCTCTCAGTCTTCTCTTTTCCAAACTAAACAAACCCAATTCTTTCAGCCTTCCTTCATAGGTCATGTTCTCAAGACCTTTAATCATTCTTGTTGCTCTTCTCTGGACCCTTTCCAATTTCTCCACATCTTTTTTGAAATGCGGTGCCCAGAACTGGACACAATACTCCAGCTTAGGCCTAACCAGAGCAGAGTAGAGCGGAAGAATGACTTCTCGTGTCTTGCTCACAACATACCTGTTAATACATCCCAGAATCATGTTTGCTTTTTTTGCAACAGCATCACACTGTTGACTCATATTTAGCTTGTGGTCCACTATAACCCCTAGATCCCTTTCTGCCGTACTCCTTCCTAGACAGTCTCTTCCCATTCTGTATGTGTGAAACTGATTTTTTCTTCCTAAGTGGAGCACTTTGCATTTGTCTTTGTTAAACTTCATCCTGTTTAACTCAGACCATTTCTCCAATTTGTCCAGATCATTTTGAATTATGACCCTGTCCTCCAAATGTTTTCTACATTTTCAAATATATTGATTTCAATTACAACACAGAGTACGAAGTGTACAGTGCTTACTTTATATTTATTTTTGATTACTAGTATATTTCAATTGACCTAATACAAGTACTACTGTGAAATTTTTTTATCATGAAAGTTGAACTTACAAATGTAGAATTATGTACAAAAATAACTGCATTCAAAAATAAAATAATGTAAAATTTTAGAGCCTGGAGGTCCACTTAGTCCTACTTCTTGTTCAGCCAATTGCTCAGACAAACAAGTTTGTTTACATTTGCAGGAGATAATGCTGCCTGCTTCTTGTTTACAATGTCACCTGAAAGTGAGAACAGGCGTTCACATAGCACTGTTGTAGCCGGCATCGCAAGATATTTACAAGCATCATCAGCATGGAAGCATGTCCTCTGGAATGGTTGCCAAAGCATGAAGAGGCATACGAATGTTTAGCATATCTGGCACATAAATACCTTGCAATGCCAGCTACCAAAGTCCCATGCAAACGCCTGTTCTCACTTCCTAGTGACATTGTAAATAAGAACTGGGCAGCATTATCTCCTGTAAATGTAAACAAACTTGTTTGTCTGAGCAATTGGCTGAATGAGAAGTAGGACTGAGTGGACATGTAAGCTTTAAAGTTTTCCATTGTTTTGTTTTTGAGTGCAGTTACGTAACAAAAATAATCTACATTTGTAAATTGCACTTTCACGACAAAGAGATTGCACTACAGTTCTTGTATGAGGTGAATTGAAATATACAATTTCTTTTGTTTATCATTTTTACAGTGCAAATATTTGTAATCAAAAATAATATACACCGATTTCTATTACAACACAAAATACAATATATATGAAAATGTAGAAAAACATCCAAAATATTTAATAAATTTCAATTAGTATTCTATTGCTTACCAGTGCGATTCAAATTGCGATTAATCACTATTTTTTTTAATCGTGATTAATTTTTTTGAGTTAATTGCGTGAGTTAACTGCGATTAAATTGACAGCCTTAGTTTCTAATTAAAGAGATTACGTCCTGTAGAATTTTTTCTTTTAAATACACAAATGGCTTTTATGTAGCTCAGTGTTTTAGGGTAAAACTAACACTAGGGTGGACTGAATTATTTGTTTATTCAATAGGTAATTTACTGGGACCTGCAAGTACCATCTGAGATTTATTTACAACCATCTAAACAATACATCCATATAAACACATAAGAACTAATTATTTAACAAGATATATTTCCACAACATTACATTAACCCCATCTCTACAAAAGTAGCCACATCTCAATCAGCTATGTGCTATTTCAGTCAAAAAGAAATAGTGCCCTATGAATGCCACATACAAAAATTCTATAATTTACCATGATTAAACTATAGTGATTTTTAACACAGTAGTTTTGCTGTAATATTTTATCTTGGGATCTTAAAAAAAGATTTACAGCTCAGAATGCAGTACTTATGCTTAGAATAATAAATAGTGATTTTAATATGTATTTTAAAAAGATTTGTTTCCTTGTTGTGGAAAAGATTTAAATTGCAACGTACACCAACTGATAAAATACAATTTCAGGCCAAATCGGCTTCAGTTATGCCGGTTTACCAACTAAGTGATTATCTTGCCATCTTGACAGTTAACTACATACTTTACTATTGCAAAAATATTTTGCACTAAGAAAATGCTACAATCTTATACAATTTTTGCACAATTCTTACACGGGCAATACTCCCATTGATTTGAATTTTGTTTAAGTAAAGACGGAGGAAAAAATGGAAAAAACCTCAGAATTTGGTCCAGGGATTTTACTGAGTAATACAATAATACTATAAAACTATATATAGTTAAGTATTTCAAATATATGTATTTAAAAGACTTATATTTTAAAGATTGCAGACCGATTGTCTCTGTTTGGGAAGAGAGGGGGAAACAGACCCACAGAGAGTAAGGTTAACATATTCTAATGTAGGTGCCTAGAGTTGGGTGCTGCTCTTAAATTAGTGGCTTGATTTTCAGAGCTGCTGAACTTCAGGCATTCATTGTTGATCGTTATAGTTTAAGCCACTTGACGAAGATTGCACAGGGAGCCAATAGGAGAAAGACAGTCTCCTGACTCCAATTTCCCTGATCTAACCACTGTGATTAAAACTGTAGATACACAGAATTAGAGCTGGATAAGACCTGTTGTTTAATCTCGTCCATCCCCTCGCAATGCATTATTGTGCCCGAGAGTATATTCATGAGTGCTTTGTTCAGTCTAGTTTTAAATGACTCCAGTGATGATGGGGCTTCCACCACCTCCCTTAGGAGATAAATCAGTACACTTATATAAAAGACAAGATGGTATCTAGTGTGCTGCTTCTAGAACATTTACCATCAGTTTCTACCCAAGGGCAAGTGTGAAATAAATATTCACTTCTCCCAGGTTGGCTTCCTTTGTTTCTTTTGATGCAATATGATATGGATCACCTTATCATCAACACACAAAATGAAGATGTTCTCAGCATTAACAGGAACACATGGCACTTACTGCCAAGCCATGTATGTTAAACACTAGCGGCTGGATCATAGAAGTTAGAGATGGAAAATCTCTCACTATTTGCCATATAATTTGTTTCTCATAGTACATTTTCTAGGACCTTCTCCAGTCCAGTTTTAAAAGTACCAAGCAATGATGCTCCCACATTTTCCTTTGGGAGACTGTTCCAAATATTGGGAATGCTTTCCCGACATAACTTTAAATTTCCCTTTCTTAGTGTCATCTTGTTACATCTAATCATACCTCCCTCCTTGCTCTATTAAATGATTCTTCATAAACCAATCCCTCCAGCTCCTTGATAATTTTGTTCTCCTCTTTGAGTTCCCTTCAGCATCAATACCTTTCTGGTAACATAGTGTCTAGGTCTGAAGACCGTGTTCTAAGGGTACGTCTACACTTACCGGAGGGTCCGGTGGCAGGCAATCGATGTTCTGGGATCGATCCCGGAAGTGCTCGCCGTCGACGCCGGTACTCCAGCTTGCCGAGAGGAGTACGCGGCATCGACGGGGGAGCCTTCCTGCCGCGTCTGGACCCGCGGTAAGTTCGGACTAAGGTACTTCGAATTCAGCTACGTTATTAACGTAGCTGAATTTGCGTACCTTAGTCCGAAGTGGGGGGGTAGTGTGGACCAGGCCTAAGTGTGGTCAAGAGAGCCATAGAGAGAAGGGATTATTATCTCCTCCTTCTACGAGGTGATGCCTTTGCATACACAACCCAAAATCGCAATGGCCTTTTTACAAACATACCATATTGCAAATTCACGTCTAGCTTGCTGTCCACAGTCACCTCTAGTTCTCTTGCAGCATTACTGCTTCTTTCCATTGTTTTTAGATTAATTCCCCCCACACGTAATTTTTCCATTTTCCATTTTGAATCTAATTTTATATAATATCCAAATTGTTGTGTGTGTGTATGTGTGTGTGTGTGTGATATATATAAAACACTGACAGACTCTGATCGTCAGCGGGCGGGATCAAATCTGGGACCTCTGGAGCTAAATGCATAAGCCTCTACTGCATGAGCTAAAAGCCACATGGTTGTTAGCTAAGGCTGTAGCAGACTCATTAATCTCTCAGTGGTCTCAGTGCCACTAGAGGGGACAGAACACCACACCCAGGACATATGTGGGTTACATATATATAGACAATTATAATTCAGTTAAATGACAAGATTTCATAAAATGATAGTAAGTGTTCTGTAGTATATTAAAAAATAAAGAAGTGTTATTAACATGGCAACACACTACAGCCTCTGCTGTTGAAATGTTGTGAAGAAGTGGGGACATATGGACGGCTTACTGTATTAGCAAGTTTCTACTATATTTCTGTGTTAAATCAAAACAACAAACCATGGAGTAACTGAGAAACAAACCTATTTGTCCAAATTTTCAAAGCAACTCAGTTCCCATTTAAGGACCTAAATAAAATCCCTAGATTTTCAAGAGTTCCCAGGACCTACCAGCTCCGATGGAGAACAATGAGAAATTCTATACGCCAGGTGGGCTCTTTTGAAAATCTGGCTCATCGCAATACTTTAAACACATTCTACAAAATGCCAGTATTTCAAAGGTTATATCATGCATTAGCACATACCTACACTACTGTATGAAGTTCACCATATTTCTCTGTTTTTCCCTTATGTCATGTAGTGGGTGATGGGACATAGCAGTGACAAACTGGTTTACCTCAGACCAGGTGTTCAGGTCAAAAGGTGCTTTAAGAAGGACAAATCTCAGAGGAAAGAAATGGATCTAATCACATTGGACTCTCCTAGAGAAAGGGCTCTTCAGCACTCCAGCAAACAGAGCAGTGACTATTGTATAAAATTCTGCACTAGCTTGCCTAAAGCATTCCTCTGTCCCACAGGCTGTATAATAAATGCAAGATATAATTCAAAAGGGCCATTCTTGCTTCCCTCAGACCTATTGTGTTAAATTGTAGCAATAAAAATCAACTCCACCAAACGACTCCTTTTCCTCCTGCCTCATGTCTTGCTGCATTTGTCAGTGCGACAGCATTTTTAATGGCTAGATTTTATTTTTAAACACTTCCATAAAGTTTCTTAATAAATAGCTCAGCAGCACACACAGACAGACAGTCCCACAGGAAGCAATTCAACCTACTTCCTTGTTGTTGTCCTTTTGTTAGCAGAGCCAACCCTTGGACTAGGAACAGAATGGGAAATGTTGTTCGAATAATTTACCATCCACAGATCTCTAAAAATAGCAAAAGCCATAGCAGTATCTTTGAAGGTGGACTGAGGTCTTATGGAACAAGAGGGCATTCCAGGAGAACTGAAAACTGCTGATGTTGCTATAAACATCAGAGAACTGGTCTCCTTGAAGAGCGAAGACAGTCAGGAAATGGAATGCTTTTGGTAGTCAATGTGCTAAACACACACGTAGGGCCTCAGATGTCAGGATTGTGGACTGAAAGTAGTCAGAGGTAAAACACATATGCAGCAGTTGAGAAGACAGACTGGCAAAGCGAAAGATTCTAGTTAAAGATCATGAAGAAAGCCAAACTCAACAAAGCAAAAATCAGTGTAGCAGCACACAGAAGAGACTGACGGGGAGAGAAAGGGGAAGTTCTATCATGGAGGAGAAACATCTTAGAGATGTGGGGGAAACACAGTGGAAGAGACAAGTGACATAATGGAGAGTAGGTCAAGGGGCTAAAATGAAAGGAACATGCAGAGTCAAGAGGTTTGCAAGCAGTTGAGTAACCTGGTTCATCGACAGCAGTTCACAAAATACAGGCCCTGGATGTGTATAGCACCTAGTAGCACTTTAGAGTAATATCAAACTGACAGTTGGATGAAAGGCAGTAAATAAGAGCAAACAATCTCTGTGCACTTTGGCTGGGATTTTCAAATCAACTTAAGGAAATTAGACACTCAATTCCCACGGACATTCACTAGGAGTTGAGCTCCTAAATCTCCTATGCTATCTTGAAAATTCCAGTCTTTACAGATCTGAAATGAGTAACATCACAACGGCCTTTTGAGGTAAGTAATTGTTACTACCCCCATATTACAGATGGGTACATAGGAACAAAGGCCTTCATTTTTAAAAGACTCCTCTGGATGTTAGTGCCTCTGTTTGTGGGTGGCTAAGACACGGATGCTGAGCACTAGCACTTCCCAGTGACTTCAGCTGGAGTTGTGGATGCTTAGTACTGCTGGAGGGGGGGGGGGGAGAATCACACTGCAAGGGTCTCATGTTGTGCACCCAAAATCTGAGGCACTCAAAATGACTGGACCCTCTGGGAAATTTAGGCCTAAGTGACTTGTCCAAGGTCAAACAGTAACTGATTACCACAGCTGGGAAAAGAAACCAGGAGCCCAAGCTCCCTTCTACCCCCTCATTATCAACATTGTTTGTGAAAATTAATCTCTCTGGTTGCCACCATTTGTCACGGAGGCTCACGCTGCTGCTCTCTGTGAGGCTGTACATGCAAAAGATTGCACTGCTGGCTCATGCCACAAAGTATCATGCGCAACGTCTGCACTGTAAAGAGCTTTCCTAAAACACCCCTGAACAGCAAATAGCAGCGATGGCTAACAGTATACAGTCATTCAGGCCCAGATCCTCACAGGTTTTTAGGCACCTAACTCCCATTGACGTCAATGGGAGTTAGGTGCCTAAATTCCATTGAGGTTCCAGACCTCAATTCTTAACCCTAGAGGCGCCCCATCCCTGCTCGCTAAAGTGCGCGATCACAACTTCACTCAGTTTTGCCATTTATTTATTAACCACGTGGCTGGGATTTCCTAACATTTGCTGAATAAGCCTAGCACTTAAATATGTGATTAGGCTTATGCATGTGTTTGAGTGCTCTGATGAACAGGTGCCTCAGTGGATGGCATTGTTCTATCTAGGGGCTTATATGGCCCCTTGTCATTGTACTATCCAATTGTCTCACAGTAGTGGATTTTTATCCTCAAACACCCCTCTGAGGTAGGAAACTCCTATCCCCATTCGAGGAGGCACAAGGGCGATAAGTGACTTGCACACAACCACAAAGGAGAGTCTGTGGCCAGGAATTTAACTGAGTCCTAGCTCAGTGCGCTACCCACTCTACCATCCTTCCCATCCCTATATTGAGTGCTTAGCCACTTCACGTCCCCAGCTCCTATTATCGACATGTTTCTTAGCATCTATTTTTCTTTCTTTCAAGCTCTGAAAAGAAGCACTCTCATGCAGCTTCCCATAAACCAGTGACCCCTGCCAATGTGGGGGGGGGAGGTATAGCTCAGTGGTTTGAGCATTGGCCTGCTAAACCCAGGGTTGTGAGTTCAATCCTTGAGGGGGCCACTTAGGGATCTGGGGCAAAATCAGTACTTGGTCCTGCTAGTGAAGGCAGGGGGCTGGACTTGATGACCTTTCAAGGTCCCTTCCAATTCTAGGAGATAGGATATCTCCATTTATTTATTTATTTATTAATTTAATATTTGCATCAGGGTCTCCAACAAAAAAAAGTCTCCCTGTAGAACGGTAGCCATTTCCTACATACCCCCTCATGGTCTGGGGTTGCTTTGTAGGCACTGCCCCCTTTAGCCCCCTCTTTTGGGCCCCTTAAGAACAATACACAGGCTTTCCCATGCATAATACCACCCCATGCCTGGGGCTGGCTTAATCACAGAAACAATTCTTACCAATCCCCAGGGTCCCAAGGTAAAGTGCATCACTACACAACAGTCCATGCTTAGCTCTGGTATTTTAGCTTTTCTGTCCCACTCTGTTCTCACAGCCTGTCTTCCCAGCTAGAGCTTAACATTCTGGCACTAGCTTCTAGGCCCCGCCTCCATCCAGGTTGCCCTAAAGAGAGCAGTAAAAGGCTTCCAATGAAGCTGGGGGGAAACTCAGGAAAGAGTACAGAGGTTGTGAAGGGCTCCTGCTGGGGAGACCGTGAGATTAAGGAGTTGTTATACTGAGGAGCCCAGGAAGCAGGAGACTCCTGTGTGGAAATCACTAATCTCTCCCAGGTGTGGCTCATTCTGTAATCGGGATTTGCTAGCCCCAGCCCTCCTGCCCGCCCTGTTCCAATCCCCTTAACCTGTGAAAACCCCCATGTGCCAGGATGCCCCGGTTTGCACAGAGGAAAATGAGAAACAGGGGAATCTGTTCATTTGTTTTCCCCTGAAAAGAAAAACAACACCAACTCTCTCATACCTTTACCAAGAACAGAGGTCACTTCACTTGGCAAAAACAACCCCCTTCAGATGCACACTTTCCTGGCCAGAGTTCTCATTTGTGCCTGAAACAGCACTGGCACTTTTGGTAATATTTAATACCTATCTTCTTACACAATCTAGTGCTGCTCTGGTGCTTTTCAACAAGCCCCATCTGGGGTTTTTTTTTTTTTTTTTTTGAATCATTGTCATCAGGAAACCTGGAAAAACCCAAGAAAGAGCTGATTGATCATAAGTCCTATCAAATGTCAAAGCTGGCCCTTGCTGACCTCCCATCTATTCAGAACTGCTTTGATTTAATCTACAGACTGGCTGCCTCTCTTGCCTGTGAGTTCTATCTGTAACCCATGTGTCAGTGCTTGAGATATGACCCGCTTCACGCTCCATTCATCTCCTGTGAAGGACGGAAATTAAACTGGAGGGTCGGGAGGGGGCACAGCTCAAAATACACACACATTAAACCAAAGTCTTTTGTTTGGATCCATTAGAAGAGTTAGAACCACCATTCAAAATGATGTTAAATTGGAGCTGATCATTTTTTCCTACTGCAAGTGTTAACACACTAATACACACAAGGCAGTAAGCTTTGCTGTGATCAAAGTAAAAAATAATCTCGGTTAATTTCCTAAGAAATGTGTGTTATGTACTGTAACTGTGTGCCTGTGTGCTGTCATCTGCAGGTTGAAGTGTGTCAGCATTTCCATTCGAAATCTCAATTCAAGCCTTTTTACCCTGATCATATTTCAGGCTACGCTGAAACTTGGTTTTTAAAGTTGCAGAGCAGAATTGCTTAAATCCTCTTTTTTGTTTGTTTGCTTGTTTGTTTTAATTTGCACAAATATTAGTTGTCAATGAACTTTCGTGCCTGGTGGAACTCAGCTGCATCACATTAGTGGGATATCAGTGGGGAGTGACCACAGCTTTTCAGAATGATTTTCCTAATGGTTTTTATTTGGGGTCCCATAGCATCACACCAGCTCTCAAACACTTCTGTTTAGCATATAGTATTTTGGTGTGAACTGCACTGATTCAGTGGGGTTGCAGGCTGTTCTTGGCCAGTGCCACAACACCTGGGTCCTGTCCTGCAGTTCTCAGGTTATTCCAATTCCAAGTCTCCCTCCCTTAGGCAAACACCTGGGGGCAGCTGCACCGTCGAGAGTCCTGCTTTGCCATCACCCATATGAGGCTTGGTCTACAATACCAATTTATGATGATATAACGATGTCACTCAGGAGTGTGGAAAACCCCTGAGCAATGCAGTTATACCTTCCTAACATTGACTCTACTTAGGGGCCTGCACTACCACTGTGAGCCATCGTCCCAGGTGCTGAAATCATTCTCCCTTCCCCCAGTACTTTTAGCCAATAAAATCCACGCCCCCTCCTCTACCCTCCCCCACACACCTACCTTCCCCTCTCCCCCATCTAAAACCATTCTCCTTCCCTGTAGTGACAGACAGCTGTGGAATGGCTATAGAGCTCCCGTTCCTCCACAGTTACCAGAGAGGATCAGGATGTGTTGTCAGGGGAGCTTAATACAAAATGAACTTCCTGATCAGTGAGTTCTCTAGCTGCTGCTGAAGGCAAGTCTCTGTATTTATCTCCTCACACGCCCAGCTGTCAAACCCACACACCCCAGATATGCAAACAATAAGTCTCTCTGAACCTCTGCACTTCTCCCTTTGTACACACACTGCCATACCAACCCTAGGGCTGTCTCTAGTCTCTGCAGATAAAAGTTTAATGCACTCACCTATTGACTCACTTAGCTCCTGACTCGCATATACTTTTATGAGGGATTGTTAAGTATCATTATATCTCCCTTTCAGAAATTAGCACCCAGGCTACGCTGTGGCTTCTCAGACACCATCCATTGTATAGGGTGAGCTAACAGGGGGAAGAAAAAAGAAAGGAAATGTTTTCAGCAGTTACCAGAGAGACCTTTCCACTGGGGATTGGTACGCCATTTAAGCTTGGTCTACACTAAACCCCCAAATCGAACTAAGGTACGCAACTTCAGCTACGTGAATAACGTAGCTGAAGTTCGAAGTACCTTAGTTCGAACTTACCTCGGTCCACACGCGGCAGGCAGGCTCCCCCGTCGACTCCGCGGTACTCCTCTCGTCTAGCCGGAGTACCGTAGTCGACGGCGAGCACTTCCTGGTTCGACTTATTGCGTCCAGACAAGATGCGATAAGTCGAACCCAGAACTTCGATTGCCAGCCGCCGAACTAGCGGCTGGGTGTAGACATACCCATAGGTATGAAGCAATGAGGATCTCACCTCATTTGAATCCTCTTGGCCATAAGGTCCTTCATCCCACCACTTGCCACCCTTCCAGTCAAGAAAAAAGAAACTCCCTTTGAGCCCTGAAAAGCACTTTACGCACATTTTATTAATCTGGGAAAGAGGGGTCACTACTCAATGAAGGGAGGGGCCAACTCCACCTCAGAGTTGAGTGTACCTCATTCACAGCAATCCCTGTCCTTGCTACCACAGGGAGCAAATTGTTATGTTTATGGCACTCAAACCAAGAAGTTAGATAAAAATCTAGGCTACTTGTTTTGGAAGTATCTTATTTCTTAAATTCCACAAAAGAACCAAAACCCGAGAGAGACAAAGCAGGCTACTCCGAAAGGCAGAGAGGCATGACTCAACTCATCTTGCTCTGGATTGGCTCTTTGCAGACTGCTGAAAGACCCAGATCACATGCTTCCCTACACAGCCTGCTAACCTTCAAGCAGGACCAGGAAAACCTCTGAGAATTTAAAGTGATATCTTATCATTTTAACACAATTTTCAATACACTACCCAAATAAAGGACACTCAAAACTCAGGTCCCTCACAGGGGAAGTCCTGAGCACTAGCATTTCTGAAGGCCATTCTCAACTCTAACAAGCTTAGATCCAGTAAGCTATTAGGATTCACTCTCCTGGCAAGAGCTGATTGTCCTATTGTTACATACCTTTCTTCTAGACTTCACTATTAAAATTGCATGAACTATTGAACTTAAAAGCTAACAGAGGACATTGTGTGTGATAATGAATATTCTCCGATTTGCAAATCTATTTAGCTTTTCTTCATAGGCTTTCCTTTGATCTCAAAGTCTGCATGCTTCTGGTCTGCTTTAAACTACAATTGGCTAATTCTC
>NW_020664439.1:39871089-39911002 GCF_002925995.2 Terrapene triunguis
AGGGTTCTCAAAGAGACTGGATGAAATCCTTTAGTTCAGATGCTGCTTGGGGAATTGATTTGGGAGATTATAAAGCATCATGAAATATTTTACCTTGGTGATGGATCTCAGTTCTGTGACACTGCAGTTTTTTAGAGTCTCATGTAAATAATGCCAATAATGTTTCTAAGAATAATCTATTTGGAAAAAGTGTCAGTCTCTTAATTAATACCATCTTTTTCCCATGTCAAAGGAATACCATTTCTAATTCTATATTCTCCACTTGCCTAGTGAGCAAAGCCATCTCTGCTGGAGTTCGCTTTGACTTTACTGCAAGGAGCTGAAACTCAGCTGTAACCTGCCCCTGCTGTATAGAATGCAATGGGAATATTGCTATTGAATTCAGTGGCAGCATGGTCAGGAAATGTAGGTCCTGATTCTGTTTTCACTAACACCGATTTGACACCAGTTTAACTCTGGTGACTCCAACAGGATAACTCTTAATTGATGTTGCTATATACGAGATCAGAATCAAGCCCTCAGCATTCACCTTTCAGTCTAAAATAAAGGTAGCATGACAGTTTCCTCTTCTTTATTAAATCAAATATTTTTCCTGTTTGATCTTTGAGCCCAATAAGAATTTTCTGGCTGGACAGTTTAAGCCAAATGGAACAAGTCTTTGGGTTTGCAAAAATCCAAATGGCACATCAATTCATTCCCACAGAGCCAGTGCATTCCCAGGGGATGGGATGTCAGCTTGAACTAAATCTTATGCGTCTCAGGCTTTACAAGGATCAGGACAGATGAATCCCAGCTGGGGTAGATAGCTGAGACAAAAGGAAAAGGCCACTTAGGTTTAGGACAGAGAGCCAGGCCTGCCTGTATTTATCTCTTCATATTAGACGATGTGTCCTCTTTTTTACCCAGACCCCCACCCCCACTTCCCATCCTCCTTCTATTCAAAACAAAAGTAGCCCCAAACCCAATGTTTGCAAGTAAGTGAAGAGTAATAGGGGAAGCAAAAGGTGTGATTCCTTACTAATGATGTCACAACTCTCCCTGGTGTGTGAATGGAGCAGCCACCATCCCTGAAGGAGGGAACAGGAGCCAGTTTCAAAAGTTTTAACCTGTTTTTTCCATTCAAAAAAGGCTTTTTTTTTTTTTTTATAATTGATGAAAATTTCATAACACTTCATGTTTCAAAATGTTCTGGTTCTTTTTCCCCAATTGAAAACTGAAAAAAAAAAAAGTTCAGTTTTTTCATTCCTGGGGAAATATAAGAGGGAGGTGGAGATGGTGGGGAAATAAGGAAAAATTCAAACCCAAAAATATTTGGCTAAAAAAAAAAAATCAGAAACATTTTCTAAATCAGTTTGTTTCAAAAACCTATGAGATTTTTAAGCTTATTGGCAAATTTTGTTTCTCGTTATTTCACCAGGTAGAGAAGGCAATTGCCTCCACGCAGAAGAGGGATTCTTTCCCAACAGATTCTCAAGAGCTACAGGGTTCAAAGGAGACATGGTCCCCAAAATCCACATTCTCCCCAAGGCTGGGAGCAGTGGAAGGAACACGGTTTTCCACCCCACTTTGATCCCACTATCACAATTGTTTGGATAGATTCATGAATAGTGTTGATAGCAAACTGATAAATAATACATTAATCACAAATTTATTCCTTACCATTCAATCACCTCTAGAAAAAGTTGAATAATGTTTGTCAAATAAGTGATGGGAAAAACTAATGCATTAATTGGCCATTCAATTATTCACATATAATTGTTTTGTTCATCACTTGACCAGCTCTAATGGCTGTTAACTGGGGCTGGTTCTGTAGACCCCTGGTCCAGACTGTGGCTGACAAAACTTTCAAAAGACCAAAATAAATTTTACAAGAATGTGGAGTGAGACTGACCTGGTCCCAAATCCTTGTGCGTAGTTTAAGCAACAAAATAGGGGGAGATGCAGGTATTCTAGACGAGAGGCTAGGAGGAATATTTTCATAGGCATCAGTGAGAGTTGGATCCCAATTGTGCCTTTTACCCCCCCCCCCCCCCCCGATGATCATAATGGTCTCTTCTGTCCTTAAATCTATACATTAATTGGTTGTGGTTGCAAAAACAGATACCTGCTACAGAAAAGTGGCTCCCACCAGAGAAATAGAAAGATTTACTATCTATATTGGGCAAACAACTGAAAGTCTTTGAGGAACAATGGACACTGAGGTGAACTGACTAAAGGCAAATTACTGTTATAACTTTTATTACGGCAGTCTGTATAGTTACTATAATGTATAACATATATGCCACCTCAGTTCTGCTCTTCTCGTGTATATCTGACTCTCTCTTTTTTACTGCTTACTGCGTTGTAAGAAAGTGTCTTGTATTCTGTCAATAATACAGTTACCCCTTAATAAAAAATTAGACTCTACAAAAAAAAAAAAAGGAGAGAGAGAGAGAAGGACTATGAAAGATTATGGCTTGATGCCTAGAAAAGTTCAATATGTTGTAAAAAGAAAAGATTGATAATTAAGCTCTTGCACCACATATTCTGGTTCCAGTGTGCTGCATGAAATCTAACCCAGGTCATTCCTCTGATTGCTGGACAAGTGAGAATGCAATTTGAGAGCTCTGGGAACCTAATTATTAAGACCATATATGAAGTAATGATCCAGTGAATGAATATTGCTGGATCATAGGATTTTCCTGTTGGGTTGGAGGCCTATGTTAAACAGAGGGCTGCTTCACGCAGCTTTTTACTTTGTTGTGCTGTATTTAAAAAAAAAAAAACTGCTGCTTGTGCAATGGATGATACAATTCAAGGAAACTCGTTTTGGAGAAACTGACTGCCAGTCTAAATGACATGAGAGACCAACATTGCAAAAAAGAGATTACTTTGGGACCATCTCAAGGAGCGGAATTAGAGCACTTTTGGGCAGGACCCTTACAAAACACACTCTGTGATGAGACCCTGTTGGTGAACTGCCTGTTAATAATACCTGGGATTCAGTACTAATGTGGGATGCCAACCAAGGCAGGATTGGAAACCCAATGCCTGAAACCAGAAAAAACAATAAGGATATTAAAATATTTTAATACGCTGTAGTCCGTCCCCCCCCGGTATGTTTATCACGCTCCCAATGAAAGGTGAAGGTTTAAGACATTAAGGTCTACCCATTTTATGCCTGGGGCATGAAAAAAATATGCTTCGTAGGCTATGTCTGCACTTACAGCAGCGTATAGAGAGCAGGCACTACATGTGTGGCTATGTGCTACAGTGAAAGGCAGACTGTGTCCACGCTTGTCACTGCGGTGTGAGCTACATGCTGCAGTGAAAGGCTCTGGCAGTGGTGAGACAGCAGGAAAAGGCAACAGAGAGGAAAAGGCACTAGACACTGTGCTATATGTCCACCCCAGTTTATGTAAAAACATCTGAACGTTCAGATGATTATCCAGACTCTGAAGTGTGCCTATCACTCTGAGGTTGCTTTGACAAGGCATATACATTCCCACCTTCCCTGAGAAATTCAGGCACACACTACCTCCACAGAAGGTATCCAATACTGGGAGTCTCCCAGGGAAAATGGGACACTTAACAGGTGGCATACACATGAACATATACTCAACACCACAGTTAGGTTCCTTTCTCTAGCTTCCAGCACTTACAGTACCTAAGCAATAATACAACAATCACATTAGATTGTCAGATGCCAGGTAGGACTGATTTCTGGATCAGCCCTTATAGGAAGTCAAAAATCAGAAGTTTCATGTAGAGCTTTTATTCAGTGGATTGGATTGATTTTCACAACTTCTACTTCCCCTTCCTTTAGGCCTCGCCCTCAGGAAAGAGAATTTGAGACGTTTCCTCGATTGTACTGATATGTTAACTTGCAGTATATTATTCAATTTTGTATGCTTTATGGAGTTCCAGTCTTGGTGTGATCCCGGATAAACAAAAGAGACAAAACTCGAACTCACGCCCCGTGGATGCCTGTTTCAAACCAAAACTAAGCTGAACTCCACCAGCCATTCCCTCTGACAAAATTTCAAAAGACTGAAAGAAAATTGAAGACAAACAGATCTCTTAAGCTAAGGATAGGAAAACTTGTAAAGCAATGAGCAATTGATTTCAAACTCTGATTAAGAAACGCAATATTGGTCATGGTTTCCAAAGTTATGGAGACAGCAGTACATTCTATTTTTCTTTCAGTAAACTGTAAGAGTCCTGGTGGATAGATAATTTCAACCTCCCTCTGAAAGATGATATGAGGTATCATATCCCTGGGAAACAATCAGGAAACAGCCCTCACTTGGAATTTGACACTAACATGTGCAACAGCGAGTCAGGATTTAAGAATTTTGTTCTATCTGGATTACAATCCCTGACTACATCTGGTCAGAACAGTTACATCAGAGCTAAAACTTTTTGTGGAGGCTGTGACAGGGTTGGGACTCACCACCGCGGTGTTCCTGGGCAGCCTTCTTATAGGGCTGAGCCTGGCCCTGATTGGCTCCCAATAAGCCCTTCTCTGATTGGCTGTGCATCTGCGCAGGCCCACTGGCCTGCCACAGCCCATACTCTCAGGGAGTGGGGCAGCCGCCCCACTACACACCCTCCCCCTTAAGAACCCTCTCGGGGGGAATTCCCTATCGCCCCTGTGCTTCTCGCAGCTGGGCCCTCAGGGAATCTCGCTCGTAGCGCAGGCCCTCCACTAACTGGAGCCACCTGCTTCCCTCTTCTATTGTCTGGGTCCCCACCGTAGACCTCCCTGGTCCTACGTGGGTTCCCACTTCCATTTGGGTTTCCACATGGACCCTCCCAGCCCCTATGTGGGTTCCCCGGTTAAGGTGGGGCTTCTCTGCCCCAGCCCCCTTCTCTTTGGGGGCCTCGGCCTGGACTACCACCCCTTGTTGGCTAGCCCCAGACCGAGCCTCTTTCTCAGGCACTCCCCCTTTCTGCCTCAGGGGACAATGCCTTTTTATGTGGCCCTTGGTGTGGCAGTGGAAGCACCCTCGGCGCCTTCCCCCTGCCACGGCCCTATCCCTACTTGTTTGGGCCCTAGCCATTCCTTCTGGGCTGGCCCAGGCCTTGGGAGCCCTGTAGGGCACTCCCTCTTTAGGTGTCCCTGCTCCCCACAGACCCAACAAGCTGGCAGCCCCCCTGTTACCCTCACAGGGGGCACCTTGTCTGGGTGGGGCCTCTCTGCCCCCTCCCAGTAGGGACACTCCCGCCTGAAGTGACCCTTTCGCCCACAGGCGTAACAGTTCCTGAGCCCAGGCCCTGGCCTCTCGCCCTTGGTGCCTGGTCTCCTATACAGTCTGGGAGCCCACCCCCGCAGCAGCCAGCGCACTTCTCTCTGCTGCTCGGCAAACCGAGCCACTCAGGCCCTCCAGTAAAAGTCTTTGTTCTCCACCATCTCCATCTCTCAGTCTCGCAATGTGGCACAAACTGCCTAGTCTTTGCTCTGCCCCTTGTGTCAGGGGCAGACCGCTATGCCCACATTCTCCACCACGTGTGACAGGGTTGGGACTCTCCACCGCGGAATTACGGGGCAGCCTTCTTATAGGGCTGAGCCTGGCCCTGATTGGCTCCCAATAAGCCCTTCTCTGATTGGCTGTGCGTCTGCGCAGGCCCACTGGCCTGCCACAGCCCATACTCTCAGGGAGTGGGGCAGCCGCCACACTACAGAGGCCTACTGGTTTTGGTGATGTTTTCACTGGGAACAGTTTTGACCAGAGAGGAGACTCAAATCAAAAAGTTCAGGTTTTTTATCTGAAAACAGCCATTTCCACACAAAATCCCATTGTCCAAAAACTTCGGAACTAAAGCAAAACATTTCCAATTGCGAAACCTCGGAAGTTGGCACAAAGTGGAATTATCATCTTCCGGCCAGCCCTATCCATTACCTCAGACAGAGCTGTTTTTATGACTGTTAAACTGATAATGGACAAAATTTGATCTGAGATGATCCTCAGCGAATGTAAATGGATTGCAGTGAAGCTGCAGACTGTGAGTCTATGGTGTTTACAATCACTGGTAGCAACTAGGTGCCAATTCACTGCTGACCTACTATCAGCAAGAACTGATTGGATGCAGAAGCAATATCACATGTTTTTGCCCCTTCCCCCCTCAGATGGCTTTACAGTGATTCTGAATATGAAAGGGGACATTCACAATGAAACATTCAGAGGACCCCAGACTGGAGAGAACTTTTGTCTCATATCGCAGTTGGCTTTCTTTTTAGTTTTGTTTGTCTATTCATGGACCAGAGGTTGTTGAACAGGAGTGATATGATTTCATAAAGACTGTGAATATTGCAGTTTTAAATTAAAGGTGCTCTTTCGCTAAGGTGTATTTCCTTTTATTGCAGGATGTGCCTTTAAATTCTGCTGTTATGTTGAAAGGAACCAAACTGAAAGTGAGAGATATGGGAAAGTGTCTGCATGAAGGTTTGTTTTTTGTTCTTGGTTTAATTTCAACCAAAGGATTGGCTGGAAGTGTTTTGGTCTTACCACCCTTAGGGTGAAAGTCAAGATTGAGGGACTTGATAGGCCTGGGGCCTGGAGAGGACTGACATTGTGTTAGGTAAGAGAGCCTGATAAAAGTGTGGACTTTGGAAGGCAGCTTGTAGTGTTTGGATTTCGCACTGGGGGAACTCACATGCCCAGTGGAGCATTATCAGGAGACGCTACAGCATTGTTTAATGGAAAAAAACACCTCATGAAAAGTACATTTAAGACCACGGTGTCCACTCTGTTGGAGTATCCACATCATTTGGGGCCACATCATTCCCCTCTATTCAGTGCCAGTAACAACTTGTTTACACCTTTCTTTCATGTTACCATCTATAGTCTTCCTTCTTGCCAAATTCCTCTGTGCCCTCTCCAATGAACCAGGAAACTCACTTTTTACTAACTCTCTGACCCTACAAAAGAGCATCACATCCTTAAAAGGTTTATCCTGATTATTGGTTTGGATTTCACTAGCCCAGCAAGGTCCTTTAAGTGACCAGAGCCCTGGACCTAAATGATTTGAAAGAAAGTCCGAAGAGCTAGTTTTAACCAGATGGCCATAGAGAGTAAGGAATACCTTGATGAAATTAAATCTCTTTTCCACACAAAGCTCTGACCCAGCAACAGTGATCTTATTAATACAAATCACCATTATGTTGACAATATATAATGCATATGCTCCTCTTGGGTTCAATTTGGCATTGCTTGAAGGAAACAAGCAGTGTTATTGAAAAGGGAAAAGTCATTTCCATTTTTCTGAAGTGAATTAAGTTGCAGGTAGGGGCTTCTCTCCGAGAAAGGAATTACACCTACGTAGCAAATGCTAAGTAAATTGTAGTCCTTTCAGCACCCACTCCATGCCATTTCGGTTAAGAAGCCTCCTGCCTGGCCCTGCAACTTTCATGATGATAAAATAAGTTCCAGCTCTTTGTCATGCTAAGTGGGAATGTCAGTAAAAATGCAAAATATGTATTTAAACTTTAAAAATTAACGTTGACATTTATTTAAAAATTTAAGTTGGCAGCTGTCCAATTGTTCACTGCTTACATTAACTTAGGCAAATGCCCATTACTTTCTTCGCTGCTGTCAGACAAGAATGTTTTTAAAAAAGAGAGCTTTGCAAAATGTAAAGAGTACAGCCTCTTTTGTCAGACAGGTTGCTGAGTGCACAGCCCACTTAAATACACTGGATCAGAGACAGGCCTGAACCAAAACGCTCAAAGTTTGGAAGAAGGACAGTCTCATGGTTAAGGTGGTTGACGAGGAATGTGGAGACCTGGATTCAGTTCCCAGCTCTTCTGCATATAACTCAGGGATAGTCATTTAATCCCTTTATGCCTCAGTGCTCCATCTGTAAAATGGAGTGCTCCTTTTCATCTGCCCTGTCTCTAATGGTTGTGAGATCTTTGGGGCAGAGATTGTCCCTTACTATGTAGAGCTCTGATCTGTGGGACCTGTAAGTGCTACAGTTAATACCTGTAATTATTCAGGGAAATTCATACCAAACATGCACCCTGGTTAGTATCTCTATAGTGCATTAGTCCTGAATGTTGGATTCAAACATCACCAAACTTTAGGAAAGTTCAGATCAGGGTCCAATTTTTCTAACTCCTACTCATCTCTATAAAGAGCCAAATTCTTCCCGTGTATCTACTCCAAATAGAATGCTGAGTAGCCAGAAAACTCACAAGAAACCCAATGGCTGTTCTAGGCAGACATTTTAGGTGAAGCCCCACAACACACTTTTCAGTAAATGTACATGTACCTGTTAGTGAAGCAGAAGTTTGAAAGTGCTTGTTACTGCTCTGCTGTGGCAACCAGCTTGATCAATGAAACCCTGCAACACTTGTATCTGGTATAGTCTGGAGTTACCCTAACTCTGCCCCCATATAGATCCTTCCTCTGGATTAAAAGATGCGAGTTCCACACCGAGTTGGGATGAAGGTAAATTTTATTCTATCCTGGATTTATTTTCTAATCTTTCTGAAAGGATCAGTGTGTCCAGGTGCCCCCATGACAGAATCATCTTCCAAGAAATCATGTTCTTACTAGTGATGTGGCTCCGTCACTAATTAGATTCATAGAGTCTGAGGCAGGAAGGGACCATTACATCTTCTAGTCTCACCTCCTGCATCTCACAGGCCATTAAAATTCACCCAGTTACCCCTGTATTGAGACCAGTAACTTATGTTTGGCTAAGTAAATTAGAACACAGAACAAAAATCCTTCATGATGTAAGGGCTTAATCCTGCAAACCCTCTGTGTGTGCAGTACTCAATGGAATTTCCATGTGGTGCGCACACGGAGGATTAAGCCCCCGGTTTATTAATTTTCAGCATGAGGAGCAGAAAGTTGCACTCACTCCTAGCCCATTCTTGTTAACAAGTGCCACTGCATTCAGATACAACCCTTGCGGTCACAGAAAATTTGCAGGCACTATGCTACATAGGTTCTTATGCCACACTCATCACCATCGTATTGGAGCACCTTCCAGCAGTGCAGTAAGCAGCGTGACTACACATGTCAAGGTTTGTTTTGGCCTCCTTTCCCCAGGGTAAAAAATTTGTGCAGAGGAATGTCTTTTTTTGGTAGGGTTTGGGGAGGGAAGGTTGTTGGTTTTTTTAAATATACATGTTACCCTGTAACTATGTTAGAGAAGGTAAGGTAATAGAAATGAGCCTTACACTTGGAGCCAAAGTAGTGAGGTTTGTGCTGCTCCTTAGTTCCTCGGGGAGTTCATTCCCCTGTGCAATCATAGGTGCCGACTCCATGGGTGCTCCGGGTTGGAGCACCCACGGGGAAAAATTAGTGGGTGCTCTGCACCCACTGGCAGCCAAGCTCCCCGCCCCCTCGCCTCACCTCCGCCTCCGCCCCGCTCCTCCCCCTCCGTCCCAGTGCTTGCCACCACCAAACAGCTGTTTGGCGGCATAGCAAGCTTCAAGAGGGAAGGGGGAGGAGCAGGAAAGTGGCACACTCAGGGGAAGAGGTGGGCCCAGGGCGGGGATTTGGGGAAGGAGTTGGCATAGAAGCAGGGAGGGGGCGGAGTTGGGCCGGGGACTTTGGGGAAGCGGTTGGAATGGGGGCGGGGCAGGGGGGAGGAGGGGGCGGGGCAGGGGTGGAGTTGGGGCGGGGCCAGGGGCAGAGTGGAGTCGAGCACCCACCGGCCCCAGTAGAAGTTGCACCTATGTGTGCAATTATCTGCTTGCATGAAATCATGCATTTGCAGATATAGTTTCAAGTTCTCTTTTGGGAATTGGGACTATATCTGCAGATCTATTTGGGGCATTTCTACTATACCTTCCATCGTAGCATTTAAGCATTAACCCAGATAAATGAGCTGACACATTTTGTGGCTTACTAAGAATTTGTGCACTAATGTGTACAACGTGAATTCTCTCTTAAAGAGAAAGGCCATGAAAAATATACGTTTTTCCAGACAGTTTTTCATGCATGCTGGAAAGCCTGCAGCTGCTTCATGGCAATAGTGTCATTCCAGTATTGTCAACTCCTATAAGGACTTTAAGCACTGATTAGTGTATTAGATATTGGTTCAGCAGCTGCTCTTGTTAGCCAATAGAAACAGGTAGGTTTTAGGCTGCAGAAATGAAATGAGAAAGGAATGCCCTTAAAGCTTTTATGATTACAGCCATTTCTTTAATGGGACTTTAGAATTCTAGATCTGCTAACGGCAAAAGAGCCAATTAAGTAGCAGAAAGAAAAAATGAAATTACTGTAGATTATGTGTTGATCACTAGATAATGGGCCAGATTCTTATCAAAGTGTAAATCTGGAGTAACTGCACTGGCTCCAGTCCAATAGAGTTACTCTGGATTTATGCTAGGGTAGTGGAGATCAGAATCTGGCCACATGCCATCTTTGATTTTTCCATATAAATGTGTTATCTAAAATTTATTTCAGAAAAGGGTTGTTGTATTCCTTCTTTGTACATTCCCTTCTGGAGGGAAACGTGTCAAAGGACCTAATGATCCAAATGCTACCATCCCCTAAGACAAGTCTATGGAAAATTGCCAAGGGCTCTGAAGCAAGGAGGGGCTTGAAGGGGGGTAAGAGGGACACTCCCCCGCCCCCCCGATGGGTCAAGCCATCTGCACTGCTCTCCTGATCTCCTTTGTAAGTCATGCTGCCATTAGCTAACCCTCAAAATGCCTGCACCCTACCCCTCCTGAAGAGGCAGAAGGACAATACTGTTGCTCACACTGTAACCATCCAGTGAATTTCCACTTAGAAATTGGCCGGTTAGCCAGGGATTCTGCAGACACCTACTTGTGTAACACTTCCAAGACATTATTAAGACTTCTTAAATAACATTATCCTCAAAAGCGAAAGAGAGCAATAAAATTTAATTCTGATTTGCCTGATAGCTCATTGCTACAGCATAATGGATGCAAGATGGGTTTGGATAGATAACCTCTCACAGAGGGCAAAACGCACCCCGCCTTAGCTAGTAGGAGTCCAGGAAGCCTCCTGCCCTCCCCCAGTGTTGTAGTCTTACTGCACATAGGCAATGGTGGTTATGGAGCAGGAGCTCAGGGGACTCGGTGCTCCCCAGGTGTTGTAGTGCAGGATTATTACACAGCTTCCATCTAGGCCAACACAGAGGATGGGGCTTGCAAGGGTTGGGTGGGTGAGGAAGTAGGAGGAAGAAGAGACAATTATTAGTATTAGGTGCTCCAAGATCAAGGCCTCATTGTGCTAGTCTTTGCACAAACAAGTAATAAGAAGCCAATTTCTGCCCCCACAAAGCTCACATTTTAGGATCATGCCAATCCAGTGGCCACCAATCCCCAGCATAAGCACACACGTGGGCTATGGCCTCTGTTCCAACACAAAGGCCAGAGCAGCGACTACAGGGCAGCTCTTTGCCTCCCAGTCAGTGGAAGGGCATGTTCTGTCCCTGCATATTTCTCCTGCACATAACCTCTTGACTTTGCCTTTGAGAGAAGAGATTGAATTTCACCCAGACAGCAAGAACAAAAGGTTAGAGATAACTACTATCGAAAGCCCTGCTGGAATCTTCGGCTGCGCAGTCTCTGTTGTGTTCTTTACCAAAATACCCACATCCTTCCCCAAAATCTCATGAAGGAACAAAATTAAAATGGAAATATTCACCCCCCCCTCATTCCTACCTCATAATGTGTGTGTTATGTGTGGGTGGTGATCATGCTAGCTATGATTTAGAGCATAATTTCCTTAGAAGCAAAATGTCATCCAAAAAGTGGATTGTGAATAATGAAATTTTGAAAGGAACGTGTGAACCTTGGGGGGAATTAGATGAATCGGGTACATGAAAAGTTTTCATCGTGTATGTTCTCATCGCCCAATGTCCTCAAGAAAATAAAGCTTTGTACTGGACAACTGTCCATAGGTCATTCTCAGAATGAGGACATGTCCTGTGCCCATTCATGTCAATGGGAATCCTTCAACAGAATTGAAGACATGTTGGATCAGGCCTAAGAGTGTCTACACTGCAAAAAAAGACCTGCGACGGTGAGTTTCAGAGCCTGGGTTAATTGATTCAGGATCACACTAGAGGGCCAAAAAAAGCAGTGGAGATGTTCCTGCTTGAGCCTGGGCTCTGAAACCAGGAGAGGCAGGAGAGTCTCAAAGCCCAGGCCCCAGCCCCAGCCTGTAACGATACACCTCTACCTCGATATAACGCTGTCCTCGGGAGCCAAAAAATCTTACCGCTTTATAGGTGAAACCGCATTATATTGAACTTGCTTTGATCCACCGGAGTGCGCAGCCCCCCCCACCCCCCACCCCCGGAGCACTTATAGCCGAATTCGTGTTATATCGGGTTGAGTTATATCAAGGTAGTGGTGTATATCCTAAATCACCAGCTGCTGTTTATTAAGAGTAGCTTCTATGGAGACTAGAACTTAGAAATGAAAATGACCTGTTAGGTCAAGTCCATCCCCAAACCTGTGAGGAAGGCTCCTGAGAGTACCTTATAGTGTACTCACCTTGGCAGAAGGAGGATTTCAAAAAGCACCTTGTCTCTGCTTCAAATCTCTCCTAAAAACTCATCTTTGTTGCCATTAAGCTCTCCTTCGGAGCTGTCTGCTCCTTTCCTCTATGGCTGGAATCTTATAATATATATTATACACACACAAGCTTAGAATGAAAAGGAGGAAAAAAAGCACAGGATTGCTGCACACCATCTTGTAAATAATGCATCTCCCAGAGCATATTTCCCATACATACCTTTCATGTTCTGTTTTCTTCCTGCCACCCCTTGTCTGCATCAAAATCATCTGTCAGCTGGTTGATGATTCTCTGTCTGAATTAGATTGTAAAGTCATTGTGGCAATAGCCTTGTCTTATTTGCCTGAAAAGCTTGGAACGTCTAGGTGCTCTGCGAAATCCGGAACAAATCATCTCTCTCAATGGAGCTCTGCTGATTTACCCATCTGGGAATCTGGCTGCCTGAAAAGTAATGAGCATGGGCATTGGCCCCTGGTTTCAATGAGCGATACAAGTGGTCAGTACATTTCAGGAGAGGGCCCAATAATAATAATCACAGTAAAAAGTACCATGGACTTGTCCTGGCTTTGAAATGTCCACCTGAAAGCAGCAGGTTTTAAAAGCAGACTTTAGAACGAGCCCAGGACACTAACAGATTTTAAAGGCCAATTTAAAAAAAAAAAATCTTTGGCCCCCTAGCATGTGCCACAGAAGGTCAACATCAGAAGCAGAGGAAAAGTTGTCCACAAAAGTGCTTGTGTGGTGGGGACTTGAGTGTTGAAGGCATGAAGAGGTGGGAGATGTCTAATGGCATTACTGGGTTTCTTTTTTTGTTTGTTTTATATGAATTATATTTTGAAAGACATTAGTATAGGTCTAGCTCTCATCTTTTACAGATCACCTTTATGCAGAGGGCTAGAGATCTCATTTGATGGGCCTTGGCTATGAATGGAACTCACTTCTCAGTTAGTACAGCCCTCACTGGGTGTCACGCTCCCAGCCTGATTGCTAAGCAACCCAGCAAGCACAGCTGGGCCCAGTGAGCCGCATCCAAAAGGTTGCTTGGTCTGGGGGAGCCAGTGGCCTGCTACTTGAGCCTTGCAGCTGCAGCAGCACAGTGGCTGCTCAGTATGTGCCATGCCAGCACATCGCTTCGGCTGCCTGCTCCCAATCCTTGCTCCCGGCCCCAGCCTTTACCTGTACCTGCTCCTGCTTCATTCTGGTTTCTGGCTCCAACTCTTGGCTACTTCCCTGACGATGCTTCCAGCTTACCTTTCAGCTGAGAGTTTGACTTCTGACTCAGGTTCTGACCTCTGGCATGGCTCCTTGACCCTAACTCTGGCTTCACCCTTGGAATGGTGCCTGATCCTTAGATGTACACTTGTCATTACCCAAATTGTCATCACAACCACCAGGTAAGGCCCTGCTCCACCCACTAGGCAGGCTGCCTGTGCTCCAGCAGCTTACAGAGTGCTCTAAAGCTACTCAGTGTAAGCACATTCTTTACTGGGTGGTGTCCCCTCTACTGGTTTTTGTGCCCCCGCCCCATCCTTTTATACTGGTTGGGAACAGGTCCTTTCCTTGGTGGATGGTTTGTCTTAAAGGATACCGGGCTACTCCTTGTGTGAGATATTGCAGCATTGACTGGTTGAGCATTTGATCTAGTTCATTCTTTAACTGATGCTGAATACTTTTAAATAAGGTGGGCTGAAAACTGGGAGTCAGAAAAGAATTCTGATCCCTGCTGGTGAGGGACAAGATTGGAAACCATTAGCCTCATTAATTCCTCTCCATCCACCCAGGAAACAAATAGTAATTCATTGAGAGGAGCACCTTCTCCACCAGGATTTGGAGCAAAGGATAACATTCAGGGCATCAGTGGAATTTAAGTGATGCATAAGCTTTATGTCAGCACTTGGCACAGGGGTGAAATTGACCCTCCAGGGAAGCGTAAACACTAATGTGACAACAAAGGAGAGATTAGACACTTCCTAACAAGGGAAAGCATGACTTTCTTGAACAATACAAAGTTCTGATGGGTAATTTTTTTAAATAACTGCATATGCTTTATGATCTTGGATTCTTTATTTCCTTCACATCTTTAATTGTGGCAGCAATTATTAGCTCAGTAAATGAAAGCTTTGGAAGCGTGATTATGTGGGAGTATTTCAAGTCATAAATTAGGTTTTTTTAACTCAGTAATTGCCAACGACTAATTCGTTATTTAAGACCTGAAAAGTTGAAATATGATTTCCTTGAACTGTAAGTGCAGGCAGGTTCTGAGTTAATTACTACCTAGCAAGCACCTTAAAATCAAATTCAGAGATTTCAAGGTGTACGTATCACGAGGCACTGGTAAATCCTTCAACAGCTGCCTGGGAAAGGATGGCTGTATTTGATAGATGAGGCTGTTCTTCTGAAGGTCTATCTATTATGTAGCTACAGTCATTAAAGGCATTACAAATGCACTGGCAGTAAAGAGTTTAGGCTTCTGGAGGTTCTCACATGAATTAAGATTATATTCATGAATATCTGGTTTGGAAATTATCCACCCTAATTTCACCAGCTGGAGACAAGGTCTTGGTCAGAGTTCTGGAAAAAACACAAGCATGTGTGTAACTCATGAGTTGTTAGCTGCAGTTCACAATCTACTATTGGCAACAGAAGCTACTTCTCCATAAGGGACCGTAATAATTGCAGTAAACTGGTAAGGTAAATTAGCCTGGGGGATCAGAGGGCTGATAGGGCCTGTTTACACAGTTTCAGATCCACATATGGTTCTTCTACTTGGGCAGGCTAAACTGAAATAGTGCATAAAATAAAGGGAAAGAAATATGAACTTATGTAAAGAAAGGGCAATGGAGGCAGGCATATAGCAGCTGTCACAATGCTGGCTTGCCACGGTTCTTCAGTACCAGGGGAAAATGGGAACTGTAGCTAGCCTGGCACCAAGGCAGTAGCCTGAATTGGTCTCAAACTCTCCTGCCTTCCCAAGTTTACCTCCTCTTCCCTGCTATCACCACACCCCTGTGTCCTCTCTCAAATGGAGACTCAAGCTTTCAGATGGGCTGACAGAAAAATTACTCCCTGCTGCAGGAGGAAAGCAGACTTTTGAAGCCCTTCTCATTCCCTAGGAGAGAAGAGAGAGTGCATCTTTAAACAGAACAAGAAGTCCACTATTTCCTTCTGTGTTTCAGCTTGTGCCTTTATCTGCTCCTAGTAGCAGATTTCCTCTGCCTTAAAAAATGCCCCAGAAGGCTAACAAGGTTCTGCCTGCTTCCTGGCCATGGTTAACCTTTGCTGTCTTGGTGCGGAGCTCCAGGACTTTCTGACCTAGTCTTCCTTCTGTCCCCCTGAGGATCACTCTATGGTAGCACCTTTCAGTAAGCATTGGCCATTCAGTGTTAAACGTCAAAGAAGAATCAGTGGTGTAACACACTGTCCTCCCATCAGGAAATAAACTAAGTCCCATTTAAGAAATTTACATATTTTATACAATTATTATAAAATAAATGTTACAATCTATAACAACCATTGCAGCATTCTCTAGAGTCATGAAACACCCTGATATCCAGAGGCGTAGCGAGCGCCCTCCGTATCCTCCGACCGGAGGGGGCCCCGCAAGGAAGGGGGCCCCTAAAAGTGGCAAAATAAATACCGCATTCCAGTTTCTGCATTGTAAGAGGACCCGCCCGGACATATGTTCGGAGGGGGCCACCGTTCGGAGGGGGCCATGTTCTTTGTTGCTACGGCCCTGCTGATATCTATGTAGTGCCATGGGTTCTGGGTTAGGCTTTTGGGAATAACGAAACATAGTCATATCAGCTCACATTTCGTCTCCAGCAGCAACCAATACCTTATGCTTACAAAGAAGGTGCAAGAAACTCCAACGTGGATAATTTGGATACCCATAGGAGAATTTCTTCCGAACCCTCTCAGTTGGAAGTTGGGTTATGACCCACACGCAGCCCTGCTTTTTCAGGTTAATGTCTCAACTGGAGTGTAATTCTCAACTCCTTTGGTGTGCTCATTGTGGTATTTAATGAATATTTATTTTGAACAGGAGATAGGATACCTGTTTAGCTGCTGATGGGACAAGTCTTGATACCCTTCCTTAGGCTGGGTCTACACTACAGCGGGGTTCCGACCTAAGATACGCAACTTCAGCTACGTGAATACCGTAGCTGAAGTTGCGTATGTTAGGTCGGCTTACCTGGCGGTGAGGACGGGGGAAAGTCGACCGCTGCCGCGCTGCCGCCGACTCCGCTGCCGCCTCTTGCCGAGGTGGATTTCCGGAGTCGACGGCAGAGCAATCAGGGATCGATTTTACCGCGTCCTCACGAGACGCGGTAAGTCGATCCCCGATAGACCGATTGCTACCCGCCGGATCGGCGGGTAGTGAAGACATACCCTTAGTTTGTATTAATTCTTACACTGAAGTAAATGGGAGTTTTGCCTGAGTGAGCTTTGCCCTAGCAAAACACAGACTGGGACCTGAGTAAGAACCTTAGCTGTTGGCACACGGGGGGTTTTGTCTGATTAATGACTTCTGGACTGGGCTAATATTTCCCTGTGGTATAGTAGGCCTGATTTTGGCCTTACACCAGTATAAATCACCAGTAACTCTGCTGAAGCCAAACAACTAGCTTTGACTCCTGCTTTTGTGCTAAGCTCTGTTTTCTTTTACCCATCTCGACCCCACTTGTCCATTTTGTTGATTTGTTGCATCCTGACTGACATAGATTGTGAACTCGCTGAGGCAAAGACTTTTCCTAATCTGTGCAGCACCTGGCTCAGTGGGGACCAGGTCCTCGTATGGCATTCCAAGGTGCTACTGTAATACATGTAATAATAAATAATACACCAGCGTAAAACTCATATACATGACATTAGAGTCAGGCCTAGTATTTTTAGGAGGTACAGCATGCAACTCAATGTCTACTTTCCATTGCACCTGAGATGGCAGTATTAGGTCACTACTGAGAAGTAAAGCTCTCAACAAGTACCTAATTTTCATAGATCATAGAGTGTAAGGTGAGAAGGGACTATTAGATCACCTCGTCTGACCTCCTGCATATCACAGGCTATTACATTTCACCCTGTATTGAGGCCAATAATTTGTGTATGGCTAAAACATATATTCCAGAAAGGCATCCAGCCTTTGGTTTGAGGACATCAGACACCACTTCCCTTGGTAATTTGTTAAAACAATTGTGCTTAATTTCTAATCCGAATGTCTGGTGTCAGCTTGCAGCCACTGGTTCTCGTTATGCCTTGCTCCATTAGATTAAAGAGCTCTTTAGAAGTTGGTATTTTTCTCCTGGTGAAGGTACTTGGACATTGTAATCAAGCCACCTTTTTTTTTGTCTTTTTTTTATAAACTAATGAGATTGAGCCATAAGTCTCTCAGGGTAAGGCATTTTCTCCAACGCTTGAATCATTTTTGTCTCTCTTTTCTGTCCCCTCTCCAACTTTGCAGCATCCTCTTTCATGGATTCATAGATTTCAAGGCCAGAGGAGACCATTGTTATCTAGTCTGACCTCATGTGCAACACAGTCCATAGAACTTCCCCAAAATAATTCCTAGAGCAGATCTTTTAGAAAAACATCCAATCTTGATTTTAAAATTGCCAGTGATGGAGATTTCAACACAACCCTTGGAAAATTGTTCCAATGGTTAATTATCTTCACGAGTTATTAAATTTATGCTTTGTTTCCAATCTAGCTTCAGCTTCCAGTCATTGGATCATGTTATACTATTCTCTGCTAAACTGAAGAGCCTGTTATCAAATATTTCTTCCCAGATAGACTATAATCAAGTTACCCCTCAACCTTCTCTTTGTTAAACTAAGTAGATTCGAGGACAGTCTAACACTATAAGCCATGTTTTCTAATGCTTTAATCATGCATGTTGTTCTTCTCTGAACCCTCTCCAATTTATCAACATACTTCTTAAATTGTGGACACAAGAACTGGACACAGTATTCCAGATTCCCCGGTTTATGCTTTTTGGCCACAGCGTCACACTAGGAGCTCATGTTCAGCTGATTATCCACCACAACCACCAAATCTTTGTTAGTCACTGCTTTCTAGGATAAAGACACCTATTGGGTAAGTATGGCCTACATTCTTTATTCTGAGGTATATACATTTAGCCATATTAAAATGCATAGTGTTTGCTTGTGTGCAGTGTACTAAGCAATCCAAATCGCTCTGTAGTTGTCCTCTTCATTATTTATCCTTTCCCCAATTTTTGTATTATCTGCAAACGTTATCAGTGATTTTAAGTTTCTTCCAGGTCACTAATAAAAAAAAAAGTTTAATAGTGTAAAGCCAAAAACCAATTACTGCCATTACCATTAGAAACACAGTCATTCGATGATGATTCCCCACTTGCATTTACATTTTGAGACCTATCAGCTAGCCAGCTTTGAACCCATTTAATGTGTGCCACGTTAACTTTATCATTCTAGTTTTTTAGTCAAAATGCCATGTGATGCCAAGTCAAACTCTGGAACAGGATGCAGTATCCCAGTATTGGTCTCACCAAAGCTGTACATAGAGGTAAAATAAGATCTCTACTACTCACTCCTCCCCTGCTTATATATCCAACGATGATTAGCCCCTCTTGCCACAGCATTGCACTGAAAGCTTGTTTTGAGTTGTTTGTCCACCTTTGCTCCTAAATTCTTTTCACTGATTTCCAGGATACAGTCACCCAATTCAGTAGATGTGGCCTGAATTCCTTCTTTCCAGTTATATAAAACTTTGTATTTGGCTGTATTAAACAGCGTTTTGTTCGAATAGGACCAGGTTACTAAGTGATCCATATTGCTATGCATGACTGCCCTGTCATCTGCAGTGTTGTGGCTGCGTTGGTCCCAGGATACCAAAGAGACAAGGGGGGTGAGGTAATATCTTTCATTGGATCAAATTTTGTTGGTGAGAGAGACAAGCTTTTGAGCTTGCAAAGAGCTCTTCTTCAGGTTTGTCATCATTCACTCCTCTAATCTTTGTGTCATCTGTAAGTTTTCACAGCAATGAATTTATATTTACTTCCAGATCACTGATGAAAATGTTGAATAGCATCAGTTTTAGTACCAATACCTGCAAAACCTTTCTAAAAACACCCCCATTTGATGATGATTTCCCATTGTCAACAATTTTTGAAATCTGTCAGTTACCTAGTTTTTAATTGTATAGTGATCATTTTTAGTTAGTTTAGATACTTGATATTGTATAGTGATAATTTTTAATCAGAATGTTTTGTGCTGGTAAGCCAAATGCCTTACATAAAAGTAACTGTGCTGATGTAATATAGACTTATCAACCAAACTTGTAATTTCATCAAACAATGAAATCAGGTTTGTTTGACGGGATCTGTTTTCCATAAAACCATGATGAATGGCATTAATTATATTCCTATCTTTTAATCATTTATCATTTGGAATCCCGCATCTGCCTTTCCATTATTTTCCTTAGGATTCATGTCAAGCTAACCAGCCTATAGTTACCCAGGTCATCCCGCTTTCCCTTTTTGAATATTAGCACATTAGCTGTCTTACAGAATTTGCCCAGTATTCCAAGATGCATTAAAAATTATCATCAGCAGGCCAGAGATCTGCTCAGCCTACTCTTTTAGGACTCTTGGGTGCAAATTATCCAGGTCTGGAGATATAAAAATGTTATCTAACATCCTCCTCAGTTACTAATGGAATGGAAGTACTTCATCATCCTCGTGTGAAATGAGTACCTCATCCTGCTTCTTCCCAAATACAGAACAGAAATATTTATTGAACACTTCTGCCTTTTCGGCATCATTAAATTAAAGCAATAATTTTCAAGGGGTGTCCAAGATTTTTCTTTGATAGTTCTTAATGCATCAGTCTTATCTTAATAGAACTGAAATTTAAACAGCAGAAATCCATGTTCGAATGTATGGTAATGGATGAGCCTACTTTTAAACTGTTTTCTTTATTATTCATGTTTTCTGAGTGCTGTTCCTGATTGCTATGTCAGAGGGTTGGCAAGTTTATAAGTGGAACAATTAAAAATAGCTCATTTTAGTAATAACAGTACCATTTGTGATATTTTATTCAGCATTTGATGGTCCACAGAAGACTCTCTTGCTTTTTCATATGCCAGACTGTCTCTAGAGTCTAGGAGAACCTCTCTTAAATGCCATTGTCAGCCAGTCACATACAGTTCATCCCCTTGCATGAAATGAACCAGAGTAAATAAACAAATACATGACACACTTCATGAGTGCAATTCCTGGAATTTAAAAAGTAATTGCACCCCCTAAAGTGATTACATTCCTGCATAATAATAGCATAAAATATAATAATTACCAAAGCAATGAAACAATTCACTCAGCAGTTGAAATGAACAAGATTTGCTACCTGCTTCTTCGTACACTTATCAGGGGGAAAGTTTGCTTTTTGTTTTTCTGCTTAATATCCAAGAAAAAAAAAAGGTTGAGTATTGTTACTACAGAATACTGTGGATCTAATCCTGAAGCCTTCATACCGTCCTTATTCAAGGAAAACTCCCATTAACTCTGATGAGATGTTTCTACATCAGGCTATTACTAGGGTACATTGATGCTAGTATAACCCTAGTTCTTTTATGGACATGGAAGAGTTAACATAGTCACAGAAAGCTTGATCTTGGCAGGTGTTGAGCACTCTGTCCCCAAGCCATCACAATTTTAAGTACATGAATAATCTCCTTGACTTCAGTGGGGCTACTTATGTGCTTGAAGTTAAGCACGTGATTTAGTGACATGCTGGATCAGGACCAGAGTACTCATCACTTTGGATGATCAAGCCCAGAGTTCAGAAGCCCTAGCTCAGAGCAGTTCTAGAATATAAAGAAAGCGCAAGATTAGATAAGAGCATATTTAGACTGGCTTGTGCAGAATCTGCCTCTTCAAAACAGTTTCAAGTTAATCAGTTCCCCATGGCAATTCTTTATCTAGTTTAAATAAAGCCAATTACCAAATTCAGTACTGAATTCTCAGAAAACAGCTTCTTGAATGTCTCGATGTGACAAATCATTGCTGGCTTGTGATACATTATACCCAGTGACATTTCATTCTCACCAAGATATGATTGAAGACGCCGGACATGGCTGTTTTCAAAGCAATGTGTGGGACGCCAACTCGTACTCTCTGTTATCTGTTAAAAAGATCCCTGTGCCTAACTCCTACCAGCACTTTGAAATTTTAACCTCCCTGTGTCATAACAGGGATGCGTCATTATCCACATGGGAACTGGAAAAAAAGAAAAGACAAGGGAGAAAAATAACAGATAAAAACTGTGTATTTTAAAGAGATTTTCAACATGATGGTTCTCATGGAAATATGGGCCCAATCTGCTCCCTGGAACACAAGTGATTCTTTTCAGGGTTACAGAATTGATCCGTTTTCATTATATTAATGTAATTGCTTTTTAAAGTGTTGAGATGGGAGAATGCAGGTATCACGCTGAATAGCCATATCAAAATATGAGTAATAATGGAACATGATAAGGAAAATCAATCATTAATATTAATCATTTCAGGGTGAACTGCCTGTATTGAAGTCAATGGGAGTTGTCTGGGGTTTTTAGTGTACTGGATATAGTGTGTTTAGATTTCCAGAAAGCCTTTGACAAGGTCTCTCACAAAAGGCTCTTAAGTGAAGTAAGCTCCTCATGGGATAAGGGGGAAGGGACTCTCATGGATCAGTAACTGGTTAAAAGATAAGAAACAAAGGGTAGGAATAAATGGTCAGTTTTCAGAATGGAGAGAGGTAAATAGTGGTGTCCCCCAGGGGTGTGTACTGGGACCAGTACTGTTCAACATATTCATAAATGATCTGGAAAAAGGGATAAACAGTGAGGTGGCAAAATTTGCAGATGATACAAAACTACTCAAGATAGTTAAGTCCCAGGCAGACTGTGAGGAGCTACAAAAGGATCTCTCAGAACTGGGTAACTGGGCAACAAAATGGCAGATGACATTCAGTGTTGATAAATGCGAAGTAATGCACATTGGAAAACATAATCCGAACTATACATATAAATGATGGGGTCTAAATTAGCTGTTACCACTCAAGAAAGAGATCTTGGCGTCTATATCTGAAAACATCCATTGAATGTGCAGTGTCAGCCCAAAAAGATAACAGAATGTTAGGAATCATTAGGAAAGGTATATATAAGATAGAAAATATCATATTGCCTCTATATAAATACATGGTTCACCCACATCTTGAATACTGTGTACAGATCTGGTTGTTCCATCTCAAAAATATATATTGAAATTGAAAAAGGTACAGAAAGAAGGGCAACAAAAATGATTAGGGGTATGGAACAGCTTCCATGAGAGACTGGGACTTGTCAGTTTGGAAAAGAGACGACTAAGGGGGGGATATGATAGAGGTCTATAAAATCATGACTGGTGTGGAGAAAGCAAATAAGGAAGTGTTATTTACTCCTTTTCATAACACAAGAACTAGGGGTCACCAAATGAAATTAATAGGCAGCAGGTGTAAAACAAACAAAAGGAAGTATTTCTTCACACAACGTGCATCAACCTGTGGAACTCTTTGCCAGAGGATGTTGTGAAGGCCAAGACTATAACAGGGCTCAAAGAAGAACTAGATAAATTCATGGAGGATAGGTCCATCAATGGCTATTAGACAGGATGGGCAGGGATTCAAAACCATGCTCTGAAGTGTCCCTAACCTCTGTTTGCCAGAAGCTGGGAATGGATGACAGAGGATGGATCACTTGATTACCTGTTATATTCATTCCCTCTGGGGCACCTGGAATTGGTCACTGTCGGAAGACAGGATACTGGACTAGATGGACCATTGGTCTAACCCAGTATGGCTGTTCTTAGGTTCTTTTTTATAAAGTGGCCCCAGCCAAGCTATTGGAAGAGATATAAGCCCCCAAACTCCATGGTTGAAGCCAACCTCTAAGTATTGGATGTTAAGTGAGAAAATATTTCCTGAGGAAAGTTATTCCATGACTGTCTACTGCCCGTCTACTGTAGGGTTTCCTACACCTTTCATTGAGAACATCTGGTAATGGCCACTGGATACGGGATGAGTTGGACCACTGATCTGATTCAGTGTGGTAATTCCTGTGTTTGTAAGGTACTCTGAGTACTAAACAGTTAAAGAAGAATACTGAACAGCTAACCCAATGTAAAGACATTAGAAAACCACCCATCAAATAAAATACTAAAAGTCAAAACAAAGCAGTTTATTTTAAAAAGGGGGTGATTACACTCAGGGACCCACCATTGGTAGAACAGCAAATACCCATGATAAAGAAACACTTGCTGTAGCTTTTAAAAAGTGGACAGAGATGTACTGAGGTAAACACATTAGGAGCAGGTTCTCACCCTAGATGCCACCAGAGCAAAGGCTGAGTCACCTATTTACCTAAGGCACAATCAAACCCCGAAAGACAAAGTGTTAAAGCAGGGTGAGGTTCAAATATAGCCAGATTCCTTATCGCAGAGGGCTTTTGACATTAAACAAAGCTCAGTTAGAGTTGAGTTTAAGCTGCAAAATTTAGATCCAGACCTGGATTTCAAAACTCCCCAAAGACTGAGGTGCTTGAATCCAGAATTTTGTTCAACCCTTTACTAGAGACAGCCATCAACTGTAACATGTGTATCTGGAAATGGGTTCAGAGTCCAACACCCTTTCTCCAGAACGTGTGTTCAGATCTGGGCTTTGGGTCGGAGTCCATACTCCATATCAGTCCTCTCTTTGTAGACAGTCATTGTACAGAATGCAGTGTGAGCGTAGTGTACCCACCATTGCCCAGCCTCTGAGCAAACCTACCACCACATTGTATACAACATGTCCTGGTGCAAAAGCCCTCCCGGGAGTCCTACCTAATAACCAAGTCTTCTGGTTATGGGGTGGGGAAGGAATTGCTCTTGCAAGGACCAAAATGGCACAAATTAAGGTGCAGCCATTGCGGCTTGCTCTTCTAGAAAACAAACCATAACAAAAACCCAATACCACCTCTCCACATCACATCTAACTCCAGTTTATGAAAGGCCTGGTTGAAATTATCACCTTTTCCTGACTCACCACTTCAGAGCGTACATTCTCAGAAAGTGGGGACCCAAATGTGGAGAGAAATATCTAATCTGCCAGTACAGATAGACGTTGAAAGCCTGAGCCTGGCAAAACTGAATGAACCTAGAATCATGGAGGTTAGAAATGGAAGAGACCTGAATTTCCTACAAATCTCTCCTGTTAGTTCCAATGTCAGAGCAGGGTTCTTAGGAAATCATTAGGGTATGATAATGGGGCAAATTCTGTCTTCAAATAGGAGTGTGTATCTTCCAGTGGTGCCAATGGGAGTCAAAAGTGAATTTGTGAAAGCAGAATTTGGCCTCCTCTGCTTACTAATTAATAGTATTTGGTATATTTTCAAGTGTATATATGTATATACAGTAAGCCCCTTTGGCTCAGTTTGTGCTTTCCCTCATGGGATCAAGCCAGATCCTTTAGCATGATTGTTTCTGCTTGCCATTTCCTGGCTTAGCCTAAGAGCTACCATCACTCGTACGCTGGTGCTTGAAGAACCAGGTTTGGAAACTTGCTCACAGCTTGAAAACTATTCAATATGTTCGTGCCCGGGGAGCAGGGAGCGCAGTGCAGCAGTCTCTAGAAATCATTCGGGCCACATCAGTAGGCTCTGGAGAGCTTTATGGATTTTACAGGTTCATTTCTGTTCTTGTGTGCCAAAATCTTCACTGCTAAAAAGGTGGTGGTGTTGCTGATGGTGCCTGAATTCCCCTAAGATAACTGAAAAGCCACAGTTTCTTCATTTCACTTTCTGATAGAGAAGAGCCAAAGACATGCAATTCTGACCCAGATTTTGAACAGCTCAGAGATCAGGGGTCTGTCCGGTCTCTACTTTATCGTACATGTTGTTACGTCTTTACTCTCTCCTATAATTCCTACTTTCATCTCTAGGGGGTCTCATGCTAAAACATAAGGCAGAATACAACCAGTATGTATGTGACATTATTCGTATTGTGCTGGTGGTAAAACTAACCCTCGCCTGCCCACAATCCAATCATATGTCCCGGACAGATCAGCTTTCTTTTCCTTTCTATATACCCTGAGCCCTCCCTCTGTATCGCCCTGGACCTACCATGGGATGTTTTGTTCTTCACACATCATCTAGGCTTTTCTGTAGTATGTTCTCTCCATCTAAGTCCTGCCTTCTTGTTTTGTGTTGTGATTTCCAAATAAGAAAAAAATCCATGATTTATAGGCAACATGATATTTACATGTGTAATATCGTAGCAGGGTAAATGCTTTTTGAATTCCAGTATGATGCGAGTTCTGTAGCATTCTCTGGATGATTCCCTCTTGCATATGCATTGATGTGCTGCTTTACTTTCAATGTACAATACATTCAAAAAATATGGGAGCAAACAGACCCTTAGAACAAAGTAGGACACAGGGGTTAGCATAGAGCAATTTGTAAAACAAGCTTTGTTGAGGTGGGCAGTGACTGTAGGGAGATGGAGTACAATTCTGTCCTAACACCACAATCAGCCTTGAGGATATTACTCTTACTGCCTGCTAGAGACAGGTGGTGGGTGGGGTGCTCCAAGAAAAGCCACACCCTTGGCATGAGGTGATGTTCCCTAGGGAAGTGGTTTGGTTGCACAATTACTTCAGCAGGTTTCCACTTGCAGGGATACAAAGGAAAAAATGAATGGTCAACTTTGTTTTTCCACAAAGCCAGGGCTATTATTTCCCATCCCCACTCCAACCCAGCACACACACTGGGGTTGCCATTTGTGAAACAGTTGCTTGATGTCAGATGACTTTCATCCTCTACTTCCTTGGACTCCCTGGGCGCCTCTGCATTCAACCCTCTTTTTCTTTTCTTCTCCAGGTCTCTGTCCTCTCCTCCTGTATGCAACTCTCTTGCTTGAACTAGCTTCCTACTTGTCATGCACCTAGCACCGTCTCTCTCCCTTTTCAGATCCCTCCATGAGAGGGGCTTCTTTTACAAAGCATTCCCTCAGTGCTTTTCGCACTGCACCTGCCCACACCTGAACCCTTGTCCCAGGTAGTACATTTGCCTGTAGCTTTTTATGCGTTCTCTACAGAGCCATGTATATTTATTGTTCTGTGAGGAAAATTCCACCCACCAGCTTGCCTGTCTTCCAGGCACCCTCCATCGTCATTTGTGCCACCACAGGACATCAGAATGGAATCAGCTTGGTGCAACGAGGGGACAGCGACAATAGTCGTTAATCACTCTCTTGTCACTGCCCCAACCATCTGTCCACCAGGTTTTGATCTGCCAAGGCACCTGTGGTCATTTCTGAACCGGTTTCCAACAGGACAGGGACACTGTGCAGCCAATTTTTTTAAATGGGTTTTTTCTAATGACCCGCAATGCAGCTGGGGTCAATTTCAGACTATGTCACATATGCCAGAGGAGTGTCCACTGACTTGTTTCAACAGTGGGCTACAGGCTCTCTACCTGGCTGATGATAATGCCATCAAATGGCTGGGAACATTGCGTATCTGCTGATATTTGACAAAAAATGCCCAAATGTTAGTGTCCAAAGTTAGGCAAATACAGCCGTATTTAGGCACCTAAATATTGCCCTGGCTTTTATTGGTGCTGAATGCTCCTTCAGACCACTTAATTCAATGCCCAAATATCTCTCTACTTACATGATCCTCATCACTGTCATTCTGAGCCTCACAGTCTTTAAGGCATTTTTCCCCCCCCCCCGACACCGCATCAGGCAAAGAAATATTTCCCCCATTTTACATATAGGAAAGCTTAAACATGGGGTAGATTAGGTTATGCAGGGAGTCAGAAGTTAACCTGGGAGTTGAATCTAGGTCTCCTGAGCCCTAGTCCAGCACCTATTCACTAGACTAGCCCATCCTTTCTTATCACAGCCTTTAGGTGCCCAACTTGGAAAACGTTGGCCTACATAATAGTTGCTGCTCAGATATCCTGAATATAGTGCCCCCCAAGTGATATTTCTAAGTCTTAATCTAACACATTGTTGATTAACCACAGTTGTTAAATGCTTCTCTAAAAGTCACTTAATTTTATTCTCTTTAAACATTTTATTCATTGAACCATTTTCAGCCATTTACATGATTCACTAAGAGAGACAAGATTTGAATGCTGCCAAAGTGCTAAGAGTGTTGTGGTCTGCTGAGACACAGTTAAGTTATCCCTTGCATCCATGGGCATAACACCATCTTCATTCAGGTGAGACTTTTATACCATCTGAGCTGAGAAATCTAAAAATGCTTTCTAAACTGCCTGGTGGCTGGGATACACAATTCTCTATCAGCCTTTGGGCTGGTCTACACTACCGCTTAAGTCGTTGTAACTTACGCCAATGCAACGCGGTAGTGTAGACTTGCCCTTAGTGTGTAATGAAGATTCTTCCACTCTCTTCAAGACAGGGACTGCTCCCTACTATGTGTTTGTACAGCACCTAGCTTAATGGGGACCCCTGTTTGGGTCACTGTAATATAAATGATAGATGTGCAATACGCAAATATCTTATTTAGTCACATTGTTGCATTCAAGGTTAAGAGAATAAAAATGGATGAGTTTGATGTGTTTTTAAGGTTCTTTTAAAAGTATAAGACCTGCAACCTACGATATTAATCTTATCATTATATTTATACCGTGTCTTTGCAAAAGGTCTCAAAGCTCTTCCGAAACTATATGCATACACCACCACTGAAATGTGACCGTCTCTAGGGTGAGGCCATGACAGGTGTTTCACAGCCCACAGCAACACTAGTAATAATAATACTTGCAGCACTTACATAGCATTTTATACTGTCAAAGCGCTTAAACAAATTAATTACAGCACTACAGAAGAGATTTGGACAGGATATGAAGAAAAAATTGTATCAATTTGAAACTACAAGGGGAATTTAGAGAGACATAATGTAATTACTGAATTTGGAATCTAGCCAGGATACCACTGTTAAAAATGCCATGGGATCTTTAATGACCACAAGCGGTCAGGACCCTGGCTTTTTATCTCCTCTGAAACCTGAGCAAACCCCCATCAAAATGTGTTCAATCATCAGCCACCTGAAAGGGATGATTAGAACCAATTAAATTTCATTCCCAGGTCCCTCACAGCTATATCCTATGGGCTAGGCTTAAAAGCCCTGGCAGAGCTCATTTGATTCAGAATTCAAGAACTTCAAACTTCCTTCCAATTAAAACAGTTCCAATTTTTGGTGATATTTACAAATGATTCACCTCTTAAGTGAATTAACGGATCTTAATTGGATTAAAATGCCCAAGCAATCCGCCATCTCAACCATTCTCCCTTCTCCTTTTGCTACAATAAGCACTTCAAGTGCAGGTATTGCTGAACCAGAGAATTACTTCATGCCAATTTAGAAGTGTTAGTGCTATATAGAAATACAGTGTCACAAGGGCCAAATTTTATGATGCACAAAAGAGGAACCACTAACTGTAGAGGGCTGTGTGTAAGAGAGATGGAGAAAAATCACAATCCCCCACCCCATCTCCACGGCCACCATAGGAGGGCAGGATAAGGTGTAAGGTGCTGTAATAAGTACTAGAGCTCCCCCTAATGGTGTTTTTATAGATACAGCAAGTTGGGAAACAGAATTTCAGTTCCATGAACATTTTTGAGTTCGGGTAAAAAAATTTTCATCCCAAATGAGATAAAAAGCCAAAACATCTAAATTATTCACAGAACTGAAATTCCACAATTCTGTGTCTTGGAAACATAGAAATATTTCAGCAGTGGAAACATTTTGGTGCTTCTGAAATAAAATTTGCTCCCTAGAATCCCTGGCAGCTGGGGAATTGGCTGCCTGGGAGCTGGGCAGCCCAGGGAACCTGGTTCAGCCCACCAGGCAGGTTGCAGAAGAATCGGGAATCCTTGGGAGTCGAGCAACATGCCTGGCAGGCTACCGAGGAGCTGGGAGCCCAGAAGAGCTGAGAGTCCCAGTTCCACAGCAACCCACCTGGTGGGAAGCCCAGGCTTCGAGGTTCCCTGGCTCTGTGGCACAGCCAGATCTTTCCAGTAGCCTGTAGCAAAGGTGGAGAGCCTGGAATCCAATAAGCCATGGAACTAGAAATGGTTTTCCTGCAGAAAATGTCAATGTTGTGGAAATTTGGAAAATTCCCAACCAAGTCTAATAGCAAGTTATTTTGTCCTCTAAGTCACGTAGGCCATTTCCATCTCTCTTATGGCCACAGTGCACAATTTTCTCACAGAAGACTTGCCTTCAGACTTGGTTTGCTCTCTGCCCTTATTGTTCCAGACTCAGCAAGACTGCTTATGATTTCTGTCTTTTTCATCAGTGCTCCCTCTGACAATATCATCTAACTAGCGCTGAGTTCCCAGGATTGCTTGCAACACTCGTCCCATCACTCTTTGCCAAATCACAGGAGCTGATGCTACTTCAAGGGGCAGTCTGTTTATTAAACTGAAGCAGTCCCTTATGGGTATTCATTGTACAACATTTAGGGCCCACCTCCATTTGTAAATAAGCACGAGTTAAGTCCAACTTTTGTGAATTTCTGCCCTCCAGACAATATCTTATCTCCAGGGTAAGGGCTACTTGTTTACTTTGAAAAAAAAAAAAAAGATTAATTGTTCATTTGAAACCATCCCAGATCCTTACACCCCATTCTTCTCTAACATATATACAACCAGCCCAGCCCGTACACCATGTAGTACCTTATATTCACAACTCCATTATGTTCTAACCTCCAGTTCAACTGAAAGCATAAGGAATTACATGTGACTTAGTATCCACCTTCCAGCATTAGGGTGGCTTGAATACCGGTTAGTTTACCCACACCACTACTGAAAACTGTGTCATGCCTTTCCATGGCTTTACTATCCTGCCAATCTAGCTCGATATTCTGTTCTATCTAGGTTCTTGTCCTGCCCACAACACTATAGTATCTGAGTGCCTTCCAGTAGTGCATTAAAAGATGTGACTAACATCTGTCACATGAGGTTTGCTCATTCTCTCATCCTCTTCCCTGGGGGAGAAATGGAAGAATTGGACCTGTTCTGCTCTACAAATAGTCATACATGACATTTCTGATCTTTGTATTCAGCTTCATCATGCAGAATCCATGCTGCCTTTATTTCTGTGTGTGCATGACTGAAGACAGGCAATAGAACACACAAAAGGGACAGCTCTCAGTAACCTTTCACCATCATCCAAGAGACTATTGAAGTTGGAGGCACTGGACCTGATTCTCCTCCCAATTACACCAGTGCAATTCCATTGACATCAGTGGATTTACTCCTGATTTACACCACTGTAAGTGAGATCAAGATCAGACCCCCTTTATCCAGTTCCAACATTAAGGGATTCCCTGCCACTTGCAGTTCTTTCCAATCAATAGCTGAGCTTTTCTAAGGTTTTTTAAGGTTTCCATGTATATTCATCTGTTTGCATCTACAAAACACTGCCAGAGAACCGGCAGACAATTTTTCCTGTGGAGCCAACAAGAATGTGTCACAGTTGCATTTACTTTTGTACATGCCCTGGATATGCCCTTTTAACAACAAATTCAATGCAACTCCCCTTTGAAACAACAAGCATCTGCTTCACAGTCTACTCAGCCATTTATAATCAGTTACTCACTCAGTACCTGGCTACTGTGGCATATCTTTGGCATATACCACTCTTAGCTTGGGCCATTTCTTCTGTCTCTTTTGCTGCACCCCCACTCCAAAGGAGTTTCCAGGGGTCTAGCAGCTCTGAACACAAGACTCATGTTGTATAATGAAAAGTAATTTTCTAGTAAACAAACATGAGCTGGTCAAAATAATTTCAACCAAATATAGCTTTTGAACCAAAATGAAAATGGAAACTGTGGAAATTTTTTATCTTGTTCCAAATATCCTAGTTTTTCAAAGAAAAAGAGAAAATACAGAAATGTTCTGGTTTATGAAAGCTGACCATGTTTTGAGTTTTCTTTGTAACATTTTTATAGGACACCTAGAAATTTTTTTTAAAACCACAAATATATAATTAGCATTTTTGACCAGCTCTAAAAAGAAACCTTCTAAATGTTCCCCAAATCGTTAAGACTCAACCTCCGCACTGAAGATTCTCTGATCCCAGCTCCGAATGCAGTTGGACAGTGGGAAACGCTATATAGCGGTGGGCTAAAGACAGTGGCCACCATTCAAGTAATTTACCTAGAATTTCTGCACTGTGTTGCTTGTGGGTAAACATTGACTTTTGCCCTGCGTCTGAAATGATCTGGGAATGAAAAGATAAAAAAAAAATAAAGCAACTGCCCTGAATCATAATTTAGAACCCAATGTAACTAAAACCACAACATTTTTGAGTACTCTTAAAATCTAGAACCACCAGTTTTTAAGGTCCTCCTCTCCTACATTCCTTACCCGTCCGTGGGAATTTTGGGAATACCAGGAGCTCTAAAACTATATAAAGGAGGATAAAATTGGATCTGTCCTTTTCTCAGCAACCTCACAAAGTCATTCCAGGCACTAAAATGTATTCTTTTGCTGACAAGAGCTTTCTTTTTTTAGAACCCATTACAGTCCCCACCCCTCATCTCCAATCATAGTTGCACTTTACAATTTTCAAAAGCTGTCAACATCACCCATTCTCCACACTAAACATACACTTTTTCTATTATGCGTGTCGAATTACTTGTGCCACAATTAAATCTTTATTTAGCTGATGGCAGATTACCCCTGTGGCAGATTCTCATTTTTCCCCTACTAGAATGGTAATCTAATCAAATAATGGTGTGCATCTCTGAAAAAAAAAAAAGACTGCAGCAATGTTTCATAAGATGGACACACTCAGCATGTTAAACTATGTCTATTAAGATAATTGGTTTTGTTTGATCAAAATTGCAGACTCTTACAGGATTTCATGACTGATGATACTTATAGCCCAACATTAAAAAAATAAAGATTGTCTTTGTTTGTGAGCCTGATAATGGAATGAGATGTCTGAAACAGAAGAGACAGATCCTGGTTCTACTGGGCCAAATTCAGCACTGGAAAAAGCAATAAACTTCCTCGGAACATAATAGAAAATATCCCTGCTTGCCCTGATGCAGTGAAATAACACACCATCAGCACCACTAATTGGAAAATGCATTCTGTTTTACTGCCCTCTAGGAACATATTCCTGGGTCTAAAGCTCACACTCCAGATTCATAGATTATAAAGCCAGAAAGGACCATTGTGATAATCCAGTCTGACCTCCTGCATAACACAGGGCCTTGGACTTCCCCGAATGAATGCCTGTTTGAACAAGAGCATATATTTTAGAAAAATATCCAATATCAATTGCCAATGATGGAGAATCCACCATAATCCTTGGTAAATGGTACCAATGGTTAATTATTCGCACTGTTCAAAATGTGCACCTTATTTCCAGTCTCAATTTGTCATGGTTCTGTTTCAAGCTATTGCATTGTTTTATATCCTTGTCTGATTGAAGAGCTCCCTGTTATCGAATTTCTGTTCCCCAGGTAGGTTCTTATAGCCACCTTTTAACTTTCTCACTGATAAGGTGAAAAAGATAGGGCTCCGTGACCCTCTCGCTACAAAGAAAATTTTCCAATCCTTTAATCTTTCTCATAGCTCTCCTCTGAATCCTCTCCAATTTTCCCCACATCCTCCTTGAATTGTGGACACCAGATTCAGACAGGATTCCAGCAGTGGTCACATCAGTGCCAAACACTGAGGTAATAACTTCTCTATCCCTCACTATTCTCCTATTTATACATTCAAGGATTAATTGCATTAGCCCTTTGGGCCACAGCATCTCACTGGCAGCTCATAGTCAGCTGACTATCCACCATGTCCCTCCCAAGTCTTTTTCAGAGTCACTTCCTCCCATAATAGAGTCCGCCATCCTGTATGGCCTTCATTCTTGTTTCCTAGATGTATGATTTTACAATTAGCTGTTGACTTTCAAGCAGGGGCGGCTCCAGGCACCAGCGCAGCAAGCGCGTGCCTGGGGCGGCAAGCCGCAGGGGGCGGCCTGTTGGTCGCTGTGAGGGCGGCAGGCAGGCGGCTTTCAGCGGCGCGCCTGTGGGAGGTCCCGCGGCTTCGGTGGCAATTTGGCGGCGGGGACGCTGATGGCGCGGCACCGGCGGACCTCCCGCGGGCATACCACCGAATCCGTGTGACCAGCAGACCGCCTGCAGGCGCGCCGCCGAATCCGCGTGACCAGCGGACCGCCCGCAGGTGCGCCGCCGAAAGCCGCCTGCCTGCCATGCTTGGGGCGGCAAAAAACATAGAGCTGCCCCTGCTTTCAAGTAACTATAGATGCTATAGAATATAAATGCTGATGTTATAATTCAGCTGGACAATAATATGGACAATCTATGCTGGGGAGAATATGCTAGAGGACTACACATCCCTGGAAAAACAAGTGAAACTCAGTAGTGTTGAATAAACTGAGTCCCTTGCAGTTTAGTGGATGGGGGCTTTTCAGATGAGTCCTTGAACACTGATATCCTCTCTGCATAGATATTAAGGTTTTGTTCCTGAGAATCTGCAGCTCCCTTACTAGCTTGTGGTGCTACTGATCCACCGGCCCTCTGGTAACAGTAAATTTTGTGCCAGAGTCCTGGCCAATATACATGTAAATTATACATATAGTCTGGTTCCTATGATAAATGACACAGCTATTAGTATGTACATTTTCTCAGAGCATTTAATCTCTGTCTAATCCATCCATCCATAGGAGAAGAGAGGAGAGATAGGCAGATATGCAGGCATATAGCAATGTTTTTGTAACATGTAATGTTCTTGTTTGCTTGCATGGGTATAGCTATAGGCAGCAGATTGTTACCGAAAATAAAACAGTCAGAAAGAGAATGGGACTAAGGTAGAACAGACTTTACTGGTGACATGCTTAGCCTCTAAAGGGAATTGTATCACAGTTGACAATAAGCATCTCTAACTCCTATATACATTCGGATATACAGAACTAGCAAAATTGTCTGGAATTGCACCATCTGGCAACTCCCCATTATGCTGCATGTAATATATATATATATATAACTGAGTCTCACAACACCCCTGTGAGGTAGGCATCACCACCTCCATTTTACAGACAAGTCTGTTGAGGAACAGAAGGGTTAAGTTACTTGGCTAACGTCATTCAGCAAGTCAGTGGCATAGTTAGGAAGAGTAGAGTCAGAAATGAAACCCCAAAGTCCTGAACTGTTAGTCTTCTGTTTAACCTTGAAACAATACTGCCACCCAGACAGTTAAGGGTTTTTTGTTTGTTTGTTTGTTTTGTTTTAAAATGCTCTCCTTATTAAATTACTGTAAGATACAACAGAAGAAAATCAGTTTCTCAGAGACATCATGTCTAATTCTCTATAGCATTTCACAGAGAGTGTATTCTCATCTTGACACATGGAGATTTATGTATTTATGCTCTGTGCAATGAAATGGGAATAAAAGAGTAGAAATGAATCAGCACATACCCCCGTTCCAACCCCATACATTTCTGTTAGTGCATTTAGATTAGGGAGTTTAATAATGTCTTTAAATAAAACCAAAAAAATCTCAAACCGTATGAACAATAGCAGACCCTTTGGAGGCCTTGTGAAAGATTAAATTTCCAACTGGGATAACAAGACAAGGTCAAAACATAGCTGATTAATGTGTGTGTGTGTGTGGGGGGGGGAAGTTTCCATATGGGCTCATAACTGTTGGCTGCCTCTTTGCTTATAAATGAACCACCAAATAATCAGCGTTGCTGTTTTCTCAGGATTTCTAATTATATAACTTCACTGCTGGGGAGTGAACTTTGTAGGAATGAAGCATTTTTTCATAAGGGTAGATGTATCTAATAATACAGTCTACATGCCCTTTGAATATGCGATGCAGGTAGGACTTCCAGGCACCATGCCAGTTGTGATGGCCCATCCTCCTTGCACCATGCAAATCAGATTGCCCTATTGTCCATGCACGGCACTGGCTGGGACAGCCCCCTCCCCCACACACACTGTCAGTTTTCTCTCTCTTTCTTTCTTAAAATATAAATGTAACATGCACTGTGCTCACAGGCTTGGAACATCTGGGTAACTAGCTAGTGTGACACATTTAGGCCCTACTTATGCTCATAATGTCTGCGTGAAACCATCAATTTTCTCTGTGTGAATTTTCGCAGGAGAGACTGAAAAATTCTGCATGAAAACACATGAGTTTGAGCAAAGGCAACGTTTCTGATTTGTCACTAGAAAACCAAGTTTTGTGAGGCATAAGGCTGATAAGGGATAAGGAATTAGTTATAAAGCACGCACACACACACACACACACAAAATTACTAAATTGAATTAACTGCTGATGAGACTTCAGAGGATGCACTTAATGATGGGTTTCATGACGGGCAGATGCCGGTGCACAGCTTTAATGCACACTAGAGCACGCAGCACTCATTCCACTCTATGGCATATCTGAGCTAGTTTTTTATATTCGTTAGGACATACATATGTAGCAGCTGGGGAGCACTCAGGAAGGATGTGGGGTGACACACATGCAAAGGTGGCTTTAAGCCACCAATGTATTCCTCCCTGCCCCCAATCCTATGCCTGCTCTGCATTAGATCAGTCCCCTACCACAAACTGGAGCAATTTCAGGGGCCATTATGGCAGCGTGGGCTCATCGGAGTACAGGAATGCCCATAGCCATCTCCTTTCCCTCCCCAGCCCTCCCCCTTCTGTGTGGTGGCATAGGAACTGTTGGGCCACCCCAGGATTCTGCTACAGTTTGGGAACAGATCCACTGGCTTTCAGGAAGTTTAGCACCATGGTGCAGCACAAAGGAAAGGATCTGGCCCTTAGTTTCTTATTATGAACAGAATGAGGGTTTGCAAACCAGAAATGCAGCTCCCTTTTCCAGTACTTCCTTCCCTTGATGTTAATAACACCCCCCCACCCACCCACACAGCACTGGCAGAGCGCTCTCTGCTAGGCGCAAACTTTGTGTCCCAGCACCAGAGATCTGTATGGCTGAAATGGTTCAGTGGAGCTATTTCTGTCAACACACATATATCATTGATGAGGGTGGGGTGTGTATGTGATTTACACACTTCTGCACTTTTCCACTGTTCCTACTCAGCCAGGGGCGGCTCCAGGCACCAGTGCAGCAAGTGCGTGCCTGGGGCGGCAGTCAGGCAGCCTTCGGCGGTATACCTGCGGCGGGTACGCTGAGGGCGCGGGACCGGCAGATCACCCGCAGAAACGCCGCCGAATCCACGTGACCAGTGGACCACCCGCAGGCACGCCGCCAAAGGCCGCCTGACTGCTGTGCTTGGTGTGGCAACAAACAAAGAGCCGCCCCTGTACTCAGCAAGCCTATAACTGTTTTAGAAGGTAGCACTGTTTCCAGTCAGAGGCAGTGTTAAGGAATTATAGTTATGACAGGCAGTTGTTCACATTGCAGTCATGCTGGCAGGTATTGTACAATCATATTGCTTTAGCTTTCATCTCTACACACAGTATGTCAGGAAGCAAGTGTCATACTAAGGGGAAATTCTTGGAAAAGAATCATACCCGCACCCATTCTGAGGGAGCAAGTGAAAACTAAAGCCACTTGAAACGTGCCCAGTTTTAGTATTCATTACAAACAAAAACTCAAACCTTGTTTTCTGAAGGATTTGCTAAGGGTCATAAACCTTCCCAGGGAACCTATTTGTGGTACCTATATGGCCCCCATTAACATACTATTGGAGTGCCTCATAATGTATTTATCCTCACAACACCCTGTGAGGTAGGGTAGTGCTATTATCCTCATTTTACAAGTGGAGACCTGAAGCAGAGAGAGACTAAGTGACTTGCCCAGGGTTACAGGGGAAGTCAGTGGTACAGCAGGGAATTGAACCTAGGTTGTCCCAACTCTGGGATAGATCCCTAACCATAGGACCATACTTCCTCTCCACTGGACCAATCTTTCCTCTGCCTGTTCCTACAACCTGTGCCAAATTTCTAGTAAACAAAGCCCAATTGTGAAAAAACATGGTTCATTTTATAGCTTGGCATCACACTCCAGTGAAAGTCACCATTTTGCATGTTTCATTGATAAGCCAGGAGAAACTCCGATGTTGTGACTGAGATTATGGGTCATCCAAATCTGGACCTCAGCTGCGAACCCTTGTGGATCAAAACCACGTGGACATGACCCTCTTGGAATCAAATTTCACAGATTTAGATACAAAAGCAGAGCCTTTATTTTTTCCCTGGAGGGGAGTTGTTTTTATATCTTTGGGCCTGCTTTTCTTTACCCAGTTTATGGTGTATAGATAATACAGCGACAAGTGTCTGTAATTAGAGAGAGAGACACACAAACTTTCCTCTCACCCCAGCTATACACTGCCGTAACTCCAGTGGAGTCAGAGGTGAAAGTAAGCCGGTACGTCTCAGTATGGCGTACCGGCAAGAGCCGGTTTGCCGTACCGGGGCGGCCTGGCTTCCCCAGAGGGCAATTTAAAGGGCTGGGGCTCCCAACAGGGGCTGGAGCCCCAGGCCCTTTAAATTGCCACCAGAGCCCCACTGCTGGAGCCCTGTGGTAGGACTGCGGAGCTCTGGGGGATATTTAAAAAGTCCGGGGCTCCCGCTGCTTCTACCACCCCGGCCCTTTCAATAGCCACCGGAGCCCTGGAGTAGTGGTGGTGGGGCTTCGACGGCTATTGAAAGGGCCGGGGTGGTACAAGCAGGGGAGCCCCGGGCCCTTTAAATAGCCCCCAAGCCGCGGGAGCCCAGCTGCTTCCCCAGGGCTCCCGCGGCTATTTACAGGGCCGGGGCGGTAGAAGCAGGGGAGTCCCGGGCCCTTTAAATAGCCCCCGGAGCCCCGGACTGCTGCTGCTATCCCAGTGGGGCGGGCACTTACCTTACAGGGTCTGCTGGGGCTGGCTCTGATTCCCTCAGCCATGCCCCTTCCACCCTAGGCCCCGCCCCTTCCGGGGGCCAGAGCTGGCCCTAGTGTACCGGTAAGTCACTGGACTTACTTTCACCCCTGAGTGGAGTTGCTCTTGATTTACACCAGCATAACAGAGAAGAATCAAGCGCATAGCTTCCAGCTGAGATTGAGACTGACTGATGCGAAATCCTCCAGGGGATACAAACGTGACTTGGTTACGACTTAGGTTGTGTGCCCTTCACTAGGCTCAGCCTCAAAGATTTTCAACTGGTGCAAATCAGCATGTTTCTCCATTGGCATCAGTGGAGCAGTGCCAACTTACAGCAGCTGAGGATCTGGCCCAAGATTTTTGGTTTGGATAAACCAAGGCCATATGAGTGGTGGAAATACACATGATATTATGGACAGCTGAGTTGTCAATCAAGCAGACTCCAGGGTCTGCCTCTCCACTGGATATCAAGTGGTAAGAAAAATACACAGCTAAGACAGACATTTTACAATCACCCCAGAATCAGCAGATATAACTGATTTTCTCCTATTTTGCGCCCAGTGCATTGAGGGAGGGAGAAAGGGTGTAGGTTACAGTTTCCCAAGAAATATCAGATTGCATCCTCTCCCTCCCTTCCCCCACAACAGAGTATTTGTTATAATACAGCTCTCTCCCAAAGGTGTTGTCATTTACATTGGAGATGTACAGAGTCTTGCCCTATAGGGAAGGCTGGTGCTATTACTAGCAGCTAAGCGAGCTTGCTAACAACCACCACGCTTCTTGGAAGCTCCTTTTTACATTCAGCTCCATTTGCTAATGTCCATATTTCCATTCCTGCTCACAGGCTTGTTACAGTAAATACTGCGGGTGATGACAGATGAGGGAAACACAGGAAAAGAAAATTGCTCATGCTGGTCCTCTCTATAAGGAGTGACCAAAAGAAAATGAAGTGTAAAAATGACAACAAATTAGCTCAACTTTACCATCCTTGAGATGTTTAGATGAAAATCACTCTAGAACTGCAACACTGTCATCATTGTTATTCACACACTGGCTATGATGGACATCTCATTGCCAAAATGCAGGGCCCATTTCTGCAATCTGCTGAGTGCTATCCGTTTCCACAGAGGTCAATGGGGCAAATGCTGAGTTCCTAACTCAGTATCTTCACAGTCCTTTCACAAACGCCTATTAAATTCAAGATGCTACACTATCAGAGGGAAACCAGCAGACATTACCTTTAGACATACAACATCTGTTCCTGAAAGCGGAGGTTATGTACCTTTGGATGTGCATTCTGCAACATTACTGCTCAGCTTTATGGCCACTCTTTATTTATATGACACACTGTAGCAGAGATAGGCGCAGGCCACAATATATGGATCCCAAAAACCCCAAAGTCTGGAAAATGTATGGAGACAGAGTTTAGGTACAGCTGTGTGTGTGTGTGTGTGTGTGTGTGTGTGTGTGTGTGTGTGTGTGT
>NW_020664439.1:39911012-39998101 GCF_002925995.2 Terrapene triunguis
TGTGTGTGTGTGTGTGTGTGTGTGTGTGTGTGTGTGTGTGTGTGTGTGTGTGTGTGTGTGTGTGTGTGTAAGCAAAGAGAGGCATCCTGAAGTAATCATAGTTACCTCTATAAATGATTATATAGAGAGTGTAAGGGCCATGTGAATGATAAGCAGGGATGAGAAAAACACCCAGATCTACTGGAGATTAGTGGATGGAGTCTGAATGGGAACCCTGCTAATGGCCAAGCCTATCTTGGGAACTAGCAAATTAATTTAACTAATAAATCTAACGTTAACTCCACCCCACAGAATACACCAGGAGAGAGGTGAATTTTTTTTTTTTTAGGTACAAGGAGCATTAGGTGCCTATGGAGATTCTCTGAGGATTCATATAACCGGATTCATATGCTCTGATCCATATAAAAGCCACCATCCCCTCCCACTTTAGCCTGGTGGGATGTAATAACGTACTAAGAATAAACAGCATATGAAAATAATCAAGAATTTTTGTTCCTCTAAATCTTTAGAATTATCCCACTCCAGGCAACATATTTTGCAATTACCACACTACAGTGAGTCAACCAGCTAAACAAGCATAGAGGTTCAATTTATCTTCAGCTTACTGCTTAATAGCTACCACAATTTTTTTTTTGTATTACAGTATTCCCAGATGATCTCCCCTGAGCTGGCAAGCAGTAGCTGGTACATAATCTTTTTGGGATGGATGTCTTTCCTTTATTTGCAGGAAGAAGAAGAAAGTGGAGAACGTAAAAAGAAAATTGTATTTGTTGTGGAAGACGAGAAGTTATACACACCCTTGAGTCAATACATCCTGTAGCTCAGAAGTATACTAAATGGAGGGTCCTGGAGTTACCATTGTAGCCCTGATTAAAGTTAAAATGCCCCTGTGCTGGAAGGGCTGATCCAAATCAATGGGAATATCTCCACTGACGTCATTGGGCTTTCAATCAGGCTACCAGCGATGCATACAGCTGGTTGGGGGGGGAGGAAATTGTAAAATTGCCTGGTTGAAAACAAAGGGGGTGATTTTTTTCATGAAAATATTTGCAAAAAATGTCCACACTTCTCTACTAACTCTAGAGATGTGTCTTTTGTGCTTCAACTGAAACCAAAGAGTGTGACAAGATGCATGAAGGCCCTGATTCAGGAAAGCTTTTCTAGTCGGGATAACACTTCAGCATATGAAGTCAATGGGAGGAAAGCATTGGGCTTGGCCCTTGTTGGTACCTATATTTTTTTAAGCACCTGTGGGGGTTTAGGTACCTACATTTGAAAATGAGACCCACAATATGAGTGTTTTATTAAGGAGTGACATCCAGTCACAGAAAGTATTGATGTCAGTGGAAATGAAAGGAGTTCGCTATTTATACTACTTTCTTTTCATTTATTGGAACCAGCAGGCAGCTTGGAGAAAAGGCAGATGAAAGATCTTTCTTTCTCTCACATGCACACACACCTCCTCAGATCATCTTCAGCTAATTCAGAACAAACTGAATTAACTCTAACCAGCTTTGCTTAAGCAAAAACGTGTTCCCATAGTTACGATGAAGGCTTTCTAAATATGGTGGCCCATGATGCAAGAAGCTAGAATGACTGGTAAATAGGAAATGCATCCCCTGTTAAAACCTAATGACCCACTGGCTAGATTTTAACAGCTTGCACCCAGACAGAATTATCACGTCTAGTGTGTTTGGGGAGATGAATTGCAATAGCTAGAGAGCTCATGAGTTCTGGTTTGATCATTTCAATGGAGCACATGAAAGCATTCCCTCCCCCCACCCCCATGCTATTGGTAGCTACACCTACAGCTCACTTTCATTGGGACACCAAACACATTCTGTTTACTCTTCATAGGTTAGGTGAAGCCCAGAAGTTAAAATGACACCCAGAGACAGAACACAGAATATTTCCCTTTTCAAAAGCAAACTGCTAGTGTTGACGTTGTGGATTATGGCATCTATCAAACAAACCAATGGGCCCAGCAAATTTGATAATGTGAAAGGTTCGGACAGGGCAAGGCTCTTCCTGAATGACAGAGAGCGGCTGTCTGTTATGAAAGCCCAGCAGAAATCCAAGTTGAGACTTGAGAAAGATAGAGCTGTTTAAAATTTCAATTGCAGGCACTCAGAAGGAATTTAAAGTTCCCTGTGGAAAAACTGTGATGTCACAGGCTGGAAAGCAATACACAGTTGCTGAACAAACCTAGTAAAACACCACCACGGTCCTTTCAGGCTCCTAACTTGTAATTCATCACATGTTGAATTGGGATATACTGTTGCACAGAGGAGTGGGTTGGGAAATGATATTTTTCCCCTTTAAAGTTTTTGACAAAAACAAAACAGAGAAAAAAAATCCACACCTTTTTGGTGAAAAAAATGTAGACCGGTGGTACTTATAAATCTGAATGATCCTTCTGGGTCTCCAAGTTTCCCACTGTCAACAGAAATGGTTTAGTTGCCATTACCAAGTGGTCAATGACTAGACTCTGGTACCTTTACTCACCCTGAGTAATATTTCACTCTGTGGGAAGTCCCATTGAAGTGAAGGGGCTGCTTTAGGAGTAAGGTGCTACTACAAATAAGAGTCTGGCCCGATGAAAATACACCCACAATATAACAAATACAAAAAGTCAAGCCAGGCAATGAGGCTCTAGTGAAACTTGGATATTTTCACTATCTGAATAGTCCACTAAATTGTATAATTTTAAATTATAGCGCCAAGGTAGACGAAGTAATATCTTTTATTGGACCAACATCTGTTAGAGAAAGAGACAAGCTTTCAAGATACAAAGAGCTCTTCTTCAGCTCTTCATCTTGAAAGCTTGCCTCTTTCACCAACAGACATTGGTCCAATAAAAGATATTACCTCTCCTACCTTGCCTCTCTAATATCCTGGGACCAACATGTCTATGACACTGCAAAAAGTCTCAAATTATGTCACTCATCTGAGAACAAATGGCTCTAACTTTATTGCTCAAAAATATTTTTCCAAAGGCCTGTTGTTTTCAACAAGAAGCTCTTGTTTTGGGGGGGTTGTTTGTTTTGTTTTTTAAAGCCGTTCGATGAGGAAAAACACTTTTGCATTAGCACACACAACCTATTCCTTCCAAAGATCAATTCCTATAAGTGAGTCAGTTTCCATTTTCTTCTAGGTTTGTACCGAAGAACGAGTGGTTACAGAAACCAGGACCTGTTGGGCTATTCCAAAAGCTAGCTGTAATCTGGAACCAGAAGGAACCAGTAGAAATTTTTTTTTTCTACTGGAAAATCCACAAGGGATTTTACTTAATCTGGTTCACACACCCAAGTTTAAATAAATGTATTCATTCTGGGAGTGTTCACATTCTTTATACATAAACAAAAGTTCCGCAGTGGCATCTAGAAAAGCTGTGTAGGAAGCAGCTAGTTTTACCTGAGAGTATTACAAAACCCATTCCCCTGCCGACATTGTTCCTGGCAGAGTTGCTGCTGAAAGCTTTCGTTTCTGGGAAGGACATGGTTGCTGTGTTGGCTAATTATTCTTCAACACCATGTTGTCATTACTAGAGTTAGAGCTTTGGGGGCAGGGTTGTACTTCCTAAAAGAACAAAATTCAAGATAGTGTTTTGTGTTTGTACAGCACAACAGGGTCCTGGGTCCATAACTGGGGTACCTTGGTGATACGAATAATAAATAGTATGTACCCACCAATTCAGAGCGTAGGGGGCCATGATCTAAACACAAGGAGTCTATCTGCTTCGTTCAGAAGTACCCACATGCCTTTGTATTACATGATTGTGCAACTAGAGATGGTAAGATCCAGATACCTGCTCTGTCCAGCCATTAACACTTCTTTTTACCTACTGTAACTAATCTGTCACTGCATAGAGGTAATGGTCAGCTATTCCACATTCCATGGCCACACAGAGTCATTAATCAATCCCCTATGCCTGAGCCAATTATGCTCAATTTTAATATTTTAAGGCTGATTTTGTTTGTTTGTACATACTTTTAAATAGTGTCTTTGTTAATTGTAGTTGTGATTTTATTTGTATTTTTCTTCAGGAGCTCCCAGACCATCAGATAAAAAAAAAATCTGAATTAAACAAAAAGTGTAACAGTTTAGAACTCAATAGATTAGGATAAAAACAATATCAGGACATTAGTTACATTACAAAGCAATATGAACAGAAGAAAATGCTGGGAAGGAAAAGGCTAAGACTCCCCCCTATAGGTTCATTAAGAACTGACCTTGCTTTATCTGTAAATTCTCCCTAGCCCTCTGTTTCCATGATAATGTTTATCTGTCTAAAGCTCATTGGTACTACAGTATTTGATTTAAAGGTTTTACTTGCCAATTTATTGTAGACGCTTATTCTTATCTGAGGAAAATAATCCACCTGATCTATGGGTTTTGAACTCTCCAGCCCCCCCAAATCTATCCCAACTCAATTTTATCACAATCTTCTTGACTCAAGAACTGCAAACAATGACATGGAACCTTTCAGGTTAAGGAGCTTAAGGTTTACAGCTTTTAATCCGAATGTCAGAAAGCATTACAAATAATCTCAATATTGTTTAATACCTGTGATAGAGCAGAAAATACTATAGGCTTGATTCTCTAGCAGGCCTACAGTTCCTTTGCTGAAATCCAACTGCAAAGGCCCAGCAGAAAAGTCCCTGGCATAGGGGAACTCCCTCCTGGTATATTTGGGCCTGTGCCACTGCCCTCTTGGCATAGTGAAGGGGCATAGCAGGAGCAGTGCTATGCTATATGGCACAAAGTCTATTGAGGCAGCAACTGTAAATTATGTCAGACCACGGCTGTCCCTGTGAATCAGGGAGCTGGAATCAGTCACCTGACAAGCCCATCCCTCCTACCCATTCTTGCCCACTGGGCCCAAATCTCGATTACCCTGCACCGCATGTAGACATACTCATTGCGCAAAGTGGTATAAAATAATACCATGCTGATTTAGTAGTGATTTACACTTACTTTGCACTCATTCTGCATGGTTGTAATTAAACACCTCCATAAGGTACAGGCCAATGAAGATTCAGGGCCTTAGTTTGTGAATTGGTACTTTCTATGACAGGGTGATGCTTATTGCTTTTAAAATGCAATCTGTGCACTCTTTTTCTTTCATCTGTTCTTAGATAGTGGCCCATTTAATATTCTTGATGAACAGATGACTTTATTTTGACAACTGTATATATAAAGTACAGCTGCTAAATGTATTTATTTGACAAACTGAAGCTCGTCTGTGTTTGTGAATTGTCCATGAGCAATTTCCGATTTCCCTGACTGTATTTGCTATTCATTTGAATGGTTTCTATGAAAAATTGTTGGTCTGTATTTATAAGCAGATTGTTGCAAGAGTTTGATACTCTAAATGTGGGCTTTGCTCATGAGTTTTGAGAAGATATATTGATCATGTAGTATTGTTTCTGCTTCCTGGCTGGATGTAAAGGTTTCCAATATGAATACACTCTCTAATATTAATTTACAGTTCCCTGCTTATGTGAACATCTTTCCAAATAAACTTGTTTGCCAGAATCACCTCAGAAACCAAGCACAAGAAGGGTTCAAAGTCAGGCAAAGCAAATTCAAGGTTTTACTTAAGTATTTACAGATAACTTGTTGAGAGATTTTCCCTACTTGAATTAACAGCTGTTTTGATTTTTTTCTGTAGCAAACATGACACTCTTTTTCAGTATTTCTGTATCAATGAAATGAAAATGCAGAAATAAAATGAGGGAAAATAATAAAGTCTAACAAATAAATTATTAGTCAACACCACAGTCTGTGTCTCAAAGAGCTGCTCAGCCAGCTGGTGAAAGATATACTTAACCTAAATAGCCACTTTTCCAATCCACATCCAGGTTCAGCTCAGTTCATACACCTGCTCAGTTACACTCTTAAAAAATAATTAGACACCATATAGATGGATTGTTTTAATATAAATTCTCTCAGTATCCAGATCATGAGCCTTTCATATTGGAGGCTGCATTTACCATCTCTTGCTACATTAGCATACTTCTGCGAGTGTTAATGTCCTCAAGGAATGGAAAGGGTTAATTTTTCCAAGACTGAATCATCACAGGATTCAAATACAATAGCCCATGCAGAATAAAAAGCTAGAGATGCATTTAAATGCCCCAAAGTAATTTGGTTAGTCAATGAACCACAGTATCTTCTCCCCACTCACTGTTCACTCAGCATCCACCACTTATATTTTGGATCAGATGCTCATTGTCTGAAGTAATAATAGATAAGTGATCCAAAGAGCGGAGCATTGCTTTGAATTGCTGACACACTGAATAGCACTATATTATGCAGCACTGTATTGCAAGCCAAAATGCCCAGTTTTAACATGAAGTTCTATGCAGAGAAATTACTTCCCCCACAACTCTCTAATAGATATTCTCTGGGAGAGAAAAAAATGGTAGACTGCTACTTTTGTTCCATCTTGAGTGCATTGGCATGTGATGCTTTTAATTTTAATCATCTAATTCCTCAGACACAAATGTACATGACCTGCCTCTGACCCCTCAATTTAGTTTTCCAGATTAATATATTAAGAAAGATGAAAACGGAGTTTGTACAGCCGGGGGGGCAGAGGGGGAGCTGTAAGTGCAGCTTTTGCTACTGAAAACATCTGCAGCAAAGTCCACATTTTTAAGGTATGAAATTTAACAAAATTGGATGACTTTCTGGGGAAATGAGTAAAGATTCCTCTCTCCCAGCAAAACTGCTTTTTGCTCATGGCAAGATACACAAAATGCACCAGGAGAAGTGGTTTTTTTGTTTGTTTGCTTTTTGTTTTTGTTTTTGTTTTTTTTTAAACACTATTTTCTGAAATTCTGAGTTTGACCAGTCTTTTCTTACATTTCCCTTATATAGGCTCATCCTTCCTCTGCACTCAGTTGGCCATTCCAATCCCAAGTCAATTCCGTTATGACTAGATGTTATATAGTACTCTGTAGAGAAACAATGTTTTGCTTTCCAAAACTGACAGTACTCTTGATCTTCACCCACTTTTACTATCCAATGCTAATGCTACCCCTTTTTGCAACACCAGTGTCCTCCTCTGATGCTAGATCACCCCTCTGGGAAGTAGTAGCAGATGCAGAGGGCCTTGTACTTAGGCTTCCCAGAGGAGGATAAATTAGTGATGTACTGTTTACATAAATACCACTTGGAACAGAGATGGTCCAACAGTATGCAGGTCAATCCCTTCTTTCAGGAATCTCAATCTGACACCAGTGCTTGCTTTCTAGGGAGCAAATCTGTCTCAGGAATTGACTGTAATCACTGACCAGGGCAGAGAGCAAAGTTTCCTGCTGCTCATACAGGTTCCTCTACCCAGAAAATCATATAAAACAAAACTAACATAATGACTATTTCTTCCAACACTAAAAACTTGCTTGCACACTAAGGAAAAGAACAGGAAAGACTATGTGTAACAGCTCCACAAAGTAGATGGCACTGTAATGTACCAACTTTGGTGCTGATCCTGCAGTTCAATCCATGTGGGTAGACCCCCCCCAGAATGATGTTACCCTCTAGTGACCCATTACAGTTGTTAGCCATAGGAGTTCTCCTTTGAATCAAGTGGCAGTATATCTCACTCGTCAGTGTGCTACATCTGTGCCTGGATCCACAGAGGATGAGAGTATTTTACAGCCCCATCTATAGAGCCTGGCTCTTTAGCTGAAGCTATGGGACCTGTGCTTTGAGCTCTGGAGGTCATTGTTTTAGAACTCTTATTTGCAGTGGAAAGGCCAGCATTCTAGTTGCAGCTCCGCATGCATGTGATTTATATAGGGATTTATCTGTTGTAGGTAGCAGATGAATTCACCACTGTTGCTGCTGAAGGTGTTTAAATGATTCAGCAGGGAAGGGGCAGATACAGGCAGTAATGAGCCCCGAATGCTCAAATGAACCACTTTTAGAAGGGTGAGTTTTAGGACGCACTGCAGGAGGAGGAAAATTGCTTTTCTATGCTGTTGATCTTATTACACAGTGGAAATATAACACTAATGTGAAAACCTGTCTCCTCAGCGAGGGTTCCAGTGGACTGGAGTGAAAAAGGACTGGACAACACTTGATCCCACTCCAGAATACCCCATTAGCTTTCAAACTTGAAAGCAGGAAAAAACATGGAAAAAGCAGCAATAACAGAATAAGAGCTGGATGAATAATGGCTTTTTTGATGCACTGGGAAACATTTTTCACTGAAAACAATTTTTGGCCAAAAAATTTCACCTCTTATCTCCTGCCATCCACATCTGGGTAATATAATAAATCAAAAAACTAATAAGCAACAAAATCACCTTTCAGTTCTGAATCCGGTGCCTTCCCCAGCACGGCAGCTTGGTCGTTGATAGAGGACTGAGATGCAGATTACACAGTGTTTGCTACTCAGCCTGATTTATTCACTACTAGGAAAAAAAACAACACAAATAAATAAGTAAGAGCGTCTGAGAGGGGGTAAAGAAAGACAAGTTCAAACTGTCTTGGTTTGCTGGCTCCTAGCCTGCCCAGCACATAAAATGGGAAGGTTAAGTGAAAACAGAAACCAAAGCAGAGGGGTATTCTCCTAGGTTTAAAGCAGGGTCAGGGAGCATTGGTTTCTACCAGCGCTCTGGAAAAGGAAGAAAAACAAATAAAACACACATGCACTAAGCTGATATCCCAGTCTCTCATTTCATTTGGTTCAGGATACCTGATGGCCTCTGCTACAAGGTAATTAATCCTAGGTTGTTGTTTTTTTAAATTTACTCAACAGTTACATTGTCACCTGGCACAAAACACTGGAGCTTCTAGCTTGTCCAGTTAACCCATTAAGATTGAGTGGGGAAAAAGCCTTTTCACTAAGGAATTAACCCTTCATGGTGAATAGGTTAATCAATGGCTATTAGTCAAGATGGTCAGGGATGCAACCCCATGCTCGGGGGAACCTTAATCCCTTGACTGCCAGAAATTGGGTGGGGAAGACAGAGGCGGATCACTCCAGCGGTCCTGTTCTATTCATTCTCCCTGAAGCTCTGCTGTTGGATGCTGTCTGAGACAGGATCTTGGGCTAGATGGACCATTGCTCTAACCCAGTCTGGCCATTCTTATGTTCTTCATCAGCCCTCATGTGCAGAGTTGTATCCTAGCTAATATTAGACTGTCGCTAAAGAAACCACATTCCTTTCCACCCCACCCAGAATCAGGTCCAATGTTGTATTCCTTTATGTGAGGCAGCTGATTGCCTGTAGTGTCACACAGACTCCTGTAAAACTGACCTACAGATTGATATTAACTGAGTTTAATGACAGTGATGATGAGTTTATTTTTCATTCTCACTGTTACTGAACACATTTTGCAACAACTAACCTTGCAACATTACATTAAATCCCCAAATCCCAGCCATTGACAAGGAGCATTGTTTACCCATGTTAAATCAGCCAAAAATATGACCTATGGCAAGGATCTGTTCTGGGAAAAAGCATAATAGCTTTGCTGTACATTCCATACAACTCTCAGCAGGATCTGGATGTCATTCATATGATCCACATCCCATCCTCATCACTAGTATTGTTGTGTAAGCTGGGAAGCAGATCCAGGTTTGAGACACAACAACTTCTTGTTTATGAATAGGGCCCTATCAAATTCATGGTCCATTTTGGTCAATTTCACAGTCAGAGGATTTTAAAAATCATAAAGGTCATCATTTCAGCTATTTAAATCTGAAATTTCACAGTGTTGTAATTGTAGCGTCCTGACCCAAAAAGGAGTTGGGGGGGTGTTGCAAGGTTATTGTTGGGGAGCTTGTGGTATGGCTACCCTTACTTCTACGCTGCTGTTCGCAGCAGCGCTGCCTTCAGAGCTGAGCAGCTGGAGAGAGGCAGCTGCTGGCTGGGAGCCCAGCTCTGAAGGCAGAGCCGCCACCAGCAGCAGTGCAGATGTAAGGATGGCATGGTATGGTATTGCCACCTTTACTTCTGCGCTGCTGCCTGCGAGCTGCGCCCTCAGCCAGCAGCCGCCGCCACTCTCTGGCCGCCGAGCTCTGAAGGCAGCAGCGCAGAAGTAAGGGTAGCAATACCATACCATGCCACTCTTACTTCTGCGCTGCAGCTGGTGGGGCACTACCTTCAGAGCTGGGTGCCCACCCAACAGCCGCTATTCTCTGGCTGCCCAGGTCTGAAGTCAGCACAGAAGTAAGGCTGACAATACCATGACCCCACTAAAATAACGTTGTGACCCCCCCCTACAACTCCCTTTTTGGTCAGGACTCCCAATTTGAGGAACGCTGGTCTCCCCCGTGAAATCTGTATAGTATAGGGTAAAAGCACATGAAAGACCATTTCATGGTGGGAGACCAGATTTCACAGTCCGTGACGCGTTTCCCATGGCCGTGAATTTGGTAGGGCCCTGTTTATGAAGGTATAACAATTACATGTTGGATGAGAGACTCTGTGCCTTGCTCATGGCTGTCCGGAAGGTGCTGCTGAGACCCACAGAGTGAGAGAAAGGCAAATAGGAAATTCACAGAAGGGCTTTAAAAGAGACAGATACCCAAGAGTTTACATAAATAGACTTTCACTACTGCAATATTGCCACCCAAATGCTCAGAAATCATAAGATTAGCTTTAAAATTGTTTTTTTTTTTTTAAAGCTGGGTCTTTTTATTCACCTTCTGAGTTTTGAGCCTTCAGGGTTCATATTTTCCATTTTTTCCCCACAAACACGAGAACTAGAGGCTGGCTTATCTTTTTATGGAAGCAGAGATCCTTCCGTATTCACGTGACTCCAGGAGCTGGTGCTTTAAGAAAAACACCAAATATGATGAGATTTGTGATAAAATTGTGAGCGTTAGCACTACAGCCCTTATCTGATTGCCCCAAAAACATGACTTACAGTGATTTCACCAGGTGAAATCCATGAGAAGGAGAGACTTGAAAATCTTGATTAAAATACAGTAATTGCAAAATGTGAAAGTCTCCATCCAGATGTGTGAGACTTGGCAGGCTGGGTCTGAATACGAGAAAAATAGCCATCATCAACTAAAATCCCATATAAAATGTTTACTTAGCCTGTAAAGCCTTTGGGTCGGGGACCAATTTTCTGTTCAGTGTTTGTAGAGCACCTAACACAATGGCTTTCTGGTGCATGCCTGGGGATCCTACATGCTATGGCAATATAAATAAATAGTCATAATAAGCCATGACAACATTCCACAGGACCACTCCAAAACACAACCGTTTATAAAAGGGATGCGCAGGGTTTGAAACTATTGCTGGAGGACACAGTCGTGTGTGCGTGTGTACTAAACCCTTAGAGAAAAATCCTACAGATTAAAGAAATTGGGTTCTGTGATGTTGGGTTTGGGAAATTACTCTAAACAACTTCTAGACATCCCCAGTAGAGAACACCTGCAAACTTTTGGAAGATTCAGATCCAGCTTTGCTGTTGGAACCTGTCTCTGTTCTGGACACTCCTCCAGGCCAGGTACGGTGTGGCCTAGGTGCAGTAACACAAGGCGACTGTCCATGTATTTCCTTGCTTTCAGAAACTTGTGTCACAACCTTATTTCAGTGGGGATTTTTATTTATTCATTTTCGTAGGTGTTTATTCCCCAATTGCAGTCCTCTGAGTCCTTATGGCATCGCCTACGGTGCCGTTGCTAGGCAGCACAGTGTACTGCAGCAAACACTTGAAGATGGCAGGGTGGAGGTGGGGGAAGCCAGTTGGGGGCTGGGTACTGGAAAGTGCTGAGACAGAGTTTCCTCTCCTTGTCAGTCTTTCAGCTTTCATGGCCCAGTCACATAATGAGCCAACAAGCCAGCTCCTTTGGAGAGAAAAGGAAACATGATGCTGTTGTTAAATGGAAAATTGTTTTATTTCATGGCAAAATTGTTCTGATCTGCTTTCTGGGCGTCATGGCTCCACTCCAAGGCCAGTAAATCAAGTGACACAGAATTGCCAAATTCACCAAGTTCTCATTGGACCTGCTTTGGTTTCATGCTTCAGCCAATGCTGAGTCACGTTCTCTCTCCCACACAGCAACACAGCATGGGACAGTGGGACTCACCCACCACCGCTGCCCGCAAAGGAATCAGCTTTACTGTTCATGCTGGTGCCTTTACTCTGCATATGGCACAAGCTAAGAGTCCCAAGAATGTTCTTTACCATCAGATTGGGGAGTGGGTAAAAGAGGGTGGGCAGAAAGAATTAGGGACACCTCTAAAATGTGAAGGATATCACCAAAACGGAATCGTGCCATTTGCCAGCTGTTCAAGCCCCTTGTGAATAGCTTGGCACATATCCAGCAGAAACAGAGACTGGTTTTTACATAGATGTTTGGTTGTTAATCATGTGGACTAGGAATGGAGAGGTTCTTCAGAACAAACAAACAACCTATTTATCACTTGGCTTATTTGACTGATGCACATTTTAAGGCTGAGGGTGAAATCCTGACCCCACTGGTGTCAATGGACTTGACTTCAGTGGATCTATGCTGATTCACACCAGCTGAGGATCTTCCCCAATGCACATAAATGTCTCCATCATCAGGGAAAGTTGGTACTTAATTGGATTTCCTGGTCTCAGAGGAGGAGTTGCTACTTGAGGTGGATGAACAGGATTCATGAAGAGTTTGACACATTGTTGATTCACAGTTTTTTCCCCCCATCATTTGGCCAGCACTGTAGATCGCCGAAGCATCAAATAAATAATTCAGGAGTTTTCCCGCATCACTCAGTAACATTCTAGTGGGGAATAATTTCCCCACTGTCTGACCATGCAGCAGGAGGGTGTGCTGATTGATCAGAAGAGGTAAAGCCTGGTGAAAGATATAAACTCCAGACCAGCCGAGTACAAAGAGATACACATGTACCCTTCATTTAGGACATAAGACTACACACATTTCATGCAGTTCACTCTATTAACAACAATATACCAGGGCTTCCCATAAACACATACAGCCCAAACCGGTGGTGTGCACAGACTGCTCATCCTGATACACAGCGGGGTGTTGCCATGGTGCTGTCTACTCTCTACTCCCCACTTTGGGGAGGAGTAGAGAGGTTGCCCCAGAGCACAGCAGCAGCAGTGCCAGGGTTGGGAGGAGCCCACACACACAAGGGACCAGGTAGAGATCTGACCCTCAGTGCATAAATGGACCCGGTTTCCTTTCCTCGGGGTGTGTGCTGGGAATTAGGAGCTTGTGTTGTTGTTCCTGGTTCAGGGCCTGATAGTTCCAGCCTCCCTAATACCGAGTAGTATTTTACTGCATGAGTGGTGCTATGGCAGCAAGTCTGTAGCACGGCCAGGGATACAGACTCAGCACAGACTATTGTTATTAGCTGTTTGTATTACTGTAGCACTCTAGAGAACTACATGTATTAAGATTGGGTCCCTGCTCTATAAACACAGAGCAAGACACAGTCCCTCTCAAAACATGCAAGCCAAAGGCACAAAGTGCAGAAGTGACTTGCTCAAGGTCATACAGCAGGTCAGTAGCAGAGCTGGGACTAGACCCTCATGCACCTGAGAAGGAGGCTGGAGCCCTACCCACTTGACCACACTGGCTTTCTAAGTAGTACATGGCAGACTCAACTTCTAAAGAACAATGCTGACCTTTGCTGGCCAATGATCTGAACTATTATGCTCAAATAACACTATTTTCGAACAGCCGTATCTGACTTAAAACATATAAGAACAAGGAGAATTCAGAGCTATGGCTGAAATGCCATCTGTAACATGCTCCAAAATGCCTATGTATTGTGGCATCTCTCTCCCAGACAATTACAGCAACAGCACATACCATACATCTTTGTAGATAAGGCACAGTTTGGAGAGTCAGAAGATCTGGTCATTGACTTCAGTGGAGCCAGGATTTTACCCCAGGTCCTGTTCCAGACTTACTGTGTGACTTTCCTGCCTCCATTTTCCCATCTGTAAAATGGAGACAATATTTTCCATATCTACATCAGGGCAGGATTATGTGATGCTTAATTCATTAATACATATGAATCATTAGGAGATCCTCAAATGGAAGGCATTACAGAAGTGCACAGGGATGAATGTCCGATATTGTTTCAGCTTGAATTCCGATCTGTCTTACTGTTACCCATCTTAAAAAAGTATTTAATGCTGGTATATTTCTTGTCACTTTTTCCCCCAAAAAAGGTTCCCCCCCCATCACACATTATATAACAATCTGTGTGACAGCCAATTAAGCAAATGAAAGCAGTTTTAATTGGAATTTAGAGGGTGCTTACAAATTAATGTGTGTAGATGGCATTTTGGTTAATAATATCTGACATCAAATTCTAACACTTCCCTCCTCCTCACTTTTGCATATAGGAACAGAATTTCAGTTGGATTTTGGTTACCTACCTTAATTGTGAGAAATCTAGGCCACTACTATTTAATATAACCAACCCCTAAAATACACACTAAACACTATTATATTGGAAATGGATCATCAGAGCACTTGTTGCTGATATAGTTCATGGTTCATAGACTGGAGTGGTTCTAGAATGAAATTATTATTGAAATAGTTTCCTTTAAAAAGGTAGCTCAGGAGATTAGGAGTTAATACTATTACTAATAGCTCTATAGCTGTACAGATTAACAAAGTGATAATGTAAGATTCTTGTGTCATTTTAGAAAAGGTGACAATTGTTTTTTTTTTTTTTCTGCTCAGGTGGTTTCTTTAAAGGATCCTTTAGAGGGAATACAGACAAACCTGGCTTTATGCTTAGCTTCCATTTCTGGTGATGGATACTGCCTCCTGCCTGTGATCTGTAGCATTACACTGTATGTGGTGAAGTCTGTGCATACACCTTCTATAATTTGCAAACCCTAGTGCAATCACCCCCAAGTACTGCAGTTTTATTGTTGCAAGCTGTAGTATTTTACACCATTACTATAGAATACTGTAGTACTTACTTATATTGGGTTCTGTTTAGCAGCACTAAAACTGTGATTGCAAGAGAGATTCAAGCGTACTCTAGCAGTATGATTGTAACATGATGGCTGTGCCACAGATAGAAGTTGAAGAGGCTAACAAAGTAGGGTATTTTAGCTCAAGCAGTAAAGGCTCATGCATTTAGATCCAGACATAGCAGGCTCAATCCCAGCTATCAACAACCTGCCCTCAGGTGCAATGTTATATTTGCATACACATAACACCTCAGTCATCCAGGCTGTACACACACACTACCCCACCAGTAGAGCTGAGTGAATTGTAGCTTGTGTGCTTGAATACTCATGGGAAACAAACCTGCCCTCTGTGAGCATTCACACAAGCAAACTAATTTGAAGGGTTATTTCAATCAGTGAGAAGGCACTATAGCACATGACTCACGTGACCAATCACAAGTGAGCGCCAATGGTGATAAGTTTGAATATCAATCCACAGGGTAAATCATATTTGTGAGCAATTCTGACTAACGTGTGATCTCTGTTCCCAGATGTTCCTCACATGGAAAAAAAATATTGTATTGATTGTTACAAACTATTCACTGTGTATTACCCCACAGCAATGGTGCACAGGGCCTATTACAGGTGGGAGGGGAGCTGAATGGAATCTACACATCTTATCTTATACACAGATCTGCAAAAGGTACAGCAAGCCCATAATGTGGAACTGAGCACTTTTCTAACGGGAATGGGGGAAATGTTGGCCAGATCTTTAGCTGGTATAAGTCACTATTGCTCTCTGGGGCTACATTAATTTACACTAGTTGGGGAGCAAGTGTGGTCTGATAAAGCACTCGACTAGCACTCAGGAGACTGGGTTCTATTCCTGGCTCTGCCACTGGCCTGCAAGGTGACCCTGGGGAAGTCACTTTCCTCCCTGTGTCTCAATTTCTCCATCTATAAAATGGGGATAATGATATTGACCTCCTTCGTAGAATGCTTTGAGATATCAAAAAGTGTTATTTAAGAGCTAGGTATCAATTATTATTATTAGCCTACATGCAGTGTAAGACCAGCACAGCATAACCAAAGAAGTGACATTTGAATCTATCTCAACTCTTATGTAACACACACTGCAATTTAGCAAAAAGAACAGGAGTACTTGTGGCACCTTAGAGACTAACAAATTTATTAGAGCATAAGCTTTCGTGGGCTACAGCCCACTGCATCCGAAGAAGTGGGTTGTAGCCCACGAAAGCTTATGCTCTAATAAATTTGTTAGTCTCTAAGGTGCCACAAGTACTCCTGTTCTTTTTGCGGATACAGACTAACACGGCTGCTACTCTGAAAACTGCAATTTAGGTGCTTCCAAGCAGCTCACTGGCAAAGACAGACACAGTATTAGCCAAGAAACTACTCAAGTTTTGCCTTAACACCTAGTGTTCAGGTACTAATTCATGCATGTGAATTGCAGCATGATTCTTCCTCGCATCGTCGCCTTCTTCCGCAGCATGGAGAAAACCAGCCGCTGGCTGGGCAACAGCACATTTAACATTTGGCATTCTCTCACGGAGTCTGTGGAGTGTGGGAAGGCAGGTGGGGGAAGTACCAAAGCACAGCCTAGCAAACGGACACAAGGAACCCATGCAGGCAATAACATGATCAGGCAGGCACAACATTTATCAGGCATTAACATTTTCCCGGGACTGGAGCACCCACAGGACAAAAAATAGTGGGTGCTCAGCACCCACCAGCAGCCCCACGGATCAACTCCTCCTCCACCCCAGCACCTCCCACCCACCGGTGGGCCAACCAATCAGCTCCTCCCAGCGCTTCCCACCTGCCATGGATCAGCTGGTTAGCAGCGTGCAGGAGGCGCTGGCGGGGAGGGGAAGTTGCGACGGTGGGGCATGCTCAGGAAAGGGGGCAGAATGGGGTGCAGCAGGAGTGGGAAGAGGCTGGCGGGGGCAGGACGGGGGCGGGAAGAGGCGGGCAGGGTGGGCTGGGTGCTTGGGGGAAGGGGTGGAGTGGGGGTGGGGCCTGAGGCAGAGCAGGGAGGTCAAGCGTCCCCCAGCAACTCAAAGACAGTGCCTATGAGGTGACCATTATACTGCACAAGCAGAGCTGAAGTATTGATCACAGCCCTGTCTTCCAAACCCTCCTCCCCTGCTATTTCATTATAAACTTGGCTCTACTATAGAAAAAACACTTAGGGCCAGATCCCCAGCTGGCATAAAGTTGCATGGCTCTATTGATTTCAGTGGAGTTACACCAGTTGAGAATCTGACCCTTATTTTTCTAAAAGAAAGTAATAATTTCTGCAAACATTGCACCTGCTGTCAAAAAGGCAGATGGGGGCATGGGGGTGTGGTGGGAATCCAACTGGAAACCAGTTAAATTTGTTCAGTATTAGGCTGGATGGTTTCTATAATGGAAAGAATGCAGTTTCCCCCTCCAAAATAGAATGAATCAGATGCACTGGTGGCAATAACTTCATTAACTTCTATGGAGTTACTCTGATTTACACCAGCTGAGGATCTGGCCTATAGTCTCATTTGCAATTTTCACAGGTAGCGGCAAAGGGTGAATGAATTCATGCTGAGGCTTGCAGACCTTTTTCTTTATGTTGTAGCATATGGATTATGATGGCACTTTTAAACCTCCACATCTCAAGCACAAAATCAATTTTTAAGAACGCACCAACTTTGGAAGCTTTTTTAAAAAAAAAAAATCTACAAATTAGTAAAAGAATAAATCTTGAACACTGGCTGTTTTCCAATGTGCTTCCACCCACCATGTCTATTTCAGATCTGATAGAGTGTCTGAAATGACAGAAGGTTTCTGTTCTTTCTGAAGGGATGTTTTTGAAATGTCTGATGTAATATGTTAGCTCTTCGGCACTATGGGAATAACTTGAGAAGTTTAAGATTTCAGTTACAAAAATCCCCAAAATAGTTATTTTGGGCTTAATCCTGCAATCATTCCTTCTGAGCCAAATTATGCTCATTGGTACACCACCATAAACCTGCAGTAACTTCATGGACATAAATAACGAAAGCATTGTCTTTAGGGGAACTAAGGGCTTGGCTTCACTGCCGCGCTACATCGGCACAGCTGCATTGTCTGGTGTAGACACGCTATGTTGATGGGAGAGCACTCTCCCGTCACCGTAATTACTCCACCCCAATGAGAGGTGGAAGCTATGTCAGCAGGAGAGTGTCTTCTACGGACTTAAGGCTGGTCCACACTACCCGCCCAATTCGGTGGGTAGAGATCGATCTTCTGGGATCGATTTATCGTGTCTCATCTGGACGCGATAGATCGATCCCAGAAGCGCTCCCCCATTGACTGCGGAACTCCTGCTCGCCGAGAGGAGGAAGCGCTGTCGACGGGGGAGCCTGCCTGCGCCGCGTGGACCCGCAGTAAGTAAATTTAGTTCGATCTAGGAAACGTCGACTTCAGCTACGCTATTCTCGTAGCTGAAGTTGCGTTTCCTAGATCAATCCCCCGCCCCAGTGTGGACCTGCCCTTAGTGCAGTGTAGACAGCGCTTTAAGTCAATGTAACTTACTTAATTCCGGGGCATGGGTTTTTTCACACACCTGAGCAACGTAAGTTACATCAATTTAAGCGGCAGTGTAGACAAGCTCTTAGACACATGGTTCGTGAAGGATGCTCAGTTAGCATAGTGATGGATGGATGCGTAAGGGCTGAAGGACAGTTCCTTTTATTTCAGACACAATAGTCTATACAGTTTTATGTTAGCCGAGTGTGTGAGAGAAATACCAAGGCCCTGAATTTCAATAAAATACATATATATATATATATAATTTGGAAGGACGCAACCCCTTCCACTCTGTTTGTCCCATCTGTGCATCGATTCCATGCTGATATCTATATATCTTATAGGCAAAATATGTTACGAAAATTCTTAGGCTCCGTTGGGTAACAGTGCACAAGGCTCTGCTAGAGATTAAAATAGTATATGTTATTATGTGGTATAATGCTTATATTTTTAGCCTAGCATCTCAAAAGTTTTTCCATGCCATGTGTTTCTTTCATATTGACCTAGATGTTTTGGATTCCCTGAATCTTGTAAAAGCCTTGGCCCGTGGAGTTTGTTTCCACTGATGAACCACAAGTGTAGGTATTTCCACATGTCTCTGCTACTAACAAGAGACATGCAACTACCGGATAGCTGTATCTTTAGCTTAAAACTCATTTCCACTCAGCCTGTCTTAATGGAGGTAACAGATTTAAAAATGTTTATATTTATTGTATTCTTACAATAATCATAATTAATAACATAAGGGCATTAACAACTAGCAACACAATAAGAATGTAAGCTTGGATACCCATAAAAATGGCACCTATCATGGGCATATTTACACACATGTGCGCACACATCTTTTTAAGATTGTTTGGTATGAGGAATAAGACATAATGACAGATGATGAATATCTTAAGAGCAACTCCATTCCTCCTACCTACTCCGTAATTCTAACAGAACTATTCTTTTCATAATTCCTAGTAATTTCATATTACATTCTGGAAACACAGATAAAATGAGCAGAAAGAATTGCAATATGGGGACACAAGGAATAAGGAGGAAAGGTGTTAGCAAAATGTGACAACTTCTCTGCAACTTCAGAGACGTTTCAAGCGATGGATATTTGATGGATTTAGCTCAGTCACATCAGGCAGACTGGCCTGTAATCCACTTTGTAACTGTCACACATTAGTTGATAATGCTTAGGAGAGGATTGGCAAGACAGAACAACATGATAACAGAATTACCTCTGTCACCTACTTTATACACACAGTTTATTAAACTGGGATCATCACTGGTGAGCTAGTGCTAAGGACCCTTGTTACGTCACTGCATTTTCAGGAACTATATCTGGAATGGGGTGGAAAAGACGTCATCCCTTCCGCCTGATTCCAGATATGGTGCAATATATAGCACTGTGGGGATTTTATGCCTTTCCATGAAACACCCAGCACTATCCAGTGTTGGAGACAAGATCATGGCCATGATGGATCATTGCCATGCAGCAATATGGAAAAAACTTTATGTGTTCCTATAGGAACATATATTTCCACCATACCTTTGCACACAGGTTTGTGACAAAGGGAATTCCCCTCCTCCTTCCACCGACGTATGGGGAGGAGAAGCTGATGCCAATATGCTACTAGGGACAGAAGAGTCCAGTTCTGCATGCCCTGCACCCAGTCTTACCACTGAGAAATCTGGTCCACACCTACAGACGCCGTAGTCATGCGCTGCCATGAGCAGATTGACCTATGGCCTGGTGTCTGGAAGAACTCTTCCCCCTTGGACACTCCAGACTTTTGTGGGGCTCATCTGATTAGCCATGTCCTCTTTCACTCTTCACAGGCCAGATCTTAAGCTGGTGTGAGTGACACAGCCCTATTGACTTCAATGAAGCCGAGCCCATTTACACCTGCTGAAGATCTGGCTCCAAACATGCAATTGTTACTCCAAAGCCACATGCAGAGTAGGGGATGGGGGGGGGGGAAAGGAGATGAAAGGACTGATGACATGATGCAGCATGTGGGGGCTGAGATCACTGGGGCAAAAGGGAAGGGCAGGAGTGACTTCAGTATTTTTTTAGGAAGCATGGCACTGGCATGATGCTTGTCAAACACAATGGCTCAGTCACTTTGATTCCGTGCAGCCCTTTCCCTACACCCTTCATCTGTATTGCATCTATTTAGACCAAGCTTTTCCCAGTGGGGAACTTTGGGCTAGGTTCTGGTTTCCAGCTAAATCCGGAGTTACTTCAATAAAGCAAATGTGGATTTTCACTCATTCCAGCAAGCAAAATCTGACCTCTTTGTCTATATCTGTGAAGCACCCAGAACATGGATGCCATATAAAATAATAAAGATAGCCATACTTAATAAACAGATGAGTACATTTTCAGTCCTCTGAGCTCTTCGTTTTCTCTCAGCATAAGCACATTTTTTATAGCTGGCTGCTGTGATCTTCCGAGGGATAATATGGTGTGGTCTGAGCCAAGTTAATTTGCTTCCTTTTCTTTTTTTAGGATTGCAGATATCATCAAAAACAAACAGTACAAAGAAGTGGGGCGGGGAGGAGGGAGAACAGGCAGAGCAGAAATTGATTCAGAAACTAATTAAAATAAAGCATAGTCCTCAAATCCTCTTTAAATTATTCAGATGTCCCAATACTGAAGAAAGCAATGGCTCCTCTTAGCTGCTCTTCACTAAGTGTTCTGTTTTGGTTTCCAGAAATAACTAGTTTAATTAAATGTTCAAGACCTACTCAAGTGAATTCAGACTCTCACAGCTAGGGATTTTGAAGACTCCCAAAGGACGTGCATTTTTGGTGGCTCTGAATATTTAAAATGGAGGTACTTTTTTTAAAGGAGACAGAGGTCAGGATTTGAAATTGAGGAACGGAATCCTAGTCCTGAGTAAGCCACTGGCTCTCTTTGGACTAGGTTGTAGTCTTACAGATCATCGATGTACGGGGCAATGTATAACTGCACCACTCCAGAAGCAGAGCAGAGAATTAATTTTGGCTCAGAGAATCACGAACGATTCCTTCCCTGCTCCTGCACTTGCTCTTTGGAGGGAGTAACTAACTTCATACTTTTTCATGGAACAAGTTAGTCCTCACTGTGCACCTGGCCATCAAGTAGGGGATGGAGCAGGATCTAGGGCTCTTCCCACTTGGCCTTCAGCTCACAACAGAGCACCCTGCTCTCCCTACTGCAACCACAATCACAGTCCTCTCAGGGGACTAGGTGAGGGTTCTTTCTCCCTCACACAGCTCAGTAAGGGCTGTGATAATTTAATCCTCGGTGACTGTGGACAAGCATCTTGATCTTCATGCCTCAGTTTCCTCATTTTTGTGGAATATGGATAATCAAACTTATCCAATTTTCTTCCTTTGCAAAGCACTTGGAGAACTGCAGATGAAAAGTGCCAAGTGTTACTTTAACAGAGTAACAAAATAATAATAATAATTAATAATAATATGGTGAGGTCCTTAGCGTCAATCGTCATCCTCTGTACATTTGTTCCAAGAGAACTGATCTCCAGAGGCTGAGTACAGAACTTTCCCTAAGGAACAAAGCAATCCCCCATGGCAGTGGGGCAGTCGTGCACTAGCCACCACAATGGGGCTCCTCCTTCCTTGAAATTTCAGACTGCTGGAAAAGTTCTGATCCTCTTCCACCACTACTGGGAAATTGAGCCTTCCCATTTCACGTGGTGGAACAATAAGAATATCTTTAGAGTGACCAACGCCTCCCTCCCCCCACCCGATGAGAAATTGCTTAGGGAAACATTCTAGGAAGTGTCAAGTATCAGAGGGGTAGCCGTGTTAATCTGAATCTGTAAAAAGCAACAGAGGGTCCTGTTGCACCTTTAAGACTAACAGAAGTATTGGGAGCATAAGCTTTCATGGGTAAGAACCTCACTTCTAGGAAGTGTCTATTTCAAGCCAGGTTCCTGGGACATTTATGTTGGGAGAACATGCTAATAGTAATTAAACATGCCTTGTAATAACTCTTGTGGCTGTAGCCCTGACCAACAAAACACCACCTTGGTAAGCCTGGCATTCTAGTACAGATCCTGACCTTGCACTGGAGAACTGGAGGCCAGCCTGGTCACACATCTGCTGCACTCATCACTGGGGTTACTCAAAGCTTGCACAACTGGAGGTTCCGCTTAGCAACTGCATTGAAAGCCTGGAGTTCTCCAGGACTTCTGAAATTACTACCGGGGACAATGTCTCCAGATATTACTAAGAACACTGTAGAGTAAGGTACAAAAACCACATCAGAGGGTGAGATGAGGTGGGTACGTCTAGCAACAACCCAAGGGCAGAGATTGCTCTCTTCCAACACTTCATTGGCAAGATACCCCATGGGGCGGGGATGACTGATGAAGTAGTGGGGAGATCATAGCCCCTCCCATCCCCTCTCCACCAGCCAATGGAGTTGGCTGCATGGGCAGGGGAACGCATGCTGCGCTCAGGAAGAGGTACAGCAGTAGGCGTGCTCCCTTTGCACTCCTATGGAGCTCCACTGGGAGACCACTGGTCGGCCCAGCCTTAACTTCAGAGCTGTAATTAAAGACTAGAACTGAACCCGACATTTTCCTCTACCTTCTAAAATAAAAAGAAGTCAAATTTAACCCTTCTACAATGTCCAGAGAAGGAAAATAGCCCATATTGTTAACTTATATCAAATAAACCTGTGAGAAAGAGACACTTTGGAAGAAATAAATAATAAATTAAATAAATTAATGGAGATATCCCATCTCCTAGAACTGGAAGGGACCTTGAAAGGTCATCGAGTCCAGCCCCCTGCCTTCACTAGCAGGACCAAGTACTGATTTTGCCCCAGATCCCTAAGTGGCCCCCTCAAGGATTGAACTCACAACCCTGGGTTGAGCAGGCCAATGCTCAAACCACTGTGCTATCCCTCCCCCCATGAAAGGCTGTGTCCTGCTCTTGACCATTAACTCCGGATTAAGCCCATTTAATAACAAAACAGTGGAGGTATATCCACTACAATGCTCCTCCCGCAAAATTGGGATATGCGTGCCATCTATCACCCCGCCGCAGTGAGGCAATCCCATTGCTTCAAAGCCATCAAGCATTTCCTGCACATTACAGAGAGTCACAGTCCTTCATAGCATCACCACAGCCCCCACAGTGGATTTGCAACTGACCAGAAGCAGTCTGGAGTTGCCCGCTTCCACAGAGCGATCGTCACTCGCTTTTCCACTGTGAGCTCTCAGACTGGTGTCCTTGTGCTACAGTGCTGGGGGGGGGGGGGTCCTCACACAGTTCCAGGAAAGTGGATTTGCTGTATTGTGTTCATAATGCTCATCACCAGGCTGGTCAGCAGTTCAAGACCCATGCTTTCAGGCAGAGATGGCAGGCGCACCGTTAACAAAGGCTGTTGAAAAATGGCGTGAAACGAAGTTGGAAGCCCATGGACTGATGAAAGAACTTCATCATGGGACAGTGAGCACACCCCTATGATCTGTTCCCAGAGCTCCCAGCGGCAGGGGTGGTGAGTTACATAGTGGGATAGCTACTAATGATGCAAAGCTTTTTCTATGAATGCAAGAGCACCGACTGTGGACACGCTCTGCTGACACAAGGAGTGTTGTGTGGACGTGCACAACCGATGTAATTAAAGCAGCTTATGATCGCCAACGTGACTTAAGTCAACTTAACTCTGTAGTGTAGACATGGCCTAATTCTTATTGCACTGGAATGTTCTTCCCCAGGTTAAAGAAAATATAGTCCCAATTATTTTGCACTGGAATCTACTTGATTTCAATGGGTCTAAGAATTAACAGAGCTTACGGTCTGACTTTGCGAGCAACTAGAAGCTTAGAACTTTGCACTGTTCTCCCGCCCACCATAACCTCTTCTTTTCAAATCCCACTGCATCCTTCTTAAGGTGGTCTGTGTTGATGTGTAACCTTGCATGAATTCTCCACCCACTTTTCTTCTCGAATCCATCCCCTGTCTGTGGGCCTTAAGCTTAATTCATTTAAGGAGGCTTCTCAAAAAGATCTCCTCTCTTGCAACTTGTTAAATCTGTCATTAGCATACCATAAACGCACCAGATACACTGCACCATTGCAAAACCACAGAGTGGAAAAAAGGGTTTGCTTTACTATCAATGTAAACTTTCATCTTCTTCTACAGTCTTATTCAAAAACCTCTGCTATATTTTAATTTGAACTTAATGATGGCTTTCAGAAAGTCATTTCTGTAAGTAAATGTTTAGCACAATGGCAGCTGTTATTTGCCCCCTGGTTTTGATTAAAAAATGTTTTGCAGACATGCTGCATTGTACTGCTGGTGACACAGTTAATCAGTTAATTTTGGAGGGCTACTAATACATACAATTTGCACTATCCGATCATCAGCATTTAAGTGAAGAAAAGGTCATTTAAAAAAATCTTTTACCCCTGTGGAATATCTAAAGTATACTTCCCAAACAACATGCCTCACAGTTCAGAGCAATGGTGTTACAGGCTGCATTACCATGGCTAACAGCTATCACACATCACCATAACAAAAACAATGACTTGGAATGCAGTCAAGATGCAGTGGATAATAAAATAGCGTTTTATCTCTGATTTCACTGAGAACAGCAGGGTTGATACTGAATGCAGAGGTACCACTAATGGTGTGAAGCCATATTTTTTGGAGTTAAGGAAATTAGAGTACAATCATTGTTCCAGCTAAACTTTTGAGCTCATTCTCTTTTTAACTGCAGTAGCATTAGTCACCTTTTTCCTTGACAAGCCTGTAATGAATTCATGCATGTGGAGAGTACATAAAACTTAGCAACCAGAGCTCTCCACTTGGCCAAAACAGACCTACATTCCAGAAAATAGTTCATTTGGAAATGACTAAACTTCTCCACATATCATACCACCCAGGTTAAGCGCTGTAATTTTGTAAGCTGAAGTTAATGAAGATCTATGGGCCAGATCCTCAGCTAGTGTAAAATGGTGCAGTTCTACTGAAGCTAATAGTGTGACTCTGATTTACACTGGTTGAGTTTCTGGCTCCAGATGTATTAAGAATAATAGAGTATCTACAATATGACTATATTTTGGATATATCATCAATCATCCACACTCAACAGATGCAAGTGCAATGTCAAATCCTAAGGTCCATTTATTCAGTCAAAACTGTCATTGACACCCTTAACGAGGGCATTCAATACTTCTCAGGATTGGGTCTGTGTGACACAGAGGCCCATTGATGGTTTACTACCCTGTGTATCAAGCAACTCTTGTCAGGCCTGACATACTCACTACACTTAACGCACTGTTGTCATAATCTGTCTCTAAAAAATATCATGTATTATATACCAACTGATAACATGCTGGTCTTGAAAATCATTGTGTGCTGTATGTACGGGGTGAGTACAAAGAATTATAACTATGTACTAGAATTATGTTCTTAGCATGTGTTTGGGAAGGCATGCATAAACCCACTCTGCCCTAGACAAAGGAATATGTATTAACAATGAAGGTACAAATGCATATAAGGTAAAAATGCTAACAAGCAAGGGAGAAGATAGCATGGCGTCTATACCCCAAGCAGGAGAATGAAAAGTAAGTCTGGGCAGAGTTTCATTTCACACATTTCAAAGGTTTACTGGACTATAAAAAGAACAGGAGAGAACCCCCTGGTTATCCTTCACCTAAGGAGTCAAAGAATCCAAATGCTTTGAGCTCTGTGTGTTGGGTCCTGGCTAAAGGTCTAGCCAGCCACGGTGGAAGAAAGACTGTGGTGAGAAAAACTTCTTTGAACGAAAGACTCTAGTTTGTTAAGTTGAGTTTTAGTCTTAGAAGTGTATTTTTACTTTTGTTAGTAACCATTTCTATCTTTATTCATTATACTTGGTATCACTTAACCCTATGTCCTTTTGTTAATAATCTTGTTTTGCTTTTACCATAAACGAATTTAGTGCTTTGATTGAAATGGAATTAGAGTAACAAGTTGCTGTGCATTATCTCTTTAAAGAAGCAGTGAACTTGATAAGGTTTTGTGAGTGTTACAGTAAGAAGGAACTGAATTGTGGAAAGAGGTCTTTGAGGAACTCGGAAACTGGGGGTTCACTGACTTACTTGTTAGACAAGGTTTGGAGTAGCAGAGTCCTGAAGAATTTGCTGGCAAGGCAGACAAGCTGATGACTCAGGGAGCTCACATATAGCTTAGCAACAGAAAAGCTCTCATTTGCTAAGGCTGAGAGGGGTAGCACAGTGGCTCAAGGATCTGGGAACCCCAGCAGAACTTCACAGTCTGTTACCATGGTGATGAGCTCACTATAAGAATCTCTGCAATCAAACAGGGTCCAATATAATCCTCCTTTTAAAAAGACCGGTGAGATTCAGCATTCTCTGTGACCTTTGAAAAAACACTACCACAACATGACTGTTAAATAACATTCAAGATGAATTATGGTGGTTTCTGAGTAGAAAATCAGCTATAAAATCAGAACTTTTGCAGAATATGTTTTTATTTGTTTTACTTTACACTGTAACAATATGAGACTGATCTTCCAAAACACTTTTCTTTTTCTTTGTTTTTCTTTTAAAAACCCCAGAGCAAGAACATTTGTGCTAGGGAAGAAAAGCCTCACAGATGAATGGCTTTGTACATACACGGATAAAACTGCCTCAAATAGCTTTGTTTTGAAACAATCGTTGTCTCTTAGGAATTTTAGTTATTCTGTTGGAAGATAACTCTCAACATTTTTCTGTGCCTTTTAAAGTCGTTATTTACTTAGGAAGTGAAGAGAAAAAGAAAAGACGTTTCTTCACAAAATTAATTTTGCAGCTGTGAGCATCTCAATCCGGAAAAGGGATGAAAGCGGGTGAAAGACAGGATTACATTCCATCCCAACTCCAAATTGACATTAAGAAATTGTCCCCAGATTATCTGCATATGGAAAGATTTTATTTGGAGATTCCTGATTGTTAAAAAGCTGGCTAGAGTCTAATGGTATATGTACACTTTAGATGTAATTTTCAGATTGGGTAGACTACACTAGATAGTTTTGATTGAGCTAGCATGTGCCCAGTGGGTGGGAGGCAGTACCGGTTAGCTACCAGAGTACAATCCAGTCCAAGACCCCTGTATGTACCTGAGTGTTGACTGTCTAACAGTAAAACAACAATATTATGTAGATGAATCCAGGAATTCACAATAAACAAATATAGTTTCAGGAAAGACCATTTTGTATACTGAAATATGGTACACTATATTTTCTTGGTGTTTTAACTTGTGTTTAGTGCCTGCATCTCCCATTTATTTACACACACACACACACACACACACACACACACACACACACACACAGAGAGAGAGAGAGAGAGAGAGAGAGAGAGAGAGAGAGGCTTTCTACTAGAAAACAGCCCAGGCTGTCATGTTTGGATCTGGAGCCCGAACCAAATGGCCCCAAAGTCTGAAGGAGCCTGATCTGGTGCCTTGGTTCATCTTATCTCTATAAAAGGTCCAAGCAGCAAAATTCAGATTACTTCTCCACAGTCCAACAGGGTCTGGGTCTGGTATGCTGGTTTGGATCCATCTTAGACTGTTTCAAAATTGTAGTTGAATTTCCCCACGTTCCCATCTGGCCTGCTCTCTACTTGCTATAGTAACTATATTACATAGTGCCATAGAATGAAAAAAAGATGCAAAATTAGCAAGTGCACAGAGACCTTACTATTTCTAGTATGGTTATGCAACACCCTTCCTCTCCCCACCCCCATTGTGCTATTTCACTCTATGGTGTGCACATGGTCAGAACAATATCTTGCATGTGTGCATGGTTACACCTCTGCTTTCTTTCCACTAGGTGCTGTAGTCTTTGACTTACTGCTCTTTCCTTCATGCATCTCTTCTGAAGAAAGTTCCATGGTAGATACATCATTACTAACTCTCTATTCTATTTCCAGCATAAATTTAAAATCACCTCTTTGTCCCTTTTGCAGCCCACATACTGACACAGCATCTTCTCACAGTTCTCTCCCACACACACAGCTCATGAAATTACACTCCTAACCCATAGGGGTCTGATGAATGGTTGGTATTCACCTCTGACTTGCTCGAGGGTTTGTAGTGGGTGACAGAGTGGCCGCTTTTTCACGGGTTCAAATGTCATTTAGGATGGCAAGGACTAAAGATTGTTATGCAATGTTTATTCTTTGTTTGCCTAAATGAGTCAACGGTATCACAAAAACGGCCAGGATTGACCGTCTTAGCAGAGAGGTCAAGAATCAGGAAGTGGCTGGACTACTCTAGAGAGATGTTGATTAGGGTGCTGTGTGTGTCCAAAATGAGCATTTGGGCATCTGTGTAAGACTAAGATGTACTGATGGGCAGCCTCTAAATGACGGCTAGAGAGATAGGACAGACCCACCTAAATGTAGGATTTGTGCCTACTTTAGAAAATTATATCTTGCTAGAATGGAAAGCCAGCCACAAAAAGCTGCTTTTTGTGGGCCTTTTGCTTCAGTAATTAACCCCAAAACAACCTCTCTGCAGACACACTAGTGAAATACATTCCTAACAAGCCTCACTTTGGCCCTTTTTCCTCTCCAAGGTGTTGAACATGAGGTCAGTCATTCCCCTTAGAACAAACATTAGTCTAGTGGAGCTGCTTTCTCGGAGGAAAAAGAAAAAGAAAAAAACTGTTCATCATCTTCCTTCAGCTTTTCTCTAACAGTCACTGTGGCAATATCCGTTGAAGTTTAGAAAGCATATTGTTACAGGATGTGTGGGAACCGCAAATACCATCTGAGGCCAAGTTACAGTAAATCCTATTCTTAGTGTCGCTAATGGAAGTACTTCCTTCTCATCAGAAAAGTAAAAGAAAGTAGGCCCATTAATTTTTCACTCACTGCTGCAATAAAAAGGCACTTTACAGGGGGAAAAATGACTCCAATACGTTACCTGAGGCATTCTCTGCTTCAATATAGTTCAGTGTCGGGAGGATTGAAATTAGCGCCGTCTATAAATGGTCAATGCCCAAGCTCTGCATAGTGTTTTAAGGATACCATAAATATGACTTCCATTTTTTGTCTGTATTTATGTTCATGTTTTCACATTATTTGTTACTAAGGACACACATTGCAATAAAAGGCTAATCATTTACTACTGTCGTCCCTGGGCATTGTGTATAATACAGTAGAATAAATCAGAAGGAACACATTTGCCCTTAATGTGAATTTAATATGCCAAGGGATATTATATGTTTCACTTGATCTGACTGTTTACACTTCCTGTGCCTGGTTCTCCTGACCTACACCAGAACAAAGCAGGAGTAAATCCTTTGAAGTCAATGGATTTAAGCTAATGTAAATGAAGTGTAAGTCAGAAGAGAATCAAGCCTTCTGTATCATGAATTCATTCTCTATTCATTGTAATAGCATTAATTTAAATGAACTGGTTTGATATTCTTATGGCTATTATATACACGTGTAATTTATTCCATGTTTCCTAGTGCTTGGAGCAGGAGACTGTTAGTCAGGACTCCTGGATCCAATCCTTGTTCTGCCCGATTGTGAGCTACTGACGACGCAGAAGTCCCACAATCCCCTTTTGGTGTCATGGAGAGTTATGGCTGCTCAGATATCTCAGGATCAGTAAGTCACTTTGTATTTCAGTTTCCTCAGGATAATCCGGGGCTTTCTTTTTTAAATGGGATAATATTAGGGCATCTTTAGGATTAAGCCAGACTGTGCGCAGTACCAAATGAGAGAAGCATATTTTGTAAATGCAAAGTGAATTCAGTGCTCATGAAAGGTGCCAGCTTGTCAGCCCTGGAAGTTAACATCCAGTCTTTGTCACCAGGACAAGTGCAGCAGATGGCGTTGTTACCCCAGAATTTGATATTCCTGCATCCACCCCAGAATTTGATAATACCATAGTCAGCAATTTTGTATGTTCAACCACTGCCAGCTGAAAACCAAACATCATATACCTAGGAAAATCTTAGGGGAGGAGACAAGGTCAGACAGCTGCATACTTGCAGTTTGTTAATCAGAATGGGAGGATGTCACAGAAAGTTAACAAGTATGGAGGAGAGCGAGTAAACAGCGGCCTTGGTTTTAAGTGCCCCTGACACATCGTTGTTATGACTAGAAATGTTTTGATGATCAGAGATGAGTAGTTTTGCTGAAATTAGGAGAACTGGTGACCCACTAGAAGTCACTATAGGTTATGTGCTTTGTTTGAATAAAAGATTAGGCAAAAGAATATGCTTTGGAGTAGTCCAAGGAAGCTTTCTTTGGGCAAGGATCTGATAGCTAAGTTCCCAAGCAGCAGCCCCCGGAACACTGGCCGCTGACTCCTTGAAACCATTTTTTAACTCTAGATAAATATACTTGTTTTAACATGCGCTAACCCTGCTGCGACAGCATGTGTGTGCGCGCGCCTGAAATCTAATAAAAAAGTAGTTTTAGGTGAAAGCACGCTTGCTTGTATCAATTATTTATCAGGCGGATTGATTTATTGATTTATTCCTGGCACCGCCTGGAGAGAAACAGTTAAGTTACCACCGCGTTGGGGTTCTGAGAAACCCCAGGTAACAGCATCCGTGCAAGCTTCTACTCATGTGCCTCAGCCTTAACATGGAGGGATCACTTCTAGAGGAAAGAGTAATTCTGTTTCCGTGTCCATTCAATCCTGGGTGTCTCTCAGAGATCTCCAACCCATCCAATAGAAATTAGAGAGAGACTAGCCCTCCATTTCAAAGACCACCCCTCAGACAATGGTGACTTTCTGTCTCTACTGATTGGAAGAATATCAGCAGCCTACAGGTGAAGGTTTGGTAGCCTGTTACCAATCATTTGAGCCATTCAATGCCACGTATATACATTTCTGATCCATGTCATAATTTGTATGACAGCATAGAAACACACAGTTCCAAATAGCCAAAGCTCTTGTAGCTTAGCCTTGGATGGATTTCTTTCCTATCAAAAAGGATGGGAGATATTATTAAGCATTACGATTAGTGATAACAAATCATAGTAAAAAAAATATTTAGGGCCAAATTGTGCCTAGCCACTGCATGAGTAATTGCCTGGGGTTATTAGCATGAGCAGCGGGCCTGTCAACACTGGCCTAACTCTGATCCCATTGAAGTCAATGGGAACAATAAGGTGAGTGCTAAATTTTGAAAATATCACCAAAAGAGACTCCGACCTGCACGAGGGCCAGGTCTGCTAGCAGGATCTGCACTTGAAGCACAGAGGCTACTCTCTCATGGTGCCCCCCAATGGTCCAAATCCCCCCAAAGCATGACAGAAGGAGACAGGGCCATGGCGCTTTTACACAAAGGTAACAAATGGAAAGAAATATGTACAGAGAAAAACAATAACTCTAGAGCCACCTTGTACAGATTAGTGATAAAACCCTAGAATTTAGGACTGTGGTGGAATTATATGACCCACATGAGTTTCTCCAAAAGAGGTGGCCCACTGCAGAGTACAGAGATTTGACCGATAAACTAAGTCACTGACATGAATAAATAGTACATTTAGATCCCAGGGAACCCTGTTTCTTGTTGCCTCATAATATTGTAGTGAAGCCTGAAAGTCATCATAAAAAAAAAACTTTGGTATGTCTGCATTTTCTTACATAGGTCAAGTAGGTTAGTAGGAGACTACCAGCAAAAGTGCTATAAACAGAAATAAATTGTGGTTTATGCATTTGGCAAGCTGTTGGTGTTAAATGTCGCAATATTTCACCTGACACAAATTCTCCTTTACATTTCCTCTCTTCAGTGAATAAGAAGAACATAAGACTAAGAAAAAAGAAAAGGAAAGGCACACATGAAAGGACAAAAAAGATTTCTTTCTGACCCTGTACTGCAGAACTCTCTGCTTCACTGGTTTTGACCAGAGACACAAGTCTTGGAAGACTCCTGGTGAGTACAAGAGATAGTATCAGGAGGTAGCCGTGTTAGTCTGTATCTACAAAAACAAGGAGTCTGGTGGCACCTTAAAGACTAACAGATTTATTTGGGCATAAGCTTTCGTGAGTAAAAACCTCACTTCTTCGGATGCATAGAGTCTCCAAGTTCATATGCTCCAGAAGAGTTTAATTGTTGTCGTTTTAAATTCAAGACAGCCTTGTGCAGCTCCATCTAAACCATTCATTCACTGTTAAAATGAGCTCTCTCCTTCCCATTCATCAAGGTACTGGAACAGGATATTCAAGTGGGTTCACAGGGGTACTCAGTACATAGTCTCCAAATGGGCCCTCAACGGGCCAAAAATCTTGAACTGTATTAGTTCTCATACCGGCCTGTCTTACAGATGCTGAGCAGGAGGGATGCAGTCATGATATCTTCACAGAAACAGAATTACAGAGTAATTATCCCTTTCTGATATAAATAAATTAGAGTGATAAAAGGGGAAGATCATAGCTAAATCTAGTTGAAATTTTCCAACATTTCAAATATGCATCAACTTCCCCCACCTGAAAACCAAAAAAATTTAACCAATATTTTTGGGGTATTTTATTCTGTTCCAATCATAGCAAGACTGGAGAACAGCAGTATGTTTGCATCTGGAATGAAGGACACTTGAATTGTCTGATTAAACCAAACAGGTCTTATATGTTTTTTTCTATGTGGAATGCCATTATTTAAATATTTTTATTAAAAAAGAAAACAAATGAGCCATGCAATGCAGTGAACACCGTCTAATTAAAATAATATATAGTGTCACCTTTCTTTTGGCATTCAACCTGAGGAAACGATTCAGCTTTTTAATGTCCATCGTTTTGGCATTTTCAGATGCTTTGTTTTAAAGATGACAATCAGACACAGAACTAACGTTTTCCTCCAGTCATTCAGTCACTTGTTTCTTTTGTGTGGGTTTCTGTTTATTTGTTTTTGTGTTTAAAAGGGACCAGCTGCTTTGTGATCAGTCAAATGTCAAAAATAATTCTTACCATAACAAAGAAGAAAATAAAATATTCCAGGAAGCCTATTGCCATGGAGATGCTTTAAAACCATAAAGGAGTAAGATCCTCATCTCCATTCACATGGGTTAACTTCCATTAAAGTTAATGGGAATTACACCTCTGCATCAAAGAAAATACACTGAGGGCTCTGCCTCTTCTTTTTAGCATTAGCCTTATGGAATGAGCATACAAATAACTTATCATCCAAGGAAGAAACTATATAAAGGTGAACTTATTTAGTGGTCATCAGCTTCCTCTGGAGCACAGGAGTGATTTTGGAGGTCCAGAGGTATTTTCTCATTGGCATTACTCATGTGCTTAAAATGAAGCAGGTGCTTAAGTGCTTTTATAAATCAGGCACTTACATTCGAACACATTAGCCAAAATGTCCAGTTTGCAAAGGAAATACCTAAAGCCCAGTAAGGATTTCAATTTGGAAATCTAGAGGTTAATTGACATCTCCGTGACCTCATATCCACAGTAAAAACTTTCAGCATGAAAAATGTAATCTCTGTAAATATTGTAATTAAAAACAAAGTTGTTTTCACAATTGTCAGGGAAAGGGTGCAAAATTACCCGGGAGGAAAGAAATTAAAGCAAACAGATCTGTAGGAAAATAGTCTCATGTTAAATATCAAACTAAAATAAAAACTGCCTGTGAAAAATTCACAAATAAAGACTCATAATGCATTTGCAAATGCATTATCCTCTCAGGTTTCATAATTCTGTGAGAGTGCGATTAGTTAACAGTGGTGTTGTTATAAAATTACACATAGTGGCTGGCAGGTTTTGAAACTACTCCAGAAACCAAAGTCTGACATTACACAACTATTGTATTTGGCTATTTGGCAACAGGAAATCTGGCTGATGATAACTGAGTTGTACCGAGCCCTGCAGCAGGCACTGAGAAACTGTGTCCATTAAATCTGCAGATGGCAAAGTAGATATGCAATTACAGCTGCACACATGAGGATATGACATCTATGCCTATATTCATCTCAGGGCTGGTTTCACATGACTCATTCAGCCTTTCTTCTGTTACATGAAAGGGAAGCTAAGTAGCAAGACCTCTGGTGATTTTTAAATGGGTCCAAACCTGCCATGGTCTACAATTAAGGTAACAGAGTAAAAAGATAGTCATCACATTCTTAAAGTTGTCATGTCATGGAGTTGTATAAGCCCATGGGCAAATCCTATGTATATTTCATTATATGTGTTTCCTATGCAATCCTGTTAAAACATATTCTGGGCACTTCTGCCTATATAACAAGCAGATCAAATGTATTTACTTACACACACACACACACACACACACACACACAGGAGACAACATCAGCAGATGTTATTCCAGCTATTGGTAATGAAATAGAATACTTAAGTAAATAAATTAACACAAACCTGCAGCACTGTCTGTTTTACAAAGATAAGCTGACAATTTCAGCAAAATTCAAATGTGCCCACAGGTGGCGGAGGATATGGGAGAAATTTCCTGGTTTTCTGCTGCACAGGGAGAGTATTCACATAGTAGGGTTGTGTAAGTTACACTGGGTATGGGTCAGAGTGGTTCACAAGAGCCTTTCCTTTGGATATGAATCATCACTGTTCAGGAGTCAGGCCCCTTGTGTTTTGCTCTTAGTCAGAGATTCAGATAAATGCTCAAAGTGGAACTCTATTCAAGACGAAGTTTTTCATCCTGTTCTCTGGAGAAAGCACAAGACGTTTCACAGGATTTTGATGCAAAAGAGTAGAGTAGCATCTAGAGGCCCTAACAGAGGTAGATAAAGGCCCCATTTTGCTAGACTCCATAAAACACAGAGCAAGAGACAGTCCCTGCTCTGAAGAGCTTGAAATCTAAACAGACAAGACAGACAATGAGCGGGGGCAGAAAAAGAGACAGAGAGGTGTAATGTGACTTGCACTAAGACATATAACCCATAAGTGGCAAAGCCAGGTATAGAATCCAAACTAAAAATGAAAGCTGAAAAAGTTTTGCAAAGCATTTAGAGGGAAAATGTGGGTTTTGGTAAACGTTCGGGGGGGGGGGGGGGTTTGGAATCAAAACAACTTTTTAATCAAAACTCCATTTTTTGTTCATTTTGTTCAAAAAGCCATTTTTCATAAAAAAATGTTTCTGTGAAAATATTTTGACCAGATCTAACATCAGCCCTTTGGAGATGCTCTCATTTGGGTCTATGCTCCACATTAACTAATGTTTGGGAGATAAAAGCTAAAGCATATATACCAACAACTAACAACTGGAGGATAACAAATTCATTTTAGCTAGTAAGTAGTAATCCATGCAGAGACAAGAACCTGGAGGAAAAGTCCAAGCCCTCCAGGGCTGGCCCAACAAGCTTGATACCTGATTCATTCAGTTCACCATCTTTTCTGTCTGGTGATGTTCAGGTTCTTTAAGCTTTTTTGATGATCAGCAAAAAGTTCAGCACCGTCCTTTTAACCCCCTCCCCCACTTTCTGATGAGCTCTCTGTGGCACACAAAGTAGCTGAGAAGACTTTTAACTTCAACGATCAGACCATTTGAGGGACAGTAGAAAAGCAAGATTTAATTTTGAAAAAGGAGGACAAGAGACACTTTGATCCACTACTCTATGGGAGCAGTTTCGACAACTGTACCTGTAAATTATAATGAGTTTGAAACACAGACGGGCATCAAGACACTGAACATGCACTTTCACCAATAGGGAAATTATTACATTTCTATGGACTGTGTGGGACTGTGATAAATGATGGGGGGTAGCTCCCTTTTATGGACACCCACTCAGTCAGTAGCTATAGAATCCTCCTTAGCAGCTGTACCCTAATTGCCTTAACTGTAAAAGGTCAAGAGAAGCTTAACCTGAGTTGGCATCTGCTGGGGCGGGGGGGGGGGGGGGGTTTCTTTGTCTCTCGGGCTGGAGGGAGGGGAAGGCAGCAACAAGCTGTAAGCTTTAAGCCAGGTATGGGAAATCATCAGCACCATACTTAGAAACTCCTCATTTGGAACCCAAGATATGTAAGTAGCACAGGAAAAGTTAAGACAGATGCGATTAGGAAGCTTTTTGGTTGTTTTGGTTTGTGGATTCCTCTGTGTTATCCCAGGTTTTGCTTGTAACCTTTAAGATGAACCCCAAGAAAGCTATTTTGGTGTATAATCCCTAAAGCCTGAGTTTTCAGATGTGTTTCTTTCTTTTTTAATAAAATTTACCTTTTCTTAAAGAATCCTTTGATTCCAAAGTCCTTAGACAAGGAGCTGGTCTGTGCTCACATTGCTAAGGCAACTGATTGGTATTCTCAAGCCTCCCCAGGAAAAGGGGTGAAAAAGCTTGGGGGGATATTTTGGGGGGGATAGGGATTCCAAGTGACCCTTCCCTGAATATTTGTGAAAATCACTTGGTGGTGGCAGCAATATCTGTCCAAGGCAGAAGACTGTGCATTGGAAAAGTTTTAACCTAAGCTGGCAGAAAATAAGCTTAGGGAGCATTTCATGAGGGTCCCCACATCTGTACCCAGAGTTCAGATTTGGGGAGGTTTACCCTGACAGGGACACAAGCAAACAATGTTAGATGCTGGTAGGTAAAATGCTTCCCTCTCACATAGCTGCCAAGCAGGTCCCCTAAATAATACACTACTTGCTGTATTTAGATCCTAATCTTTACTCATGGGAGTTCCTCATGTTTAAGACATAGAAGGCCATGTGACTATTTGAAACAGGAAGTCTGAGATTAACATTATAATGTGGACTTCTATTACAGAAGAGGTCACACTAGATGATCACACTGGCTCCTTATGGCCTTATAATTTGTGAATTTATAATGTATGCATATCAATTCATCTGTGTGATACCATTCCATCCACCCATAAATAAATCACTCACGAAGTAGTACTGTATTTCTGATCGACTGCTATATGCCAGGTTGATGCATCGCCATGGGACGCTGTCCCTCATTGTAGCCTACGCTCCCACCAAGGAAGCTGCAGACACTAATGAAGATGAATTCTATCAGCAGCTAACAGCAGTGACACAATCAGATCTTCCACACAATTAACTTATTATACTTGGAGATATGAATGTTGCACCAAGTTGTCCAAGAAATGGCATCGAGACTATTCTTGGATCATTTTGCTCTGGAATAAATTACAATTCTCTGAGATTTCTCTCCTTTTGCACTTCTTATAACATTGCTGCCCTGGCAGTTGGTTCAGGTGCATAGATATCCATCAGGAAACCAAGATATCCAATGATGTCTGGACCAGGAAGGAGCTGGACCATATATTGGTCCTGAATCACAGTATAGTAAAGTCACATTGGGTTTTCAGATGTGCAGAAGCCCCAACAAATAGTGACCATATCTCCTTGTTGCTAAGATAGCAATTACTCTCCTATTTCAACACAAGAACATGCCCGTTATGCAACACAAGGCACAATGCATCTATAAAATTCAGCCCTTGCTAACAAATACTCTGTCACAATGAATAACAAATTTGACACACTTGGCTCTCCCCTGGATAAATCAGCTTGGGCAGCCATAAGCACAGTCACCTGAGAAACTGTAGATGCCATCCCAAAATTTGAATGCTACCAGTGATGCCCTTGGCTATCCGATGAGATATTTCAAATTTTGCAAAACAAATTTGAGGCCAGACAGCACCATGATGATGCTAATGTAAATGTTTACAAGGCATTTTTTCAGGTGACAGCAAAAATAGATCATTATTTTGAAAACTTGGCAGAGGAGAGAATAAAGGTCTAATAAATTACAGCCTACACTCAGAGCTATTAAATCACTTCAGTCCAGAACTGGACTTTGTTTCAGGTTTATGCAGACAAATAAGGCTGATGGTAAAACGTGCTCAACCCAAGAAGTCCTGCAAAGATGGAAAGAATATTATGAGGTTTCAATTAACCATCCTGAAGTAATCCATGCCCTGATCTGCATGTGTTAGTAGTAGATGCAATCCCTGATCCAAAAACCTGTGCAGTCATTCCTACATTGGAAGAGTACCACTCTGCTATAAAGAACCAGCAAAGATGCTGGACCCATTGGCATAATGCCCAAACTGCTCAGGTGCACCATAGAGCCCATAAATGTAACATTAGACCAATTTTTTGTCCAGGCTTGAACTACTAGGAAGGTACCAGCAGAGTGGAAGGAAGGATCATCATCCCGCTTTGTAAGTGGAAAGGCCCACACAGTAATTGCAGAAGCCAATAACTCTTTTTTCTGTTCCTGGAAAAAATGCATACATGTCCTTCTAGCCCAGCTCCAGCCTCTCCTTGTGAAACATCACCATCCAGAACAATCAGGCTTCACTGCTGGGCAATCTACAATGGACACCATGCTTGCTCTTCATCGTTTATCTGAGATCCATCACAAATTGAATCATCCTTTGACAGCAGCAGTGACTGATTAGCCACTGGGCCAATGGGCCAATGGGGCCTTGGGGTCCTGGCCAATTGGTGGGCCCCTGGAAAAATGGGCACCCCTGCGCCCCACCCCATTCCACCTACCCAGCACTCCTGCTGGGGAGTGGAGTTGGGGTGCAGGGGCTTGCCCCGCTCCACCCAGCACTCTTGGCAGGGAGCAGTGGAAGCCACCGTGCCCCGACCCCCTCCCCAGCAGGAGCACGGAGGGGTGACTGCAGGCAGAAGGGGTGGGGAGGGGCCCCCACTTGCTCTGGCCCAGGGCCCCACAAACCCCTAATCCACCATTGGGCAGCAGCATATGTAGACCTGAAGGCAGCCTTCTATTCTGTTCATAGAGCTGCTGTATGAGGCACTGGCATTCCCAACATTATCCTGAGGTTAATTCAAAAGCTACGTAATCACTCAGGGGTATGGGTGCAAATGGAAATCCATAGTCTGACAGGGTTTAGACTAGATCAGGGGTGAAGCAGGGATGTATCCTGGTCCCAGCCCTATTCTACCACAGAATGGATTGGTTCCTTGAACATGTCTCTGCAAATACCAGTATAACTGTTGTTTCAACTTTTTACCAATTGAATTATGTGGATGATGTTGTCCTCTTTGGACCAGGTCACAAACGATCTTAAAGATGCATTAGAGAACTTCCAGCATGTGGCAGCTGCCCTTGGGCTAAGAATGTCTTGGGCAAAAACAAAAATCCCCTGAGAGTTGGTGCAGAAGTTGTGACATAAAATATCTGTTGCTGCTGGACAAACTGTGGATGTAGTGAATTAAAGTATCCTCAAATGGGTGCAGCCAGGAGCCAGCCAAACATCCTAAGAAGAATTGGTTTAGCAGCCTCAGCCATGCCGGATCTGCATGGAGTCTGGAACCAAAAGAAGGTGAAACTATATACAAACAGTATGGATTTATCAAACCTGTGCATTTCCAATCCTATTATACAGATCTGAAACATGGATATTGCTTAAACAAGACATCGGGAGGCTGAAGGCATTTTGTATGCAATGCTGGCCACAACCGCTAGGCATAAGATGGTTTGATATTATCAGTAATTGGGATGTATTATTGATGTTGAGTGGATTGAAGTCAATATCAGTCACTGCTGGCTGGCACTTTTTGGTCATACAGCCCACCTTGGAGATAAAGTCCCTGCACATCAAGCTCTGAAGATCAGACTTGAGGTGAGGAGGGGACATTGCCTGGCCATAGACTGGCAGCAGCCACATGATTAACCTGGCTGCACCAGATCAGTAATAATCCTGTGGTGATTTTAGATGCCTGGGTTAAAGCCCTACAATGTGGCCATAGACATTCGGCACTATGGACCCTCGCTGTGTAAGTGCATTATTGTTGTTAATGTCATTCATGGATATGCAGTTCCTATATAAATAGTTGCATTCAAAATGGTGGCACCTTCCAGGGAGGAAGTATCATAAAAATGCTCAGTGTGTGTTCAGAAGAACCTGAAGTTTACAAAACTGATCAGACTCCCCTCTATATGTTAAGAGGATGCCAGGTTCCTTTAGATCGCCGGTTCTTATGGGATCATGACCAACAGGAGGGTCACAAACAAGTTTCAGAGGATCATGCCTAGCATCCCTTTCTTTGTGGTTATTTGGAACGAGGGTCCCAAAACTTTTTCCTGTTGTAACACGCAGTCACAATATGGAAAAGGTGGAGAATCAGAACACTAGATAGTTTGAGTAGTTTCTAACCAGACATCTCCATGCTGGGTGGTTCTGCGCTGATATTTACAAATTTGGATTCACTGGAAAATCTTTTTTTTTTTTTTTCCTTGAAAAAAAAAATTCAACAAAGCCTTTTTTATTCTCATAAAAATTTGCTATGACATTTTTCAGGTTTTAGTTTTAAAAAAAAAAATATTTGGGGTTTGGATTGGCAAAAACTGAAACATTTTCAACATATTTTTGGTGAAAATCTCTCGACAAAGCCATTTTCCATTGCTATAATTGCTATTGTCATATGTATATCAAGTTGAACTTATGCTGAATTTTGTAAATCTTGAGTTCTGCTCTAAAATAGAATTTCAAAATCTAGACCAGATGACTGGCGGGTAGTTAATGTAATGCCAATTTTTAAAAAAGGCTCCAGAGGGGATTCCTGCAATTACAGGCCTAACTTCAGCACCAGGCAAACTGGTTGAAAATATAGCAAAGCACAGAATTATCAGACAAATAGATGAACACAATAGGTTGGGGGAAGAGTCAACATAGTTTTTGTAAAGGGAAATCATGCCTCACCCAATTATTAGAAGTCTTTGAGCATGTCAAGAAACATGGACAAGGGTGATCCAGTGCATATAGTGTACTTGGACTTTCAGAAAGCCTTTGACAAGGTCCCTCACTGAAGGCTCTTAAGCAAAGTAAACAGTCATGGGATAAGAGGGAAGGTTCTCTCATGGATCAGTAACTGGTTAAAAGATAGGAAACAAAGGGGAGGAATAAATTGTCAGTTTTCACAGTGGAGAGAGGTAAATAACTGGGTCCCCCAGAGGTCTGTACTGGGACCAGTGCTGTTCGACATATTCATAAATGATCTGAAAAAAAGTGGTCAAGCGCCAAAGTTTGCAGACTATATAATATTACTCAAGATAACTAAGGGTACGTCTATACTTACCTCCGGGTTCGGCGGTAAGCAATCGATCTTCTGGGATCGATTTATCGCGTCTTGTCTAGACGCGATAAATCGATCCCAAAGTGCTCGCCGTCGACGCCGGTAATCCTGCTCCGCGAGAGGAGTACGCGCAGTTGACGGGGGAGCCTGCCTGCCACGTGTGGACCTGCAGTAAGTACCTTGTATTTCGAACTAAGGTACTTCGACTTCAGCTACGTTATACACATAGCTGAAGTTGCGTATCTTAGTTCGAACTGGGGGGTTGGTGTGGACCAGCCCTAAGTTCAAAGTTGACTGTGAAGAGTTACAAAGGCATCTCACAAAACTGGGTGATTGGGCTACAACATGGCAAACATAATTTAGTGGTGATAAATGTAAAGTAATGCACATTGGAGAAAGTGAATAAAGAAGTGTTATTTACCCCTTCATATAACACACAACCCAGGAGTCACCCAATGAAATTAATAGGCTACAGGTTTAAAACTAAGATAAGCAAGTACTTTGTCACACAACACACAGGCAACCTGTGGAACTTGTTGCCAGTGAATGGTATAACTGGGTTCAAAAAATAATTAAATAAGTTCTTGGCTTTTAGCCAAGATGATCAGAAACACAATTCTATGCTCTGGGAGTCCCTAAATCTCTGACTCCTAGAAGCAGGACTAGATGGCAGGAGATGATCACTCGGTAATTACCCTGTTCTGTTCATTCCCTCTAAAGCATTGGCACTGACCACTGTCAGAAGGGGGGATACTGGGCAAGATGGACCATGGGTTTGACCCAGTATGGCCATTCTTATGTTCTGAAACTGAAAATTTGTTAAAAACATTGAATAAATGCTATTTTTTGTATTTGTTTTTTATACAGTTTCACTCCTTTTTTCCTTGTATTTTCATGTCAGAATATATTATTGCCCCAACAACTATGTTATTATTACACAAAGCAGCTCACAGCAGAAATATGAACATCTATTTCTCAAATATCTTTTCAAATAATTTTTTGCCGCAAGTGTGTATATTTGTTATTTTTAACTTTAAAAATATGGTCAGTAACCTTTTTCCCTGAAAAAATACAGAAGCTTGTTTTTGTACTTTTGGGAGAGAGTATGGTTGGAGCAGAGTGGTGGAAAACAAGAGCCGTGAGTTCTATTCCCAGGTATGCTAACAACTCTGTAACCGTGGGCTAGTAGCTTAATCTTCTATAATTCAATTAACCATCTGCAGTAATATCTACCTTACCAGTTTTTGTGAGGGTTGTATAATTAATGTTAGTAAAGCTGTCCTAAACAGTGTTTTATTCCTTAGTAAAAAAAAGTACTTGCACTGAAAAATATAATATGGACATCATAAAAATGTACAGTGTCTCACGATATAGTAGTTTAACTGAAGTCTTTATGGAATATCTTATCTATAATCTGCTGAGATAAGATATGTTTCAAAAGCTGTACGTTTTCTCTTTAGATCAAAAGCAATTCACTTCTTATGATCTTGCCCCTACTCTGACCACAGGGAAGAAAAAGTCCTCTAGATCACATCATATTCTGTGTCTTGTGCCTCGCAGGGTCCTTCTAGTACTAATTACCAGAGCTGTTAATTCAGCTGTTGGGTTTTTGACAGGTGAGAGATAGCAGCTATAAATGTCCATTTCCTCTACCGATGGAGCGAAGAGTTAAGAGTAGGATTATAAAAAGATAAAAAGCTATTTCAAAAGCATTTCCTGCTGTTCCCACTGCGAGATCACAAGATTTCATGTACATTCAAATACTGAAGGAAAGATCAGTTCCTATTTACTGAATATCCCTGCAGAGGAAAGCAACCAGCAGATTGGAAGCCTTCCTGAAGTGGTGACAGGTTATTTATTGAGTTATTACCTAAAAACACTGCACAGTAATTTACAAGGACTTTGTGGTAACTACACAACAACTCCCTGGAAAACAAGAGTAACTGCATGGTTATCTTGTGGCAATGTTATTACTTCATCTTGTGATAATGTGATAAATAACTAAGCCATAATTCCAGAAAGTGAAATTAATCACAGGCTAACCTGGTGCTAGACATTAAATTCCGGGCTTGACTAGAATACCTTTGGCTTTGGGGGATGCTTAGTAGAAAAGTGCAATAAGTGAAATAGTCACATGGGTATCCAAATATTCTGCAATATTTCACCCTAAAATCATTGACAAGAGCAAGATATTTTTCTTTTGCTATTGTCTCCTTCACTGTGTTCTAAGCCCCTTTCCTTTAAAATAGGTGCAAAATCTACTATCAACATCTTATTCTATCATTACTGGGTGTGTAAGTAGGAGGCTACTTAAATAATGAAATGTGCTATTTAGTGTACCAGTGTCCTTTGCTGGGTACAATCTGTACTGCTCGGCTGTGTGCCATAGGCCTTATGCTATGGAAAAGTAAATGCAATTCTCCTTAGTCCAAGTGATAGGTGCCTATGCCTTCAGAAGGAGGAGAATATGAGTTCTATTCCCCTTGTCACCAATAAATTGAAAATTATATATATAAAATGACTTTTATATCATAAAGATACCCAGGAGACCATAGGTACCCATAGATTTGCTACATTAGTGTACACAAGACACTTAATATGTCAAGCATCCACCAAAATAGGGCAGATAGTGGCTTCTACTTCTGGACATTATGGCAACCAAAACGTTGAGAATTTTCATTCCTAGAATGTCCCACAGGAAGTCTAGCCCTTTCTCAGAGGAAACTGAAGGGTGTTGAGATGAGAGATGCAGTATATTCCAAGGGTGTTCAATATGTTAAGGCACAACAAAGATGAAAGCTATGCTGGAGCAACCAGTGAGAATTTGTTCAGTTACTGGGCTTCAGTGCTTTCACATGGTGTTGCACCATCCTGTCATCAACAATGGGAGGAAATGATTTGCAAAGGGCTCATCTGACCTTGATGTTTTTAATACTCAATGACTTATCCTCCGAGTTCATCCACCTTGATCAGCAAGAAGCTCCAGTCACACCAACTCAGAACCCCACACCCTCTCCTCCCTATCAATGCACACTGCACCGTAATTATTACTAGGGCCACTAAAGAGGTGTTTTACAGTAGCACAAAGGACTGAAATAGTTATGTAGCTTTGTCACAGATATCATAGTGAGGCGAATTCATTTAAGACACCTTAATGCTACCTATGTAATGCAGCAAAAATTCACCTAGTTATATAGTAATTAGATCTGGGTAAAAACTGCAAATTATCAATATGTAAAAACATTGGTTCAATTTTTTAAACAAATTTGCTTTGGCTCCATTTGCAACTGTCTCTTATTATTTGTTATTTAGGGTAGAATAATAACTGCAAGCCCCAACTGAGATCAGGACCCTAACGTGCAAGGCACTGTAGATACACAGTCAGAGACAACCCCTACCTTTAAGTGATTACAATCAAAATAAACAAGACAGGCAAAGCATGAGAGAAAGGGAATTTCATTATCCCTATTTTCAAGGCACAGAATTAAGGCACAGAACCTGAAATTGAACAAAGATCTCATGAGTCCCGGTCTTCCATGTTTACTTTCTGCAAATATTCTGAAAACCAAGTTTGCTAGCATAATTGTTTGTGGAGTCAATGGATTTTAAGTGAATCCTGCAGAATATTCACAGAAATTGAATTTTGAATCTGCACTTTAGAATTAAATCATCAGCAGATATTTTGCAGCGAGATGTAGAATGGAAGGAGGATTCTTTGCCAAGCTGGCCTCAGAAAGGCATAAAAGGAAAATGATGACAAAAGGAAATGGAATAAAAGAACCTAAAATCTAAGAGAAGTAGAATGCAAATAACATTATGAATTTTGTGCGTGGACAAACAAATCGCCTGCTTCCTTGCAGTTAAGTGCTTCCTGATGTTTTGTCTGGTGCCCTCAACTCTGTGCCTGGAAAAAAAATCATTGTCTCTAAACCATCATGATTAGTTTGGCACTCATCTAAGACAACACCAAATTTAAGTCACAACTTAGCAATGTAAGTGCAGACAGACAAAACCATTGCAATATGAATTTACAATTGTGATATTTAGGCAGCAGGAGAAAATAAACAGCACAGAGGGACAGAAAATATCATATTGCCTCTATATAAATCCATGGTACGCCCACACCTTGAATACTGCATGCAGATGTGGTCGCCCCATCTCAAAAAATATATTTTGGAATTGGAAAAGGTTCAGAAAAGGGCAACAAAAATGATTAGGGGTATAGAACTGCTTCCATATGAGGAGAGATTAATAAGACTGGGACTTTTCAGCTTGAAAAAGAGGCGAATAAGGGGGGATATGATAGAGGTCTATAAAATCATGAGTGGTATAGAGAAAGTAAATAAGGAAGTGTTATTTACTCCTTCTCATAATACAAAAACAAGGGGCCACCAAATGAAATTAATAGGTAGCAGGTTTAAAACAAAGACAAGAAAGTATTTTTTCACGCAATGCACTGTCAACCTCTGGAACTCCTTGCCAGAGGGTGTTGTGAAGGCCAATACTATACCGGGGTTCAAAAGGGAGCTAGATAGATTCATGGAAGATAGGTCCATCAATGGCTATTAGCCAGGATGGGCAGGAACAGTGTCCCTAGCCTCTGTTTGCCAGAATCTGGGATTGGGTTACAGGGCATGGATCACTTGATGATAACCTGTCTGTTCATTCCCTTTGGGGCACCTGCCATTGGCCACTGTCAGAGGACAGGATACTGGGCTTGATGGACCTTTGGTCTGACCCAGTATGGCTGTTCTTATGTTCTTATGTTGGGCTTTTGCTGATGAAGAATTGGTGTAAATTCTGCAGGCTATATTCTGAAATAAAGATCAAATGAGGCCCCACTCCTGCAATCAGATAAGTACAGGAAAGCTTTACACCTGCTGGCACCCCACTGAAGTCAATGCAATGCCAGCCTCCCATGGAGATGCAATTACAGGATTGGTGTTTAAGGGTATGTCTACATAGCAATCAAACACCCATGGCTGGCCCAGGTCATCTGACTTGGGTTTGCGGGCTCAGGCTGTAATATTGCTGTGTAGACATTGTGTTTGGGCTGGAGCAAGAGAGGGGGAAGGTCACAGAGCCCAGGCTCTTGCCTGAGCCCAAGTGTCTACACAGCAATTTTTAGCCTCTCAGCCCATGCCCTGTGATCCTGTGTCAGCTGACTCAGGCCAGGCAGGGGTCTTCTTCCATTTATACCCTAAGTGTATTGAAGTTTTTGTTACAAGAGAAAGAAAAATCTAGATTGAGCGCATTAGGCTTCAGCCAAAATATTAATATAGTTTGAGGTGACCTCTGGTAAGAGAAAAATACACTGCATTTGATTCCAACCTTCCGATTTGGTCTAAATAAATCTAATTTGTTATGAGTGATTGGGTTAAGTACAGTACTTAAACATGTATCTCAAAGGATTACTCATCCACAATTCGTTTATGTTCATGGGATACTAATAGAGGTGGATTTGCAATTAGGGTTGCATTTTCATAAGATTTGAAACAGAAGACTAATATTTATATGCAACAAGTACAGCTCCTTCTTTTAGTATAGTAATTAGATTTTCATTAAGCAGCTAAGCTGCTGTGGTCATCCTATAATTTGTCACATTTAACAAGCATGGGTAAATGGCTTCAAGAGGTAACTATGAGTCCATATATTATATATAAACTTGTAAAATGCTTTGCAAAGAAGCAGGTTCTCAGCTTTTAATAGCAGGGAAGGGGTGACTGATTTCTGCAAAATTCCATGTATTGCTGATAGTGCTGCACAGAAACACAAGGTTTTATTCCCCCCAGCCAAAACTTCAACTAGTACTGCTGTAATAAGGGGTAGCAGTGATGTGCTTGTTAGGCAGGGATTCTGTAGTCAAACTCAGATGCTGCTTATTATGGAAACCTGTCAGACTAAATCAAATCAGTCCAGGATTGTGCCACCAGACATCAGTATGACAAAAAATCTTACCAGCTGCAGAATGAGAAGTAAAACTATTTTTTTTCCCCCAGGAAGGGCTGAAGAGACAAAAAGATTCAAACGTACACAACAACAGCACACAACAGGAAGGGTCAAGAATATATTCTTTTTGACAGTTTGCATGGTCATGTAATTTTGTTAGTGTTCAGCTAGCGTAGTGATGGGCACATGATACCTTGACCAATCATGAGGCCTAGACCATGGATTAAATAGAGAAACAAATGCAGGAGAATGGTACTATTATCAGCTCTTCTGTAGAAGAGCATGTAAAACCTGACAAATGTAGCATTGTGCCCTTTAAAAAGATATGGTTAAGGTTAAAATTCAGTTCCCCCCCGTCACATTTAAGACCTCCCTTTAGCACATGGATGATTGGGTTGCCTAGCCACTCAAGGTGATAAGTCACGTCTAACATTTCCAGGGATCTGTAGGAATATCAATGTTTGAATAAGCTATATGTATGTATACGCTTCACCACTAGCAAATATCATTAGGTTCAATACTATATTCCTCTCTAGCTACATTTTTGATTGGATACATCTTTCATTCCAGTATATTATTATGGCAGTGGTGAATTTTACAGCTTCTGGGCCTGACTCTGATCTTACTTGCACTTGTTTTACCAAGTCCTTTGGCTTCAGTGGAGTTGCTCCCACTTTATAGCAGTGTAAGCAACATCAGAATGAGGCCTGCTATGGCTTGTAGCTAAAATATTATTTCCTATTTGGGAATTGCTAATTTATCACATGTTAATTAGTCTCTAGAATGTAGCTGGAAAAAGGTTGAATAAATACAGCAAAGAGAATAGTATGAACCAGTAGTTTCCACAGGGCATCTCACAGTGCTGCCTTCTGTACTGGAAAATGTCATTCTTCTAAAATAGATTTTGCATCTCTGAAAGATGATGGTAGGGAAGAGCTTTAATCTGGAAAACAGAGTTTCAGGCAGAATAGTAAGGTGGGGGGTTCATTTTTGATTAATTTTTTTATTGTAATGTTTAGTGTACGCCTATAAGTGTTCTTTGTTATTTTGTGCAGAGCGCCTTAATCCCTGCGTGATGCTGTGGGACTGCAGGAGCATTTGCAGTTAAGAGGTAGGCGTTACATGCATTTTAATGATTGTTATTTTTCTGTATGCCACCTGCAAAGGATCAAATTTCTCTACTATAGAATTTCCAGGACTCCAGGGTACTTAAATTAAATCAAGTTTAGCACATCCCTTTCTCAAGAGCAAAGGAAAGCTAGAACTAAGTACAAAGTAATTATGTTATGATTGTCTCATAATCAATAAGCATAACCAGTAAGAAACAGCAAACATTATAAGTGAAGGTGAGTGGGCATGAGAACACTCTATAAAGTTCTATCCCAATTTGAACATTCTGGTTTGGTTTCACCCCTATAAGTATCTATAGTAACTAGTGCTGGTTTTAAACAGCAGTTTGCTAATTGTTTCCTGCTACTAACTTTGTGAGCGTACTTCAAAAGCTCACTGTCCCCTCAATGAAAGTGTTCAGCCTGCCTTTTGTTTCTAACCATATCTTGGGTTCTTAGCCCTAACCTACATTCCCAAATGGAGAAGCCAGTCAGCATTAAAAAATATTTTCCTTTTTAATTAGAGCATAGTATATATTAAGCTGACAGCCCTGGAAACAGAGGCTCCCTATAAACAGGTACACTAAACTATACTTTCTTCTGCTCCTCTCCCAAACTGCTTCACCTTAGAAATAAAAGAAAGAATTGCAAAACAGCCACCTATAAACAAGAGGGTGAATGAAGGCAGCTGGATCCAATTATAAGGGCTCTTGTTGAATCTAATTGGGGTGGGGTAATGGGAGAGCATAAGTTTACCTGTAGGCTGTTAAGGCTCTGTCTGCAACTATAAAAGCCTCAGTTAGCAAGCTTCTAAGACAGAAGGGGGAAGAGGTTAGAAAAAGTGTTGGCTGGGAGGCTTGGTCTATAAATATTTTCTCTGCCAGAGGGTACTGTCTAGAGAGCAATTCCCCTCAGTAGAGGATTTTTTTGGTGTATAATATGATATATTTTAGAGAGACCTTCTGTATCTGAAAGGAATAAGCACTTCAGTAAACAATGGCTGTAGCTTTGGGACTGTTAATTCACCTTGCACCACAAAGAAGAGTAGGTTAGTATGTGTGCTTATTGAGTTCTTAACCCCTGCTAAGTGAACCATTAGTTCTTTCACTCTATGCATCTGAAGAAGTGAGGTTTTTACCCACGAAAGCTTATGCCCAAATAAATCTGTTAGTCTTTAAGGTGCCACCAGACTCCTTGTTGTTTTTGTAGATACAGACTAACACGGCTACCCCCGATACTTAGTTCTCTTTGTGAGAATCGCTTTATTCATGTGGACACTTGCTCACTGCGAAATGGACTGAGACCTGCCAAAGGGCCACTGGATACTAATGACTTCTTTACTAGTGATTTAGAATTGACTTGAACCAGTCAACTCCAAGAGAAAGGGTTTTCTGTTTTATTGCTGAGAGTCATCAAGTCCTGTTTCATGGGGGAAAACTATCAAGCTTGTCTGATAGCAGGATTCTTGTCAGGAACAGAGAGGTTTTTCAAATCTCCTGTACAATAGTGAGTAGTTTCCTGTACCCAACACTATTCATAGGATTCTGTGTTCCTGATTATTTATCTAACTTATTTGTAGAGTGTCTAGCAGTCATGCAGGTTGAAAAGGTGGTACTAGAATAAAGCTGTTAATCACTGACTGGTGGATATGTTGACATACCTAAATACAGGCAATTATTAGTGGCCAAGAAATTCACTTACAATGTTATCCTTCGTGTTCATCTAAGCTAATCATTGTCTGGAACCGGTGCCAAAGCCCAGAAGAAGGGTCTGATGAATCTGTGAGATGGAACAGTGTATCAGCAGCCTAGCTGTTGAGGAGAAATACTAGATAGCTAAGTTCCTTTTCTATCATGAAGAGAATGCAAAAAGACAAGCAAGCAAGAGTAGGCACCAGATAAAATGATCTAAAGATCTGGAAGCAAGAAACACCAACATTTATTGTGGATGTGTGGGTTTAAAAACAGCTGCAGAATCAATGTAAACAGCAAGTGAGAATTTCCTCCTTTATCTCCCAAAATAGGACTACCTGACATAAAAGGAGGAGGGGGGTGAAATGTTAATGATGGAACCTACAGTTTTTGCCTCCCATGGGGAGTAAGTATAGGCAAAGGATACATTTCAGTTTTTGTAACTGAAGACTCCAGCTGCCCTGGTGACAGGTGCTTTTGGAAAGTAATTAAACAGCAGTGACTTGTGCATGCAGCCGGACATGTAGTCAGCGAGTGGGACATGATAGAGTGTGTGTGTGTGTGTGTGTGTGTGTATATATATATATATATATAAAAAATATATACCTTTGTGGGTGGTGTTAGGCAACTATTCTGCATCTAATCAGGGTCACTGAGACCCAGAGCTCAAGTCCTGTACAAACTTTGATTTCTGAATTAAGTTTACATTTCACAAAACATACTAGCCATGTGCTCCAAACAACACCACTCAGAATTTTGTCTAAACAGAACTGTAACAGGGTATATTAGCTCTTAAAGAGTAGAGGGGGCCAGAAGGCCCTGTTCCAGGGAGTTGGGATAAACAAAGATGTAGGAAATGGCCTGGCAGTGAAAGAGAAGAAGCCGTCCTGGGGAATTTGGGGTTGATAGGGAGAAACCACAGCACACTGTTCTTTTAGGGTCTGGGATCAGGACCCATTTAGTGTAGGGTGGGGCTGGGGTCCCCTCTCTCCCAGAAAATTGGGAGGAGCTGTCTGGAGGATGGCAGTATATAGACTGGCTTCTCTCTCCGAACAAAGGAGACCATAACAAGATAGAGGGCTAGGGCTGAGCTCCAGCCAGAAAAGGCTGGGACTGGTGGCTTCAGGTGGAGCAGACTGGCAGAAGAACCAGTGCTCCGTCTGAAATTTTGTGTTGATGGACTCCAAGGGTTGTTTGAACCATTACTATTATTAAACCAACCCCAGATGGGGGTGCTCTTAGCAACCACACTATCTCTGTTGTGGTTTACGGGGCCTTTAAGAGAGGGCTAACTGGGGCAGGGTGCCTGCAAAGCAACCCCTGACCACGAGCTGTGCTCAATAAGCAAACAGCCATCTACAAATCTCGCCTTTATTTATTTTTTTCTTTATAAATACCAGAGCAACCACAGAAACAAGGCACTGCATCATTTCAGAGTAAAATTAAAGATGCTAAAACCCGGTTCTATCAATCTATTACCTCTCAGGAAACTTTGTTTATAGGGTAAGTATGGCCATAAATTGGAACACAGAGCTAGGCACAAGGGGGCCTTAATCTGACTGGGGCTTCTGGGCAGTACTCTAAAACACGTAATAAATGGCCTTAGTGGAGGTGGCTGAATACTGTAAAAAACAGTGTCCTCCGCATTTGTTCAAATTCCAAATGGCTGCTCGGTTTGCCCGTTTTCATGCTGTTTCTTGTTCACTAAAGGCCAGTCTTTGAATGAACATTTTGTGGAGTGTCTGTTCTGCATTTGTGTCAAGTATCAGGGGATAGCCGTGTTAGTCTGTATCTACAAAAACAACAAGGAGTCTGGTGGCACCTTAAAGACTAACAGATTTATTTGGGCATAAGCTTAAGAAGTGAGGTTTTTACCCACGAAAGCTTATGCCCAAATAAATCTGTTAGTCTTTAAGGTGCCACCAGACTCCTTGTTGTTCTGCATTTGAATACCTGTCTCAATATTTAAACTAGGGTTGTCGTGCAAGAACAAAAAGATCTGTTGATTGTTTCTAAATCATTGCTGTGATGGATGAAGAGCTGCTAAGTAACAATCGAAGCATACTGGTTATGTAATAATTCTATGAGTATTGCATGTGACCTGGTCAGTGGGGTAAAGTTCCTGAATAAATGTATTGGCCTAATTTAGTAGGGAGCTGTTGGAAAAAGAAGCAGGATAGCAACATAACAGGTCTAGATAAACAACCCCCGAGCAAACATTTGAGGGGAAATTACAGGACAGTGGTCTATTTCCTGGCTTCAGTCCAAAGCTGCACAACTCTTTTTTGCCAGTGCTGAGAGCTAATAATTCAAGGGGTATAAAGAGTTAGAGTGAGATGGGAGGTGATCCAAAAGGCTTGAGTGGCTTTTAAAGGTGTCACAGGAGAGAGAAATGGCTTGTGAGTTAAGAAGAAACTAACACCCAAACCCTAGAGGACTTGGAGTGCACACAGAAAGCTTAGACCGCCCAAGATCCCCATGTATCAGGCTAGACACCTGATAAAATAGACATGCATAGAGTTTGTTTACTTTTAAGACCTGTTGTCTCTGAGATACACTTGTTCTAAACAACTATTCTGCTTTAGGAAGGTTGTTGTGGTCACAAAGCTCCCAGCATGTACAGAACTGCAGATACCGAACAGAAATCAGACCTGGTCGGCTAAACAGAATTCTAATGTCTCTGAAGAAGATAATGTTAATAACAAAACATGTAAGCTTTGTATATAAAATTTAATTTTAGCTCCAATAGGGCCTGGTAAATTGATAGTCCTAGCATAAGGCTGGTACCGGACCCTACGGGGTGGGGGGGTCAAGGGGAGCAGTGGTGGCAACATACCTAACTGGCTTCAAGACTGAGCTTGATAAGTTTATTGAGGGGATGATATGATGGGACTGCCTACAATGGCATGTAGCTGATCTGCAACTGCTAGCAGTAAATATCTCCAATGGCTGGCGATGGGACACTAGATGGGAAGGGCTCTGAGTTACTATAGAGAATTCTTTCCCAGGTGTCTGGTTGAAGGGTCTTGCCCACATGCTCAGGTTCTAACTGATCACCATATTTGGGGTCGGGAAGGAATTTCCCCCAGGTCAGATTTGTAGAGACCTTAGGTGGGTTTCGCCTTCCTCTACAGCATGGGGCACGGGCCACTTGCAGGGTTAAGCTAATGTAAATGGTGGGTTCTCCGTAACTTGAAGTCTTTTATATCATGATTTGAGGGCTTCAGTAACTCAGCGAGAGGTTATGGGTCTGTTACAGGAACGAGTGGGTGAGGTTCTGTGGCCTGCGATGTGCAGAAGGTCAGACCAAAGGATCACAATGGGCCTTTCTGGCTTTAAAGCCTCTGAGTCTCTGGGGTGGTCCACACTAACCCCCCACTTCAAACTAAGATACGCAACTTCAGCTATGTGAATAATGTAGCTGAAGTCGAAGTACCTTCGTTCGAACTTACCGCGGGTCCAGATGCAGCAGGCAGGCTCCCCCGTCGACTGCGCGTACTCCTCTCGCAGAGCAGGAGTACCGGCGTCGATGGCGAGCACTTCCGGGATCGATCCCAGAAGATCGATTGCTTACCGCCGGACCCGGAGGTAAGTATAGACATACCCTCTGAGATCCGCCTTTTCATTTTTTTCCCCATTTGTCCATTTCTCAGCAAGTCCTATCCCAGAAGAAATAAAATTCTCCCCTTTGCATTTCACCTTAAGTTTTGCGAGGCCCTGGACTGATACCTCCATTTGTCTGTGTCCAAAAGATTGCTTTAATTGGAGAAAAGCACATCCCTTCGCCTGGGTCTAGGGACCAGCACCTGGGAATATAAAGACTCTCTGCCTATTAAAGATTATCTGTCTTTCTAGCAGTGGCAAGAATCTTTTCTTTGTGAAATATCAAACATAAGAGCTGCAGTTTGCTCTCCACAGAAAGGCTAACTTCTTGACTGTTGGATGCCCCACAAGTCTTACCCAAGAGATCCCTCAGAGAGGCAGAAGAGACACATTCCTGCTGCAGGGAAAAGTCACCTTCTTTTGACCAAAATGCGTGATAGGTTGAGAGAGAGAGAGAGAGAGAGAGAGACAGGTCTAGGACAGAAGATAGTCTGTTCTAAGAAGGTGAGCTGGTAATGTAGAAGGGCTAGAACTGAGGGGTGATGTCAATAGTTCTCCACAGCAGAGTTATATCGATATAAGTGATCATCCTCTGTATTAACATTCTGGCAGTCATTTCTCAGAAAGATGACATGGTGCACGTTCGCCCTCTGTTTCCTGCACCACACTTAAAACGCAAACACTGTGGGATGATCTCATTTGATTTCCCAGAAACTGTGTAAGCTTCTAGTGTCCCTCTCAAACACAGCTTGGAAGTCAGTAGGCTGCAGTGAAGAATAGGTTTATACCGTTGCATGTCTAATGGTGTTTCTACATTGTATAGTAAATCTGGGTCTGTGAGACCGAGGCTTATAGACTCAGTGTTTCTAAGCATTGTAAACCTGGGCTTACAATTGCTGGACTCTGGTTAATGTGTCAGTACTACACAGACTTCTGACTTGGTTCTGTGGCTTGAGCTGCATCCACATTGGAAAAAATGACAGGGCTTGGTCCCAAGTCACAGCAGGACTCTAGTTCTGACCCAACCCCTGAGCAAGGCTCTAGGATCCAGGTCCTGAGTTCTTGCAGACACAAGTCAGACTGATATGTGTGCGGACAGAACCGGGACTTGGGCTCAAACCCAAGTCAGAGCCCCAGCTTAGTGTGCAGTGCAGACATACCCAGCTAAACACTGCTCCAGTTTATTAGTTTGTTTCGTTATAGCATCCATTTTGCCATCACTGTCACCTGGCAGTTGTATGAAGACACTTATGGATCCATTTCGCTCGCTCTCCTCAAATGAGACATTTTTCCTTTCTTCCTCTTACTCCAAGCCCAGTAGTCTGAGCTGGCCTCCAGCCTTCAGAAGTATCCTTCTATTTGTCATTTAGTTTGTTTTTATTAGTTTTATTTGTCTGCTCAGCTGTTAATAAACTTGTGGACTAGCGCATGAACCTTTTTTAGTCCTCCTATGTTTATTATTCTGTCTATATCAAGATCATTGATATCTCTGCAGGCTTGACCATGTTAAGTCTCTGGTATGCCCAAACAATTTTTTTCTAAAATCTGTCTCCTGTTAAACACATTTCTCTCTTGCACTTGCTCTCTTTACCACTTCACTTCAATCAAAACTATCTCCACAGAAGTCATTCTGCAGATTTAATTTCTTCCCTTAAACATAACATCTATCCTCACTCATATTGCCTCCCTCCTTCCATTAATTAAATGGGCTGTTTTATCATGGTAGATTAATGTTAGAGACCTTTCCCCTGATTCAAATGATTCATGATTATATCAGACAGAATATATTTCTTTTTAAATACATGTGCTTGTTATTCAGCTACACTTCACTCTTTGAAATGTGTATGTATTTTTCTGGGCCATCTATTGGCGTAGCGAAAGCAGGGCTCTTCATGTAATGTGTGTTTGTTTATTTAATAAATTATCACCTTTTCGTGGGCCAGATTCTACTGTCATTGGAGCCAGTGGCAAAATGCTTGTGGCATTCAGTGGTGTAGGACTGGGTCCCATATCTTCATCTTCTCTTTGTCCTTGCTGGTATATAATAACATAAGAAGGGCCATACTGGGTCAGACCAAAGGTCCATGTAGCCCAGTATCATGTCTTCCGACAGTGGCCGAAGCCAGGTGCTTCAGAGGGAATGAAGAGAACAGGTAATCCTCAAATGATCCATCCCATCTCCCGTTCCCAGCTTCTGGCAAACAGAGGCTAGGGATACCATCCCTGCCCATCATGGTTCATAGCCATTGATGGACCTACCATCCATGAATTTATCTAGTTCTTGTTTGAACCCTGCTATAGTCTTCGCCTTCACCACATCGTCTGGCAAAGAGTTCCACAGGTTGACTGTGCCTTGTGTGACTTTTCAGCAAAGTTTCCTTTACATTTTTGGTCATTTTATGTGTCCTCATAACACAGGGTCTGTAAATCCAAGTACATTCTGTTTTCCTAGGGGCCTCAATGCTAGGCTGATCCAAGTCTTGCTGAAGTCACTAGAAAGGCTCCCATTTCTTAGGGGGTTCCTCAATCAAGTTTTTCAATGTAGATACCACTTTCTTCCCAACAGAAGATCAGAAAGGGTCAAAAGTAAAGCCTATGTGGGAACCATATTTCTGTTTTGTGAAAAATTCTGCAATTTTTGAAACTTTTTTGTTCCAGTATGGAACTAATTTTTTTAATTTTCCACAAAGTGAATTGTTTGGGGAGGGGGGGGGAATTGTTTGTTTCATTAAAATATTTCATTTCAGTAAAATAAAACTATCTAGTTTAGATTTGGACTTTTAAAAACTTTTGTAATAAATGCAAAAATTCAGTCATTTTAAAATGACAAATCAAAATGTTTCATTCTGAAAATGTTTCCATGTCAAAACCTCATTGAAACACTATTTGCTATTTTGTCAAAATTGACACATTCCCGCAGAGAGTTTTGGTGTCAATGAAATGGTATTTTTCAGTGGAAAAAATGTTTCTTTGGAAAAATTTCAACCAGCTCTACTCACAGTCCTTCCTTTTGAGGCCACACCACAGCAACTTTACCTCAACACAGTCTAGGCCTCATCTCATAATAAATCTTGATGTTTTTGAAGAAGAAAAAGCCAGAATTAAGTTAAAACCAAAGAAATACTCTGCACAGCCTGTCTTATTTTCCCCCCAGTGAGAGAAAAGCTGGCTTGGTTATTTTGACTTTCTTGTAGTAAAGTCCTTATCTTGGGGCTTATCTACATAGTGTGTCAGTCTGCACCAGAGGAGATATGAATTCTAATTCATCAATGTGTCACATACTACTGGGCCTATATGAATCCTGCTGGCATGCATTAAAGTTTCCTAGTCCCCATGTATTTAGTAAGGGACTATGTTAGTACATACTAGAGAACTTTAATGTGTGCCTGCAGGGTCCACCTGGGCCAGTTATTGTGCAACATGTTGGTCTGCACTACAATTCACATCCCCATTAGTGTGCATTCCTGCAGCAAGACACGCCCTCAGGTTTCTGGATTACTCTTTTCTGACCCCCTCAGACTTGTCAGAGACACATTCTTCCCCCAACCCTGTTACTTTGCAGGCTTCTTTGATGTGCCTGGCTTATTGGCATACCAAACACACTCCTGCCCCTTCTGTTTGTCCCCAGATTCATTCAGGATTGTATTCATACAGGAAATCAGTGGCACAGCTAGGAACTGGGCTGAGGTTACCTGAGTCCCAGTCCAGGGTTCTACCCATTACACAATCCTTCCTTTGTCACCTCTGCCTTAGAAGCATCACTTTTCACTTTCAGGAAAAAAAAAAAAAGGTAGGCAAAGAAGGGAAACAATTAGAGCAACCATCCCCCCCAAATATCACAAAAGCTGAATATGAAAATCCACTCCTCTAGAATGATCATTTCACACAATAACCTAGGATTGTGGTATGCTATACACGAGAAATCAAGAGGAAATGCTGAACAAATAGATGTTGATGTTATGAAGGCTTCCCACTAATGGTAGATGTACTAATTTTCTCTTAGCGGCTATTTTATGACTAAGCATAACACTTCCTATGAGTGATAGTAGCAAAGAACCATAAAACTGACAGCATAATGTATGACTGATCAAAAAGACCAGGAGATAGATGCATAAGGGAGGGAAAAGAACACAAGATGGGAAAGAATTGTTCTAGAGCTCTATGATAAAGGACTTCTTAAACTGCAATTAGGCCATTGTGCCCAGTATTGGACTCAGTATTATAAAAGTGATTATAATGGCCTCCTATTTATATAGCACCGTTTTTCTAGATGGATTATCATTTATATAACAACCAAATGTGGGCTAAGAGCTTTACAGAACAAATGCCTGGAAGAGATTACAATCTCATTTTATTCATGATGCTAATATATTATGGTGATGAGGGCCCTATAATAAGTACACAGATTGAAAGACAGACACAGTCAGTAAGAGTAACAAACAGCAGGGGGAATCTGGAGAAGAGAGAACGAGGGTTACGGCAGTAATTTGGATCCCAAAGCTAGTGATTATGTTGAAATCTCTTTACCTGCTACTGGAACATGGCTACCCTGAGATGGTATGTTACATCTCTTTAAGAACCATACACTTCAACATCAATGAGAGTCTTTCCATTGAGTTCAATAGTTGTTGCGCAGGTCTCACAGGTAGACTGCAAAACTATCAGGTCTCAGAGGTAGAGAGGATCAGGCCTTATAGGTAGAGGGAAAAACCCACAACATTTCAGGCCAGGAAGTGAAGAAGGTGGTCTCACACAGTAGTTCTCAGAACACTTCCTGGAGGTTTGCAGAATTAAACATTTTGAGGACCAAGCAGCGCAGGCCTGGGAGGGCATATGGGTCCAGAAATGAAATTATTATAAAGTAGTCTGCAGGATGGAAATATTAAAGATGCCCTGCCATATCCAATTGAAACTGCATAGGGAATTTTAGGTAGGAAGAATGCAATAGTTACCAAAAATGGAATTTGGCCGGGAAATTAGGATTGCCATATCTTCTGCCTGTCTCCATTACCATCACCTAACAATCTTCAACATATTTATCCTCACACCACCCTTGTGAGGCAGGACAGTGCTACTATCCCCATTGTACAGATGTAGAACTGAAGCGCATAGACCAAATGACTTGCCCAAGACAGCACAGGAAATGTGTGACAAAACAGAAGTGGACCCAACTCTTCCGAGTCCCAGGTTAACACCTCAACCTCTAGGCCATATTTCCTCCTATCCTTGCTCTTGTGAAGAGTGCCTTGATTTGTTTAATGGCAACAAATGATCAATGGTCAGGCTAATTAAAGGCTAGGAACACTCCAGAGGAGGGCAAGAAAAAGACCAGGGAATAGGAAGCTTTATTATACATATATGGGGGACAATCCTGACGTGCTTACGCAAGTAAAAAGTCCCATGGAGTCACCACAGAATCTGGCCCTGTCATAACTATAAAGGGAAGGGTAACAGCTCTCCTGTGTACAGTACTAAAATCCCTCCTGGCCAGAGACTCCAAAATCCTTTTACCTGTAAAGGGTTAAGAAGCTCGGGTAACCTGGCTGACACCTGACCCAAAGGACCAATAAGGGGACAAAATACTTTCAAATCTTGGGGGGAGGAGGCTTTTGTGTGTGCTCTTTGTTTTAAGGTGTTGTTCGCTCTTGGGACTGAGAGGGACCAGACATCAATCCAGGTTCTCCCCATCTTTCTAAACAAGTCTCATATTTCAAACTTGTAAGTAAAAAAGCCAGGCAAGGCATCTTAGTTTTACTTTGTTTTCTCAACTTGTAAATGTACCTTTTACCAGAGTGTTTATCTTTGTTTGCTGTACTTTGAACCTAAGACAGAGGGGGGTCCTCTGAGCTCTTTAAGTTTGATTACCCTATAAAGTTAATTTCCATACTGATTTTACAGAAATAATTTTTACCTTTTTCTTTAATTAAAAGCCTTCTTTTTAAGAACCTGATTGATTTCTCCTTGTTTTAAGATCCAAGGAGTTTGGATCTGTATTCACCAGGAATTGGTGAGAGGTTTCTCAAGGCTTCCCAGGGAGGGAATCCATTGGGAATGGTGGCAGCGGGACCAGAGCTAAGCTGGTAGTTAAGCTTAGAAGTTTTCATGCAGGCCCTTACATTTGTACCCTAAAGTTCAAAGTGGGGATACAGCCTTGACAGGCCCAAAGAGATGAACTGACACAAAGAAGATGATGGTTCTATTCTGGGGAGATTACACTGGTCTCTTGGGAGAAGAGGGAAATCAGCTCTCTTCTGAGCAGCCATTCATGAATAACATGAGGAAAGAAAAACAATTGATCCCTGTCCTCTTTATAACAGCCCTTAACATATTTGAAGACTGTCGCACAGAAACTGGGAAAGCAAATGGAGTGTTAAAAATATGTTTCGAGTTTTATTTGTGTCTTTGATTCCTGGTTGGTGGATGCTTGCTGCCTGGCAAGATCTTCCTTGCATTAAATATTACAGCAAAAAGCAGTGATTGCAAAGCACCAAGTTCTCCCTCCCTGGGCGCGGGGTAGTCGATGACATTTACTTCATCTATCATTTAGCCATTGCTACAGTGACACTCCCAAGTATCCTGGGTTGGAGAGAATTAAAGAAGAGAAAAAATTATGCTGCTGTTTTTTGTGACTTCTGTAATAACTAGGGTTAGACCACTGGGCTGACATCTGCAGGGAATTGAATTTTGTTACCCTGTGTAAGCGGGGGAATGTTCCCGCTATTGTGGGGAACTTTCCTGGCTTCTGCACTACCCTGGTGAAGTGGGCTAGCGAAAGGATCTGAGTCCTCGCTCCCACTTCCTTTACCCAGAGGCCTCCCTGCCCTTGAGGTCTCCCCTTCCACTCTCCTGTCTGGCAGAGTCCCCGTAACTCCGACAAGGCTGGGCCCAGGATTCCTGGGGGGCTCGACCCCCAACCCTGCTGTGGTCACCCAGGACAGGGGCTAGGGTGTCCCCACTCCGGGGTACTCTCTCTGCACTGGGCACCTCCCTGACCCACTGATCATTTCATACAATTTAAAGCAAATACAAAGTTGTTTAATTAACAATTAATTTAAAAAAAGAATAAGGAAAAATGGGAAAGGTTACAGGAAACACATCACCCCGCTCTGTGGCAGGGAACATCACAAACCGTGTCTCTGGAACATCCGGGCAGTTCACAGTCTGTTCCTTGTAGGTCCCAGGCTCCTTCTCAGGCCCTGGCTGTGCTGCAGAGACGCTGCGGGTTGGACACTTGCTCTGGCGGTGGCCACACGCACTCAGGGCAGGAGCGACACTGGGAAGAAGGGTCCTGCCACCTAGAGCCTGTCAGGGTTACAATCCCCTCCAAGTCTGGCCTGCAGAGCCTCTTGGCTGAGGCGTCTCTCTGCGCTGGGCCTGCTGCCCAGGGTCCCCCTCCTCTCCCCAGCTGTTCACCACACCCAGCTCTGGACTGCTCCAGCCCCAGCTCCAGCTCCACTCTGCCTCAGCACGGCTGCTGCTGCTGCTCTGCCTTCAGCTCCCTGGGCTGCTTCTCTGGCCCCTCTGGCTCTGGTTGCTGCAGCTCTGCCCCCAGGACAGGTCTGCTCTCTGGGCTGCTTCTGTGACTCTGCTCCCAGCACTGACCTGCTTCCTGGCTGCTTGTCTGGCCCCTCTGGCTCTGGTTGCTGCAGCTCTCCTCCCAGAGCAGCTCTGCTCTCTCTGGGCTGTGCTCTGGCTTTGGGGCTGCAGCTCTGCTTCCAGCGACTTAGCTTGGGCCCCTGCTCTCTCCTTAGCTCGGCCCCACTCTGTCTGACTCAGGCCATTCCAGCTCACACACGGAGGATGGGACCCGCCCTGGTCTCCTGACTGATTAGCCTGCCCGGCCTGTCAATCAGGCTGATCTGGAGCATTGGCCTCTCCCCATTGTTCCTGGGGACTGTCAGTCTCAGGCTCCTGATTTCCCATCAACCCTTCCCCCTTTTAGTGCTGGGAGCAAGCCAACCAAAACACCCCCACTGAATGTTAGTAAGGGGGCAACAGTCCCCTTACACCTGCATGGACAGCAAAGTCATTTGTTGTTTTAATAATGAAGTAGAACAAAAGGATCCTTGTATGTGAACATTCTGCAGTGCTGACGCACGGACCAGGTATGACTACCACCTCCACACGCTACAGTAACTTAGGGCAGTGCAAAAACCAGTAACAACCCACTCAACAATCCACTGCCAACAAAAGCTTGTAAATCATTTCAGGATTTTTTTCAGGAGAATTGAGTGGGAAACGAGAGTCTATGTCTCCACAAGTTACAAAGGTAGAGTCTGTGGATCTGATTGACCACTGCATTAGCCCAGTCTTATGCTGGTATAAATCCACTGATTGAGCTACTCTGGTGCAATGCAGAGGTGAATCAGGCCCTGTGTTCATTTTCCATGAAACAGTCTAATATGAAGTTAATGGCGCTTAGCCTCATCCATGTCAAGCATCACTTGAAACAGAGAGAACCACAGGGGAGAGAGTTGTCCAAAGTCGCTTCAAAGGGAAAGCTCACTCATGAGATTCTGTATGCTCTTTTGGTTTGTCAATCAAACATGTGTTAAAGGGGTATGATATTATACCATGTCTGCTGCTGCTTTGTCTAGTACTCCCACAAAAACATCTTCTCCAGAACAACTAATGTTTACTTCCAGTAGATGACACAATCATTTCTATCATTGGAGAACTCTAAATCTGACATTGGATGCAAGTCTCCCATCTCCGCTGGATGAACTGTTAAAGACACATGGCCACATGAAATGTGAAAATAAAGAAAATGCAGTGGACAGTGCTACTTATCTTGCTGGTCTAATTCTATTCTAAACTACCAGCTGGTTGTTATACTGAAGGTTAAAGAATCTGATCTTGGCTCAGAATGGAAAAGTGTATGTACATCTGGATGAAGCTCTGAGATTGTTATGGAGAAAGGTAATTAATACAATTCATGAAAAGGGGCATGGAAATGATCACAAAGCAGGTTGGGGTTTTTTTGTGTGGAACAGCTGTGGACAATGTTCCCTTCCTATCCTATCAACCACAGACAGACAAATCTGGTTAATACTTGGCTGGTTAACACTGAAAACACACCACAAATACTTGCTCACTAGTTATGGTTAGCTGTACTGTGGCTGTTCAATGGCTGTCAGTCTGCAGAATATGTATTATGGTAGCACCTAGAATCTCTTAAATGATATCAGTGCCGCATTCTGCTAGGCACCGTACATACACCTAATAAGAGACATTCCTTGGCCTCAAGGGTTTGCTGTCTAAATAGACCAGCCAGACAAAGGGTGGAAGGGAAAACAGTGGCACAGGGAGATGAAGTGACTTCCCCAAGATCACACAGAAGGTCAGCGACTGAGTCAAGGACAGAGTGCAGATATCCTAAGTTGAAGGTCAATGCTCTATCCCACGAATCTCAATGACTCTCCAGAATACGTTATATGGAAGTTGCTTGACTTAAAAGGTCCACACTGGTGGAAAGTCAGGTCACTGCTCTCCTTTTAATCCTCCCTTCCTAATAGGTAATGTACAGAGGAGTAATTTAATAGCATGGGCTCAATGAATCCCAGCCATCCAGTTGGCTTTCCAACATGTGACATTTTTGATCACTCTGTTTATCAACATACCTGATGTGCAGAACCGAACAGATTGGAGTGTGAATTATTCAGAGCATTGTACCTGAATCATTGATCTTGTTTCCTGTTTTTGAGCTATTGATATGCTACAAAAATGCCATGTAGGATATAACTATAGACTGTATGCCTGGTTTATAAATACACCTTACCATCACTGTGCAAAACTGCACTGTCTTGTAAAATTGATTATGCATTATAAAATGTGAGCTTCTTGCCTGTAGAAACTATACTAATCAAATATTTCAAAAGGAAATGTAGTCATATCGGCAAGTTGTGTTGTTTGTGCGCTTAATATAGGTGGCTCTGTTGTGTGTCCGTTTTTTTCCCCCCAAGCAAGTCTGAGCTATATGTTCCCTCATCTTTGATTTGTAGTCGCTTCATTCTCCTGGCAATCTCTTTCCAGTCCGTTGTGTCTGTAGCTGCTAGGCTTCAAAAGATTCAGATTCACATCCTTTCAGAGACTGGCATTGCATCCATTCCATGCAATGGCTGGCGAGAGGAACAGTGTTGTTTGCACTCCCTCTGGGCTAGTGCATGATTGGCATGATGCATCCCATCTACCACTGCCAAGTGAGCTTATTACTTTCAGTAATAAAGGGAAATGAAAAGAAAATTAAGTATAATCTGCTTCAGAAGCTGGCCTTTACTGAATGAGCAGGCTGAAAAATCTGTCTACGTGCCTCCACCTCTCCACTGAAGTAATTGTGGATAAGATATTGGCATGTGAATGGCAAGGCAATGATATAGCCAAGTGAGTCTTTTCCTGAATAAAATTTCCTCTCTCTTGCCCTCAGTAGAAAGCTAATGGCATCTCTCATGATCTAAGCAGGATGTTTCATCACCTAAAGGGAGTGATGCACAAACCTGGAAGGTAGAGCTGGTCAGAAACATTCCAACTAGACATTTTTCCTTTGGAAAAAAGCCAATTTGTTGAAATTGAACCAGGGGACAATGCTTCCTTCAATGAAATTGTAAGAGAAACCATGCAAGAATCCAAAACCTGCCTGGTTTCCTGCCAGCTTGACTACTCGGTGGGCTGCTGGGAAGTCCTGGCTCCAAATCTCCCAGGCTCACACCTGTTTGGTAGCCCATGCTCCGTTGGCTTCCTGAATCCCCGGATTCCTGTCAGGTGGACTATACTGGAGCTAGCAACAGAGGGTCCTGTGGCACCTTTAAGACTAACAGAAGTATTGGAGCATAAGCTTTCGTGGGTGAATGCCCACTTCATCAGATGCAAGTAATGGAAATTTCCAGAGGCAGGTATAAATCAGTATGGAGATAACGAGGTTAGTTCAATCAGGGAGGGTGGGGTGCTCTGCTAGCAGTTGAGGTGTGAACACCAAGGGAGGAGAAACTGCTTCTGTAGTTGGATAGCCATTCAGTCTTTGTTTAACCCTGATCTGATGGTGTCAAATTTGCAAATGAACTGGAGCTCAGCAGTTTCCCTTTGGAGTCTGGTCCTGAAGTTTTTTTGCTGTAAGATGGCTACCTTTACATCTGCTGTTGTGTGGCCAGGGAGGTTGAAGTGTTCTCCTACAGGTTTTTGTATATTGCCATTCCTGATATCTGACTTGTGTCCATTTATCCTCTTGCGTAGTGACTGTCCGGTTTGGCCAATGTACATAGCAGAGGGGCATTGCTGGCACATGATGGCATACATAACATTTGTGGACTTGCAGGTGAATGAGCTGGTGATGTTGTAGCTGATCTGGTTAGGTCCTGTGATGGTGTTGCTGGTGTAGATGTGGGCAGAGTTGGCATCGAGGTTTGTTGCATAGGTTGGTTCCTGAGTTAGAGTTGTTATGGTGCGGTGCGTGGTTGCTGGTGAGAATATGCTTAAGGTTGGCGGGTTGTCTGTGGGCGAGGACTGGCCTGCCTCCCAAGGTCTGTGAAAGTGAGGGATCATTGTCCAGGATGGGTTGTAGATCACTGATGATGCGTTGGAGAGGTTTAAGCTGAGGACTGTAGGTGATGGCCAGTGGAGTTCTATTGGTTTCTTTTTTGGGCCTGTCTTGTAGCAGGAGGCTTCTGGGTACACGTCTGGCTCTGTTGATTTGTTTCTTTATTTCCTTGTGTGGGTATCGTAGTTTTGCGAATGCTTGGTGAAGATCTTGTAGGTGTTGGTCTCTGTCTCAGGGGTTGGAGCAGATGCGGTTGTACCTCAGCGCTTGGCTGTAGACGATGGATCATGTGGTGTGTCCGGGGTGGAAGCTGGAGGCATGAAGGTAGGCGTAGCTGTCGGTGGGTTTTCGGTATAGGGTGGTGTTAACGTGGCCATCACTTATTTGTACTGTGGTGTCTAGGAAGTGGACCTCCCATGTAGATTGGTCCAGGCTGAGGTTGATGGTGGGGTGGAAGCTGTTGAAATCATGGTGGAATTCTTCCAGGGTCTCCTTCCCATGGGTCCAGATGATGAAGATGTCATCAATGTAGCGTAGGTAGAGAAGGGGCGTGAGTGGACGAAAGCTGAGGAAGCGTTGTTCCAGGTCAGCCATAAAAATGTTGGCATATTGTGGGGCCATGCGGGTGCCCATGGCGGTGCCACTGGTCTGGAGGTATATATTGTCACCAATATATACCTGGGGCTCCAGTATTCCCAGGCTCCTGGCTTCTCAATAGACAGGAGCCCTGGCTCCCCCGCTCCCCACACTACCCAGCTCAAAAATGTTTCCAAAAAGTCAAAACAAAATGTCGTGTCTTCTAAAACAAAATTTTGGAATTTCCATTCCACAGGGAACATTAGAATCTCATTTCTTGGTTCTGGTTCAGAATGATCTTTTTTTCCAATGTTGGAATTTCTTACAGAACAGGAATTCCACTTTGCTGCTAGCTCTACTCAAAAGGTTAAGAGCCAGATCTTCATCTGGTATCAACTGGTGATGCTCCACTGAAGGCAATGGAGCTATGCAAGCTAACACCAGCTTATGGCCTAAGGAATTTTGGCTTGGGTTGGTGGGAGCCTATATGAACATAGGCACATATTTAAATATATATTACTTTCTTTGGAATCTGGATCCCAGAACCGTATTTCCAAATGTCCTTTTCTTTGGGGGAGTTCTCCTATTTTACCCATAGCTCTCTAGGTAAATCTAAAAGCTTGTGGACTGTATACGTCTCATTTGACACATATCCCTGCAAGCTGTTCAGTCTGAATCTGTGCAGCCGCAGATCAGATGGTGCTACCACAAAGGCAAGTTAGTACGGACCTACACAAGCATTTCAGGCTGTATCTGGTCCCAACCCACTGACGTGAATGGAAAAACTCCAATTGGCTTGAGTAGGAGCTGGATCAGGCTGGATTCAGGTTTGGTTTAGCCATCCAAAAGTTCAGAGAGTTCTCCAAACAATTCAGATCTCTTGAGTCTGCAAAATTGGCCGGGGTATTGTATTTTGCAAGATCAAGCTTTACTCTAAGTTTTCTGCCACTATTATTTCCAATCAAAACTGTGAATACTGCAAGGACAGCCTCTCTCAGGGTATTCCAGCACTGCCAGCCCCAGACGGTAACTGGAAATAGGAAAAAAAAAACACCAAATGTTTTTAAAAGGTTTGAGCGTAGAAGTAGATAAAGGTTGCAAGGAGGGGGATTCTTTTTTCTTACTGTCCACTTTAATCTGTCTTTTTTGAGAGAGGAATAATCAGGCATTTTACCAACTAGCACAATCACTGTATTGTATTTGTCATCTGGAACAATGGCGCATAGTTACTTCTTACTCAGTTGAAACTACACTCCATCTTAACCGTATACATTAATAGTTATGTCTATTGCAATCAACCCCTCTTCCACTGCAGTGCTGCTGCTCTGTTATTAACAATATTTCATCCCACATCTCTCCATAGGGCTATGACAAAGACATAAAATAATGATCTAGTGAAGACCAGCTGCATGTTCCTAGTCTTACCATAGAGCACAAGAATGAGGAGAACTCGGATACATCTAAAAATGCTGCAAAACTGATCTGGACTGAAGGAAGCACTTTGTCTCATTTAACAGTTTCTAATCAGACTGTGGAGTTAATGGCTGCATCTGCAGAGCGGTGGAAGAATGAGGTCATTTTCAGCACTGGTATTTTTATGTAGGGTGTGGTGACATTCATATCCTAAAAGCATGTTTAAAATAACGTTACATGGGAGTGTTTTGTTCAAAAGGAAAGTGGAGATGGGAGGTATAGTTCCAAACGAGGCATTGACAGAGCTGTTCATTGTGGTTCCTGTAGCAAAGCAAAGGCTCACTGGTGCAGCGTCTCCTGCTGGTTATCTTGGGAATTAGCTGAACTCCAGCTCCAGAGCGCCTCCTGGTAGCCGGTGACTCACCTGCCTCAGGCCCCGTGTCCCTCCCAGACCCCGGTGCTCCTTTACCTCAGGGTTCTGTCCCTGTAGTACCCCCACACACTGGGTCTCCCCTCCCAGGGGAACCCCCAACCCTCTAAACCCACCTTGCCTCAGTGGCTACTGCCAGTCATCATCTAGCCCCCGCTCACTGAGGCAGACTGCAGTCTGTCATGGTCACTTGTCATTGGCAAGGGGTTAGGACCAGCTGCCTTTACCTATTCCCCAGGCTGTATCTCTGCAGCCCCAGTACCTCTGTAGGCCTTCAAGGCTCCCCAGCACTGCTCAAGTTCCGCTCAGGCAGCTAGCCCTTCTCCCTCCAGGGCTGTGGAGACTCCTTCAGCTCCTCGACCACAGCCCTCTTATAAGGGCCAGATGGGCCTTGATTGGCATGGCCCCAGCTGTGGCTGCTTCCCCAATCAGCCTAGCTTGGCTGCTTTTAACCCCTGTTCTCCAGGAGTGGGGCAGCTGCCCAACTACCGTTCCTAACCTGGCAGGCCAGCAGTGCTGCTCTGGGAAGAATGAATGGGCTTTGAGGCCCTAAAAAAAGATGGATGGGGCAGGAAAGCTGACCCAGGAAGAAGAATTCAAAACTGATACACTCTAATGAAGAGGGGAGGGATAGCTCAGTGGTTTGAACATTGGTCTGCTAAACCCAGGGTTGTGAGTTCAATCCCTGAGGGGGCCACTTAGGGATCTGGGGCAAAATCAGTACTTGGTCCTGCTAGGGAAGGCAGGGGCCAGGACTCAATGACTTTTCGGGGTCCCTTCCAATTCTAGGAGATAGGCATATCTCCATATATTAAAAAAGTATCTGCAGTTCCACCAGCTAACCTGATATAAGAGATATCTTTTAATCTTCATGTTTCAAGGCATAAACTATTTACTGTCTGGAGTCAGGAAGGAGTTTTCCTTCTGGTACAGCCTTTCACAATTGTCTAGGCAAATACTGAGCGTGGAGCTGGACGCATAAGCTCCATTGTCAAAGGCAGGATCCTGGACTATGCGGCCCAACGGTCTGTTCTGGGATGATGTTTCTTGTGTTTCTATATTATATTCCATTCAAATGCAGCCATTTCATTTAATTTCCATTAGCAAGGTAATGCAGGAGGGCCCTGTACTTTACAAACAGTTTATTTACCCTTTTTTCCCCTGAGATTAGTGCGCTCACATGCAAAGTGCAAGTAAACACGTCCACTGCTAGGCAACCTGCCTTTTTATCTGAAAGGTTAGCATTCCCATCTGCCTTTTGGGGGGTAATAATGATGACAATGGCCTGGATCTAAGCCTTTTATCAATGAACAGCATGGCAGGTCTATTTGTTTGAGCCCTCACTGACACCCCCAGTCTCTCTAATTCAGTCTGACAGATTCAGGCCATGCTCCAGATCTCACAAAAGAGGCAGAGGCGGGTATTGATCCTCCTGTTATTGTTGGTGATTTACTGCTTCATTCCTTTAGCAAATGTTAAAAAAAAAACCCAGGGAGGTCACAGCTGCGGGCTGGCAAAGTGCAGAGCAGTATATTTCTTCCCCTTCTGCCCCACTCTTCATCTCTTACTTTATGATTGGATGGGCGTGCTCTGCACAGCTTTGGAAACAAAAATCAGAAACATATGAAGTGGTGATGATCCAAAGGGACCTAAAGGAATTTGGTTCCAAACATGCTTCACATTCCGATTTTGAGCAAAATCTCCTGAAACGTGGTTCAAAGAAACAGCTGATTTTTATAAGGCTTTTACTGAACAACCGCTGGCCTGTTAGTAACCTAACAGAGGTATTGCTACCTACGGGTTAAACCAAAAGACTGTGAGTCATCAGATCTGTTTTCCCTACCTAATTCTGCCACTGACTCACTTGAGACCTTGAGTCAAATCACTTGACCTGAGGCACTGGGGTGGGAATCAGGAGACCTAGATTCTATTTCTGGTTCAGCCACTGCCCAGCTGTGTGACTCTGGGCAAGTCATGTCATATCTCTGGGCCTCTGTTTCCCTTCCCATCCTTTGTCTGGTTCAACTGGAAGCTCTTCAGCATGGGGATCACTGCCCACTGTGTGTGGGGGGGGGAGGGGAAGGCTGCAATACCCAACACAATGGGGCACCTCAAGGTGCAGCTGTAATACAAATGATGATAAACTCCATCCTCCAACCAACACATTTTTCCTCGGGAGAGGAGGGGGAAGACTGAAAAAATGCAGCTGCTGACAGGACCTGCTCTGTTCCCTCCTTCCCCTATCCACTTGTGTCAGTTCCTCAGGGACCTCTCTTCTCCTTGGAGGGGCAAGGAGGAGCTGGGGGCCTAGAGCTGTTAGAGCATGTACTGCAGGCCCGGGGAGGCTGACAACTCCGGTGCAGTAGAGTTCAGAGCTCCTCAGAGAAGGGCAGAAGCATAGACAGTCACCCCCTTTCATGGGCTCTAGCATTGGTAGCAGTATGTCAATGCCCTGTTTGCTTATAGAATCATAGATGATCAGGGTTGGAAGAGACCTCAGGAGGTCATCTAGTCCAATGCCCTGCTCAAAGCAGGACCAACCCCAACTAAATCATCCCAGCCAGATCTTGGTAAAAAACATAATTTTCCATCAAAAACTTTATTTTTATGGAAACATTTTGACCAGCCCGAATGTGCTTATAGAGCCAGGTGAAAAGTGGGCCCCTATTTCCAAATGTATTCAAAACATTACAATCAATTATTCACAAATATTATTTTATTATTATTCACCCATCTCTACTCATCCTCCCTGCTGCTGGTGAAAGAGTTTCATCCTGATTGCTTGGAGAAGCATGAACTCCCACTAGGGATATGTCTACACTGCAATTAAAATTCCACGGCTGGTCCATTCCAGCTGACTTGGGCTCACGGGGCTCGGGCTACAGGGCTGTTTCATTGCAGTGTAGACTTCCGGGCTTTACCTCTTCTTGCATGAGGGGCAGGGAGAATAATGGAGTAGCAGTTCTGTAGCTATGGCACATAGGTAGGTTGCCTCACATAATTTCTCTGGCATTCTAACCCCAAAGTATATTAAAATAAGCAAAAGCTAAGCCTTTTGTGGGTTTTTATTAACCTTTACTTTAAAACACTGCATATGCTTTTTTATTATTATTATGGCTACTTTTGAATAAAACAGCTGAAGTATTTTCAGCGTTGGAGTCCTGGAGAGATTGTGTTTCCACTGAAGTTAATTATCTGAAGCCTTCCGTGTCAGCACCAGAGTAAACACCTTGAATTTATTACCACGGGCTTCAGAATGCTTAAAAATATACTTAACACTTGTTTGGTTGTGGATCCGTTACTTTAAAGAATGAAGTTATAGTCACACATGTTTTCATTTGCTTCTTTTAGGGAAAAAATGCTCTCATATATTCTGGCAAGAACAGCAGAAACGAAATGTCATGCACTCAACTAGTATGCTCATGCCTATAATGTAAATATGAAATATATAAAGGATTTTTACAGCATTTCAAACCGTAAGAGAGATAAGTAATATCTTTGTAATGTGAACAGAGCCATTGTCATTATCACAGGGCTTTGACAACCCGCTTCCTACGCAGTTTGTCATGTTGAATGTCACTAATACTGTCTGAATGCTGATTTTGTTCACTTCTTTTGTTATGTCTCAAGTAAAGATCTGATGTGTTTAATTTAGCAAATGCATTGAAAAACAGATATAAATCTTTGGAAAGGCTATTGATAAACACCTCTAATATCTCGCTGATGTCTATACTATGTTAGGCTTCAATACCATTTACATTTTATCCTTTTTTATGAGCTCTGTGTTACTGCAGCATTCATCCTGCAGGGATGATTGAAAAACGTAGCATGTTGTTTAGTGCGCTGGCATACATCCAGAGTAGCCCAGCTTGTTCTAATGGAGTTACTCCAGTGCATCTTAGAGCAGTATTTGGCCCAGCGACTGTCTTACCTGCAGTTATTGTTACTGATGTTATATGTGCTTGACTCATATCTGTCCTTGTCTTTTTTTGAAATCCTTGGCTCATTTGCCAAAATGAATATTTTTTTCCACCATGGATCTGATACCAGGAGGAGTAGAGAGTCTTCCATAAGCATCAACTTCAGCAGGAGCTTTTCTGCCATCCTATATGTAATGGGATAGTCACCCACTCTACCCCAGCATGGTTCAAAGTGCCCTCTGCTGTGCCAGCATAGATAGCTGTTTCCATGTAAAGAGTTACTCCTAGCTGAGGGACAGGGAGCTTGTACCTGGGTTACCCCTGGCTTTAGCAGCCTCACATCTCTTCAGCAACCCACACTTGCCTCCGGAGTCACACCAGCTGGCTTCAGACCCATTATGGGGTTGCAGGTACCTCATATTGTTGGGGCCCCAGCTTCTGACAGATCCCCCCATTAGGGGGGGTCTGCCGCTGTTGCTTACAGGAGCTGGCATAGCCCAGGACTTAGTGAACACAGGTGGTTGTTTCCTAGCTGAAGTATATTGCCAGCTTAGCATTGCTTTTAGCAATTGCAGTCACAGGCATATCTGTTGAACTCCCACTTTGTTTTCAGAGACACCCCCAGGCTTGAGAGCCCAAGCTCCAGCCTGAGCTGCAATGTCTACATAGCTATTTTTAGCACACTAGCCCAAGCCCCACTCGCACAAGTCCAGCTACCCGGGCTGGGAGGCTTGCTCCCAGGTGCCATGTAGACATGCCTATTGTGGTAGGCGTTGCAGAAGCACACAGTCAGAGACGGTCCCTGCACTGATGAGCTAACTAAACAAGATAGCGGAAGGGGAAATAGTGGCATTAGAAAGATGAAGTGATTGCCCAAGGTCAACCACAACGTCAAGAACCGGAAACAGAAGCCAGGTCTACTGAGGCCCTCTCCGTTGAACTGTGCTGCCTCTCAAAAAGAGAGCTGCTTTTCCATAAGGAAAATAATACTATTTGAACATTATTACTTTTTGTGTAATGTATGCCATCATATCACGGATACACTGATCTGTAAAATCTGATCTTACTTGGCACATTATGTCTGTTCCATATCCAAGGACACTGCTAAAAATGTCTCTCAGACTTTATTCATTTTATACTGCAGGAGCAAAATAAATAGAATATACGTTGTATGAATACGCAGGCACTTTAACAGGAAAGTCTATGCAACTTCAACTACCCTCTGCAATTTTCCATTTTTCCCCACAGAAATTGTTTCTGTTGATATTTTGATATAAATTTGTCTGAAAGGGAGGAAGAAGGAAAGTTTAATCAGAAGCTTGTCAACAAACTGCATTCACTTAAGAATTAGTGGAGAACTACAGTCTATGCAGCTTGGTATATTCCTAGGAGAGAGATCTTACAGGGGGCTATTTGAAACAAATATTTTATTGTTTGTTTCAGGAAAATTATTTAGGCTGAATATTTGGAGTGTTCACGAAAGCACCAAAAGAGAAGCCAGCCCTAAAGAATATTTAATGTGCATTGCTCCTAATCATCATGCAACTACCTTATTAATTTTCTAAACATTGTGGAAGCTCTGGGTCAGCAGTTAAAACAGCCAGACTAATTGAGATGAGAAGAATAATGGAAACATTCCCCCTCTGCTGTGATACCTACAAATGACTTCCATCCCATTACTTAAGCAACTAATTGACTGTCAATTCTGCTTTTCTGATCAACTCTTTGTTTTCTTAGCTCAACCTCCCACCCCTCCCCACCTGATTTCTCCCCTTTCTCCAGTTGCATTCAGTCCATAGTTTATACTGTGAGCTCTCTGGGGCAGAGACTGTCCTCTTTGTTGCATGTCTGAGCATTGCCTAATACAACGGGGTCCTAAACTTTGTACCTAGGCACTACTGTAACAATATAATAAATGATATAGTAATAAAAGCTGGTACACAACACCACACTTGAGAGAATAATATGCAACAAAACATTTACCCTAATGCTGCCCAGTGCTCTGATAGCAAAGTATTTATCACATCTGAAAATTCACCATTCCTTCATCTAGAATCTAGTAGTGGTTCACAAATTCATATCATTTAAGAGCAGGAGGGACTATTAGATCATGTAATCTGATAGCTTAGGGCATTACATTTCTAGTTACCCCTGCATTTAACTCAATACTTTGTGATCTGAGGTATAGATTGCTAGTTTTTATAATTTATTTAGGCCCTGATCCTGCATGGGGAACCACATAGGGAGACCCCTGTGAAGCCTGTGGTTCTCTTTGCATAGTTGGGGCCTTATTTATTATTTGGATCATAACTGTGCTTAAAGACACCAGCCAGGAGGATCAGAAGATTAACTCTTCGAGGTGCTGTAGAAACCTTTCCTTCCCAAAAGACCTTACTAACTCATGCCAAGAAACAACAGGGGGACAATACAAAAATGGGGAGGAAAGCAGAGGATGACAAGAGAACCAGGAAACAATGGAGCTAGCAGTAGTCATTGCTTGCCAGCTGCCTATGCATCTTGATAGGACTACAAGAGGCCCGCAATAGGAACTCAGACCAGTTTAGGTCAGTATTGATAAAAGTCCCTGGCCTCTCTGCTGTTGCTGTCAGTCTGGTTGCTAAAGGACAAGGATCCTGAGCGCCACCTCTTGTTGGCAGCTTCAGCAGAGAGGCCAGGAACTGACTGACCTGAATTATTTTCTTCTGCCCAGAGCATGGACCCTCAAGGTCCAGTGTGAAGGAAACTGGGACACTGCCCATGCTCTGTCTGTTTTGTGCATTAATAAAATACTTCAAGTAATATGATTATGATAACATAGGACCTGATGTACTGGATCAGATCAGAGGTCCATCTAGTCCCCGTTTCTAAAAGGAACCAATCTCCTAGAGCTGTCAATTCAGCACTTTTCATGAGTACTAAAAATCTTTGCTGCATCTTCACAGGAGAGAATTTACACCTAGAATACTTGAGCTACTGTTAGTCAAGGTCAAATGACTACATTGTGAAGGACATGAGATGCATGCCAGTCAAACGTCATTACCTCACTGCTGAGGCAGTGATTTAACAAGCAGAAGATTGTTAGGCACATTTGATTGGTCTTCCTACCTCAGAGCAACAGTGTCAGGGCTGTTGCTAGGACATCAGAAGTTTAGAGGCAAATGATGCCAGAGCTTTGATGGTTACACGGTGTACAAGTGTTCCAATGTTATGAGGACCACACGGTTTCTTTTTACTTAGCGTTTTTTTAATAAAACACTCATTCAAGGTCAATGACAAATGTCTGTAACATTATAAGAGGCAAGGCACAAATGGAAAACCAGTCCAGAATGCAAGACATTAATACAGGAAACAAATTTAAAAGTGCTTATAAACTGATTATTATTATTATTATAGCTGGAGGAACAGTAAATGAGGAACACGCCAGTCAGATACAGAAAGACAGATCATTTAGAAGCTAATGAACAAAGACAGTTCAGAGCTGACAATAGAGAGTAATGAGGACTTTTAAGTGTCTTGTATTCTCTGTGCATCTTAAAATATGTAGAATGAAAAAAAAAAACCCTCTAAAAGGCAAGCCTGTTTTGTGTGTGTGTGTGTGTTTATAGGGAATAGAGAGTAAAAGGGTCAGATTTACTCCTGGGTGTAATCTGTTGAAGTCAATGCAGTTACACTATTTTGGCCAAATTCTTTCCTGGTGTAAGTTGTATAAGGTACATTAAAAAAATAAATAAATAAATAAAAAGACAAAGGGAGAGAGAGACACTGGCAAGAACAGCCTTAGAAAAGAAAGTGTTTGAAATAAGTGGGAGTTAGGTGCCTAACCTGCTTAGGTTCTTTTAAAAATCCCCCTAGCCACCTGTTTGCATCTTTAGATGTCTAAATACCTTTGAAAATCTGGCCCTTAAGTATTTAAGAGGCTCATCTCATCGAAAGTCAATAGAACTTAGACTCCTTTGGGCCTAAAAACTTTTAAAAATGAGACTTAGGCACCTAAATCACTTAGGTCCTTTTGGTAATTTTGCCCTGTGTCCTGCCCACACAAAACTCCTCCATAGGGTGACCAGATGTCCTAATTTCATAGGGACAGTCTGGATATTTGGGGGCTTTTTCTTATATAGGTACCTATTACCCTCCACCCCCGTCCCAATTTTTCACACTTGCTATTTTGTCACCCTAACTCCCCACTTAATTTAGTTTTGCTCAGCTACACAAACTGTAGTTCTCCATTAATTTCAATAACTCCTAAATGAATGTCAAGAGTTAACATTTTGAGGTTTACAACTGTATAATAGATAAGTACTTTGCTATATTAAACATGGAGCAACGCAAATATACTTTTATCCACCTGGTATTTAATTAAGGTGCAATTCCATCTTATTAAAACTAAAGTAATGCACCTAGTGATAAGAGTTATCGTATATTAAATAATGTTAATTAATAACGTTTGCTCAGGTTCCACAACAAACTGTAACAATTCCTTGGCCAACAAATGTCATTAAACTTTTTTTTAATGATCATGTGGCATTTGGCTGACACGTAAAATAAATGCCTTATTAAATTTAAATTAAATCCTTATTTGAGAGACGTAAGTGAAATGGTGACCATGTATTATAAAACAGGAAAAATCAAACAGTGTTTGAAAGTATTTAAATGATTTAAAACATTAAAAAGAAAAAAAAAGAAAAAGAAAAGAATAAATCGAGCAGAGCTACTTGAAAACTCTGGAAAAGAATGCTGAAAATTGCATGGATTTAGAGTTATTACCCAACTTCTTTTTTCTGAAAAACAGCACTGAGTTTGCAACAAGACTCATGTATGTACGTACGTACGTGTGTGTGGTGAGTGAGTGAGTGAGTGAGTGAGAGAGAGAAGACCCACATGTGTGGTGTGTGCATTGCAGCGGTAAAACATAAACATTTCCAAATGAAAAATATAATACAGCTTTTACCAGTAACTTGAGTGTAAATGTTTGGAGGATTCTCCATTCTCCCGAGTTGGTATTGTGGTCAGCGCTGAAGTTATGCAGGTGAGCAATTCCCATTCTTGTTCTTGACTAAGATTCATGGAGGAGATCATTTAATTAACCACCTAATTTTCAGAAGTACATATTAATAGGAGAAGGGTTGTAGTAATGAATTTAAAGACTGACTGACCAAATGGTATTTTGATGGACTTAAAATACGATGAAAGAAAGGGCCTGATTATTAAAAAAGGAAAATGCAGTTCTTATCCAGGTTTTAAATCCATCAAGCAACACAATGTAGCTATAAATAAACACAATATCTCTCTCCAATTTAAAAGTGAGTCACTGGAGAATGGATTAAAATATTAAAATGTGCATATACTGGAGGTGTAAAAAAGAGAAGAGTGATACATTCTCATGAATGTGTTCAAACAAGGGTGGGAACTACACTAAAAAATGCAAAGGAGTGTAAGTCTATAACCTGTTATCATTCCCGTCAGAACTCTCACTTGAACCCAATAGGTGTTTTCATGGAAAATCTGATGGCAGGATACAGGGATAATGAGCCAGATCCTCAGCTGATGTAAATTAGCATAGCTTCACTGCCTTTACACTAGCTGAGGATCTGGCCCAATAACTTTATGTACAGCAGCATTTTACATCCCAATGCATTCTTAAGTGTTTTACACATTAGTTGTGTAAGGAAAACACTTCACTGAAATGCAGCCACCTTTGGAGAAATGGGCAAATGCCAGCCAAAGAACACTTTCTTAATAGAGCTGGCCAGAAAACCAACATTTTTGCCACAAGAAATTTCAAACAAAAAAAAATCTTAATTTGAAAATTTTCAGTCATACAAGTTTGGTTTTCCTATGGGAAGATTTGAACTGATTTGAAACCAAAGGAAGTTGTTTTTAATCAACATTTTCTCTTGCATCAAAAAACTGGAAACAAAGTGACATTTTAAATTGATTTAAAAATGAAAAAAAAATTTCATTTAAAAATGTCACAGAAAAACTAACATTTTTCTTTTTATTTGCAATTCCTCCCTCCCCCCAAAAATTGGTTTAGATTAAACCACTTTTTGGCGGGAAAGCTTTTTCAATAAGCTCTACTCTCTAACAATAAGTAGATGGGACGCTTAAGTTCAAAGCATTAGAGTAAGCACCAGTCATACAAAAAGTGGTATGGGATTAATAATAACCTTGCCAAGGAGAAGGGACACCGGTTCTTAAGATCTTGTCCAAAAGACCCACATACTGCGCCACATGAAACTTTAGTTTATCAGCATTGGAAGGGATGATGCTCTAAACCAAATCCCTCCCTAGTGTACATCTACAGAAATCAATGTCATTGTACCTACTTACTAGAAGGCTGAATTCCAGCCAGTTCTGACAGGATTAGACTCTGGAGTTCCAGTGGCTCTAAGGTTTAGATAAATTAATTATCCCCTCTGACGTGTTCCTCTAATGGGGAGGGAAAACAGATAATAATGTGACTTGCCCAAAGTCACACACACCATGTAAGTGGTAGAGTGGGGCTCAGAACTCTCAAGTCCCAGGCCAATCCCCTATTTGCTGACCCACACTTCCTCACTCAGCTGAAAAAAATAAGTCTATCTTCAAACTGAAATAATTCTAGGGCAAAAGCCTGAAATTTCTGACTGAAGAAATAGTGGATCTAGGCCAGATATGGAGGGTAAATCCAACCCAATGTATAGAATGATTACTCCAACCAGGGCCGGCTCTAGGCACCAGCTTACCAAGCAGGTGCTTGGTGCGGCCACTTCGGCGAGGGGCGGCACGTCCAGCTGTTCGGCGGCAATTCGGCGGACGGTCCCTCACTCCTTCGGAGCGAAGGACCTCCCCGCTGAATTGCCACCGCAGATCGCGATCGCAGCTTTTTTTTGTTTGTTTGTTTGGCTGCTTGGGGCGGCCAAAACCCTGGAGCCAGCCCTGACTCCAACATCACTGCTCCAACATTCCTCAGAACAATCATGTTTTGTCCTGATTTTTTAAAGGCTATTTGTCTGTGTAAAGAGGAAAATGTGGTTCAACTGGGCAGATTATAGTGTTACAAATGGATTAAAATTTAAAGCAAGTTTTATCTTTTATTAGCTGTAACATAAGAGCATGATGGTAAGTATAAATGGTGTCTTTGCCAAATAGCATCAGATTTCTCTCTTTTTAGCATTAGTATCATTTTCTTGCTGGAACATGTACAGGTTTAAAAGTTAAATAACGTAATTATAACAACTGCATGAGCTTCATCTACACTCCATGGTCAGAGGCATGTACACTTTTCCCAAACTGGTTTGAGTTTCCATGTGCTGATAATTTTATAAAAGAAACATAGTGTATCAGTTATCGGGGCCACTCTGTATTTTCCCCTTTCCCTTAAAAATACTCCTAGCAACCTCAAATTTGAAGTCTAGCTTTTCTTCTCCTCCTGGGATGCACGGTCTCTCCTGCCCCAGATATCAAACTAGACATTGCACTTCTATAGCACCTCTCATCTTAGGATCTCAAACCCCTGGGAGGTTACCCCTATTTCACAGATGGGTACGTTGAGAACGGCAAAATGAATTACTCAAGGTCACAAAATGAGTCAGCAGCAGAGCCAGGAAATGAAGTCCAAATTTTAACTTCCAGGCACCTTCTCTAATCATAAACAACCAGCCTTCCCCACAGTTAGATGCATTGAGGAGTGCTTGGATAGGAACTGTCACAGTTCAAGGCAACTGCACCTGTATTGCCCCTCAGTGGTCCAGCAAGAGCACCCACTCTCAGGCTTCCAGCTCCCCAGCCATTGTCCTTCTGGGTGAGACAGGTGTAACTGGTACAGTTATAAGGTAGCACACAACACTTCCTGTGCAATGTCAGCTTGGAAAAGAGGAGACTAAGGGGGGATATGATAGAGATATATAAAATCATGAGTGATGTGGAGAAAGTGGATAAGGAAAAGTTATTTACTTATTCCCATAATACAAGAACTAGGGGTCACCAAATGAAATTAATAGGCAGCAGGTTTAAAACAAATACAAGGAAGTTCTTCTTCACGCAGCGCACAGTCAACTTGTGGAAATCCTTACCTGAGGAGGTTGTGAAGGCTAGGACTATAACAGCATTTAAAAGAGAACTGGATAAATTCATGGTGGTTAAGTCCATTAATGGCTATTAGCAAGGATGGGTAAGGAATGGTGTCCCTAGCCTCTGTTTGTCAGAGGATGGAGATGGATGGCAGGAGAGAGATCACTTGATCATTGCCTGTTAGGTTCACTCCCTCTGGGGCACCTGGCATTGGTCACTGTCGGTAGACAGGATACTGGGCTAGATGGACCTTTGGTCTGACCCGGTACGGCCGTTCCTATGTTCTTAAGCCTGCTTTATTCTTAAGGTAAAAAGCACTACATTTAGAACAATAAAAGAACTTATATGTGTACTAATAAATTTACCAGAGTTAACCCCTAACATGGATTCTGGCAGAAGCACTCCTTCAAACCCCACGCAAAGGGGATTCCTTGTAGTCAGGGGCAGCTCCAGGCACCAGCACTCCAAGCGTGTACCTGGGGCGGCAAGCCGCGGGGGGCGGCGTGCCGGTCGCCGTGAGGGCGGCAGTCAGGCTGCCTTCGGCGGCATGCCTGCGGGAGGTCCACAGGCATGCCGCCGAATCCGCGTTACCAGTGGACCTCCCGCAGGCGTGCTGCCGAAAGCCGCCTGACTGCCATGCTTGGGGCGGCAAAAAACATAGAGCCGCCCCTGCTTGTAGTGACAAGTTCATCACAGCTTCAGTTCAGAACAACTACACTGATAACATGGAATACTCGTGGCACCTTAGAGACAAACAAATTTATTTGGGCATAAGCTTTCGTGGGCTAGAACCCCCTTCATCAGATGCATGGAGTGGAAAATATAGAAGCAGGTATAAATACATTGGTCACTCAATAACAGACCTAAAAGTGGCAATTCTTCAACAACAAAAAACCTTCAAAAACAGACTCCAACGTGAAGCTGCAGAACTGAAATTAATTTGCAAACTGGATACCATCAGATTAGGCCTGAATAAAGACTGGTTGGGTCATTACAAAACCTAAACCTAATTTCCCCAATACTAATTTCTCCCTACAGTTACTCACACCTTCTTGTCAGCTGTCTGTAATGGACCACTCATTACTACTTCAAAAGTTATTTTTCCTCCCCTGGTACCCTGCTGTTAATTGATTTATCTTGTTAGATTGACCTCACACTTGGTAAGGCAACCCCCATCCTTTCATGTATTTATACCTGCTCCTATATTTTCCACTCCATGCATCTGATGAAGTGGGTTCTAGCCCACAAAAGCTTATGCCCAAATAAATTTGTTTACTCTAAGGTGCCACAAGTACTCCTCATTCTTTTTGCTGATACAGACTAACAGGCTACCAGTCTGAAAACTGATAACATGGTTAGTCGATCCTTTATAAAGTTTAGGGTTCTTTGATCTGGAGTTTGCAGAACCTGGTGGTAATTAGTAGACAATGGGTTTTCCTTCCCAGGGAATAGCTTCAAAAGGATGGATACAAAGTGTGTCATTTGCATTCCCCCCCAGTGGTACTTAGGAAATCCACTTCACAGGTATTGTTCCAAAAAGTCCTTTGAAGTTTCTAATACCTTCCAGAAATTGCAGTCTCTTAAAGAAGGTACATGCATATAGTTTCACAATAACATATACTATTCTAGTCAGTCACTTAAAGAAGGTACATACATATAGTTTCACAATAACATATACTATTCTAGTCAATCACTTAAAGAAGGTACATACATATAGTTTCACAGTAACATGTACACAATTGCGCTATTAATACAATGGACTCCAAAGATGTTAAACTTAATTCAGTAAAGACACGGTGTTGTGAGGTAACATCTTTTATTAGACCAACTTCTGTTAGCGAAAGAGACAAGCTTTGGAGCTTCACAGAACACTTCTTCAGGCTGGGATATTGCAAGATATTGTCAGTCTGTCACAGGAACGACTACAGTTTCTCCTTTGACTTGCTTTTTTTTTTTTTTTTTTTTTTTTTTTTTAAATAGTTGCCACTCAAAGTCTGCCCACATCTAGAGAGGTACCCAAATAATTTTCAAACCATCCTGCACATCTCTCTAAACGAAGGAGGGGCTCTCCTCTGGCTTACATTGATACAAATCAGCCATAACTCCACCTCCAACTGTTTTTACAACGATGAAAAACTGGAAGAAGAATCAGGCCCTTATGCCCGAAACCAAGAACACTATGGGCCAGACCTTCAGCTGCTGTACAACAGACTTCCCTGGAGTTACATGGCTGTTCACCATCTGAGGATCCCTGTATAGTCATTTTCAGAAAATTCAGCAATTCTTATGTCTAGTTACATAATAAAAAGCCAAATGAAAATCTGCATTCTGTACCATGCTGTGCATATGGAACCCTTTCGGAAACATGCTTCCATGCACCATCCCCCATTCCCAGCTACTGCATTTACAACTCTGCAGACAATGATCACAATGAGTTTGCCCGATAATTAAAGCACTTGTCAAACAGCAGGTGGTGCCTGATTATAAGGGGCAGAACTCTGAAAGTGACTAAATTCTCTTTGTAGATTTTCTACAGAGAAATATGTTGGTCATTTCTTTCCAGGCCATTTTTCATCTTAGGAAATACCAACTGATGTAAATACCAGCAATTTACAGAAAATGGCCATTTTTCACAGGGACAATATGAATTTTGGCATGTTTCCAATGCAAATTGATTCTTGTCTGCAAAGAATTTTCAACCATATTCTCAGCTGGTGAAATTAAGTGCAGCTCTACTGAATTTCAAAGTAGAAATTTTGTGAAACATGTGGGTTTTTACTTACAAATGGTTTTAAATTAGAATGAAAAGCCACAAAATGTCATTTGAGCTCCCCCAACATGGGCCCATTCTGGATTTTTTTTTAAGTGCAAACCTCTGTTTGGGGGAGAGGCTGATGTTCATGAAATTTGCCTGTGTAGGCTGATTCTTTAGCCCAAGTTACTATAAAAAGGTGGGTCCAATTGGTCTCTCCCGCAAAAACAAAATCTACGGAAAGGAGCCAAGAGGGAGGAAATCTCTGCAACATTCAAAAACAGTCTATGGGACCTCCCATAAAACCCATCAGTCTCAAGGGTCAGTAGAAGGCCAGGATAATAAGCATGGATTCCTCCATCTGGTTCTATATGGGTCTCATCCAAACCCTAATGAAATAAATGGAAATCTTTCCATTGACTTCTCTGGGTTTGGGATCATGTGCCATTTCTGCATATTTCTGGACCCTGTATTATTACAGACATCAGTCACAACTAGGGATGTAAGATCATACAAGACTGCAGATAAATCAGACTGTCTGCACCGTAAAAGATTACAGAGTATGCAGTAATATAAATTTCTTCTGAATCATCTCTTCCATAGCTTCATTTCTGGCTAAGTCTTTCTGCTGTAATGTAATTACTTCTAAAACAAGAATGTACACATCTCTCAGTAAGTTTATTTTAGTGCTTTTAGGTTTCTTCAGACACTTAATTATTTTACTTTACAACATCTTATTGCGGTAGTTTATCAGGAATTAGTGGTACAGTAGCTTGCCTAATCCTCTGTTACCTGCAAATGATGGCCTCTCTTTTATTACTTTTCAGCTGAAGTAGATGAGTTCTGGATAATACCCACTGATATCACTTCTGTTTTAATAAAGCTTCACCATGTTGGAAATTCCTGTTGTGTTTGTTTCTGCCCTTTCAGGTTGACAAATTCTGGTTATAAAATGAAGGGTGAAAGTACAATAGCTGCAAATAAATAAAATAATAATCTATTCTTAAATCTGTCTGTATGTCTGCCTCTTTGTCTAATTATGTTGGGCTTAGATATATTTTCAAAACATACACCAAAGCAGGAATTGTTCCATGTTTAATTGACTTACAATACAATGAAATTAGGGCATGGTAACTATGTGTGGAGTGAAATACACCAATGAACCCCAAATGTTCACAGTTTAGATTGTGTTTGCATAAGCATCTGAACGGTAAAACTCCCATTGGGAATGTACCCGGCATTCTTGGTTCAGATTCTGGTTTCAGTTACATTGGTCACATCTAGAGCTACTCTGTTGACTTCAGTGGAGTTGTTCCAAATGTACGCTGGTAGAAGTAAGAGCAAATCCGAGCCTCATAGTCCTCCAAACCTGGGCTGAAAATAAAGATGAGATTCAACTCAAAACCCAGATCTGAACTCCTCTAAACTTTGAAAGGGAGGGAGCAATTGGAAGCCAATGCAGACCTGAATCTAAATTTCATAGTTATGGCATATCTCTATATTGGCTGAGCTAAACGCTTGGATCCAAACACTGGAACTTTGCAGGTTTGAAATCCAGACCTGAAGTTTGTAGTAAAGTCCATCTTTTACTGGAAGTATCATGAGAAGAGGGTTTCTGCTACTGCCAAGAACTACTATGACAATAGCTTATCTTATAACATTTCAGCTTTTCACCTTCTACCCCTAGGGTAAATATTCATTTGGTTCCAGTTAGCAAACTAGGTTTTAGAACAAAGCAATGGGGCTACTGGTTCCTAGAGCTATATGGGTTCTTGAGCTACTGGTCCTCTGACTGAAACCAATACAGGCCAGTAGAAACCTACAGTGACCAGGGTTCCAATGAAGTCTACTGGAATTCCCACTAGGGGACCCTGGTCAGAACTCAGAAATTCAGAGTGAGCAGATGAATCACAGAATCATAGAAATGTAGGGCTGGAAGGGACCCTGAAAAGTCATCTAGACCAGCTCCCCATGCTGAGGCAGGACCAAGTATATCTAGACCGTCCCTGGCAGGTGCTTGTCTAACCTGTTCTTAAAAACCTCCAGTGACAGGAATTACACAACCTGTCTTGGAACCCTATTCCAGTATTTAATTATCCCTGTAGTTAGAAAGATTTTCCTAATATCTAATCTAAAACTCCCTTGCTGCAGATTAAGCCCATTACTTTTTGTCCTACATTCAGTGGACCTGGAGAATAATTGATCCCAGTCCTCTTTGTAACAGACCTTAACATATTTGAAGATTGTTATCAGGCCCCCCCCTCAGTCATCTTTCCTCTGGACTAAGTGTGCCTAATTTTTTTTAACCTTTCCTCACTGGTCAGGTTTTCTAAGCCCTTTATCATTTTGTTGCTGTCTTCTGGACTCTTTCCAATTTGTCTACACCTTTCTTAAAGTGTAGTGCCCAGGACTGGATGCCATATGCCAGCTGTGGGCTCACAGTGCTAAGTAGAGTAGGACAATTATTCCCTGTGCTTTATATATGGCAGTCCTGTTAATACACCCCAGAATGATATTCGCCTTTTTCACAACTGCATCACATTGTTCGCTCATATTCAATTTGTGATCCGCTAAAACCCCCAGATCCTTTTCAGCAGTACTACCACTTAGCCTGTTATTCCTATTATGTAGTTGTGCATTTGATTTTTCCTTCCTAAGTGAAGTACTTTCCACTTGTCTTTATTCAATGTCATCTTGTTGGTTTCAGACCAATTCTCCAATTTGTGAAGGTCATTTTTAATTCTAATCCTGTCCTCCAAAGGGCTTAAAAATTAATGTTTTAACACTTGAGGATCCTGAAAATAGTTTACTTTGAATTTAAATCTAGACATGGACAAGCGATCAGTATGTGCATTCTCACTAAACTGGTTCACCAGTTGCTCCAGTTGGCCTTACTCAAAATGCTAAAGGAAGCCCACAAATATTGTAATTACCTGTTTCGGCAGGAACGAACTGATCCAAAGCCCCCTGAAGTCTTTGGAAAGGGCTTCATTGATTTCGATAGGCTTTGAATCAACCATTAAGGGATGTGCCTGTTCCAGGAAAAGAGAGCAGTGATTCTGGCATGCCGCAGCATTAGAGCCAATTTTTCCTCTGGATTAGACTGGCATTAGACTTGGAATTTTTACTCATCTTCTCTATCATTGGGGTTTGGATCGCCTGCTACAATCATCTGAGCAAGTCTCACCTGATCATTTCCCTGCCATTGCCTGGGCATTCGTGGCACCTCGGTCTCCTATTTTCTGTGTGTGGCATCCAACACTTCAGTCTCCTGTGGACTGGAAATACTTCAGTGTAACTTGAGTGACTGGGCCCATTATAGTGATATCAGGGTGAGATTTACCCTGAGGTTAGCCAGTGATATACAGGAGGTCAGACTAAATGATGCCATGGTCCCTTTTGGGCACAAACTCTATGAAACTTTGCCAGCAGGGGGCTAGGTGACTCCACGGGCAGGCAGAGGAGCGATCATGCAGTACAGTACACCCAACTGCTGCCCAAAAATGGAACAGCCTGTTCCATGGCTGGGTGTGCCACTGATGCAGCATTCGTGCAGAAAGCTGTGAGCCTCACCAGAGTCGTCTTGTGGTAGCAGAGTGCTAGCAGGCTGAGCCCTGCGTTAGAATCCTGACAGCCTACTGAGAGACTACACTATGGAGTTAGGTGTGTTTGCGGTTGTGTTTCATCAGTATGGTAGCTAGTTACCATGAGATTCTGACGTTAAAGCTCTTGATACCCTAGAGAACATCACTTCCTTCCATGGACCAAAATGTGAAGTCATTGCCCAGTCATCACTCAGGCAAAACTGCTGAGGACAATAATCAGTTTACAGAATCAACAGGCAGTGGTGGATTAAGACAAAATGAAACGGACTGACCAACCTGCACCATTTGATGTCAAGGGGTTCCACCCCCAACCCTTAAAAAAAAAAAACCTATTTGAGCAGCACCTCCCTGGGTATATATTTTTTTCCTTCCTCCCAGGCATGCCATGTGGTTTTGATCAATATAGAATAGTTTTCACTTTAAGCCAGCCTTGCTTGTGGGCCTCTAAACATCCCCAAATTTACAGATGTTTGACTCATTAGCCTTAGCCAACCTGATTACCTAGGCCAATCTCTACTGAAGGGGCAGGGAAGGAGGGCTTGTATTTTAGTGCTTGCAGCTAGGAACAAATATTGCCCTTGTATAACCCCTTTGCTTTACAAATGCTGCCTCGGTGCTGTTGGAATTTGGGGATGTGACAGATCCTCCAGGATCCTGACAGTAATTAAACCTACCTTTAAGCAAAATACATTTCTCCTGAGTCCCTCCTTTCCACCACCAACGCAACTTGTTATTCAGCAAAGCAATTACAAACATTGGAAGTGACAGTCTGGAATGGTCACGTTAATTTCTGTAGCCATTCTGCTACAATAGAAGGGGGAAATTAGCCATAATTACAATCTGGATGAATTGCATAATGCTGTGTGCCTCCTCATCAGTGGAATGTGTTTTGATTACAAGCACAGAGACTTGAGCTGCATGGAAATTATAGACTTACATTCAGGTGTCTTCTTACTGGTATATGGGATGTAAAGGGAAAAAAA